>NC_047089.1:74571569-75196569 GCF_902459505.1 Geotrypetes seraphini | reverse complement strand
GTTGCTAACTTTAAGGTACTTGGGCCAAAAACTCTGTCTCAACGCAACAAGGGGGAAACAAGCTCCCTCGTAGTGCCATAAAGAAACAATGGCGAACTTCAGAATGGAAGCGTCTGGATTTTAAATCTCTCCACCTGGTACATGCACAACGTCATAAACGTAATGATGTAATGAATAACTATTAAACGGCACCAAGTCAAGGGAGACTAAAGAATAGCCCTCAGCGTGATCCTTTATAAGAGACACGCTGGATTCCAAAAAGAGCCATACAGAAGCAAGATAAAAAGTAATAGAAACCCTCATTTTACTTTAGACATATGGACATGCCGGAAGATTTTATCCCATATTTTTTATCTCACAAATAAGTTTTTAAAATTAAAACAAATTTTCAGTAATATAATGTAAGAAAAATGGGCATATTATAATCATTGCTGAGGATAAAAATAAAGTCCTTAGGGTAGGGCTCCTTTTACTAAGCTGTGATAGCGTTTTTAGCGCATGCTGAATTGCCACGTGTGCTAAACCCGCACTACGCAGCTAGAACTAATGCCAGCTCAATGCTGGCGTTAGCGTCTAGTGCAGGGGTGCCCACACTTTTTGGGCTTGCGAGCTACTTTTAAAATGACCAAGTCAAAATGATCTACCAACAATAAAATTAAAAAAAAACACAACGCACACTGTACGCATAGAAAATGTTAATTATCATTCCTATTCCAGGGTTTTTCAAAGAGGTCAAAGCAGATGACTCTATGCACTATCACCTCAGTAACAACCATACAAAAATAGACAAATATACCCCCCTCCCTTTTTACTAAACCACGATAGCAGTTTTTAGAGTGCAGGGAGCTGCGCTGAATGCCCAGCGCTGCTCTCGATGCTCATAGGCTCCCTGCGCTAAAAAACTCTATTGCGGTTTAGTAAAAGGGGACCTTAGTGTAAAATATAGACAGCAGATATAAATTCAGACACATTTTGATCACTAAATTTAAAATAAAATCATTTTTCCTACCTTGTCTGGTGATTTCATGAGTCTCTGGTTGCACTTTCTTCTTCTGACTGTGCATCCAATCTTTCTTCCCTTCTTTTAGCCTGTATGCTTCCTCTCCTCCAGACCTCATTCCTTCCCCCAACTTTTCCTTCCTCTCTCCCTGCCCTTTCTTTCTCTCTGCATCCCTTTCTTTTTTTTCTGTTTCTCTTCTTTCCTTCTGTCTCCCTGCCTGCCCTTTTTCTTTCTTTCTCCCTGCCCTCCCCAAGCCACTGCCATCGGGGACCAGGACCCAAACCGCCACCAATAACAGGCCCGAAAGCCGACGCCGCCCCAGGCTGTCCCTGCTTCGGCCGACCAGCATTCCTCTCCCCGACATCAATTCTGCCGTCGAGGAGAGGAAGGCTGATTGGCCCAAGATCGCGATGGACCTATTGGGGAAATGCTGCCGGGTCCTGCCTTCGCGGAAACAGAAAGTAGGCAGGACCCGGCAGCAAGAAGAGCAAATGCTTCACTAACCTGTCTCCCGCCTTAGCCCGTAGCGAACGCTTGCTTCAGGGCTCTCAACATGTGCGCGCCGGTTTCCCTTCTCTCCCCCCATCCCCCCGGACATAACTTCCGGTTTCAGAGGGAAGAGAAGGGAAGCCGGCACGCACACGTTAGAGCCACGGAGCATAAGTTCGCTACGGGCTAAAATCTCCAAGCCGTTTTTTTTTTGTTTTTTTTAATGTTCAGCAGCGGCGGCAGCAGCAGATGACAGCTGGGCGGACCGCCCAGTTAAAAAGCCCTAGAGAGAACACTGGAGAGGAAGGCTGATCAGCCCGTAGACCAGGACGGCAACACTCCGCGATCGACTCGGGTTGCCTTCCTGAGCTACTGGTCGATCGCGATCGACGTGTTGGGCACCCCTGGTCTAGTGCATGCGGCAATTCAGCACATGCGCTAAAACCATTATCACATCTTGGTAAAAGAAGCCCATAATCTCACATCTTTGCTGAAAATATTGGGGATTACTTTTGATAGGACTCCTTACTTAGCTGACACTTGTAGCTAAGCTTCCAAGTTTCAAGTTTATTTACATTTTAATATACCAACCATCAGCATGTATCTGGCCGGTTTACAAAGCTAAAAGCATAGAAGTAAAGAAAAAAAACGGAGCTCCCTTGATTTAAAGTGCTCTGCTGATATTTACATTTTATGAAGTAGATGTGTAGTTCCATTGCAAAACTGAAAATCCATATGTACTTTACAGACCTGTTTAAACAAGAACTTGTCCACTTGAAGACCATTCTGTGGACTGTCTATTGTATATTAAAATGTACAAAGCTGCGTGCGCCTTTCAGCGCTATAATAGTAATAGCTTTTTAAAAATTAATTTCTAAGATGAATTGTCATTTAGAAAAGTAAACTGCAATTTATATGTGGAAATGCACACAAGCCTTTCAAAATAGGAAAAAAATAACTGAAATGATGAATGATACAAAATGAGAACACAATGAAGTTTCTGGAAAATAGGAAGGGCTTTTATTCTATGATTGTTTCCTGAAATCAACTAAGCAGTAGCATTCTGGCTCTATTGATTTATGAATATTCTTTCATAGTAGCTCCATGTAAAGCACATTGCAGCAATTGAAAATGAATAAAACTAGCACTTGCATAACAGTTTTTAGGTATTTCTCATCTTACAGAGTCCAGAATTTCTCCATCTTTTCTTAATACTTCTTTCTGCCAGTTCTGGTCTCCTATACCTGCACAATCATGATTTACTATGAGTCTTGCAAGTAGAAATACATACTATATATATTTTTAATGAGCACATTTATGATAAATTCTGTACTCTTTAGCATGGATTGTTGCAATGGAGTAATAATTAATACGCTGATTATCCTTCATTTGCATGCTCATTTGCATATGTGGCCATTAAAATTTAACAAAGTTATAGTGCAATTTAGCACAGGGGCATTTTTGAAAGAACATCCAATGTCCAGCTCATAGGGCCTGATTCTCTTTAGGACGCCAATCTCAGCAGATGCCTAAGGGGTGGACGCTGATCACATGCCAATCACGCATTGATGTCCTAAAGAGAATCGCGTCTATTTTGCTGAACAGATGCCATAAATATAGTGAGCCATGAAATGTATGTGAGAAGCTGTTGATGACATGACTGAAGATTGATGAATATTATAATATAAAATGTTCTATTTGTTTTTAGTTTAACCCCTGATGAAGCCGAATATGGCAAATCAGGATCACAATCCGGTTTGGTAGCATGGAGTGTTGAGAGATTACAGTGAAGATAAAGTTGGTGCCCGATTGCACAGCACTGGTTCTCACAATGGAGCAAATGGATATTGACTATTACAGATAAGTGCATTTTGCTTAGTTTTGCGCATAACTGGAATGCAAAATTGATACCAGACAAGGATTTCCAGTAGTTTTAAAATGTGAGATATATTGTACTTAATAGATTCAATTTGTCTGCTATTGGAATTAGTTGTAAGAATGGACAAAGAATACTGTATAAACTAGTGCAAAGATTAAAAAAGGGTGTTGTTTCACTATTGATTGAAGAATAAGCAAGGAGAGCTACCTTTTTGTACCCTGGGTGTGATTAAAACAGGCCTAAATTAGGACATCTTTCCCATTCAGTAATCATTGTTAGATGTCCTGATTTTGGGCCCTCCCTAATTTTCTCTAATTGCATACTGATGGCCAGTGTACTTTCTATATTGATGTTCATTTATGATATCCTCTTTACTATGTAGTATTATATACTATTATTATTATTTTACTAAGCTGCGTTAGGGCATTAACACTCGGAATAGCGTGCTGAATTGCCCCACACACTAGACCTTAACACTGTAGGAAGATTTATGGTCCACTAATCAATTACATAAACAAATATGTGCCTGTTAGTTTCTAGGGAAGACCATAATATCTCATCCAGGTTCAGCTTGCTTAGCCTACTTATACAAACCAGACCCAGGCTAATGAGAAATACTTTTATTATGAAAATAGAAAAATATAATTCACAAGCCAGCAGCAATATCAAATTATTGTTCACAAAATATCCAAAGTCATATATGAACTCAGGACATAATTATTACAACACTTACTAGATAAATAAGTAAAACTAATTCTTACACACACTAAACAATTCCTTATAATAATAATTCTTGATTAGCAGCAACTAAATATATTGCTTATCACCAAGAGTAGCTTCACTTCTCCTTATCTGGAATCACAATAGGATTCAGTTATCTAACCCCAGCTGATAAGATAATAGAATTCCATATTCTCACCATTCAATTAGGCCTTGGCACAAAATCAAGTGAAAAGGAAGTCGTCCTCTACTCAGCACTGAAGATAAGAATTCTTATGCTAAGGGCCAGATTATACAAATGGTACCGATATCGGTGGCTGCCTAAAAAAACAACCGCCAATCATATATCAATCATGCAACAGTGCCATTTGTAGAATCGAGGCTACCTCAAACACAGGTGCTAGAAATTTAGGCTGGGTTTTTGAAGGCCTAAATTTCTGATACCTTTGTTTGACATGAATCGCATCTATGGAGACACCTAAGAACGCCTAAGGTCATTTGCAGCGTTAATCATGCCTACTTCAACCTTAGATATTTTAAGGCACCATTTGTTATAGATCCTCTAGGCACCTATATTTCTTTTTTTTTTTTTTACAACTTTTTAATAATTTTTTAATGGCTTTGCCAATTAAGTTAGGCGCCAGTAGGGTGCATACCGTCACTAACATAAGATACCATTTATAGAATATACTCTTAAGTGCATAACATTACCATCATGAGTGTAAGTAATCTGTTTTTTTGCAGAAGCATGTTTCTTGTATCCCAACTAATTTATTGGTTGTATATTTAAATTTATGATTTTAATATCATTTTTCATTTTTAATTAAAGAAGTACCATATTTGTACATGCTATATGTTTATTTATAAATTGGCATTTTTTATTTGTTATTTTAAGAAAGTGTTTTTATCCCTGAGGCAGGCGAGTAATATGCTGAAATATGGTGCCATGTTGGGTCAGAGTCTTTGTGGATTGTTACAATAAACTGATTTGCTCATTCTCCTGGCTCTTCATTGGAAGTCTATTGTTCAATTCCACTTTTCTCACTAGTTATTTCATCATGGTTTTTTCCTTTGCTGGACTTTTTTATACTTGGGCCTCTCTTGTCCTGGCCATACATGTTCCTTGCTATTTGGATGTACCACATTATACACCATCACTTTTCTGCCTTTGTAAAATCAGGATTTGAATGTTTCAAGTATATGGACATCCATTATGACATTTTGAAACGTCCATATGCTTCAAAAATAAGCTTCATATAGTGTCAGCCATTATTTAACAAGGAATGGTTTTTCTTTTAATAAATTAGTCAACTCTTTAATAAATTAGTCAAATCTTCTTAGATCTTAAATCATCTTATAATGGTAAATACTTAGTGCTTTTTTTGAACCAATAATAATATCATTCATATTCAACTGATACCATTTATAATTGAAAATGCAACTGATACTATTTGTAATTGAAAATGCAATGATCTGGGGATAAAGAAACCTCAAGTGTTCGCGGCAGTATGATTTTAAGAACTAGTCTTAGTCAAATCAGCCTATTGCAGGCTATCACTGGTTTCAACAATCCCCCTATGGACTAATAATCCTTGTATTTCACTTATTTTAGGTAAATATTAGACTGTACTTAGCTTGTATAAGCCTCATATTTCATTGTTCCAGTTGAAATAGCTAGAAATATACTGTCCCGAATTGTATGATAATCATAGGCTCTACGGAGCGTCTCCGTTTCACTCGAAACCGAGCTTTATCAGGAGATTTTTCAAATGGATAATATATTTATGGCACTAATAAAACAGAAAAGGAAAAGAACATTACTCATTACAAAAGAGAACTGGGGAAAACCAGTACCACTATTGCAATTAACCACTTTAGTAATTGTGAACCTAATAACATAATTTCATTTGATTAGTTAAAACCTAAATGCAGAAACCACCAACTGTATTTATACTATACTAATATGTTTTATTACATTACATTACATTACATTACGGATTTCTATTCCGCCTGTGCCTTGCGGTTCTAGGCGGATTACAATATAGAAATTATCTGGGTAGTTCCAGTAGAATTACATTTCAGGATAAGGGTAAGTTACAGGAACAGTAAAGGATTATGATACTTCAATTTCACAGAAGATATTACTATAGTTTATTTAACGCTAGGGATTACTGTTGATTACTTTTACAATACGTTAAAGATTCCTTTTTTCTATAGGTTCAGTTACTCATTTACATATACCTTTTGAGAGACTAGCACAGCAGTTTAAAAAATATTTAGAAACTATTGCAGACCCTCCATTTACTCTAAACACTAGAAAAGGAATTCAAGGAGTTAAGAATTTTAGCAGCTCTCTGGCATTTAAATTTCCCCGATTATAGAATGAACTTCCCCTAATTTTGAGGTGTCCCAGTTCCTTTCAATTCTTCCGTAAACTTCTAAAAACTTTTTTATTGGCTAAACATTTTGAAAACTAACTCTCTTGTATTTCAGTTTACTTTATTTTTTAAATTTATTGTTAGCGGTGGTGAGCTTCCTTTGGTTGAAGACCTGGCATATAAGGTTACGTTTTAGTTTAGTTTAGTTTACATAACATAGTACTTACTGTATTTTCACGCATATAACACGCGCATTATACACAATTTTACAAACCGTGCATAACCTTGCGCGTTATACGCGTGAGCGTGTTTTACAACTTTTTTTTTACATAGTTCCCCCCGACGTCCGATTCACCCCCCCCGCAGGACCGCTCACACCCCCACCCCGAAGGACCACTCGCACGCACTCACACCCGCACCCCCACAGCCTCCCGACCCCCACCCCCATCATGTAGAAGCTCCTACCATTGTCCTGCTGCTTCCTCTTGGTGGTCCCGGCCCTTCTGTGAGCCCTGCGTCTGCGCTGCTTCCTCTTCCGGTGGTCCCGCCCTTTCTACATGATGGGGGGGTCGGGAGGCTGTGGGGGTGTGAGCGGTCCTTCGGGGTGGGGATGCGGATGCGGGTGCAAGTGCGTGCGAGCGGTCCTTTGGTGTGGGGGTGCGAACGGTCCTGCGGGGGGGGGGGTGAATCGGATGATGGGGGGGCATCAGGCTTTCAGGATGGGGACAGGACTTCAAGGGGGAGAGGAGAGTTGGGGCAGGCGAAAGGAGAGTCGGGGTGGCCAGAGGAGAGTCGGGGCGGGCGAAAGGAGAGTCAGGCGGCGACGGGAGTGTCGGGGCAGCATGCGCGGTATACGGGTGTGCGCAGTATATAAAAATTTATTTACATAAATTACAGTTTCCTGCACGCTATACCCGTGTGCGCGTTTTACACGGGTGCGCGATATGAGTGAAAATACGGTACTCAGCCTTGATTTCATTTAATGCCTTCCAAAAGATTGCCGAGGGTGTGGCTCCTTCTGCCGCTATCACATGCAAGTCGCTTTCACTGCAATGGTGCCTAAGTTACTGGCGGCATTCATAATTTAAATTATCCTACGTGAATACGTAGTGACATCAATATTAGACATCCGTTTCACCAAACGCAATGACGCCAAAAGCGCCTGTGCGAAAAAGCCATACATACTTAAGAGGAGGGATATTAGCATTAAGTATTAACCATTATAAGATGATTTAAGATCTAAGAAGATTTAAGAAGTAGTAGATGAGTTGACTAATTTATTAAAAGGAAACCATTCCTCTATTTCATCATTTTTATGATAAGGGTGATTTGTCATTGACACTGTGAGGGTGTGGGTTAGCCATTATTAACACATTGCTCAACATTTAGGGCTCCTTTTACTAAAGTGTGCTAGCATTTTTAGCGTGCGCTACGTTGCCATGTGCGCTAACCCCGCGCTAAGTGCCAAAACCTAACACCAGCTCAAGGGTGGCATTAGCGTCTACTATGCGTGGAAATTTAGCGCATGCTAAAACCACTAGCGCAGCTTAGTAAAAGGAGCTCTTAGTATGTGCCAAAACCCATTAGGTTTCCTCCTTATTGCAGAGGCCCCATATTGGATGGATAAACAATCCATGTTTTTTATGGTGTTGTTCAAGAGCTTTCAGTACTACAAAGGTCTTGTGAAAAGCTGTATTCTTTTACTATCAGACCTTGTTTTTCCTAGTTTTATTTAAATAGCAATGATTTTGTGTCCCATGCAACAATGTGTTCTATTTTAGTACTCTCAGGTTTGACGGAATGGTAATTTATGGTAACTTAATATGATAAATAGCCAAAATTATTTTATGAAAAAGAATGAATACACTTCCCATAATTTTCCTTCTCTTTACAATATCGATCATCATTTGAATTTGAATTATATGTACTTTCAGAGACAATGTTCCTTTTTTAAAAGATTCTTACCTTAGGAATTATGTCATAAATTCTAAATTAAATTTCTCTATTATATTTTGAATGTTATATTTAATATGATAAATTTGGCATATCTTCAATCAGTTTCCTAGTATATATTGGCTTTTACAAAGCTGTGGTAGAGGTTTCTACTGTGGGCCAGTGAGTTAAATGCTCCAATGCTCATAGGAATTGTAGGAGTGTAGGAGAATTTACCTCGCCAGCCCGCTGTAGAAACCTCTACAGCAGCTTTGTAAAAAGAGCCCATAATAGTGTTTGCGTATTTTTAATAAACTACTTTTAATAGAACTTTAGCACATATTTAATAAAACTCGTAATATGACCAGTACATATTTTCATATTGTGACATTTTTTTCATGTGATAACATTACATTAAATCAAGAATAGTTAAGCTCTGGAATGCATTGCCAGAGGTTGTGGTAAGAACAGATAGTGTAGCTGGTTTTAAGAAAGGTCTGGATAATTTCCTGGAGGAAAAGTCCATAGTCTGTTATTGAGAAAGACATGGGGGAAGCCACTGCTTACCCTGGATCGGTAGTGTGGAATGTTGCTACTCCTTGGTTTTGGCCAGGTACTAGGGACCTGGATTGGCCACCGTGGTTGATGGACCATTGGTCTGACCCAGTAAGGCTATTCTTATGTTCTTATATTCTTGAGGAATATAAGTGAGGAAGGACAGTTTACTAAACCTTTATGTACTGTAGATAGAAAGGACAAGATTAAAGTATTGCTGCATATAAAACAGTAATTCATGTGCAAAAAATAATCACGTTGCATTTCACATTCAATATTTATACAGAGTTAGAGGCGTCCTCATAGACTGAACACATGTAATTCTTTGTAAACTCAGCAGAAGTGTTCCTGAAAACAGTGCTAGGGAGGTTTGCACATACTTTGGAAAACACATTAATATGTATATAAATTAAACCAGAAATTTTGAGCATCTAAGGAAGCAGAGGAAAACAGTGCATAAATTCCCAGGGGCGATTTTTAAAAATGGAAGTACTCACATATGTTCATTTTGAAAATTTGCCAGACCCTACAAATAAAAAAGTTGCAAATAATTGCAGATACACTTATTTAAACAAAACCAAACACAAATTAGGATTAGTAACTCGTGTGGTAAAAGAATAATGCAACTTACAATCAACTTCCTCAGATGTGTGACCCTTATTTGACAACTTGACCACCAGAGGCAGTACTGCAAGACTACCATAGGGGTCACCTGGCATCATTTTAACCTGGAGACCAATAGCATAAAAGTGACAAAGGATCACTCTTGTCCCAGCCACAGAATTCCCCCAGTAGGTTTTACTGTGATCTTGGGGTGAGGTTAGAAGCTTCAGAGGTAATTCTATAAATAAAGCACTCACATTTAAATGCTGAATTTGCACAGACATGATTACATGAAAAAGAAGCATAGAGGACGATGGCAGATAAAGGTCATGTGGCCTATCCATTTTGATAAACTATACTATAGTAAAGTCCCCCAATGGGAAAATAACAAATATAATATTATCTAAATATTCCCATATATAAAGAAAAGAGAAAAAAAGTGTGGCACTAATCATCTAACTCTATTTAAAATACATTCTATCTTATCTGGGAAGAGACCTCAGAAACGGAGCCCACGCACAGTCGTTATTCACAGACCGAAGAATTCAGCGTGGTTGTACGCTCCCTTGCTCCAATCATTGGTCTTCTTCCCTCCCAATCTCTTATACCTATATATGATCTAAGAAGATATAATTATTTTTTAATTTTTATTATTTATCTATGGAAACGTCTTAATAAATAATTTCTAAAATATTCATTTTAATCTCTATATTGTGTCTACACTCATTCCCTTGAGACTCAAACTAGCAAAAGTTTAACATATTTAATTTGTATTTGTTATTCAGTATTCTGATAGAAAAAGTACTTAGCATTAATTTTTTAGCATTTTTTAGCAAAAGTACTTAGCTTCAGCAGTGCTCATGTATCAACCGATCGGTTGATACATGAGCACTGCTGAAGCTAAGTACTTTTGCTAAAAAATGCTAAAAAATTAATGCTAAGTACTTTTTCTATCAGAATACTGAATAACAAATACAAATTAAATATGTTAAACTTTTGCTAGTTTGAGTCTCAAGGGAATGAGTGTAGACACAATATAGAGATTAAAATGAATATTTTAGAAATTATTTATTAAGACGTTTCCATAGATAAATAATAAAAATTAAAAAATAATTATATCTTCTTAGATCATATATAGGTATAAGAGATTGGGAGGGAAGAAGACCAATGATTGGAGCAAGGGAGCGTACAACCACGCTGAATTCTTCGGTCTGTGAATAACGACTGTGCGTGGGCTCCGTTTCTGAGGTCTCTTCCCAGATAAGATAGAATGTATTTTAAATAGAGTTAGATGATTAGTGCCACACTTTTTTTCTCTTTTCTTTATATATGGGAATATTTAGATAATAGCCTATCCATTTTGCCCATCCATAGAATCTACTATCTCTTCTTCCCACTAAGAGATCCCTCATTTTTGTCCTACAATTCCTTGATTTCAGATACAGTTCTTATTTACTAATTAGGGCCCTCTTTTACTAAGCCGCGATAGAGGTTTCTACTGCGGCCCAGGGTGCTTAATGCTCAGACACTCATAGGAATTGTGAGCATGGAAGCAACGTCAGAATATTTTGTATTCTAGGCCGTGGTAGAAACCTCTATCACAGCTTTTTAAAAAAGGAGACAAGGTAGACATCTGACTTTAAGCACCTATTTATGTAGATGCCTATCTTTAGGCGCCTCATAGAATTTCTCCTTTTATGACTGTAAAATTAAATATATGCACATGTGTGCAAAATTGAAATTGAAACAAATGTATAAATTCAAGAAAGCACAGAGAAAAAAATACATGAAGGAGATGATATTCAAAGCAATTTGAGAGTCCATAAATGGCTCCTGATAGGTTAAAACACTTTTGTGAGGCTCCACTGATATTCAGTGGCACTTAAGTGGTTAGTGCCATGAATATCACCCTAGACCTCTAAGATGAAAGTTGGATATTTTATGGGTGGTCTGGGGGCAGAGTCGGCACCTATTCAGTTAAGTGCCGATATTATCTCCCCAAAATTCAAATATATTTATCCAGCCAGAAACAGTTGCTGATCAGTTAAATAGCATTAAACCCGCTAACCATAAATATTCAGTGTGAAATAACTGGTAAAATTGAACCAGTTATGGAGAAGAGATGGCTCAGGGGTGATATGATAGAAGTCTGTAAAATACTGATTGGAGTGGAAAGGGTAGATGTGAATCACTTGTTTACTCTTTCTAAAAATACTAGGATTAGGGGCCATGTGATGAACTTGCGAAGTAGTTGATTTAAAACAGACAGGATAAATATTTATTCACATAACATGTAATTAAACTCTAGAATTTGCTGCCAGAGAATGTGGTGAAATCAGTTAGCTTAGCAGGGTTTTAAAAGGGTTTGGATAATTTCCTAAAAGAGAAGTCCGTAGGTCATTATTGAAATGGCTTGGGGAAATCCACTGCTTATTCCTAGGATAAGCAGCATAAAATCTGTTTTAGAATCTAGCTAGATACTTGGGAGCTGGATTGGACACTGTTGATATTTTAATTGGCAACTGTAGTATGGGCTCCTTTTACAAAGGTGCGTTAGGGCCTTAACGTGTGGAATAACACGTGCTAAAATGCCGCACACGCTAGCCGCTACTGCCTCCTCTTGAACAGGCGGTAGTTTTTCAGGTAGCATGTACTAATCCAGTGCGTGCACTAAAAACGCTAGCGCACCTTTGTAAAAGGAGCCCTATGTCTTTCAAGCAACTACATCTTAAACTTATTGATATATACAGATAAAACATTGTTTATATGCAAATTTATAAATTGGCCTGCATACTTTATTAAACGATGAACCAGATGTATATCTGGAATTGAGCCACACACCAGTTTTTAAGATGTACAACTGGCTAGTGAAATATCTACTTGGAATCTAGAATTATTTATTCTCAGCACAATGAGATCAGCTTTGGTAGGAAATAAATAGACCACTGCGTTCAGCGCCTATATGCAAATATCTAGATTATGTATTAAATACAGTATTATCCAAACTTCTGTTCAAAACCAGAGAGCCCATAAATCAGGCTCCAATAAACGCTGATCCTGTCATACTCAACTGGGTACTTTCTAATACATGTTGTATGCATGCCTGCTAAGCTAACTGATTTCACCACATTCACCGGCAGCAAATTCCAAAGTTCAACTACATGTTGTGTGAAGAAATATTTTTCCAGTCTGTTTTAAATCTACTACTTAGTAGCTTCATCACATGGCCCCTAATCCAGCGTGTACAAAACGCAGCAATCCGCCTCCTACAAAGCCTCAACTACCACGACCCCCATGTCCCAGCACTCCGCGCAGAGCACTGGCTTCCGATTAACCAATGCTGCACATTCAAGGCCCTGGTAAAAGCGCATAAAAGAATCTATGCCACTACCCCAGCCTACATAGAATCTAAGCTAACCCTGTACACCCCCACCCGCCTCCTCCGCTCGGAAATGGAGAAATGCCTATGCTTCTTCCCAGGAAGGTCTCTCCTGTCAGAAACCACCCACAAACGCTCCTAAAACCACTTCATCCCCCAACTCTGGAACCAACTCCCCCCACTAATCAGATTACAGAACTCATTGATGACCTTCCAGAAAGCAGTAAAGACCCTCCTCTTCAACTAAAATTACAACTGCAATCTACCCCTTCGTCCCTCCTTAAATTCTCCCTTCCTTCTACCCTCTCTTCTCCATTCTTAACCTGTACTTAAACTACTGTATAGTCTTTGTACTGTCCAAATGTGAATGTTTGCCTGTGGGCTGTTCTGAGCTACTGGGAGGATGGGATAGAAATCAAATTAAATAAATAAATGCCTTGCTTTGAATCAATATTGGATGAGTTTTGGTTATCACCACACAAGTTATTTCTTACAAAATCTCTTTTATTCCATCAGATAGTGCAAAGATCCACAGGATTGCTTGATGACATATCAGATAACTTCAGAAATCAAGGTTATGCTATGTCCCTTTAAGGATTTGAGATTATTGCATGTAAAACAGCAGTGATAATATGTGGGTCTCATAGTGAAATTTGAGTACCATTTAGTGGAGTGAAAAAAATAGCATGTCATGCCACAAAAAAAAAAAATCATTCTTCCTTTGTACAGTGCAAGAAATGACAACTGAGGACCTAGGCTACTCTGCATATTTCATTTTTCCTATTTTCTAATGATATGATATGGGTTAAAACTCTCACTGTTCCACTCTCCCACTCTGAGATTTATGATATCTCTATGCATTTTTTTTTTTGAGGGGGGAGGGTTGCCTGATGGTTTGCATTTTGTATTGGAAAATTCAATAAAATATATGAGAATTCTTCAAAAAGTTTCCACACTTCCATATTTTCATAGGAAATGGTTGGGGTGGGAGAAATGGAAAGAGGGTGTGTCATAGAAAGTCATTTGACTAGCCAGTCAGTCAACAGGGTGATTATGTGCAAAAGTGTTGTAACTTGCTTTTGAGATATTTAATAATGTTTAAAAAAATAAAAGTGCAGAAACTTTTGAAAGATCCCTTGTATTTATAAGCTGAGGTGAATGCCAGGCAATTTATTAAAAAATTAAAAAAAAAAAGTGAATAAAATACTGCTTTACTCAAAGAAATGCATTTTAAAATGACTGACACAATGAGTATAATCTCATATGCCTGAAGACTAAAAGATTGTTATAACTTAAAGTTATCACTTAAAGTTTCTCTTTCTGATGGAGGTTTCTAGATTGTATGTTTTACATGCTGTGGTATTTTAATTATATCCCAAACCCCCCATACTTCTGGTCTGATTTGTAGCACAGTAGTGTTACAAATAACCTCAGTTCCATCTGGAAGGGACATTTCAATTATTCCAAAAGGGGATGCATATTCTTGGGTATTTGGAAAGATGTTATTAGAGATAGTTATTATAGAAGACACTTGTATATGGCTGATTTTCTTTCCATTTTCTATCAGATAGTGAATTCTCAGCAGCATGAACAAGTCTGTAATACTTTAAAACATACCAGCAGAAATCTGCAACTGAAGATTGCAAATAAAGTGAAAAGATCCTTCCATCAGCATCTTTAATGTTGTTTATGCTCATTAAATATAATTCTGAAGCTTTACCACCAAAGTCAAATTTAACTGATAATAAATAACCTGATTTGGAATGCAATATATTTTCATGGAAAATGGATAATACCTGGAATGGGCTCCCAGATCAGGTGGAGGACACAAAAATGGGAATAGAATTCAAAAAGGTATGTGATAAATTCAGAGGATAAAACAAAAGGAATTGACCCCAAAATATCCACAAAGAAGAAAATCCAGAGAAAACCCAAAAAAACTCTGTGGAGTGACGATGTTCCTAAATGGACTTTATTTGAAAGTGTCAAAGTTCCAAAGGTACACTGAAATCATCCACATAAAATAATTCCATCCACATAAAAATAAATCATCCACGTAAGAGCCTTAAAGGACCTAGTCCGCTAGGGATACAGGACCCAACACAGTCCGCGTTTTGACAAAAAGTCCTTTCCATTGCAAATGCAAGCAGTGTCTCACTTCCGGCTCACCACACAATTGTTTCCCACGTACTCACCTTTATAGGACCCCCAGGGACCCCTGAAGAAGACTTTTTGTCGAAACACGGACAGTATCGGGTCATGTATCCCTGTATCCCCAGCGGACTAGGTCCTTTAAGGCTCTTATGTGGATGATTTATATTTATGTGGATGGAATTATTTTATGTGGATGATTTCAAATAAAGTCCATTTTATGTGGATGATTTCAAATAAAGTCCATTTAGGAACATCGTCACTCCACAGAGTTTTTTTTGGTTTTCTATAAATTCAGAGGATTCCTTAATAGCAAAAGGTTAGAAATAAAATACTAACATGCACAGAGCAATGTATCAATCTATGAAAGCAGTGAAATGACATTATTGGACTTCAAAGAAACTATGGGCTCCTTTTGCGAAGGTGTACTAGCATTTTTTTAGTGCACGCACCGGAATAGCGCGCGCTAGCTAAAAAATTACTGCCTGCTCAAGAGGAGGTGGTAGCGGCTAGCGTGCGTGGCATTTTAGTGCATGCTATTCCGTGTGTTAAGGCCCTAATGCACCTTCATAAAAGGAGCCCCATGAGTGACACTTGCACACAGCAGCAGCTACAAATAAATGAAGGTATGGGATATCCTGCATAAATCAGCAGTTGTAACTCTATACATCTTTCTGATGTATAGTAAATCATGTGAAAACAATCAGACTTCACTACCAAGGTAAATGTAGCCACTAGGTGGACTAAGCAAATGCCTTAGGGGTCCTTTCATTAAGGTGTGCTAACTGATTTACCCCCTCTTTTACTAAGATGTGCTATGCTTTTTAGCACGCACTAAATATTGGTGCACGCTAAACATGCGCTATATGCTAACACGTGCATGTGCACGTGCATATGGACGTGTTAGCGTTTAGCGCGTGTGTGGATTTAGCATGCGATAAACATGCGCTAAAACACTTAGCGCACCTTAATAAAAGAGGGCCTTAGTGTTTGTTAAAGATTAGTGTGCGCTAAATGCTAAGGCACCCATAGAATATAATGGATGCCTTAGCATTTAGAGCGCCACAATAAAAGGACCCCCTAAGCTGGCACAAGTTTGGTGCTATCACCAACACTGCTGTCAGGGTACCTATGGAAGATATGGCAGCCATAAAACTGGATAATTTGGCAGCTCTGCTTAAGCAATTGGGCATTCCAATTTAGCTGAGTCCCATCAGCTTTTTTATTGAAGTGTCTAAGTCATTTTGTCAATATTTACTTGGGCTGATTCATTCTGTCACAGATTCCCTAGTCAGAGCGTGAGTAGCTACAAGATGGGGACTTCTGAGCATTGTATACCAAAAAACTACAGGATGAAAATTAGGATTGTTCAAGGTATATTTTTAATGTCACTGTATCTCCAAGAAGTGCATCTGACACAAAAGGGAAAGCAAGGATTACTGAAAATGAAGAGCTGGTCAAGAAGCTTGAATCCTCAGATATCAGAAAGTAAAGCAAAAACAGAAACCAGATGCACTGCTGGACAAGTAAACAGGATTGAAGTAAAAAAGAGCACATCTAGAGGCATTGTAGAAATAACAAAGCCTGCCCTGGGCTGGTCCCTGTTGGGCCAATCAGGAAACAGTTACTAAGATTATCAAAAATACAACACACAGCTATGAATGGACTGACTACAATCATAGTTTCAAGAGGGAGAATAGTTCCTATTAGGAAACAGATGCTTTCCAATGCAAGGATCACTGGTTAGAGGCTAGCTCATGCCTGGTAGCTATTGACTACCAGGCATGGGGTGGGGGAGACAAAATATTAACAACTTTCTTTTCTGTTTAAAACAGATATAAAAGTTTTCAAACAAACATATTACTAGTTACGATACAGTATTTCTTTACATCTATGCCATGCATCACCCAACAAATGACAACTGTTAGAAAACAAGATAAGTTTTTTTTTTTGTTTGTTTGTTTGTTTTTGCTTTATCTTTTCTAAGTTCTATTCATAGAGACATAGAAAATATAGAAAAATTAACACAAAGATCATATGGTCCATCTAGTCTGCCTAACCGTGTCATTTATTATGTTTTCCTCTCCCTTAGAGATCCAATATACTTCTACCAAGTTTTCTTGAAATCAGATATGCTTTTCTTCTCCAATGCCACCTCTG
The DNA here is from genome assembly GCF_902459505.1 of Geotrypetes seraphini. Taxonomy (NCBI): domain Eukaryota; kingdom Metazoa; phylum Chordata; class Amphibia; order Gymnophiona; family Dermophiidae; genus Geotrypetes; species Geotrypetes seraphini. The sequence continues at coordinate 75,179,323 of NC_047089.1, read as the reverse complement.
GGGGGCTATTCCACACATTAACTATCCTTTCTGTGAAAAAGTATTTCCTGAGATTACTTCTGAGATTATCCCCTTTCTCCTTAATCCTATGCCCCCTCGTTCTAAAGTTTCCTTTCAATTGAGACTCGCCTCATGTGCATTTATGCCACATAGGTATTTAAAACTCTCTATCATAGTTCCCTCTCCCGCCTATCCCCAAAAGTACTGTAGACATATTGAGATCTTTAAGTCTATCTCCATACACTTTGTTACGTAGACCACCAACCATTTTAGTAGCCTTCCTTTGGACTAACTCCATCCTGTTGATATATTTTTCAATGTGTGGTCTTCATAATTGTATACAATATTCTTGAGTGGTCTCACTGGAGTCTTTTGTATACATGGGCATTATTATCTCCTTTTTTTTACCAACCATTCCTCTTCCTAAAAACCCAAACATCTTTCTAGATTTTTCTGTCACCTTTTCAAGTTGTTTGGCCACCTTAACATCATCACATACTATCACACTCAAGTCCTGCTCCTCTTTCTTGCATAAAAGCACTTTACCCCTTAAACTTTACCATTCCTTTGGGGTTTTGCAGCCCAAATGCAAGACTTTGCATTTCTTATCATTAAATCTTAGCTCCCAATTCTGGACCATTCTTCAAGCTTCACTAGGTCCTTTCTCATGTTATCCAATTGCAGATTTTGGTATCATCCCACAAATAAGTAAATCTTAACAAACAGCTCTTCAACAATATCTCTTACAAAAAGGTTTAACACTGGAATTCGCATCTCGCTCAGATTGTTCACATAAAATACACAACGCATATAAAGTGGCAAAAAATGGGCCGCAGCTTTATTGTCATAAAAAACAGACCTTAACAAAACAACTTAGAACTTTCCAATACAGTGTAGCTTATTCTCAAAATTCTGGAGCTACTCGGTGTCGAACTAGCTCCTCTTCCAAAATTCACCCCCATTCCCCACTTCCCTTTCGGCAAGACACGCGGTAGCGCAGAGTCCAGCCACCACCCATGGCGGTATCGCACATGAGCAGTTAACAAAATTTAATCACCCAATCTGTTGCATAGCCACACTGATCCAAAATTGTTTCCCCAACATAAAATTTTTTCGCCAACAAAACTGCGACAAACCAACCCCCCCTTCCCCACCCACCAAAAAACACAAACCGCCCAGAGAGGACCCATACAGAGGGAAGGGAAGGGCGGGACAAATTTCCCTCACCAACTCTAACCTTCCTACACTCCTTCCCAACCCTTAATTCTCTCTTGCCCGCCAATTCTCCTCACAAAAAACCCTCCAATCCCAGAGCCCCTTCCCCAACCAATCTACACTCTCTCTCTCTTACCCTATCCTTGCATCCTTTACTTCCACACCCCTCCCTTTACCTAACTTGCCTAACAACTCACTACCTATTCTACCTTCCTGCTAATATTAATTAACCCTTTCCCCCCCAACCCAATCTTCGCTAGCTCATCCAGCGTTATAAGCCCGCAGATTAATCTGCAAGCCACTAAAAAGAACAGCCAAATAACTCAGCCTTGCAGCACACCACTGGTAATATCCCTTTCCTCAGATCAATCTCCATTTATCAATACCCTTTGTCACCTTCCACTTAACCAGTATCTGACCCAGTCTGTCAATTTGGGGCCCATACTGAAGCTACTCTGTTTATTTATTATAAGACTGTGTGGAACAGTGCCAGAGGCTGGTCAAATAAATTGATTTAGTGAATCCATGTTGACTCGAGTCCTGTAATCCATTGGATTTCAGAAACTTCACTATTCTCTGTTTTAAAAGCATTTCCATTAATTTACTTAACACAAAAGTCAGACTTACCGGCCTGTAGTTCCCTACCTCTTCCTTAACTTCCATTTTTGTGGAGAGGGACCACTTCTGTCCTTCTCCAATCCTCCAGTACCTGTCTTGACTCTAGAGAAGCATTGAAAAGATCAGCCAGTAGAGCCTCCAAACTTCCCTATGCTCATTCAGTACCCTCAGATGTATGCCATCTGACCTCCTTACTTTGTCCTCCTTTAGTTTAGCTAGTTATTCACAAACACAATCCTCTAAAAATCATTCAGGGTCTATCACACCTCCAATTTCTATTTGTTTTTGTGTTCTGAAGTCCTGTTCCAGGTACTACAGCTATGAACACAGAACAGAAATATCTGTTAAGCAATTCAGCCTTACCTTTATCAGCAGACAAATGCATATAAGTTAGAACTAAGAAACATGCAAACTTGTAATTTTTTTCTATATTGTGACCGGTGTATTATATGCAATGTAAATTAATTATTTTGGTATAATATTATCTGTTCCTCAAACATTTGCTAGTGGTGCTGCCCCGCTAAAAATGCACAAAATTAGTTGCAACTAAATCTCTCTTAAATTCATGGCCAACATTTGGTCACCCTACTGTTACACCAAACTGTTACAATAGAAATAATTTTTCTAACTATGCATAAAAGCATATATGATATAGAAGACCATATAATTAGAAATAGCTTTTAGAACTTAATCTGTACCTAAGGTAGCTCCTTCTGTGGCCTAGGAAGACAAAACAGTGGTGTTCTCTCCTCAGGAATAATTGTGCTAGGATGCGGGAGTCAGAGAACCCAAAATTGGGCTGTCTTCTTGCTTCCACATGCTAATGACATCATGATGTTGATACATGCTGTTGTCATAGGGCACCTATAACGATGCTATCAGTGCAGTTCTATAAGAAACACTTATAAAGGGTGCTTTGATACAGCGTGATTCTGTTAATGGGGCCCAAAAAGAAATGTGCCTAAAGTAAGGCCGCCTAGTGACACCTAAGTTAAACAGGAGCACTAGGGTCATTTAAGAACTGTTCTGCACTATTCTGTAAACTGCACCTATATTTTCTGGAATCTCTCTGAGCGGCACCTTACTCGGCACCTATCTTTTGGGTCCTGCTTATAGAATCTGGGCCTAAATCCCCATCCTGCATGGGTGCCATTACCAACAGATGGAACAGTTCTCCCTTTGAGAATCTAGATCTCCCTACTTCTAGGAGACCCCGTAATAGGGATACCCCAATCACTATCTGGCACGATGAAATCACCTATTAGCAGTACTTCTGTTTCTACAGATACATATATTTTGAATGTCTTCAATTAATTATCTGTCCACTTCTATGATGGAGGCCTGTATATCACACCAATGTAAATACATTTTTAATTTCCTGTTTCCATATTGACCCACAGTGCCTCTTCCTTACTCTATAGATCCTTTGAGTGCTTTAATATGATTTTTAACATATAACACCATTCCCCCTCTTTTTCTTTCTACCCTGTATTTCCTGAACAGATTATATCATGGTATAGCTATATCCCAGTCATGATTCTTCATGAACCATATCTCCATGATTGCCACTAAATTCAAATAAGACCCTTCATTTTTCCATAAATTTTTTACACAATGCTGCAGATATTATTTTAGAAGTCAAGAGTATATTGCTACAATCCTCTAAGAGCATAAAGCATGATGAGGTGTGCTTTTCCATACTTCTTCCTATTCTAATTAAATTGAATGTTATGTGAGAATAGGTTGACATTGTTAAAGTAAATGACTGAATCCTTTCACAATGAAGGCATGCTTAAATTGAAGTATACTGTTTTTATTTTAATCTAGAATAATAAGCGAAGTTCTGAGTAGAAGGTCCAAAGGTGCCCCGCTTTACTTTAACTTTGATCATTATTATATTCCTCTGCATAAGGACTTTTGGTAATAGTGATTTCTGGATTTATGTGATTTAAATTGACATTGGATATATACAGTAGACTGTACTATTAGATTTTGTACAGTATGACAATCTAGTTATAGCTTATCATTAAAATGAAAAAAAAACAAAAAAAAATATTAGAATATATACTCAAATATAAGTTGATCTGAATATAAGTAGAGACCCCCCTTTTTCTCCCCCCAAAAGGAGGAAAAATGTTTAACTTGAATATAAGTCGGGAGGCTTAATATTAAAGTGCCTTGCCCTGACAGGCACTACACCCAGCACCCTTCCCTCCCTCCCCTGTCAGGCACTGCACCCAGCACCCTTCCTTCCCTCCCTCCCCTGTCAGGCTCTGCAAGCAGCACCCTTCCCTCCCTCCCCCTGTCAGGCACTACACCCAGCACCATTCCTTCTCTCCTTCCCATGTCATGCTATGCACCCAGCACCATTCCTTCCTTCATTCCCTCCCCTGTCAGGCTCTGCACACAGCACCCTTCTCTCCCTCCCTCCCCCTGTCAGGCACTACACCCAGCACCATTCCTCCTCTCCCTCCCATGTCAGGCTCTGCACCCAGCACCCTTTCCTCCCTCCCTCCCTCCCCCTGTCAGACACTACACCCAGCACCATTTCTTCTCTCCCTCCCATGTCAGACTCTACACCCAGCACCCTTCCTTCCTTCCCTCCCTCCCTCACCTGCCAGACTCTGCACCAGCACCCTTCCTTCCCTCACTCCCCTGTCAGGCTCTACACCCAGCACCCTTCCTTCCTTCCCCGTCAGACTCTGCACACTCCCTCCCAGGCTCTGCCCCCTTCCCCCTTCCTGCCCTACCCTCATTCTGCATCTGCCGATCCTCAGTGGAGGTGCAGCGGACAGGAGCAAACTTTCCAAGTTCCTGCCCCACTGCTAACTGGCTGCCACAAGTTTCTTCGGCTGCTGAGCAGCACGAGCATGAGCGCGACTAGGCGTTTCTGCTCGGTGGTGAGCGGCTTCTTTACTGGCAATTTGTGAGTGCCAGTAAGGAAGCCATTCAGCACCGAGAAGCAGCGCCAAATCACGCTCCTGCTCGTATAGATATCATAGGTGTGCCCAGAGCAGAGGGCCTGGGGCCAGCATGAAATGTCTGCATCCACCCGCCTAGCAGCAGCTCTCCAGAGCATAGTGAGCAGGCCTGCACACACATGTTCCAGGAATGCCGTAAGTAGGAGATCCCTTAGCACGATTTGAGAGCCAGTAAGGAAGCAGACGATGAAAGTCGCATCAGCCGATTAGCAGCAAGGCAGGAACTTGGAAAGTTCACTCCTGCCTGCTGCTCCTACACCGAGGATCGGCAGATGAGGTATGAGGCTAGGGCTGGGAGGGGGCAGGGTGCAGAGCCTGGGAGGGGGCATTGGCTCAAATATAAACTGGGACCCCTATTTTTGGGCCAGTTTTATGGCCCAAAAATTCTAGTTTATATTTGAGTATATACGGTAAGTGCTGGGGATGAACTCCAGCTGTAAGTCTCAGAGACTGAAATTATTTCCATATATCCTGGCCTAAAAGTGAGGTTCATCGGTAACAATGCACTGTATGTGCAAAACTAGCCCATTAAGGGACATTACCCAAGATCAGAGGTGGACGACTACAATCCTCGAGATCCACAATCCAGCTGGATGTTAAGATTTTGACAAAGAGTATGCATGAAATCTATTTGCATACAATGAAAGCAGTACGTGCAAATCAAACTCATGCATATTCATTTTTAAAATCTTGAAAACCCAACTTGGTTGTAGATCTCGAGCACCGTGGTTGCCCACCCCTTTCTAGATATTACAGTAGTTATATAATTCAAAGTCAGTACAGTCAACTCCAATATTATTATGCATTCTTTTGCCTACCATAATTAACATGGTGTATCTATGTGTATCTTAAGTTGCTTTATTGCCTTGAGTTTTAATAGAAGTGCTCAAATACTCAGTTCCATTTGCCTAACCATACTTAAATTCTATTATTAGTAATGTTATATTGTCTTTGTACATCATCAGCATAGATCAGCTACCATAATGAATATACATGTGAATACAAAATCAGAGAGAAACCCACCTATCTTATTTCTTTCTCACTGTAGTTTAATATGCCTACAGACATCATGGTGGTTATGGCAAAGAAGTTAGAAACTGTCATCATTGCTTCAATTATTCTTTTTCCATTCTGGGAAAGGTGTTTGTGTGTTAATTAAGTTTCACAGATTTGAGAATTGTTAGCCTTTTTTTTAACCACTTGGCAACGTGTAATCATTTAACCATTAAAAAATACAGTAGTGAAAAAGTTCTTCTAGAAAAGGAATATTTTGGAGGACCATATCTGTTTAGAAAAAAATGTAATGACATGTAGCATTGGTATCTAATAACTACTAATCTTTTCATATGTTATTCAATATTTGTTTCCCTGGAGTAGAAAGCATGGAAATGTTATTGATATCAATTGCCTGTAGATAATGTATAAAACAATATATTCCTAGATATTCAGACAGTGGCAGTCAGTGTTTTGTTTTTTTTTCTTAATACCAACTAAATTAAAATATGATATTCAGTGCCAGTGGTATTACTTTAGTGGTTTCATCTTGAAAGCACTGTTTTCAATGCTTTCTTCAACTCCCTGAAAAGTCAGAAATGTAATTTCAAATAGGGGAAAAGACCTCAAATGCCCCATGCCCAAAGCTCATTGCTTAATTCAAGGGCACACCCGGGGACAAGGAGTATTATCACTGGTCTAAAAACAAAAACTCTAAATAATATGTGGAAAAATGCAAAAAAAACTTTTTAATTTTTAAAATAATATTTAACAAATGTACCTGCTTAAATAGCTACCAGTTAAAATTCAAAGGACCGGAATGTGCTACCCATAAAGCAACTTCTTGTTGATGTCCCATGCAATAAAACCAGCTAAAGACCAACAATCAAAACTTGAACCACAACCAGCAAAATATGGTGTAAAGTCACTTATCTTATATCCCAACGGTGGCCTTGACCGTTTCACCAGTCAGCTTTCTCAGGGGATTCTTTGATGCTCTCTCGTTCTCAAAGCATGCTGGCAATTCAAAAGACTCAGCGGCTTGTGGACAAAAAACTTTCGAGACATTGCCCCGGATAATGTTTGATCCACCTGTTCAACGTACTGCAGAAACTAATCTTTTTATATGCTATTTAATATTTGTTTCCCTGGAGTACAAAGCATGGAAATGTTATTGATATCAATTGACTGCAGATAATGTATAAAACAATACATTCCTAGATATTCAGACAGTGGCAGTCAGTGTTTTTTTTTTTAATGTCAACTTAAACCCCCCCCCCCCGTTTTACTAAGGTGCACTAACCAAATTAGCGCGCGCTAACGTGTCTATAGACTAACATGCACACATTAGCATTTAGTGCGCACTAAATCGATTAGCGCATGCTAATCGGTTTGCGCACCTTAGTAAAAAAGGGCCTAAATTAAAATATGATATCCAGTGCCAGTGGATTGCTTTAGTAGTTTCATCTTGAAAGCACTCTTTTTGATGCTTTCTGGAACACAGACATGTACAGTGGTGCCTCACACAACGAACTTAATCCGTTCCAGGAGCAAGTTTGTTATGTGAAACGTTCGTTGTGTGAAACGCGTTTTCCCATAAGAATACATGTAAAACAAAATAATTCGTTCTGCAGCCCTGTTTTCCCATAAGAATACATGTAAAAGAAAATAATTCGTTCTGCAGCCCTACATTTCCCTCCCTCCACCTCACCTTATATGCAGAGTTTGCCAGCTTTCTTTTTCACCCAGCCGCACGCTTTCAAAAAGCTGTGCACGCGCAGCTGCTGAAGTTGATCAATGTTCTCCTCTCCTGCAACTTCCGGTTTCCGGTTGCGTCAGAGGAGAAGATTGAACAACAGAGCATGCGCGCATGTGCTGCTCTTTGAAAGTGTGTGGCTGGCCGAAAAAGAAAGCCGGAAAACTCGGCATCTAAGGTAAGGTGGAGGGAGATGATGGAACACTGCATTCAGACAGGAGGGTGCTGCTGTTCCCGGCTTCGGCGAGAGTAGTTCCGCCCCCCCCCGGGCCCCTCGGGCGACTTCATTGTGTGAAACGAAGTTCGTTATAGGGAGCAAGACAAAAAGTTCGTTATGCGCAGCGTTCGCTGTACGAGACGTCCGTTATGCGAGGCACCACTGTATTCTTCTTGTTTTAGTCCTCTTGCATATATTGCTTTCTTCAACTCCCTCCATGTGTTTGAAATATATCCATGTGCTTGAAATCCTGATTTTGCAAAGGCAAAAAAGGAATGTTCAATAGTGCAGTATGTCCAAATCGTAAGGGGGCATGTTATAGTTGTGTTTTGGGTGGGACTAGGCCCAAAATCAGGATGTCTAACAGCAATTACCAAAGGATGGACATCCTTATTTAGACCCGTTTGAGGAACATCCAGGTTACAAAAAAGATGTTCTGATTGAGCAGCGGTCCGCTGGAAGGATTAAGGCATGCCCCCCCCCCCCCCTTAATCCCCCAGTAGCTGTTTTCCCTTCCCTCTCCTCTAAAAGTAAAATGGAAAGGTGATGCCAGGATCTATGATAGTTTCAATCATTATAGGTATTCTTAAAGTGCAGAAAGCAGGGCTAAGGAATAACCTAGTGGATAGTGCAGTGGCTGTTAAACCAAGGAACCCAGGTTCAAATCCCACTTCAATGTGCTTATTTTTTTTATTGTGAACCCTCTAGAAACAGAAAATATACTTACTGTACCTAAATATATATGCCTGAAAGCTATTGAAATGGTGTCCATTCAGATACTGGTATTGTAACACCTTTACTGAAGCTCATGTATCATAACACCATTGCAGACGCTCATGTGAACTGCTCTGAATTGACTACTAGTAGTTTAGAAGTTTACAATAAACAGTATGTATTTGTTCCTGGAGGGCTCCTATAATGAAAAAAAAAAAAAGAGGTCAAATTATGAAAAGAAAACAAACACTGCCAGAAATGACACCTAAAATGATATATCCCTTAAATAAGCAATGACAGGTAGAGCTATTCTCTGAGTTGGTGATTTCAGTCCAACAATGTTTATGTTTATTAAAAGTTTTAACCGCACTTCAGTTTGCCAAAGAACATATTGATATTTTTAAGGGCCCATATGATAACATAAAAAATTATGCTGGTCAGCCTTGTGGAGATTCATACAGTATGTATTAGTTACATTAGCACATGTCGCAGACACGACCACTATGAGAAAGCATACTTATAACCACACACATGCAACTATACTGACATACTTACAGGGTGGCTATTTATAAACAGTTGGATATTATCAAGCAGCCCTTCATACTGCTGCAGGCTCTCCAGCAGGCACTGGAGAAGGCTCTGACACTGAAGCCAATAGCCATGTGGTAATGAAATTCAGGCCAACTTGAATAGTTTAAGAAGGTTAATTATTCTATAGCCTGCAGATCTAAAATTGACAACAAAATGCAAATTCACTAATACTGGACACTTTCTTTTTTAAAAAGTAATATATATTACTGTATTTTAAACATAGGCAATGATGGGGGAAAGAGTAGAGTTAGAAGGTTAGCTTACCAATGGTAATTCTTGGTATTATGATACTTTCAGTCTCATTTTCAAAAAAGATAGATGTCCAAAAGACAGCATAACCCAGCACTTGAATGTTTTACTAGTCGAAAAGACCAAGTGGGCACTCTCAAAACAGCCTTTCCAGATGTCTTTCTGGTTGTTTTGTTTCAGTGCATCAAAATCTCAAGCAGGCATGTTAGAAACATGTTTTGGGTAGGCTTAGGGTGAATACAGGACTTGGACATTCCTCAGGCATAATCAAACCTTTAACAAAAGGTCCTGAGCTTTTCTTTAAACGTTTGGAACAAAACCTGTTTTAAAAGTACCTAAATGCTAAAAGGTGCCTAAAATCTTAAGGACCATTGGAAGGATTAAAGCATCACCACCCCCCTTACTCTCCCAGTGGTCATTGACCCCCCTACCACCACCCAAAGATGTTAGAAAACTCAGTGCATTTTAGCCTGTATTACAGTAGGGTGCTGAAAAATTCTCAGCCCAATCAGCTTTAGATGTTAACCCAGACATTTGAGCCCATAAAGCAGAGAAGTACTCTAAGAATTATTGCAGTGAATTTCACATTAAAAGTTCCAGATACAGATGTCATTTTAAAACCCTTTCAGGACCAAGGGACATATTTGTCCCATAACTTTAAAATCCTATAAATTTTGATCGGGATAGTCTACAGTTCTAAATTTGATATGTACGGATCCCATATGATACTGCCTTTATGTAAACAAACTGGTTCCGACATTCATTCATTAGCGTCGTTGCCAGATTGACGAGAAGATTCACTTGCCACACTGTCCATAAGCCAGAAGTTTGATTTTTTTTTAAAAAAATAATGATATTTCACAAAAAAAAAATCAATTTTTTGGCATCTGCAAGCCCTTTTTACCATAAAAATGTTGTCAAAACCACAAAAATTAGCCTAAGATCCTTATGGTCCTGAAAGGGTTAATTTGCTTCTATTGTATGGTGAACCCTCCAAAACCTAATGGAGGAGTTGTCGTACAATGAGAGATTAGAGAAACTGGGCCACTTCTCCCTTGAAAAGAGGAGACTGAGAGGGGACATGATTGAAACGTTCAAGATAATGAAGGGAATAGACTTAGTAGATAAAGACAGGTTGTTCACCCTCTCCAAGGTAAGGAGAACAAGAGGGCACTCTTTAAAGTTAAAAGGGGCTAGATTCTGTACAAACATGGAAAACTGGAATGCTCTTCCAGAGGCTGTCACAGGGGTAAACACCCTCCAAGGATTCAAGACAAAGTTAGACAAGTTCCTTTTAAACTGGAACATATGCAGGTGAGGCTGGTCTCATTTAGAGCACTGGCTTTTTGAACTAAGGGCTGCCGCGTGAGCGGACTGCTGGGCACGATGGACCACTGGTCTGACCCAGCAGCGACAATTCTTATGTTCTTATGTGTTGCACAACTTTGTCCATTTAGGACTAAGAAAACTAGGCCTAAATCCCGGTGTCTAACTTGTACATGCATCAGATGTATTTTATAACAGTGTTTCCCATCTTCTTCAAGCTAAGTACTCCCTAGATCAAAAAAATATTCAGTCAAGTACCCCCGAACCCTGAGCGGCAGAAATTTTGAAATGGATATTTTATTGTAAAAATACCAACTAACTAGACAACACTCGTACATAACAAATACAGATCACTGCAACTGGTGCCCAAACCAAGGCATACTTAGCATGATTTGTTATATTTCAGTTTCATATAAATTGGCCCCTTAAGATCTCAACAAAAATTGCCATTAGTGACCAATAGAGTTTCATCTTTTCTCCTGCAAAATGATATATGAAATCTGATTGGTCACTTCGGGCAAGTTCTCAAACATACATCCCAAATGCCCCTCTCTCTCTCTCTGACACAGACATTCCGTCTGCCCTCAGACACTTTGCCCTTTTAATTGGAGGAGAGTGTGGTGCAGTGGTTAGAGCTACAGCCTCAGTACTTTGAGGTTGTGGATTCAAACTCTGCACTGCGCCTTGTGATCCTTGGCAAGTCACTCAATCCTCCACTGCCTCAGGTACATTAGATAGATTGTGAGCCCACCGGGAAAGATAGGGAAAATACAAATAGGATTCCACCATTACTAGCTCTTCCTCCCTCAACTCTTCTAACCCAGCATCTATTCCCACTTCCTCCCTTCTCAGGCCCATAACCTGACATCTTCCTGTCCCTTTTCTCTTCCCTTATGCCCTCTCCCATCCCTCATGCCCATTGTCTGGCATCTCTCTATCACCCCCTTCTGCTCCTGGATCCAACATCATTCTCTTTCTCTCCCTCCCTCTTATACGCCCTAATGTCTAACATCTCTCCCTCTCTCTCCCTTGTTCCCTAGGTTCAACATTATTCTTCCTCCGCCCATTCAGCATTTTCTGCCATGTCCAACATTTCTGTCTCTCTCCCACTATCCATCATGTTCTCCCCCTCCCTTGTACCCTGCGTCAAACATCTCTCCCCCCATGCATCTCTCATTTCCTCCTTTCTACCATCATATCTAACATTTCTCCCTCTTTCCCTAGGCACATCTCTCCATCTCCCACCACTATGCCTCAACATTTATTCCTTGGCCTTACCCCTCTCCATGCAGTATTTATCCCTCCCCTCCACCCTACATGCAACACTTCCCCTTTCTTGCCTCTTTCTACCCATTTGCAGCATCTATCCCTTCATCCCCTCTATCCCTTGTACAACAATCCCCCCTCTCTCAGCCTGCAACATCTTTCCTTCCTTCCCTGAACCTCAACCCCACTAATAATTAACTGACTCCCTCTGGCTTCAACAGGTATGTGGCAGCAATTCCTATATGCTACCTGCCACCGTCCCAGATGCATCTCCACTGCCATGTCCTACCCAGGCAGAAACAGGAATTTGGGGCAGAGGGCAGGTCATGGAAGAAGAGAGACTTCCAGGTCAGTGGCAGATAGTGTGTAGGAATCACTGCCACTGACCCGTTGAAGCAAGATATTTAGATGAGAGAGAGATGGTAGGAGCACAGCCCACCCACAATACAGGAAGCAAAATGATTTCAGTGACAGTGGTGGTTCCACGGAGAGTGGAAAGAGGGAGGAAGGAGGATGGGAGACTTCTGCAACACCGCATACCCCCACCAGTGGCTTGTATACCCATTGGGGTATGCATTCTGCATGTTGGGAATTCCCACAATCTGTCCCCACCCATGCCCCATTTTCAAATCCATGCACTAGAATTTGCACATACTTTTATTGAATCACAATCAGTGCCAATTAGTGTCAATTATGAGGTATGGATTGCCAATTATTGACACTTATTACGCTTGTTAAACAATTAAGCTGTGCACAGAAATCAGCTAGGTGTACCAATTTGTGCATACAACATAAAGCACCATATACAGAATTTGGAGGTAAATATATACAATATAATTTGCAATTAATCAGAATTACCCAGCACATAGGGTATTCCCCCTTGTTCAGAGACTGATAGAATATGTGTTGCATATCATCAGGCATGGTGAAGAATGACTCATGGTCATACGTCAGATTGTCATGTGGCATGGCAGCAGCCAGAAAATATGACAAAGCAGATACAGTATACCCCCGCAAATTTGTGGTTTGCGATTCGCATACTCAGTCATTCACTGTATTTTCTGACCCCCCTCTTCCGGTCAGAAAATACTGTGAATGAATGACCAATGGAAAAGCTCTCTGTCACTATGCTGTCTCTTACCAGTTCTGCACAGCTAGCCTTCCTTTACCCAACCTGTGGTCTTCCCTGGCTATGCACCTCCCATGCCCCTTTAGGAACTAGTAATGGAGGAGGAAGACCTTGCCATCATGTCCCGCCTTACTCCATTGGAGATCCTTCACTACCACACTTCCAGGCCTACCGCCTTTCAGCCCATAAAGGGCCAGGAACAGCACGCCACTTCAGGCACCAGCAAGGTTAAGGATGAAGACCTGGCCATCACATTCCTCCTTACCTCATTGGAGATCCCTTACCACCACACTTCTGGACCAGGTAAGCAGTGCAGCTTGGGCTGGGGACGAAGGCAGGCGGGTGATGAGCTCCAGAAAATGCTGATTAAAATATTCTTCAGATATTCGCATTTTTTCAATATTCGCGGTCACTCTGTGAACGTAACCCCCGTGAATTTCGGGGGAGTATATCTATATTGTATGTCCTTCTCACATAGACTTTTTAAGTATATAAAATGTATAAAAACATTGCTCTCAGTTCATAGTCTTTGTTCCACACGATTTGTAAAAATGATCAAAGGTGCTGGATTTCCTAATGCTAGGGCTATATTATGCTTAATGGTTTATTCAAATTTGTTGGAAAAACAATTTTTACAAAGTAATTCAAAGCGACATACAATAAAAACAAATCTTAGAAATGAACTCCAATGAAATCATATGAAAGCAAACCATTCATAACAAGAAACCATTCAAATATCTTGGCAATAAACAATAGCATTTGACTGGACATCAATCACTAAAAGCTTCCATGCAGAAATGGGTTTTGAGACTAATTTTAAAATTTTCATAAGTTGTTTCTGCTTGGATTGCAAGGAGCAAATCATCCCAAAGGAATGGAGCCAGAAAATAAAAAGCACTTTTTCTTGTTGACTCCCAGTATGCCTGAGTTGGTCTGGGTAGAACAAGTCTATGGCTATTAATAGAACAAAGGAAATGAGCAGAGGTATAAGGGATTGTGAATTTCAAGAGGTGGTCAGCTAGTCCATTAATGAGTGTCTTAAATGCCAGCATGAAGATCTTAAATTGAATCCTATACTTTACTGGAAGCCAGTGCAGATTTCAAAGAAGCAGGGTGATATGATTGTCTTTTCTAACATGTCAGAGTAAACATGCTGTGGTGTTTTGGTGGGTTTGAATCTTTTGAATTCTGAATTAGGAATGCCTGCATAGATAACATTACACTAATCAAGCTGTGATCCTATAAATGTGTGCTATAACATATGTAATGAATTGTACTAGCCAACAAACTGGGCAGGCAACACCTTGGCACTCTTATCTCACATACAATATCAACAGACAACAAAATGTCTATGAAGAAGAATGATTTATTATGGCTACTTATCAAAAAACTTTAGTCACCACTCGATAATCTCCTATATGGGTTATTCAGTATGCCACACTAAATCAATTGATGTATATGATTTCTTGGTGTGGTATTAGTTCTCATAGGAACTTCTAAACGGTGATATTTTTGTAATTGAATTTTTTTATAAATTATAACATTAGCATTCGCATTCCCGTCACCTGCAATTGAAAGCTAATCACCATCAATCAATAATCACACAACTCAGTTTTATTGGAATAAATATTTGGCCACAGCTTTATTATCTATATGAATATTATCTTCACTTACAATACAATCTGTGTCCAAAAACCAACAAACCCCCAATGCATATTTCACACATCCCCAGGGAGCTATTCGGTGTCGAAACTATCTCCCGTTAAGTCTTTAAATTTATAACATTCCCCCAAACATGACCCACGGTGATGCCAGGTCATGCTTCCCCTCCCCCCAAACATGACCCACGGTGACGCAAGGTCATGCTTCCCCTCCCCTCAAACATGACTCACGGTGACGCAAGGTCATGCTTCCCCTCCCCCCAAACATGACCCACGGTGACGCAAGGCCATGCTTCCCCTCGCAGCGGTATCGCATACGAATGTTACATTTATTTATTTATTAACTGCTCATCTCCCAGATCCAACTGGGCCAAACCCCATTTTCCACCCCACCCAAAGCTGCGACCACCTCCCCCCAACCCCATAAGCTCCACCAAATCCACTCAAGTCGACATATAACATGTACATCCCCCACCCCACCCCACAACACTAACACAAAACATAACACCAGCACAAATGGGAGGGAGGGAGGGATAATCTTTTCCTGAAGAGACTACTCTACTGTTCCTCTTTCCTCACAGAGTTCACTCCAGCCTGCCACAACATCCAGCCAATCACGTGACTGCTCCACCCCATCACCTTAGCAACCTCCCTAATCATTTTTCTTTCTTACAAGCTCTGTCTATTAACCCTTTCTTACTTCCTCTTATAAAATTGTCAATTCTTATTCTACAGACCCTTGATAACACCTCATATATTCCCCTTACCCTCTGTCCCCCCTCCCCCCATCATTCAATAAATATTACCAGCCAGTGACATCAGCTCAGCTAATGTTATATCACACCAGATGAATCTGGTGTTCTTCTTTAACAGTTTTTGTCATTGAATATCTACTCAATTCATAGTAAAGTGCCAGTGCTTATTTCTAAGTTAATTAAATATAAATTAATTATAAATTCATGATGATGTGGAGCTTGAATTCATTGATATTGTGTTAAATCACAAAATCAGTGTTACTTAGCTTAGAATGTATCTGCCTCATTCCCCTACTTACATATGTTAAACACAGTTTATATTATCTTGCAATTACATATATGAATCCTTGTAAAGATTCTATCTAGATCACTTCAGGGCAGGGTGCCTAGCCTTTCAAGTCACACAGCTCCCATTATTTTCCGTCTTACCAGATGAAGCACAATTTCCACCCTGCCTGGGTATAGACTGCATAAATGCCAATGCGCTACCATCATTTCATTAGGGGTTGCCGTACAAGCACATCCCCTGCTGATGTAATACCATCACTTCTCTCATCAAGGGCTGCCATAAAAGCGTATTCCCCTCCTTAACCATTGACTCCTTTTCTTGATGCCTTCAGCGCCCATTCCGTCAAAGTCTAGGGTAGACACCACTGTTTCTCCGGCACTGGCCCCCCCTCCATATAAGAGGGGGATTGCCCTGTTTCTTTTATAACATCCATTTCACTGCTAGCATGTAACTAAACAACTTCATATTTTTACCACTGTTAAGCTTGATTTAGTCAAAACATACTGCTGTGTGCGCGCTATCAGGCTAGGAACCCTGCCACAGACCGAGACAGTGAAACCTTGTTTGTTGCACTATCCCCATATAACCTACTCATAGCTGCGGCAATTCCTTAACTCAGGTACTCACAACACCCAGTTATAGTTAACTGTAACCAACATATAGGTCAGATTCTTAACACTAATTGTTTTGAAGGTCATACAATCTAATGTCCTCATACAGCAGCCAGAAGCCAACCTTATAAATGTCTTGAATACTCTCTCCTGTGTCAGCCACCCTGGTTATGTATCCTACCCTAAACATAATGTACTTATTTTGCAGAATATTAAAACTCAATAAACTAAGTTGGGTGTGTGCTCTGGAA
This sequence comes from Geotrypetes seraphini, assembly GCF_902459505.1. Taxonomy (NCBI): domain Eukaryota; kingdom Metazoa; phylum Chordata; class Amphibia; order Gymnophiona; family Dermophiidae; genus Geotrypetes; species Geotrypetes seraphini. The sequence continues at coordinate 75,162,701 of NC_047089.1, read as the reverse complement.
TGAGAAGGCATAGGATGAAGTTAAGAGGTGATAGACTCCAGAGTAATCAGAGGAAATACTTTTTTACAGAAAGGGTGGTAGATGCATGGAACAGTTCCCTGGAAGAAGTGGTGGAGATAGAAACTGTGTCTGAAATCAAGAAGGCATGGAATAGGCACATGGGATCTCTCAGAGAGAGACAAAGAGAAATGGTTACTGCGGATGGACAGATTAGATCAGCCTTTTGGCCTTTATCTGCCATCATGTTTCTATGGATCATGGCAGCAGTGAGCTACCTGTTTGATATGGGAACTCAGAATGTAGGATTCATATATTCTACCTAGGGTTACCAGACATGCAGATTTATCTAGACATGTCCTGTTTTTAGAGGACATGTCCAGGCATCCGGACGGCTTTCAAAATCTGGCACTTTGTCCTGGTTTTGAAAAGCTTCCAGCTAAAAGCAACGTCGGGAGGGCAACTATGCATGCAAGGATTCAACATGGTGACATGTGCATGCACATTGTGTGATATGTATATAGATTCTTTCTAAAATAGCAGATTTACTGGGAGATCATGTGTACTAATATCTCTCTATTAAATTCAACGTTATATAACTGAATTTTATAATATGTGAGTGAAGGTCCTCAGTATTCACAACTCATTTGTATGTATGTGCTATACTCAACCACTCTTGAGAGATGGTCTCCTTCCGGCCACCTCTTAGATGTCTTCTATTTAGGGCCTAAAGAGTAAAATCTAAATAGAAGGCATCTAAGAGGTGGCCGGAAGGAGACCATCTCTCAAGAGTGGTTGAGTAATCAACTTCTATAGATACATATATTTTCAAACACAAGATACTAATTTATTATTGTGCTATACTCAAAGCATCAGTGAAAATCAAATTAATAATAATATTAAGATCACTCCAAGTGTGCTCTCTCATATTAGAGTCATAATGTCAATCTCAATCAGAGGTCCTACCTCCTGTTAAATCTCCCCTTATCCTAAAGCAGATTACCATATATACTTCATTCAATGGAGGGTGTACTATTGCATTGTCATTAATTGTTCATACATAGAAACATAGAAAAATGACGGCAGAAAAGGGCCAAAGCCCATCAAGTCTGCCCACTCTAGTGACCCTTCGCCTTGAATTTGTTCACCACCCCCTGCCTTTACATTATTAGAGATCCCACGTGAATATCCCATTTATTTTTAAAATCTGCCACGCTGTTGGCCTCAATCATCTGCAGTGGGAGTTCGTTCCAATGATCGACCACCCTCTCAGTGAAGAAATACTTTCTGTGCTGGATAATGAAAGGCTCACATGTGTGTGATGTCATTATGTCACACCTGAGCATGTGCAGATGCTCTCCAGATGCTGCTCCAAACAAGTGAACAGGTTGAGGAGGGCGGGGCAGGGCAGGTGTAACAGGGCATGACTCGGGAAGAACTGGGAAGACCTGGGGGAGTGGCCATGGGTCCGGATTTTACTTCCGTAAAATATGGTAACCCTACTCTTACCCCTATCCAACTGAGACATTATTCTTTTCCTAATACAGTACAGTAAAACTTGGTTTGCGAGCATAATTTGTTTCAGAAGCATGTTTGTAATCCAAAGTACTCGTATATCAAAGCAAATTTCCCCATAAGAAATAATGGAAACTCACAACCCAAAAACTTTAATACAAAATATTATATGTACTTGTATTGCAAGACCTCGCTCATTTAGAACAGTCACTACACTCCTGCAGCATCAGAGAGAGAAGAACCATTGGCTCAGTTGTGATGATGTGATGAGTGTATACTGTATGTACTTGTATTGCAAGACATTGCTTGTATATCAAGTTAAAATTTAATAAAATGTTTTGCTTGTCTTGCAAATCAAGTTACTTACAATCCAAGGTTTTACTGTACGTCATTTTCTAAAATGACACAATTTTTTGTTGCCCCCCTCCCCAGGAAATTTCCATTGAAATTCCTGGTTTGAAGGACAGGGGAAAGGGGAGTCTCACAGGATATTACTTTAAAAGTTATATGGAACTTAAATTATTGCTTTGAGGGAATGCTAAAATTATTCATTACACAGAACCAGAGGTTCTCTCAAGAAACCATTAAACTTGTTAGGTTAAAAATGTTCCTTTTAGCATGTTGGCCTCTGCCATTTCTCAAAAGATGATTTTGGACTCACAGCTTTATGTTTACGGATACTGCACAATGTTTAAGTCCAAAACTGCTATGAAATCACTTTTCATTTTTACATGCACTTAAAATCTAAAGGCCCCTTTTACAAAGTCACGGTAGTCAGGGCCGCCATCAGAAATTTCTGGGTCCCTTACTGAGCAATCCTATTGGGCCTCCCACGCACCCCTTCCCCTCCCCCCCCCCCCGACACCCCCCCCATTCTTCCACAGGCCGAATACACACATACTTTTCTACTAATGCTCCACCTAAGCCAGTCCCTTAAAATCTTCTCACGTCCATTGGGTGATTTGGCATAGAGGAGATATTCATAAAAAGAACGTCCGTCAAGATCTTTACTCATAGACTGTGCCATTTGCTTTAAATCATCTTCCATCATTAATCAAAATTGCACAATTCTTTCTCTGTCTTTGTCCTGAATGGCATCTGGCCACATTGCTGGATCCTTCCAGTCAACAAATTTATGAGCATGCGCAGAGAATGCATTTTTAAACAAATGTAGTTTATCCTTGTACTCCTTATGTAATTTTAATCATCTATGGATATGTTTGTATGTTTATTGTTCAAATGGTTTTATTTATTTCCCCAAATTTATTTTTGTTATACGCATTGAAAATATTTGATATTGCGTTTAAATCAAAATCTCAATAAACTTGAAACGAGTGCCCGTAAGATTGTGGGAGGGTTAAATACTCAAAACTTAGAAGAATAACAATTTACTTAAAGTTTTTGCTACGCCAGCTTTCTGGTATCTTTACATACAGTGGCGTATGTAGCATATGTAACACCCGGGGCCCATCATTTTTTGGCACCCCCCCCATCTGTAAGAAAAACATGATTTTTAGTAACAAACCACACGTCACACATGAGTACCTAGGAAAAGGCAGCATCTTACATATTGCAGTGAGCAGTACATCAATACACCCATTGTAAAACTAAACAAGCCAAACCAGCATAGATCAATCCTACACCGTCAATCCTAACAGAAAACCATGTCTTTCGAACACACAGAACACAGAAAACACCTTCGCCTAGTTTGGAATATGTCATCACAAACTAACCCCTCACTCTTTTACAAAACTGTAGTGTGGATTTTAGCCACGGTGGTAACAGCCCTGACGCTCATAGGATTCTAGCATCAGAGCTGCTACCACCACGGCTGGCACTAAAAAACGCTCCACAGTTTTGTAAAAGGGGGGATAAAATAGAAATACACAGTTTCAACGCTCTAGCTCAGAGGTGCCCAAACTTTTTGAGCTTGTGAGCTACTTTAAAATGACCAAGTCAAGATGATCTACCAACAATAAAATTAAAAAACACAAAGCACACTATACGCTGAGAAAATGTTAATTATCATTCCTATTCTGGGTTTTTTTCAAAGAGGTCAAGGCAGATGACTCTATGCATTGTCACCTCAGTAACAACCATACAAAAATAGACAAATATACTCTCCATCCTTTTTATTAAACCACAATAGCAGTTTTTAGCGCAAGGAGCTGCGCTGAATGCCCAGCGCTGCTCTTGACGCTCATAGGCTCCCTGCGCTAAAAACCCCTATTGCGGTTTAGTAAAAGGGGACCATATTGTAAAATATAGACAGCAGATATAAATTCAGAACTGTGCATAGTAAGTGAAGGGAAGTTTTCATCTCTGGGAATTTACCCAGTTAACTATTAAGTTATTTGGGCAAATTCCTTTGAAAACTGTGGTAATACTGCCTCCACTTTGCTAAATTTAAAATAAAATCATTTTTCCTACCTTGTCTGGTGATTTCATGAGTCTCTGGTTGCACTTTCTTCTTCTGACTGTGCATCCAATCTTTCTTCCCTTCTTTCAGCCTGTATGCTTGCTCTCCTCCACACCTCATTCCCTCCCCCAACTTTTTCTTCCTCTCTTCATGCCCCCTTTCTTTTTTTCTGTTTCTCTTCTTTCCTTCTGTTTCCCTGCCTGCCCCCTTTCTTTCTTTCTCCCTGCCGTTCCCCAAGCCACTGCCACTGCCATCGGGGAACAGGCCCCAAAGCCGACGCCTGCCCCCTTTCTTTCTTTCTCCCTGCCGTTCCCCAAGCCACTGCCACTACCGCTGCCATCGGGGAACAGGCCCCAAAGCCGACGCATGCTCTCCCTGCTTCGGGCCGACCAGCATTCCTCTCCCCGATGTCAATTCTGTCGTCGGAGAGGAAGTTCCGCCCAGCCAGGCAGCGATTGGCTGGCCCGAACTTCCTCTCCGACTGCAGAATTGACGTTGAAGAGAGGAAGACTGATCGGCCCGATAGATTAGATCGCCAAGACAAAGTGAGTCCTGGGTGATCGACTCACTTTGCCTTGGCGAGCTACTGGCGCCCCTGCCTTAGAACACTGCCTAGGACCCTGGGGGAGCCCGAGCCCCCTGTCAGCTCCGGGCCCCTGAATGCAAGACTGGTAGTACTGCCCTGATGGCGGCCCTGACGGTAGTGGTTCCCCTATGGCAGATGAACCGAAGCCCATTCAATCGCTACCGAAGCCCATTCAATGGCTGTGTAAAAGGGGCCCTAAATCTGATGTTTTGATTGTAATCCTGGCAGATGTCTTCTATTGTATTTGCACTGGCATGCAGTAAATAACCCTTTTAGTCTATTACCTTTCACAGGGCATTGATAAGAAGTCAGGAAGAGTGCCTCTAATTTTTGGGAGAAAAACAAGCTCACATTCACAGAAACTTAATTCTTGTAAAAATCTGACATTTAAAAGATTATGGAAGTTTACTTTGCAGGAAGAAATAAATTGACTCTGATTAACTTTGCTTAATAAGAAATCATCAAAAGGTCAAGTCAGAAATTATACCATGCCTGTAAAATGCCACCAACTCATTATGAGGGAGGAGCAGTCCTTCAGCTAAGGAATCTCAGGAAGTGAATGTGAAAATGAGCCAGATAGAAGATAGATATTGTTCAGTTTTGAAGCATTATCCAAAAATATCCTTAGAGTGATCAATTTACAAAATTCTGGTGCAAAAATCAGTCACAGTTCAACATCTTTCTTCTAGCAGGGGTAGGGAACTCCGGTCCTCGGGGATTTCCCCAATGAATATGCATTGAAAACAGTGTATGTAAATAGATCTCATGCATATTCATTGGGGAAATCCTGAAAACCCGACTGGAATACTGTTCTCGAGGACTGGAGTTCCCTACCCTTGTTCTAAAGCATGAATTCTGGCCTGGATATATCGCACTAGGACAAGTGCAGTTCAGTACTCTATAATGTGTCTGCTGCAGTAGTGCAATGAATATCACACATACACAGTGGTGTAGTAAGGGGGGAGGCAGGGGCAGTCTGCCCTGGGCGCCGCCTTCATAGGGGGCACAGTACCATCCTCCTCTCTGCTCTCCCACTGCCATGGTTGGGGGGAGGGTGTCAGAAAAGAGGGCGGGGGAGGGGCATCACTTCCCCGGGCACCTCTCACCCTTGCTCCATCTCTGCATATACACATACAATAATTTGCATGAGGGTGACTCAAAATTGTCGCTTGTCGTTCTGTTGATTTTAACTTTTTCCTAATGTCCTATTATCTTCAACCATCAAAGATGACTAGAAATAAAAAGAACATAAGAATGCCCTTATTTCCTAATCTGTTACACTTTTGGACTCTTTTCACTTGTCGGCTTCAAAATTTATAAAGCAAAATAAGAATCAGCACAAAGGACCCTGTACCTGTATTGATTTTCATTCCTTTTTAGCAGCATACAAAACGATGGAGAACATGATGCCCTGTGCTCACATTATGATTTCTCAAAAAACAAAGCCACATTTGTCAATTGTACAAAAGGACCTCTCATCATAGAAGCAGGCTTTTCGCTCTTACCTATTATGTTTTGTAAAATATACACACACAAAAAAAAAAATAATAGCCTCAAAATATATTAACCAGGATTCATATTGACAGATAAAAACACAGTCAGAGCTTAGTGACTGAAGCTATATTGAAACTAGTCTTAAAAGATTATCTTGTCTATGGGGGAAATTCTATAAATGGCACCTAAATTTAGACACTGGTAGGCATCCTATTGGCACCTAAGTTACGCCCTCCTTTACAAAGCCACGCTAGCATCTTTAGTGCCGGCCGTGGCAATAACAGCTCAGATGCTCATAGGAATTCTATAAGCATTGGAGCCGTTACCGCAATGGCTGGTACTAAAAATGCTAGCATAGCTTTGAGAAGAAGGGGGTTAATTACAAACGCTGTTTAAAATGCAACATTAAAACATCTACCAGCATCTAAATAATATGTGAGGGAATGACATCTACGCAGGCTGTTTAGGCCGTCTAATGACATGGATGTGGCTAACTCTGGTAGTGTCGTTAGGCAGCCTAATGTGCCTATGTAGGCGTGATTCACAACAAAGATATGCACTGGAAATGTAGGCCTGAAAAATCATGGCCTACATTTCTGGTGCCTATCTTTCACAGGGATGTGATTCTCTATAGGTTGCCATCACTTGATTGACATGTGATGGGCAGCAGCTTTTTAGGCAGTCACCGATATCGTTGTCCTTTAGAGCGGTGGTTCCCAATCCTGTCCTGGAGGACCACCAGGTCAATCAGATTTTTAGGCTAGGCCTAGTGAATATGCATGGAGCAGATTTGCTGCGTGTGACTTCCATTATATGCAAATCTCTCTCATGCATATTCATTAGGGCTAGCCTAAAAAACCGATTGGCCTGGTAATCCTTCACTCTCTTTTTCCCTCACAGGGGAAAAATCTCAGAAAGATCAGATCACATAGCAATATCTAGAAAAACTGTTAAAGTATTCTGACATAGCTGACATCAAACCTTTTTAAAGCTTCTTTGCTATTGGCTGGTGTCTGTAGTAATCAAATGACTCCATTTTTGCCTAGATTCCCGAAGGGAAAACATTGGCAACTTTAGGTTAGCACATGTGCTAGGGTTTTGTTTCTTATTGCACTAGATTTATAAATTCCTGACACTAGATATGAACAATCTTTTCTCTTTGCAAGTTTTGTAGGATTTAGATGTTGCTTTGAGTACATGATAAGAGGATGAGAATTAATCCGTGTGATTTATCAAGGGACTACAGTAATTAGATTTACTACTTCTTCTTCTTGTATTCATTTCACTCTTTTCTATAATAACATAAAAAACTGTTCATTGTATTCTAAATTTAGTAACGCAATCACGTCTTTTATTGTTGGATACAGGGGATGAACTACCAGAGGAGAGAGATGTTTGAAGAATGAGGGGCATAGACTTTGCTGTTTGCGGTCACCGTGAACTTCAATGTTTCCCAGCTTCCTTACAAAATTTTAATTTAGTTGTTTTTGTTTTAATTATGTATATAAAGATTAAGTAGATAAAATCAGATTAACTAATAAGCATTTCCAAAAGGAAGGTTTCCCCAGCTTATTTACCTTTCATGTAAGCTCTATGGTGAACTGTATATCAAAATGAGCTATTGACATTCTTGAATCTAATTATCACTTCTGTGTTCTTTCAAGTATTAATATAGAAAAACAGTTACAAATGATTTATTAAAAAGGTTAATCTTACTTTTCCTGTAACCAGTCAGTTTTAGAAGGGAAAAATATGGTTATGTATTCCATTTCTTAACTATGAGGTCTTTCTGTTTTTCCTTTCCATTCTTTGAAGTGATTGATATGTGGTTCTTCCAGCTCTTGCATAAAACTACAAATTCTTAGGTTTAGTGGGGTGTTTTCTTCTCTTTCTAGAGGACTTGTAAAGTGTATTATGGTTTGACCTATGTGCTCTCTGCTAGATTTTAAGACTGCATCAGATAATGTCATTGTTCACTGAGGCAGTCCCAGTTCTAGCAAATTGCTAGTTGTCATATGGTCCTACTTCCTCTTCAAGGATTGTTTCACAGGCTAAATGTTAGTAATGAAAAAATGGGGATATTCTATACTCAATAAATCATTTCTATAGCACAACACAGAAGGCCTGTGTGGGTTTCAATTACTATTTCTCAGAGGTGGATTTAAGAGGGGAAATCAGGATGGTACTGATCAGATTCAGGAGCAAAAAAGATTTCTTTGCCTTTGATGCTAATAATGTAGACCCTCCCCCCATCCTCTATTTTCTGGTATTTGTAGATCAGACACAGTAAAATGTGTTTATGGAACAGTGATTTTTTATTTTTTTTTTAAATTTAGAAAATGAAAAGATACCTTACTTGCGTTGTAACTGTCATCAGGAATTGCAGAAATCTATTCATCTGAGTAGCTTCTTATATTCAAATACCACTGTTTTGCATTTACGGTGAAGTATCTTTCAAAAACACTTGAGAATACTTGACCCTTGCCAGCTTTCTTATATACTGGAAGGGTGCTGCAACATAACAGTTATCTTAAAATTAAGACTAACATAAATGTTAAAGACTTGTTTTTTTAAGACAATTTCACTGTTGGGTTTATGACATATGAATACTGGTCATTTCAATAATTGTTACCAATAACTGACCTTATACTGTCAGGGTTTTTGACATGCCTCTAGGACAAAGACATTTTAGGGAAAATTCTGTAAGATTGTTCCTATATTTAGGCAATTGGAAGGTGCTATTATGGTGCCTATTCTATGATGGAAAGTAGATAGCCGGCTCCCGATTATGTGCTAACTGTGAATATTCAGCAGTCATTGCTGACTGCAGGGCCAGATTTTCCTATAGGCTAACTAGGCTTCAGCCTAGGGCCTCAAGATCCGTGTCACATTTTTTATAAAGGTTAGTACCAATAACAACATGTTTCATTTAACATATTGATATATATCAGAGTAATGATGTATTTTATTATCTCTCATGTAATTTACAAACTTAAAAATGGGAGGTGAAAGGGCCTCATAAGTGGAATAGCCTAGGGCCTCTTTTCATCTAAATCCGGCTCTGGCTGACTGGTTAAATTGATTTGAATATCGGGGCCTAGGTGTTTAATAAGCAAAAATCTCAATGCTAAAACATAAACTAGGGACTCCTTTTATAAAGCTGTAGTAGCAATTCCCCCATGGCAAATGCACCAAAGCCCATTCAATTCTTAGAGGCTTTGATGCATTTTCCACAGGAGAATTGCTACCACAACTTTGTAAAAGGGTTGCTAAGTTTGTATAGTCTATTATGCGTGGCATCAAATGATTGGGAAAAAAAATGTTGATGATTTTATAAACATTTGACATTTTTAAAAATCTGTTTGGTGGTGTTTAAAAGGTATTTTTCTAGACCTCAGTGCTGACTCATTTCACATAGGGTATGTTTTCCCATGCGGGTCCCATTATGGAGATAAGTTATTTTATGGGAGCTTACAGTTTAGCTGTAAGCTGATAACAGTGGCTGAGCGAACCCTTATATAGTAGTTGCAGTGGGCTGGGGGTGGAGGGGGGGTTAGAATGTGAGGGTTGGTAGTGGGAGCTAGAGGTTGGCAGTGATTGGTGGTTGGGGTGCTAGGACAGGAAGATTGGTTGTTAGGAAGGGTGAAGGGTGATTGGTGAAGGAATGGTGTGGGATTAAGGGTTATTTTGGCGGGTTAAATCATTTTGGGAGGGTGGGAGTGTGGGAAGAGGTGGGTAGGCAGGGTTAAATTTGTTCCCTTCCCGCCCTCCCAGTATTTGTCTGGTTTTGGTGGGTGGTGGTTGGGTTGGTCTCAGCTTTTGCAGGAATGTGTTATGGGGGTGAATTGTGGACAGTGTGGCTTATGAAGTTATGTAATTTATGTGCTTATTCTGCTCATGTGCGGAACCGCCATGGGTGGCTGGCATGATTCTGCGATACCGCGAGTCTTGCTGGGGGAAGTGGGGTTTGCTGGAATGTGATGAATTTGGTGAGCTGAGCTAATTCGACACCGATTAGCATCAAGGGGTTTGAGTTTTGTGAGTTGAGCTAGTTCGACACCGAATAGCTCAAAGGTTTATGGTTATTAAGCTACACTGAATTATTTATGTATGAAAATGATATGTTTATATGAATTCATTGATGAATAAGTTTAATAAAGCTGCGGCCCATGCTTTACCATTACTTAGTGTTGTGTGTCTTTATTTAGTGATGTATATGAGGAGTAATGCGAATGCCAGTGTTATACTGAAAAATAATGAATAGTTGAATTTTGAAAATATTTAAGATATGATAATTAATGGCCCCTTTTATCAAAACTTGTTAGTTTTTTTACCACAGACTGGCAAGGTAAATGCTCCAACACTCATTCAATTCCTATGAACGTGGAAGCATTTATATCACTGACCTGCGGTAAAAAGCTCTACTGTAGTTTGATAAAAGTGGCCCTTAGTAAGTGAAAATTTAAGACCAATGACAAGATTGGTGAGTCATGGGGAAACATCCACTAAATGAAATGAGTCACCAATAAAAATATATTTTAAAAAAAACATTAAACATTTTTTTAAAAAATATCTAATTCATCTTTTTTTTTTTTTTTTCAATTATTTTTAGCCTGATTCCATAAGTGGTGCTTAGGTTATATGCCTAAATGAATTGCACGCAGTTTCCAAAAATATTTTAATTGGCATGATAAGGGATCATACTAGTTTTCAGCTAATCAAAAAACAAGTATTAGACAAAATGAGTTCATATAAGTGCCAATGGGATATCAGACCACCCTCTGAGCAGCATAGCTCATTAGGGTTTAATTCCTCATTCTTCCCAAGGGCACAACTTCTCTAAATCCTCATGTTATGTTATTTCTTATCAAAAGTTCTTTAAATAATTCAATAAGCTGAATTTCATAAGTTAGTTTCAATATATAAGTTCATAATTTGATCTCATAACTTAGCTTTTCAGCCTTCGATGTAAGACAGTTTCAAACCTCCATACCTGTATAGTAATATTTTTTTTTTCATTACAAGAGCTTTCAATTGGTATAAAGATAATTTAGGCAACTGGTCGTAATTATTCATAATTCCTTTCTAATAGAACAAATGAATGGAACTAATGCATGTTTCAGTTGAAAGATATTATGAAAGAGAGAGAGAAAAAAGTGGCTATGGCGCTAAATATTGGAGTCCTTTTATTAAGGTGCACTAGCGGTTTTAATGCATGCCAAATATTATCAGGCGCTAAATGCTAATGCGTCCATTATATCCTATGGATGCGTTAGCATTTAGCGTGTGCACTAAAATGACTAGCGCGCCTTAGTAAAAGGACCCAAAAGTGAAGTATATTAGCCAGCTGTGCTATACAGTTAGTTATGGGGAAACAAAGGGCTCCTTTTATTAGGGCCTTAACGCGCGGAATAGCGCATGCTAAATTACTGCACGCGAGAGCTGACATTAGTTCTACCAAGTAGCGCGGGTTTAGCGCACGGTAATTTTGTGCATGCACTAAAAACGCTAGCGCACCTTAGTAAAAGGATCCCAAAGGGGATACGTGAAAAAAATTTGCTGCATCTACACCAGTATTTAAAGGTCCTATGGACAAACATTTGACTGGAATTACTCAAGCAGTAAGTACAAGTGGATCAATTTTTCACTCCTAAAAAATTACAAAGACTAAGGGATACTTGATGAAGTTAAAGGGAAATACTTTTGAAACTAATAGGAGGAAATATTTTTTCACTCAGAGAATTGTTAAGCATTGGAACACATTTAAAATATTTTTACCTTAGTAATGTAATGTAATGTAATTTATTTCTTATATACCGCTACATCCGTTAGGTTCTAAGCGGTTTACAGAAAATATACATTAAGATTAGAAATAAGAAAGGTACTTGAAAAATTCCCTTACTGTTCCGAAGGCTCACAATCTAACTAAAGTACCTGGAGGGTAATAGAGAAGTGAAAAGTAGAGTTATGTCACAAATTCAAAATTAAATTTCTCGATTATATTTTGAATGTTATATTTAATATGATAAATTTGGCATATCTTCAATCAGTTTCCTAATATATATTGGCTTTTACAAAGCTGTGGTAGAGGTTTCTACCGTGGGCCAGTGAGTTAAATGCTCCAATGCTCATAGGAATTGTAGGAGTGTAGGAGAATTTACCTCGCCAACCCGCTGTAGAAACCTCTACAGCAGCTTTGTAAAAAGAGCCCATAATAGTGTTTGCGTATTTTTAATAAACTACATTTAATATAACTTTAGCACATATTTAATATACCTCGTAATATGACCAGTACATATTTTCATATTGTGACATTTTTTCATATGATAACATTCACATTAAATCAAGAATAGTTAAGCTCTGGAACGCATTACCAGAGGTTGTGGTAAGAGCAGATAGCGTAGCTCACAGGTGTCAAAGTCGGTCCTCGAGGGCCAGAATCCAGTCGGGTTTTCAGGATTTCCCCAATGAATCTGCATGAGATCTATTTGCATGCACTGCTTTCAATGCATATTCATTGGGGAAATCCAGAAAACCCGACTGGATTCCGGCCCTCGAGGAGGGACTTTGACACCCCTGGCGTAGCTGGTTTAAGAAGAATTTGTACATTAACAAAGTATTGTACTGAATAGATGACATTGTTTCCCTTAAATTTACGAGTTCAATGGTAAGGGGGGAGGGGGCGTAGTGTTATAATCACATATTGTATATGATATTTGATTATGGATTAGGAATGGGTGGGAAGGGTGGGAGGGATAGGTGATAAGGATATAGTATTTGAATCATTAATGATTATTAAGTGATATATTTATTGTTAATGTGTTTGGGCATATTGTCACACTTATTTTAAGTCTGCAAATGAATAAAGAATATTAAAAAAAAAAAAGAAGAATTTGGACAATTTCCTGGAGAAAAAGTCCATAGTTATATTACATTACATTAATGATTTATATACCGCCTAACCTTTCAATTCTAGGCGGATATCAAAAGATGAAATCTGGACATTGCCAGAGGAGGTACAAGGGTAAAGTACAAGTTACATGGTAAAAGTTCAAGTTATAGGAACAATGAAAAATGTGATGCTGTGTTAAGTTGTGCTAATTACAGGCATAGTGATAAATTTTGGTTCTGTGTTAAGCTGTCCTGACAAATTTTCTGAACAGTATAGTTTTTATTTCCTTTCAGAAGGTTTTGTTATTAGCAGCTTGGAGAGGTGATGGTCAAGTTTTGTTGCCTGTGTTGCTAGTAGGCCATCATACATTTTATTTTGCACAGAACGTCCTTGAATGGGGGGGAGGGGTGAATAAATGGTGACTGGGTTCTTCTTGGTCTGGTTGAGTTGTTCTGGATAAGTTCATTCATTCAGATATGTGGAGATAGCACCATTTAGGGCTTTATGTAGCAGGCAATAAAATTTGAATAATAATCATGCTTGCATTGGGAGCCAGTGTGAATCTAGGTATGCAGTGGTAATGTGGTGTGACAGGGAAACTCCTGTCCCAGTGGAAAGGACTGTTAAACCCATCCAGCACACAGCCCTGGACCCTGTAAAACCTGGCATGGATCCAGGACAGCTGGCTCAGCCAGAAGGGAAAGAGAAAAGGCAGGTCATAGCACCTCCTAAAATCCAGGTGGGGAGGGCACTGAAAACCAATCCTTTCCCCTATTACTCCTTTCCTCAAGCTCAGAAACATAAAACCCACCCAGGAGGGGGTGGAGTCAGCCCTCTGGGTGTGCCAATCAAATAGCCTCAAGTAGGAAGCAGGGAGAGTAAGGAGGGAAGCTCAGGTGGCTCTAATCAGGAGAGCCCAGCCACACGCCGAGACTGCAGCTTCTCCAGGGTTCCTGTTCCTCAGCCCAGAACGTTTAGAGGAGGCCAGTCCAGTAGGAGGGGAAGTATGCTCCCTGGGAGATATAGTTCCTTACCCAGCCGGTCTGGGGAGGGGGACCCGGGAGTTTTCCCTCAGGGAGGGAATGTTGTAAGAGAACTGGCAGGCAGGCAAAGAGGGGGATGGGAGGAACAGCCTGAGATAAATGTATGGAGAAACAGCCTTGAGTCCCTGAATGATGAATGGGAGATGAGCAGTATTCCCGAGGAGAATGAGTTTGAGGAGGGCATGGAAATAGGGGGAAGTGAAGTATGAATGATTCCCTCCTGCCTAGAGGAGATCCAGTCCGGGATATTTTGCTCCCTGAACTAAGGCAAGGTTGTGAGCAGGGCAGAAGCCACACTGTCCCATTAAGGGAAAATATTGCTTTAAAGTTCGTTGGGCCATGCCCCATGTAAGGTGAACCCAGAGGAAGATAAGGGCATAATTGGGGTCTGGAGACCTTATAAAAGGGAGGCTTGCCCTGCACAGCTTGACAGGCAGAGCTGTGCACATCCTTTGAGGGGATGGCGTGGTGACCAGAAACACCAGAAAAGAAAAGTTAATAATTGTATGCTAAGTGAACTAAGGAAGCATGTAAGAGATACAGGAGTCAGTGCGGGCTGCACCCGACTGGGGGAGTGAGAAGAAACAGTGGCAGGGAGCTGCCAGCAATCCCTAGGAGGGAAATATGGATCAGTGAACAAACTAAAGACATTTTGGTTTTGGTGTTTGAATATGAGGGGTTTTTTTCTCTGTTGCTAAGAACAGTTTGGTTTCAGACCTGAAAGCACCGGGCAAATTGTTTGGACTGAGATATTGGTGATTGCCCAGAGGACCTTGGGGAAGAAACTATTACCCATTTAATATTTTTTTTTCTTTCTTTCTGAGAGCAGTAATAAACTTGGAGGATTTGTTTTACCCGAAATCCGGCATCCGGGTTTTCCTTTCTACCAGCCACATAGAAGGTGCTACAAGAATCTACCTGTGGTCCGAGTCGGGCTTCCCACCTACTCGAGGACTGGCCCAGCCACAGTGGTCATATTTATTTAGTGAGTAGGAGGGACTGGGCATCCCACCCTCATGCCGGCAAACATGTGCCACTTCGGGAGAGGTGCCGGCAGGAGGGACTGGGCATCCCTCCTGTAGGCAAAGATGCGCTGCTTTGGGAGAGGTGTCAGCAGGACTTGGCATTCCTCCTCTGGTGAAGATGCACCGCATCGGGAGAGGTGCTGGCAGGATGGACTGGGTATCTGTTCTGCCGGTGAAGAACACGCCGCTTCGGAGGTCTGTAATTGTTTTATCATGCAACAGGGCAGGGTAGGTAGAAGATGTTACAGTAGTCTAGAATACCCAGGATTAGGGACTGAACTAGGAGTTAGAATTGTTCCCTGTTGAAGAATTTTTGAATTTGCCATAAGTTACACATTACTGCAAAGGATTTCTGGATGGTCTTGTTTATTTGTAGTTGCATGGTGCAACATCTGTCTATCATGACCCCAAGAATTTTTAGGTTAGGTTGTATGGGGTATTTTACAGTGTTTATTTCTATTTCTGTAGTAGTTTTATTCTTTTTCAAGTAGTAGGAATTTTGTTTTATCTCTGTTCAGTTTTAGTTTGTGGTCTGTCATTCATTTTTCAACATGGGGCAAGCCACTGCTTGCCCTGGATCAGTAGCATAGAATATTGCTACTCTTTGGGTTTTGGCCAGGTATTAGTGACCTGGATTGGCCACCATGAGAATGGGCTACTGGGCTTGATGGACCTTAGGTCTGACCTAGTAAGCCTCTTGTTATGTTCTTACTTTTTCACCCTCTCTCTTTTCAGGTGGGTTATATCTCTGAGTTCTGACACTAGATCCCCTCCACCCCTGCCTGCAAATGTAAATATTCAGATGGAGTCTGTACCTAATGGGTTGTAGGACAAACCTGAAATAGTATAATATTCCATTATAGTATCTCAAAGGATTGATAACTTAGCTAAATTGCAACCAGTCAGTTTTGATACAGTTGAGATGTTTCTAAAGGTGACATTTCCTTAAAAGATATTTGGCTAGATGTTACCCAGACTGAGAATTTGCTTAAAGGGAAAGTAGCACAATTATGTACTTTTTCTAATCAAGTTGTGTCTTCTATCTCTGTATTACAGGATGATGCTAAAAAATTAAATCTGCTAGTGAGGAGATGCAAAATCAAGTGAAAATACTTCAGTCAGTTAGTACCTCAGCTGTGAAAGATTTTGCATCATATATTGGAAAATCATTTGCGTGTTAATAATCTACACTTTTTAAATTTCCTTTTTTCACCTCAAATATTGCTTAGAAAATATTTTAGGTAACTTTTAAAACTGGAAATATATGAGTTAATTGTATTTCAGAAGGTTATGTACCTGCCATCATCACTAGCAATGTCAACTAGAGGAGCACTGGATGTAGCCCCAGCATTAGCAGCTGGGAAAATCACTGCCTTCTTAGAGGACACTCAAGATATAATTCCCACTCTTTTAGCTTTGTTGGTAACTCTCTTGTCAGAAAGAGATAAATTGCTAGTCTTAAAGAATTACTTTAAATATATAATAGTTGTTTTTGTGTAGGCAGCAAATTCAAATTTTCAAGATCTAATGAGAGCAACTAAGGAACGTATGAACAGTTCTTGGCCCTAAAATTCACAGTTTTGGCTATTGGAACAACTTTTTTTCCTTCATTTTCCCTGTAGATGTATTTTATATTATCAGGGTAAGCAAATTATAGTTTTTGATCATTCTCATTTGGAGAAATTTCTATTGGAACATGAAAAAAGGCCAATTAAAACAGTAAATGGATATCAATGTTTATAGTTAGAATGCTAACTGGATTTCCATCAGGAATTATTTACTTTTAGTTTATCCTCGCAAATCTGTCCGTGAAGTGAACTTTATAATTAGTTTCTTTCTATTTGTAATGTTTCTTGTAAAATATGTTTCCTCAATGTTATTCTTTTCTCGTATATCTATACTTGATATGTATAATTGAAATTACTAACCCCCCCCCCCTTTTACAAAACTGCAAAAGTGGTTTTTAGCATAGGCCAGCACGCTGAATGCTCTGTGCTGCTCCTGACACTCATAGAGTTCCTATGAGTGTTGGGAGCAGCACAGAGCATTCATCCCACTGGCCTGCACCTGGCCTGCTTACTCCCAGAGCAAACAAACTCTTCTTCCTCTGACCCTCTGTTACTGGCACTTCTTTTTGTACCTAGCCTAATATACTGGCACCTACCTCTAGGACACCTAAGTATGTCTAGGCACCACTAGGCATGATTCTTTAAGTGGCGCCTAGCGGTTGATTGATTGACAACCATGCCTACCAGTGCCTACATTGTAGATGCAGTTAGGCACTGCTTATAAAATCTGGCACAGACTGTTTAGTGGTAAACAAACCACTGATGGTTCTGTGGGGTTTACTGCTTTATTTTCTGTAAAATGTATGAATAACCAATAATACATTCTGCCACAAGGGGCCTGATTCTATAAACGGTGTCTAAATTGGTAGGCATCTAGAAAAATGCTACCTACCACCTGTCATTCAAAGTTAGGTGCTAACTATTCAGTGGAAACACACCTAGTGGTAACTAAATCAAATTAGGAGGGAAAGGGAACTTATATACTGTCTTTTTGTCACTTTGGCATTTCAAAGTAGATGTCTGCACGGGAACGGGGATCGCGGGAATCCCACGGGTTCTGTGGGAGTCCTGCGGGAATCCCCCAACCCATGGGACTCCCATGGGGACCCCCCTCTGGCCCACGGGACTTCCACGGGGACCCCCCTCTAGCCAACGGGACTCCCAAGGGGATGGAAGGCTTTGGAAGCAGGGTTCGTCCATATAATATAATGGGCACGTCAGCCTTAGTAAAAGGGGGGGGGGGGTTATAAGTTAATTACCTGAACAGAAAACAAAAAAAGGGTTCCACCAAAGAGATTCCACAAGGAAAATAGCAGCGCAAACACAAAAGAAACTGGAATTGATGATCCTGTCAGAAGTAATTGCTGCTTTTTATGGGGATGGGTGGGAATGGAGGTAATTCCTTGTAGGGATGAGTAGGGACAGAGAGGATCCTGGCAGGGACGGGTGGGGACGGAGAGGACCCTGGCAGGGATGGATGGGATTTCTGTCCCCGTGCAACTCTCTATTTCAAAGCTGAAATTCAAAACAGTGGGCACTGGAGGATTAGGTGGCTTGCCCAGGGTTACAAGGAGCAGCACCAGGATTTGATCTCACAACCTCTGGGTGCAGAGGCAGCAGCTCAACCAATGAGCCACAGCTGCTAGGCATCTGCAACTTAGGCGATGGTATATTGGGTCAGGATATACTGTCACCTAACTTATTCCAAGCCCATCTCTACTCCTAACCACACCCACTTTTGGGGAAGGCATGGATAAACCCCAATAAGTGCCTCAGTGTAGATGCCTATATGATACCTACTGAGTTATGCGTACCCCCCAAATCATTTTAAAATCATTTTTAATTGGTTTTTAATGGCACTGTTCAATTAACAGTGCTGATTGAACCAATTTAGGGCTCCTTTTACAAAGATGCGCTAACAGTTTTAGCGCACGCTAGCTGCTACCGCCTCCTTTTAAGCAGGTGGTAATTTTTTGGCTAGCGCGCGTTAATCTGGTGCGTGCGCTAAAAATGCTAGTGCACCTTTGAAAAAGGAACCCTTAAAAAAAAAATAAAAAGGAAATTGGGAACATGACTCGGTAGGTGCCCTGATCTAGGTGTCATCTACAGAACCAGGCTGAAACGTGGGGGACAAAAACAATGATTGAATTCCTAACTGAATGGGATAGAGGCTCCTTATATAGCAGGACACTAGACTCAGGATATGACTTAAATGATCTTTACACTTCCAGTCCAGTTGTATTTACTAAACACTGAATTGTGACCCTTTGACTTGCTCCCTTGTCTCCAATCTAAACATTTATTTGCCATATTCAACTGCCTCTACCTCCAAACCCTCCTTCACTCTTTGTGTGGACTCCAGCTGACTATTTCCATGATAAGTTTCATAGGGCTCATCATCAGTTTTCCACAATGATGGGAATTCATCAAGAGGCGCTAACCAATTTAGCACACGCTAATAATTAGCACATGTTAAACAATAAGATGCCCATTATCCCCCTAGTGGCTGCCATGCAACAAAAGACCCAAATTCCTTTAAATCCCTATGGGCTTCGGGGCACTTACCGCAGCAGTAGTTGCTAGTGCAACTTTATAAAAGGAGGGTATATTTCCGTGGGCATCTTAGCGTTTAGCACATGCTAATGATTAGCGTGCGCTAAATCAGTTAACGCCTCTTAATGAATTACACCGAAAGTCACCTTAATATCCCTTCTCCCTTCTTTATTCCTTCTTTCTTTGACTCCTTCTACACTTTCTTCTTTTTCTAAAGTTGCAGGAGGAAATTGTGCTCCTTCTCTCCTCCTCCCAATCGACTATCTGTTTCACTGATATAGTAGCAAGGGATTTTTTCCCCCCTCTTTTATTTCCTATTGAACTGGAGTAGATGGATGGAATTATAAAACTTTTCAATAACACTACACTGATTCAAAGGGAATTATGAGTATGAAAACTTTGCAAAGGCAATTATTCTTACCAATCTCTGTAGCCCTTGTTTTGTATACTTTCAGAACATATAAATTAAGGTACAGTGCTTTATCGTGTAGATGCTGCTTGCATGGTTAAAAGGGTGTAGGCCTCATATACTGTAGCCATTCCTATACTAGCTGAAATCATATTCCTGCATTTTTTCTGACTTCATGTGCAATGTTTCCTTAAGTTTGTCACCCTTATTTTCTACCAAGATCCTGTTATCCTATCCTATCTGACTATATGTTCCAATTCCACTTACACCTTATGCTATCTATAAAGAAATTGTAATGAGTACTGTGTTCACATTACCAGTAGTATATATGGTATGGTGTGTACTGTTACTTGAATATTTTCTTCTGCTGTAATTGTCTATTGCTTATATGAATTATTTTTGCTATGCACTAAGTGGAAATTCTGTTTAGGACACTAGTTTCTGCAGCTGCCTAAGAAGCGGCTGAGAATCGCACATCAGCGTCATATACAAAATCGTGTCTGCCTAACTCCACCAAACCACCCTGATTCTCTAACCAGCGCCCATGTCACAGGCGCTGGATAAAGAATTGTGTTGCCACTGAGATAATCGCGGCAAGGGAATCTCCCTGCCATGATCAACTCAGAAGCAGCGGCAGCGACCTCCTGACACTGTCTGTGGCAGGAGGGATGCACAATTCTCCATAGAAGTCCCCTAGAAGGAAGGATACCCACTCCCTCCTGCAGGAATCCCCCAAATGTGATAGGCAGAAGGTATGTCCACTCCCTCATAATAATACCCTTACTGGGTCAGACCAATGGTCCATCAAGCCCAGTAGCCCATTCTCATGGTAGCCAATCCAGTTTTGTGGGGGTCATATATTGGGGGGGTTATGGGTTGGGGGGGCTTGCTGACATGAGGGAATGGGCATCCTCCCTGCCTATTGCAGTTGGGGGTTGTTTTGTAGGTTCTGGCAGGAGGACTTTGGGAGGTTCGGGGGTTGCGGCAGGAGAAATTTGGCATCCCTCCTGCTGCAGACAGTGTTGGATGGGTTTTGTGTATGGCAGCAGGAGAACTTGGGCATTCTTCCTGCCAAGGACAGTATTAGGGAGTGGGCATCCCTCCTGCAAGATGACTTGCGGTAGGGTTTGGGGGTTCCCGCTTCTGTTTGAAATGTAGACCAGCATTTTAATGGCCTACATTTCAGACATCTTTCTCAGCTTTAGGGATACGCCTAGGGCTGCTTAAACTCACCCAAGGCTACTTCCTTGTGAAACCATGCCCAGCCTTGGGTGATCTTAGGTGTCCCTACGCGTCTCCATAGACTGGCAAAAACAACTACAGTATAGGCCGCCTGCCTTCAGTAGGTCTTTTCAAATACATGCATCCCAATTGACTTGTTATATAGTGGTAGGATGCCTACCATTGCCTAAAATCGGGACACCATTTATAGAATTTGCCTCTAACTGTTCCCTAGAGATTGGCAGACAGAAATTTTTTATAACCTTTTTTTTGTTGTTGTTATTTCTAAATGAATATTGTTAACAATGTGTACTTTTTTCCTAAAGAGTATGTATTATCTAGGGAATTATATGTTTGGCACCTAGTACTAGGTACTATATCCATGTCAATTTTTCAGTGTGGAAAAGCATTATAATGGAAGCAAGGTGCTGAAATGGCCCAAAAATGACAGATCAGCATTGAACTAATTTTATGCCACAAAACAAAAAGTGGAAATGTCCTAAAACGACTGGTAGACTCAAATGTATTTCAAAAATGTCCTTTTATTCATCCAAAGCTAACTCAATGACTCGACATGTACAAGTTTCTGCCAGGATGGCCTACCTCAGGAGTCTACAATTATAGACATACAGATTTATGAGTGAGAAACACATAATAAATCAGCAATAAACATTAAATTTAAAGTGCTTACCGGTACCTAAAAATAGGTGCCAGAATCACATCTAATGCCATTATAGGCTTGGCCAATATCGAAAGTGAAGTTAGGTGCCGGTAGGTACCTCTGGAGGTATGATTCATAAAGATAGGTGTGGGAAATGTAGGCCTAGAAAACCCTGGCCTACATTTCCGGCACCTATCTTTGCCAGGGATCCTGATAATTGGATCATCTTACCAATTTTTGTCCTATCAATTGCCCTACCTGTCAGAAATGTAAAAATGTAATATCTTAATAGTCAGGGCTTGCCATCAGATGATCACAGCAGGGGGATCCCGATAAGCTTATCCAGCAGGATTCTGAATAAGCAGCTACAGGGAGTTCTGCCGGCTCATCTAATCGGGGTTTCCTCAACTGTAATCAGCTAAACTGAGATAAGGAGACCAGAACTGAATGCAATACTCCAGATTAGGTCACACCATGGAGCGATACAGGAGCATTATAACATTATTGGTCTTATTAAACATCCCCTTTTTAAAAATTCCTAGCATCCTGTTTGCTATTTTGGCAACCGCCACACATAGGGTGGAAGGTTTCATAATATTGTCTACGATGACACCCAGATCATTTTTTTGTGTGCTAGCCCCAAAGGTGGACCCTAGCATCTGGAAACTATGATTCAGGTTATTCTTCCCAATGTGCATCACTTTGCATTTGTCCACATTAAATTTCATCTGCCACTTGGACACCCAGTCTTCCAATTTCCTAAGGTTTGCCTGCAATATTTCACAATCCTCATGTGTTTTAACAACTTTGAACAGTTTATTGTCATCTGCAAATTTAATCACCTCACTAGTCGTTCCAATTTCCAGATCATGTATAAATAAGCTAAATAGCACTGGTCCCAGTACAGACCTTTGCAGCACTCCACTGTTTACTCTCCTCCATTGAGAAAAATGACCATTAATTCTACCCTCTGTTTTCTATCTGATAACCAATTCCTAATCAACAACTGGATGGATAGGAACTTTGCCACCTATCCCATGACTCTGAAAATCTAGATGCACTACATCAACCAGCTCATTTTTATCCACACGTTTATTCACACCTTCAAAGAATTCAAGCAAATTAGTGAGGCAAGATCTCCCTTAGCTGAACCCATGCTGACTCCATCTCATTAAATCATGTTGGTCTACGTGTTCCACAATGTTATTTTTTTTATAATTGTTCCCACTCTGTTTTCAAATAGTCTGCACTATTATCTGCAAAGGATGAACCACCAAAAGTGTTTTTTTTTTTTTTTTCCTGCTCATTTCCATATCTTAACCACATGAAATGACATAGGATATGCTGTTGCCATTTCCAGTGTAGTTGCAAATGACATTTCCATCCCTAGGGTATGCTATAATCACCAGGTCCTGATTATAAGCCTTAGGAAGGAAAATACCCTGGAAGATACACTGGAACTTTTCTTTCCACTTTTCCAGCTAGTTATTAAAAGCTGCTAAAACCACAACCTTAATCATGTTCCTCTTTGACACATAAGGTAAAATAGGGCTGGCAATTGTCTTTATATTATACTGTAGATAATTCACAAGTTCTTACTGGAATGAGATGAACTGGCAACAGTGCACCCAATATGCTTCACAGCTTCTAGTTCCTTCATGAAGGTGCTGGAAACTGTGAAATATGTTAGACTGAGTGCACCATTGCCACTACTAGCCAGCTTCGCTCTAATTGGGATATGTGAATTGACTAAAAAAAAAAAAGAAAAGAAAATTAACCAGCCCCTTTCCAGCATGGTGCACAAGAAGGTCGAGTGTGACATTTTAATCTCAGAACTGTTTGTTTCTGTACAGCCCCAGCATCACTTTAGTGTCTGTGTTCTGATAATCAGTCATGGCTTTGCCTCCTTTAAGTGCTGCTTGTAATGTTAATAGATGTTGTGAGTGGTGTAGTGTTATGGTGCGGTATAAGAGATGTCATTCAGTGCTGGTTGAGAAAGATAGTCGGAAGAAAATGTTTTAGCCCTCTTGCCCTAGCCTTGATAAATGATGTCTTTCCCTGCATCTATTGCGCAAACAGGCTTGACCCAGGGTACAAACATATAGTACTGTAGATGAGAGAACCACATAATCTCATTCGTATGATATAAATACAACAATGTACAATTTTTGAATTTTAAAGTGCTAACATATTAATATTTTGGTGTGTCAAAATCAGCATTGAATGAAATGGTGTGGTGGCCATGTTAGTCCACACTTCAAGGTAATATGTATAAATAAAACAAAACATGCAAGAAAAAAAAATTAATGCCATATGAATTGGACTAACTTAATGTAGTTTATGATTAGCTTTTGAAGGTAATCTCGTCTTTCTGAACTGAGGAAGAATGGGTTACCTTTGAAAACTAATCATAAACTACATTAAGGTCCCCTTTTATCAAGCTGCAAAAGGGTTTTTTCTTTATCACAGACTGCTGCAGTAAAATCTCCGATGCTCACAGAATTTCTATGAGTGTTGGAGCTTTTACCGCAGCGATCTGCAAAAATAACAGCTTGATAACAGGCGGGCCTAAGTTAGTCCAATAAAACAAGGTATTTTTTTCCCCCTTTATGTTTTTGTTTTATTTCGGACTACTGGACGCGATGGACCTCTGGTCTGACCCAATGGAGGCAACTTCTTATGTTCTTATGTTCTACACATTACCAAAATCAGCATTGAAATAGACATTTTTATATGTAAAATATAGCATTTAACAGTTTAGGGTGCTTCTATTTAAAGTACAAAGTTTGTGTACAAACTCCCAGATTCTATATACAGTATACTGCTGACATGCACTGGAATTTGCACGCAGATCAGAGATCTGTGAGCAATTTAACTAAGGAATGATCATCAATTGGTCACTTCATTGGCATTAATTGGTGCTTAATTGAAGTTACACATGGATTCTCTCCTCCCCCCTTGGCACCAGTGGCGTACCAAGGGGGGGGGGGCGTGGGGGGGCGGTCCGCCCTGGGTGCCAAGCCCTGAGGGGGTGCTCCCGGTCCGGTTCCCTCCCCCCCTGCGTCCGGCACTTCAGCCCCGACGTCTCGCATCTGGATTCCTCCCCGCACCATTTACCTGAAGCAGCCTGCAGCAAGATCGTGATCCCAGCGATCTTTGCACTGCTTCGGCTGTTTCCTTCGCCATGGTCCCGCCCTCCTCTGACATCAGAGGAGGGGCGGGACCACGGCAGAGGAAACAGAGCCAAAGCAGCACAAAGATCGCTGGGATCGCGATCTTGCTGCAGGCTGCTTCAGGTAAATGGTGCAGGTAAGCTGGGCGGATGAGCGGTCCTTCGAGGTGGTGGGAGGGCGAGTGGTCCTGCGGAGGGGGGGGTGCAGGCCTTCAGGGTGGGGCGGGCGGGCAGGGAGGCCGGCCTTGGGGGGGGAAGCAGACAGGCCTTCAAGGAAGGGACAGGCAGGCAGGCCTTCAAGGGGGGGGACAGGCAGGCCTTCGGGGGAGGGTGCAGGCCTTCAAGGGGGGGACAGGCCATCGAGGGGGGGTACAGGCCTTCAAGGGGGGAGACAGACCTTCGAGGGGGGGTGCAGGCCTTCGAGAGGCGGTGCAGGCCTTCAAGGGAGGGTGCAGGCCTTCAAGGGGGGGGACAGGCCTTCGAGGGGGGTACAGGCCTTTGAGGGGGGTGCAGGCCTTCAAGGAGGGGGACAGGCCTTCGAGAGGGGGTGCAGGCCTTCAAGGGGGGACAGGCCTTCAAGGGGGGGTGCAGGCCTTCAAGGGGGGACAGGCCTTCGAGGGGGTTCAGGCCTTCAAGGGGGGGACAGGCCTTCGAGAGGGGGTGCAGGCCTTCAAGAGGGGGTTGCAGACCTTCAATGCGGGGGGACAGACCTTTGAGGGGAGGTGCAGGCCTTCAAGGGGAGGTGCAGGCCTTCGAGGGGGGGACAGGCCTTTGAGAGGGGGTGCAGGCCTTCAATGGGGGGGTGCAGGCCTTCAAGGGGGGGACAGGCCTTCGGGGGGGTGCAGGCCTTAAAGGGGGGGGAGAAGCCTTCAGGGGTGGGATGCAGACCTTTAAGGGGGGGACAGGGCCCTGGTGCAGAAGTACACAGAGGGAAGGGGGAGGGGTTCAAAGAGACGTGCATATGCCGGACTTTGGGTGGGAAGAAATAATGGGTATGAAAATAGAGGAGAGGGAGAGAGATGATGGACCATGTGTTTTAGGGAGGGTAGGAACAGAAAGGGAGAGAAGTTGGACACAAGGGATGTTGTAGAGGGGGGAATAGAGATACTGGTTAGGAGGGTAGTTGGGAAAAGAAAGAGAGAGATGGTGGACCCTGGGGTGGTGGGGAAGGAGGGAGAGATGCTGGATGAAAGGGTAGTTAAGAAAAGGTGGATCTGTGGAGGGAGACGAAAAAAAGGAAAGATGCCAGACATCTGGGGGAGGGAAGGGAAACGGGAAGGACAGAGATGACAGATGGATGGTTAGCATGCAGAAAGAAGGAAGAAGGAGACCCTGGCAAGCAAGTTATCAGAAGACAACCAGAGCGTTGGGCCTACAAGATTTCAAAAATAACCAGACAACAAAAGGTAGAAAAACTAATTTTATTTTCTGTTTTGTGATTACAATATGTCAGATTTGAAATGTGTATCCTGCCAGAGCTGGTGTTAGACCGCAAACGTGAGCTAGGATTTAACAGAGAGAGGAAAAGTCCTTTTTGTTTCTTTATTTTATTTACACCACAGCACCAGTGTGGTTAGGAGAAGCCAAAGGGGGGTGAAAAAGCTATAAAATAAACCCATCGGGATGTTTGAAAAAAACACCCAATTGGGCATTAAAATCGAATCGATAAACCAATTCAATAGGCTGAATCGAAATTTTTTTTCCTGAATCTGGCAGCACTAGTTTGTGATACTGTCGTAGACTTTAGGACCTGGGATTGGGGAGAGATGGCATCCTCAGTACTTTATAATGCAAGTGAAACGAGGATTTAGTCAGACTTTTGAAGGGTCTGCAGAAGAAAAATATTGTATAGGCCGGGGACATGAGACAGCAGGAAATGGAAACTTTTCTTCCTTCTATTTTTGTGAATGGAAAGACTGAGGACGTCAGAGTTCAGTTAAAATATGTGCTTTATAAGAAAATATAATAATGTGTTTTATAAAATTTATACTATATCTCAAATGGCAGTGTATCTTTACCACCATTAGAATACCCTTATGCATGCAAAGACTTTGAGTCAGGTTTAAAGGATCCTCAGCGGCACCACTTGGAGCTCAATAACATTTCATTGCTCCAAGCTTTATGTGTCTACTCGTCATCGGGTCCTGTTGATTTATCCAATTTTAACATACTATTCTTCACTCTTGCATTTTATCAAAACGATTTTAGAATTAAGATATTTTTTAATCAATATTTAAAAGCTGTCACTTAGCTTTTTGTGTGGTCTCTGGCAAGGGGAATGTCATACCGACATGTTTCGCTGTAAGTAGCTTTATCAAGGAATATCCCCTATGAAAACAGCAAAAGTTACATTAATATAAATACACCTCACTACTGCTCCCCAAGTAATCCATATCCTTTAAAAATCACCCAGACAGCAAACTTCTTACCCCAATAGTAAGCCGCCAGCACATATGACCACTCAGTCCTTAGAGATGGCGGCGGCGTCTTCTGCAAACATTATATACCGTCGGACCCGGGAGCACTGTACTCACGTGAATACGTGGCATCAGCGTCACGGGACCGAAAGCTCCAAGTGGTGCCGTGGAGATCCTTTAAACCTGACTCAAAGTCTTTGTATGCATAAGGGTATTCTAATGGTGGTAAAGATACACTGCCATTTGAGATATAGTTTCGATTGAGGACCCTTGTGGAATAATTAGATTGTGTTACTGCAGAATTTATAAAATTTATAAGTATTGCTGGCCTACCCGGTGAGGTGTTCCTAGTGGTGGAGGCAGCGTGTCAATGTGTTGAGAGGAAGTGGTGGTCTGGGAAATTCTGCTGAGCAAACTCCAGGCCCATTTCCACCCCCCAGTTAGTCCACTCCACTCAACTGGTTCACACACTGAGTGGGTCTTTGGGTGTTGTGCCTGGGGAGTTGTTTTGGGATTTCTTCCAGTAGTTTGTCAGTATCTCCTTGTGGTTGAAGGAAGGAAACTTTGTTAACCTTAGCATTGACCTTCAGAATATGTTTGTAACAGTGCTGCTTGTGTGGCATTAGGCTATGTAGTGATTGAAAGAAAAAAACATTTCCTGCACAGCTAAGTCCGTGTGAAGTTACCTTGTGCTGTATTTGACATCTAGCAAGGTCTCTATTTGGAAGGAAAGATCTAAACTTAAAAATGAAGTGGCCAGAAGTTATGGTAAAAGCAGATAGTGTAGCTGGTTTTAAGAAAGATTTGAACAAATTCCTGGAGGAAAAGTCCATAGTCTTTTCGGTAGCATGGAATGTTGCTATTCTTTGGATTTTGACCAGGTATTAGTGACCTGGATTGGCTACCATGAGAATGGGCTACTGGGCAAGATGGACCATTGGTCTGACCCAGTTAGGCTATTCTTATGTTATGTTCTCATCTGTAGGGGCCTTTATTTTCACTTCTTATTTTAATGTATTTTTTTTTCTGGGAACTTATCAGTGTTTTTTTATAATGGGAACAAAAATGGAAGAGAATTAATGTGTGTGGAATGGGGGGGTAACTAATTTCTTCAGCTAAATAATTCAATCCACCTCAACCAGACATAGGAGAACTCACATATCATTCACACACCCTCCAACCAAAAACGTCAAAAGAAAAAAACTGTTCAACAACCTCCTAGTCATTCGAGCTGCAACACTCGACCCCCAACTCTATAACCTATTGACCTTGACCACAGACTACAAAACCTTCAAAAATAAATAAAAACCCTTCTATTCAAAAAACACATAAAACCGAATTAACACAATCAGAACTGTCCCAAGCATTACCTGCACATGTACTTCTGATGTCATGACAATTCAGACATAATTTATGTTATGTTATGTTTGGAATAATGGTTACTGTCTTAGATTTTAGGACCTGGGATTGGGGAGAGATGGCATCCTCAGTACTTTATAATGCAAGTGAAACAAGGATTTGGTCAGACTTTTGAAGGGTCTGCAGAAGAAAAATATTGTATAGGCCGGGGACATGAGACAGCAGGAAATGGGAACTTTTCTTCCTTCTATTTTTGTGAATGGCAAGGCTGAGGATGTCAGAGAGTTCAGTTAAAATATGTGCTTTATAAGAAAATATAATAATGTGTTTTATAAAGTTTATAAGCATTGCTGGCCTACCCGGTGAGATGTTCCTAATGGTGGTGGTGGTGGCAGCATGTCAATGTGTTGAGAGGAAGAGGTGGTCTGGGAAATTCTGCTGAGCAAACTTCGGGTCCATTTCCACCCCCTAATTAGTCCACTCCACTCAACTGGTTTACACACTGAGTGGGTCTTTGGGTATTGTTCCTGGGTAGTTGTTTTGGAATCTCTTCCAGTGGTTTGTCAGTATCTCCTTCTGGTCCAAGGAAGGAAACTTTGTTAACCTTAGCATTGACCTTCAGAATATGTTTGTAACAGCGCTGCTTGTAATGTAATGTAATATATGAGGTTCAATAAAAAAACATTTTCACTGCCTGTTTCTATTCTGACCATTTATTCCATTTCATGGTCATTACAAAAAATATTTTTTTACATGGGGGGGGTGTCAAAAAATGATGGGCCCCGGGTGCCACATACCCTAGGTACACCACTGCTTGGCACCTAACTTTTCCCATGCACATTCCAAGAGGGGATATGACCATGAAAGCAGCTTGGGCAGGTCATGGGCATTCCCCAAAATTAGGCACCAAATTGTAAAATAATGTCAGTTTTGGAGATCGTATCTGGTGAAGGACACAAAAAGGCTTGAAGAGGTCCAGAGGAGGGCAACAAAAATGATAGGAGGTTTACGACAAAAGACATATGAGGAGAGACTGGAAGCCCTGAATATGTATACCTTAGAGCAGTGGTTCCCAACCCTGTCCTGGAGGACCAATCGGGTTTTTAGGATAGCCCTAATGAATATGCATGGAGCAGATTTGCATGCCTATCACTTCCATTATATGCAAATCTCTCTCATGCATATTCATAAGGGCTAGCATGAACACCCGATTGGCCTAGTCGTCCTCCAGGACAGGGTTGGGAACCACTGCCTTAGAGGAAAGGAGGGATAGGGGGGATATGATTCAGACGTTCAAATACTTGAAAGGTATTAACGTAGAACAAAATATTTTCCAGAGAAAGGAAAATGATAAAACCAGAGGACATAATTTGAGGTTGAGGGGTGGGAGGCTCAAGAGCAATGTAAGGAAATTATTCTTTACCGAGAAGGTGGTGGATGCCTGGAATGCACTCCAGAGAGGTGGTGGAGAGGAAAACGGTGATGGAGTTCAAAAAAGCGTGGGATGAACACAGAGGATCTAGAATCTGAAAATAATAGTAAGTATTGAAGAACTAAGGCCAGTCCTGGGCAGACTTGCATGGTCTGTGCCTGTATATGGCCATTTGGTGGATGATGGCTGGGTAGGGCTTCAATGGCTGGGATGGTGTAGATCAGGGGTGTCCAACCTTTTGGCTTCCCTGGGCCGCATTGGCCGAAAAAATGTTTCTGGGGCCACACAAATGCACAAACTCTGCTGCAAGACAAAGGAGGGAGCCGTCAAGATGGTAAACACCCGGGGGCAGCAGAGGAAAACACTGCATCGCCCTCGACCGGGGCCGCACAAAATACTTCACGGGGCCGCATGCAGCCCTCGGGCCGCAGGTTGGACACCCCTGGTGTAGATGGACTGGAGTGAGCTTTG
Source organism: Geotrypetes seraphini (assembly GCF_902459505.1). Taxonomy (NCBI): domain Eukaryota; kingdom Metazoa; phylum Chordata; class Amphibia; order Gymnophiona; family Dermophiidae; genus Geotrypetes; species Geotrypetes seraphini. Next base: position 75,132,467 of record NC_047089.1, on the reverse strand, counting down.
ATGGAGACTTCACTAGTTGGAACCTAAGAACAGTACCAGGCAGAGCTTTGGATCCTTGCGCAGAAATAGTTAAGAAGAAGAAGGAAAAAAACCCCAAAAATCAACAACAACAAATTTTTAGATTGAATCAGGTTAGGCAGACTAGATGGACCATTCGGGACTTTATCTGCTGTCATCTACTATGTTACTATGTACTTTTCATCTAGCTTTGGGTGCCAGGCATATTCCTGTTTCTATCAGGGGTAATTGTGGCATCTAAAGACAGGCACGAGCTGCCAGTATTCCAGAAAGATTGGGTGCCCCTTATAGAATAGAGGCTCAGCGCTGATATTTTCAGCACCTAACTTTCGGCACTGTATATAGAATCCCTCCTAATTGTTGGGGACATCCAAACATGTCTGCTGAAGTTATCACAGAAAAATTCTTTACCACATATTAAGTTTAATTGTAATTACTACTACTATTACTAGTATTAATTATTTCTATAGTGCTACCAGATATACTCAGTGCTGTACAGAGTCACAGAGAAGACAGTCCCTGCTCGAAAGAGTTTACAATTTAAACAGACAAGACAAGCAGGATGTCATGGATGCAGTTAAGGGGAATGGTTAATCTGCTGGCTAGGGAAGTAGGGGTATCGATTGAAGTTTGACCATGTAACTCCCTTACTTCAAAATGCTCATTGGCTTCCTGTGTCTCATCGTATTCTATATAAATTATGTTTACTTACATTTAAATCTCTATTATTTAAAACTCCAGCTTTTATTTATAAAGCACTGATACCTTATAATTCTTTTAAATTACTGAGATCAAATGACCAACATTTATTAGTCATCCCCTCTCTTAAAGTTATTAATACTCGAAGGCAATTTATCTTTACTATTACGGCGCCTCAGACTTGGAACTCACTCCCGCTATACTTAAGAGTTGAGAAGAACTTAGACAAGTTTAAGAGCAAACTTAAGAGTTTTCTTTTTAAAGATTCATTCAATATTTAATTGAATTGTCAACTGCTCTTTTGTTTATTTTTAACTTACCTATTTAGTTGTCTTTCCAATCCTGTTGTGCTTAACCTTTAATTGTTGACTCTTTCCTTTCTAAGATTGTATTTCTTTCCTGCCTTCCCTATTGTGTCAGGTATTGCATTAATCAATTTATTATTATTTTTTTTTTTTTTTTAAACCTTATCCCTTTATTAATTATGTATGTTTATTTCATGTATATTTTAAATATGTATTTTGTTGATTTGTACATCGCTTAGAATTTGGAATAGGCGATTAATCAAATAATAAATAAACTTGAAACTTGAAACTTCAAAAATATGGGTTTTCAGTCTGCTTTTAAACAAGGTAAGGGAAAGGATATGGTGGATAAACTCAGGTAGTTTATTCCAGGCAGCTAGATGAAAGGAACAAAGTCTGGCATTGGCAGTAGAGGAGCAGCTGATCCGAGGAATGATGTTCTCTGGGAGGCATATGAGAGAGAAGAGAGGAGAGATATTGAGGGGCAACAGAATGAGCACACTTGTATGTCAGCAATAGGAGCTTGAACTGTTTGAAAAGGCAGATAGGGAGCCAGTGAAGTGATTTAAGGAGAGAGGTGACATGAGTATAGTGAGGTTGGTAGAAGATGAGTCATGCAGCAGAGTTTTGCACAGATTGCAAGGGGGAGAGGCGGCACTGTGGGAGACCAGTTAGAAGTATAATGTAGTAATCAAATAAGTGTGAAGTTACAAAAGTGTGGACAAGGGTCCGGATAGTGTACTCAGAGATGAAGGGGCAAATTTTGGCTTCAGGTACATAGGAGGATGGGGAAATACATGGAAGGACAAGAAGCTATATTGCACTGATGGGCTACATATTACTACAGCAGAAAAAAGAAACCTTGCAGAGAAATTTAGACAATATTTTTCTAGGCATTTAAACTAGAAGGTGGGGGTGGTGTATGAACGAAGGACAATTATAGAGACCACCCCCGGCAAAAGAAAAGATGTGATAGTAGTAAAGACTGCAACATAAGCAATATCAGCAACTCATTTCTTAGTATTGCAACGGAAAGTGAAACGAAACAAAAATCCATACAAAAATGGAGATTATCGCTGAAAATAGCTGGAAAATGATGACCACAAATGCTCGCAGTCTACGCAACAAAGTTCATGATCTGCAAGCCCTGATGTTAGAGGCAGATCTAGATATTGTCGCTATCACAGAGACATGGTTCAGTGAATCACATGGATGGGATGCAAACATACCAGGATATAATCTTTTTAGGAAGGACAGAGATGGTCAAAAAGGTGGAGGAGTAGCTCTCTATGTAAAGATCAATATCCAAGCGACCAAAATGCAAGGAACCTGGGGAGAGGAAGAAGCGATATGGATTGCTCTGAAAAGAGAAGATGGAACTTCTATCAATGTGGGTGTAGTCTACAGACCTCCGACTCAATCGCAACAAATTGATAAGGATCTGATTGTGGATATCCAAAAGTTTGGAAGGAAAGAGGAGGTTCTGCTGTTGGGAGATTTCAACCTGCCGGATGCGGACTGGAATGTTCCATCTGCAGAAATGGAAAGAAGTAGGGAGATTGTGGATGCCTTTCAAGAGGCTCTGCTCAGACAAATGGTGACGGAACCCACAAGGGAAAAAGCGATATTGGATCTGGTCCTCACAAATGGAGAGAGTATCTCTAATGTTCGAGTGGGTGCTCACCTGGGAAGTAGCGATCATCAAACGGTTTGGTTTGATATTACAGCTAAAGTGGAGAGTGGCCGCACGATACTTAGTCCTATATTTCAAACGTACGGACTTTAATGCTATGGGAGAGTACCTGAAGAAAGAGCTGTTAGGATGGGAGGACATAAGAGAAGTGGAAAGACAGTAGTCTAAGCTGAAAGGAACGATAAAAATGGCTACGGACCTTTATGTGAAGAAAATCAATAAAAACAAGAGAAAAAGGAAACCGATATGGTTCTCCAACCTAGTGGCTGAGAAAATACAGGCGAAAGAGTTGGCGTTCATGAAATATAAAATAAACCAAGAAGAGGAGAGCAGAAAGGACTACAGGGTGAAACTGAAAGAAGCCAAGAGAGAGATACGTCTGGCGAAAGCACAGGCGGAAGAACAAATGGCTAAAAATGTAAAAAACGGAGACAAAAATTTTTTCAGATAGGAGGAAGATGAAAAATGGAATTGCTAGGCTAAAAGATGCTGGGAACCAATATGTGGAAAGTGATGAGGAGAAAGCGAATGTGCTAAACAAATACTTCTGTTCTGTGTTCACAGAAGAAAATCCTGGAGAAGGACCGAGATTGTCTAGCAAAGTTACACGAGAAAATGGAGTAGATTCCGCGCCGTTCACGGAGGAGGTGTTTATGAGCAACTTAAAAAACTGAAGGTGGACAAAGCGATGGGACCAGACGGGATCCATCCCAGGATACTAAGAGAGCTTAGAGAGGTTCTGGCGAGTCCTATTAAAGACTTGTTCAACAAATCTCTGGAGACGGGAGTGATTCCTGGGGATTGGAGGAGAGCGGATGTGGTCCCTATTCATAAAAGTGGTCACAGGGATGAAGCAGGAAACTACAGGCCGGTGAGCCTCACTTCAGTTGTTGGAAAAATAATGGAAGTTTTGCTGAAAGAAAGGATAGTGTACTTCCTTGAATCTAATGGGTTACAGGCTCTGAGGCAACATGGCTTTACAAAAGGTAAATCGTGCCAAACGAACCTGATTGAATTTTTGATTGGGTGACCAGAGAGCTGGATCGAGGACATATGCTAGATGTAATTTACTTGGATTTCAGCAAAGCCTTTGATACAGTTCCTCATAGGAGGCTGTTGAACAAACTTGAAGGGCTGAAGTTAGGACCCAAAGTGTTGAACTGGGTCAGAAACTGGCTGTCGGAAAGATGCCAGAGGGTGGTGGTTAATGGAAATCGCTCGAAGGAAGGAAAGGTGAGTAGTGGAGTCCCTCAGGGATCAGTGCTGGGGCCAATCCTGTTCAATATGTTTGTGAGTGACATTGCTGAAGGGTTAGAAGGAAAAGTGTGCCTTTTTGCAGATGATACCAAGATTTGTAACAGAGTAGACACCGAAGAGGGAGTGGAAAATATGAAAAAGGATCAGCAAAAGTTAGAGGAATGGTCTAATGCCTGGCAACTAAAATTCAATGCAAAGAAATGCAGAGTAATGCATTTGGGGATTAATAATTAGAAGGAACAGTATATGCTGGGAGGAGAGAAGCTGATATGCACGGACGGGGAGAGGGACCTTTGGGTGATAGTGTCCGAAGATCTAAAGGTGAAAAAACAGTGTGACAAGGCAGTGGCTGCTGCCAGAAGGATGCTGGGCTGTATAAAGAGAGGCGTAGTCAGTAGAAGGAAGAAAGTGTTGATGCCCCTGTACAGGTCATTGGTAAGGCTCCACTTGGAGTATTGTGTTCAATTTTGGAGACCGTATCTGGCGAAGGACGTAAGAAGACTTGAGGCGGTCCAGAGGAGGGCGACGAAAATGATAGGAGGCTTGTGCCAGAAGACGTATGAGGAGAGACTGGAAGCCCTGAATATGTATACCCTAGAGTTAAGGAGAGACAGGGGAGATATGATTCAGACGTTCAAATACTTGAAGGGTATTAATGTAGAATAAAATATTTTCCAGAGAAAGGAAAATGGTAAAACCAGAGGACATAATTTGAGGTTGAGGAGAGGTAGATTCAAAGGCAATGTTAGGAAATTCTACTTTACGGAGAGGGTGGTGGATGCCTGGAATGCACTCCCGAGAGAGGTGGTGGAGAGTAAAACTGTGACTGAGTTCAAAGAAACGTGGGATGAACACAAAGGACCTAGAATCAGAAAATAAGATTAAATATTGAACTAAGGCCAGTACTGGGCAGACTTGCACGGTCTGTGTCTGTATATGGCCTTTTGGTGGAGGATGGGCTGGGGAGGGCTTCAATGGCTGGGAGGGTGTAGATGGGCTGGAGTAAGTCTTAACAGAGATTTTGGCAGTTGGAACCCAAGCACAGTACAGGGTAAAGCTTTGGATTCTTGCCCAGAAATAGCTAAGAAGAAAAAATTAACAAATTTAAATTGAATCAGGTTGGGCAGACTGGATGGACTATTCGGGTCTTTATCTACCATCATCTACTATGTTACTACTATGTAGTGTAGTAACAGTTACAGTTCCTATGGCTAATATTGCATGCTAATTTACTCATTAAGGGCCATATTCTGCATTTGATGCCTAAAACATCCACACCAAAAAGAATGGCATTTAGCATGATTCTATAAAATGCCTCTGAAGTTTGCCACAATTTATAGAATCATGCTTAGCACTCATACATAGTTATATTAAGGCACACCCATTTAGGCCAATGAAAACTAGGCCTAAATACCTGTACCTAAATTGTGCATGAATTGAGCATATTTTATAAAAGTGTGCCTAACTTTTAGGAACAACTATTATCTGCCCATGCTTCTCCCCTGTCCATGCCCCTTTTTTAGATTCATGCACTAGAATTTTCACACGACAAAACAAAAATAAAGAGGAACTGGAGAAAAATATCCAACTCAATAAATTAGTACCTCCAGTATATGCGCTGAGAAAAAAATGCTCAAAAGCTTGACCCCTTCTGATTCTAAGTACCTACTTTATGCAATCGATACATAAACTGGGGGAAAACGCCTCAGAAGCTGCAGGGCAAATGATGCTCTGGAGCTATGAAGGGGAGCTTAAATAGCTCATTAGCTCCCCTAGGCGAAAGCAACCACTTCAAAGTAACTTAAAAATTAATTGTAATTCAAAAAGTGCAAACATATCTTTGCTTCAAATCGGAGTGAAAACTTCACAACATGATGTAAGCTCTGATACAGCTTCCTCACAGAATAATAATAATAATAATATAACAGTTTATATACCGCAGGACCGTGAAGTTCTATGCGGTTTACAATAATTAGAAGATGTTACAGTTTGAATGGATTTAGCAATGTTCTGCCGGTTAACATTGATTGAAAGATGCAACCAGTTGAGTGGATCTTAGCATAAGTAGCCGACGATGGTCAACGTTTCATGATTCAAAAATCATTTCTTCAGGGCTCTTCAGTGTTATATGATGCTGAGAGTCTATGGGGGTGAAGCGTTTTTCCCCAGTTTATGTATATTTATGGAATTGATTGCATAAAGATAGTTATTTAGAATCACAAGGGGGTTCAAGCTTTTGAGCATTTTTTTTCCAAGCGTATATACTGGAGGGTACTAATTTATTGAGCTAGAATTTTTGCACACCATTTTATAGGATAAGCTTAGAAAGTTGTGTGCATAACTTCTAATTAGTGCCAATTATTATTTAATTGCCAATTATCAGTGCTGATTGTATAACGCTGGATAAGCGTTTAATCAAAAACTTAAATAAAGATAAAGATTAGCTTGTTAAGCAATTAAGTTGCATGTGCAAATTGGTAATATGCACAGATTTTAATGTACTGCATTAGTTATGGTATATCTAGGGATAGCTTCTTAATGAAAGTGCCCCAACATAGCATAAAGCTGACCTTTTCTTTCTGAACACATTGCATACTTTCATCACCTCTCACCTAGACTACTGCAACTTGCTTGCTTTGCTATGCTAAATGCAATGTACTGTATTCCTTGCAGATTCAGAGTGGATCATATAAAGAATTAGGAAGGCATAGTTATTAGATCATTTTTGAGTTAGGGGTTAATTTTATCGAGAGGCCCAATTTTCAAATAGGTAAGTTTTAACATTCTTTCGAAAGATGGTATATGTAGGTGAAGTTCTAATTCTAACCGGCTGCTCATTCCAAAGTTTTGCTCCCAGGTAATCAGATAGTTGTTTTTTGGATTTCACTTTACTTGGCATTGAAAATGATAGAGTATATTGTGATATTGTATTTTCTTAAGAGTAGGCACCTTCTGCTAATTACTTCAGGGCATTGCCCAAATAGTGATTTAAAGACAAAGCAGGAGATTTTGAATTTGATTCTGTTTTGGACAGTGTAACTCTTTCAATAGTGAAGTTACCCTGTCAAATTTATTACCACTATAGATCAGTCTTGCAGTGATGATTTGCAGGAGCTGTAATTTTTTCAGGAGTTTTGCAGACATGCCTTCATACAAGGAGTTGCAGTAATCTATAAGAGACAGGATAGCTTGTGCTATAATTTGGAAACTATTGGGCTCTAATGAGGATCACCATTTTATAGAATAAGCTTAGAATGTTGTGTGCATAACTTTGTTCCAATTATTATTTAATTGCCAATCAGTGCTGATTATCTTGTTAAGCAATTACACTGCATGTGCAAATTGGCAATGTGCACATATTTCAATGTGCAGCATTAGGCACGGTATATAGAATCTAGGGATAGCTGCTTAATGAAAGAGCCCCAACTTCACTAAAAGCCAACCTTTCCTTTCTAAACACACTGCTAAGACCCTCATCACCTCTTGCCTAGACTACTGCAACTTGTTTGCTATGCTAAAGGTAATTTATATTCTGCTCTATTCCTTGCAGATTCAGAGCAAATCACATAAAGAATTAGTTTAAACTTTGTGGGAGGTATTCAAATTTAGTATCCTTTCACTATATTATTTATTAAATTTGGTGTGATCTTACTTTTATTATATTTATTTGTAGTTATCAGTTTATACTCCTCCTGAGGAAGCCATTTTTGGTGACACTCAAGTCTGAGTAGGGGAGCAACGTAATTTTAAATTCACGGAGCACCATGTCACTGCAGTGAGAAAAGAAAAAATAGTTCCTGCTGGGCCGGGCCATTTGAGTTGAGATACGTTATGATCAACACCATGAAAAGATAAGTGATTTCAAACACAGTTTCATTATTGTAGCATCAATAGTTTACTATACAATTACAACTAATAGTAGATTGAAAATATTGAGAGAATAACTTATAGGGAATGGGAAGAAAAGTGATATGATGGTCCCGATTATGTTCTAGTGGCTCGTGCTTGCAGGAAACAACTAGACACTGAATACTTTTCACAATACAAGTTAATAAATTACAAATTCTATTGGATTTTATTATAAGATATGCTTTAAATTTGATTGATCTATATTGATTTGAGCATATCAAATATTGTTTTGATCTCCTTAATATTTTTAGCTTTACATGTGGTAAAACAACTTGACTGAGGGGGGAGGTTATCAATATGGGCTACCATTGTGCTATTTTAGCACAGGGTCCCATTTTGTTCAATGACACTCTGCGCTAAAGTAGCATGACTCATCTAAGGGGGAGAGTTATCAATGTAGACTACTATTAAGTTGGGTTACTTTACAACAAGTTGGATTATTTAAGCACAGTCACATTTTATGCAAATAGACCTTGTGCTAAAATAGCATGACGTGTTAAAATAACCCATTTTAATGGTAACCCACATTGATAAAGGCTCCACCTCCCTAAATATTACATTTTTTTAAAATATGTGGGTCAATTTTCAAAAGCATTTATCCAGATAAGAACATTTACTATCTGGGTTAGTACTACTGACTGAGTTATTCAGAGACACTCTCCAAATAATGTCTCTATATCCTTATAAACTGCTTTTGCAATATGCCGATAGCACCAAAGGAAAATATGGATGGAACTCGGGCTGTCTCGGAAATATTCTAGATAGTGACATTATGGGGTCCTTTTTACTAAGGCGCGCTAGCCGTTTTAGCGCATGCTAATGCATCCATAGAATATAATGGACGCATTCGTGTTTAGCTCGCTCTAAAATGCCTAGCACACCTTAGTAAATGGACCTCTATATTTAGTTTGCTATCCATTTAATTTATCTGGATAACTTAGAAGAGAGAGCAGACTGACGGGGGAAGTTATCAACACGGGCTAATATTAAGACATACTATTTTACTCTTAATCCCATTTATTGGTAACTAGGACTCGTTGCATAAAATGGACTCCTGCTAAAATAGTACAAGTTACTGGTAAAATAAAGTGTCTTAAAAGTAGCCCACAATGATGATTATGCCACTGAATATTGTCTCTATCCAGATAAGTTCAACTGTTAGCCAACTTCTCCTTGATATTCAGAGTTGGTCACTCTGGGCCTGATTCAATAAATGACACTTAACTGTGCCTAAATGTTGGATGATGGCCCATGCAATTGTCAATCAACTCCTAGGCGTTCTTTATAGAATCACTTCTAGAGGAACCTAAGTGGCATTACTAAATATTCTAGAGGTAGGCACTAGTATATTACAGGTAGGTTATAGACAATTTTTCTCCCAAATATTTTTTATTGATTTATTGAGATCTGGGAGGGATTATTTTATTTTGAATTTAAAAAATGTTACAGGCTCTGCACATTTTTGTGAAAATGCCAATATTCCCACTTCCACAGTTTATTTAAAAATGGTGCTGAATGTGTGTATTTGAATAAAACAGATGTTGGCTCAATAAAATAGCACAACTGCAGAATGATAATTATTTCATGAAGATTCATTTTCTTCAAGAAAGGATCTATTAAAATAATGTTATGCAGTAAAACATTCAGTTAGTTTTACATTATTGTACAAAGAATTTATCCAGTCTTATTCATGGAGCACAAACAACTTCTGCTGTTAGACACTTAAAATAATTCCTTTTTTGACTTTGCTGTTTGCAAAATTAACATTTTCAAACTAACATATGAAAAAGTACATTGAAAATCTGTTGAATTCATCATAATGTATAAAGAAACAATTTGTGATTTTGAAATGGCTTTATTCTTGCTTTTTGTTTCAGGGTTTTGCAATAAGTACAGTATCAAATTTAAGGACCCTTTTACAAAGCTGTGGGTATACCTCAGGGTGTGCTGAGGCATCACATGGTAATTTCAGGATTTTTTTTTTTTTTGGCATAGCAGTGTGTCTGGGGACAATATGTAGACATGTTCTGGACTATGGGCCTGATTCTGCATAGGACACCCGGTCTCAGCAGTCACCTAAGTGGCTTTTGAGAATTGCACACAGGTGTCCTATACAGAATCGTGTCTGCCCTAATGGACAGATGCCTAAACCCACCTAATCACCCCGTTTAGAGAATTGCCTTGCCACTGAGCTGATTGTAGCAATGCAATCTCCCTGCTGCGATCAGCTGAGCAGCAGTAGCAGGGAACCCACGAACCCCACCACAAGTAAGCCAGCAAGAGGGATGCCCGCTCCCTCCCACCATACCCCTCCTGAACCTCCCTACACTGTCCGTGAAAGGAGGGATGCCCAATCCCTCCTGCCACAAACCCCTAAACAACCTCCGGCAGGATAGATGCTCACTCCCTCCTGCTGGGACGCCCCCACAACATCCCCATCAAAAGGAATGCCCACTTTCTCCTGCCGATTCCCCACCCGGACCCACCCTCTGTATCTTTAACAGGAATGCCAGCCAGAGGGATGTCCTAATATTATGGTAAGTCAATTTTAGGGGCACATTTTTAGATTTCAAACTGTACAAACAGCTAGTGACCAAATTACCGTATTTTCGCGGATATAACGCGCGCGTTATACGCGATTTTACCTACCGCGCATACCCCTCGCGCGTTATATGCCTGAGCGCGGTATAGAAAAGTTTTTAAACATAGTTCCCACCCCGCCCGACGCCCGATTCACCCCCCCAGCAGGACCGCTCGCACCCCCACCCCGAACGACCGCTCGCACGCGCTCCCACCCGCACCCGCATCCACGATCGGAGCAAGAGGGAGCCCAAGCCCTCTTGCCCGGCCGACTCCCCGACGTCCGATACATCCCCCCCCCGAAGGACCGCCGACTTCCCGACAATATCGGGCCAGGAGGGAGCCCAAACCCTCCTGGCCACGGCGACCCCCTACCCCCACCCCGCACTACATTACGGGCAGGAGGGATCCCAGGCCCTCCTGCCCTCGACGCAAACCCCCCTCCCTCCAACGACTGCCCCCCCCCAAGAACCTCCGACCGCCCCCCCAGCCGACCCGCGACCCCCCTGGCCGACCCCCACGACCCCCCCCACCCCCCTTCCCCGTACCTTTGGAAGTTGGCCGGACAGACGGGAGCCAAACCCGCCTGTCCGGCAGGCAGCCAACGAAGGAATGAGGCCGGATTGGCCCATCCGTCCTAAAGCTCCGCCTACTGGTGGGGCCTAAGGCGCGTGGGCCAATCAGAATAGGCCCTGGAGCCTTAGGTCCCACCTGGGGGCGCGGCCTGAGACACATGGTCGGGTTTGGCCCATGTGCCTCAGGCCACGCCCCCAGGTGGGACCTAAGGCTCCAGGGCCTATTCTGATTGGCCCACGCGCCTTAGGCCCCACCAGTAGGCGGAGCTTTAGGACAGATGGGCCAATCCGGCCTCATTCCTTCGTTGGCTGCCTGCCGGACAGGCGGGTTTGGCTCCCGTCTGTCCGGCCAACTTCCAAAGGTACGGGGAAGGGGGGTGGGGGGGTCGTGGGGGTCGGCCAGGGGGGTCGCGGGTCGGCTGGGGGACGGGCGGAGGTTCTTGGGGGGGGGCGGTCGTTGGGGGGGGAGGGGGGTTTGCGTCGAGGGCAAGAGGGCCTGGGATCCCTCCTGCCCGTAATGTAGTGCGGGGTGGGGTTAGGGGGTCGCCGTGGCCAGGAGGGTTTGGGCTCCCTTCTGGCCCAACTACACAAAGGTACGGGGAAGGCGGGTGGGGGTGTCGTGGGGGTCGGCCAGGGGGGTCGCGGGTCGGCTGGGGGACGGGCGGAGGTTCTTGGGGGGGGGCGGTCGTTGGTGGGAGGGGGTTTGCGTCGAGGGCAGGAGGGCCTGGGATCCCTCCTGCCCGTAATGTAGTGCGGGGTGGGGTTAGGGGGTCGCCGTGGCCAGGAGGGTTTGGGCTCCCTCCTGGCCCGATATTGTTGGGGAGTCGGCGGTCCTTCGGGGTGAGGGTGCGAGTGGTCCTGCCGGGGGGGGGGGATGTATCGGACGTCGGGGGGGGGGCATCAGGCTTTCAGGATGGGGACAGACCTTCAAGGGGGGACAGGACTTCAAGGGGGGACAGTGCACGGAAAGTCAGGGGGGGTGAACGGAGAGTCAGGACAGCGCACGGAAAGTCAGGGCAGTGCACGGAAGTCAGGGGGGGTGAACGGAGAGTCGGGACAGCGCACGGAAAGTCAGGGCGGGCGAAAGGAGCGTCGGGCATCATGCGCGTTATATGCCTGAGCGCGGTATAGAAAAGTTTTGGTACATATCATCGTGATTTCTGCGCGCTATACCCCTGTGCGCGTTTTACACAGGTGCGCGTTATATCCGCGAAAATACGGTATACAGTTTTGATTGCCAATCTTTAGAAACTGCTTAAAATCAGTCTTACCTATACCAAATCACAGTTGATATATGTAGAAATTAAGTAATATTTGTTTGAATGTACAGATAGCCTGAACTTCATCTGTAGCCACATAATTGCCTTTTAAATATCATTTACGCAGTTAAAAATAATGTTATTTAACAAAATCTAGTAAAGAGGCCATATTTTGTTTGCTTCTGTTTTGTCTCATGAGTTCCTTACTGACCAACTGACCCCTAATATAATGTTCCCTCCTCTCCTAATTGTACACATGACCAGCAGCATGTTGTCATTTTTGCATACCTTTCAATGGACTAGGCGTGTAATGGACAATCTGGAATCATCATGGACTTGCTCAGAAATGTCTTCAACACTGTTGTTGTCACAGTACAAGTAACATAAGAATTGCCATACTGGTCCATCAAGCCCATAACATTAGCATTCGCATTCCCATCACCTGCAACTGAAAGCTAATCACCATCAATCAATAATCACACAACTCAGTTTTATTGGAATAAATATTTGGCCGCAGCTTTATTATCTATCTGAATATTATCTTCACTTACAATACAATCTGTGTCCAAAAACCAACAAACTCCCAATGCATATTTCACACATCCCCAGGGAGCTATTCGGTGTCGAAACTAGCTCCCGTTAAGTCTTTAAATTTATAACATTCCCCCAAATATGGCCCACGGTGACGCAAGGCCATGCTTCCCCTCCCCTCCCCCCAAACATGACCCACGGTGACGCAAGGTCATGCTTCCCCTCCCCCCAAACATGACCCACGGTGACGCAAGGTCATACATCCCCTCCCCCCAAACATGATCCACAGTGATGCAAGGCCATGCTTCCCCTCGCAGCGGTATCGCATACGAATGTTACATTTATTTATTTATTAACTGCTCATCTCCCAGATCCAACTGGGCCAAACCCCATTTTCCGCCCCATCCAAAGCTGCGACCACCTCCCCCCAAACCCCATAAGCTCCACCAAATCCACCCAAGTCGACATATAACATGTACATCCCCCACCCCACCCCACAACACTAACACAAAACATAACACCAGCACAAATGGGAGGGAGGGAGGGATAATCTTTTCCTGAAGAGACTACTCTACTGTTCCCCTTTCCTCACAGAGTTCACTCCAGCCTGCCACAACATCCAACCAATCACGTGACTGCTCCACCCCATCACCTTAGCAACCTCCCTAATCATTTTTCTTTCTTACAAGCTCTGTCTATTAACCCTTTCTTACTTCCTCTTATAAAATTGTCAATTCTTATTCTACAGACCCTTGATAACACCTCATATATCCCCCTTACCCTCTGTCCCCCCTCCCCCATCTTTCAATAAATATTACCAGCCGGTGACATCAGCTCAGCTAATGTTATATCACACCAGATGAATCTGGTGTTCTTCTTTATCCTGTTTCCAACAGCGGCTGACCCAGGTCCCATGCACCTTGCTAGATCCCAAGTAGTAAAACAGATTTTATGTTGCTTATTCTAGGAATAAGCAGTGGATTTCCCCAAGCCATCTCAATAATGGCCTATAGACTTCTCTTTTAGGAAATTATCAAAACCTGATTTCATCACATTCTCTGGCAACAAATTCCAGAGTTTAATTACATGTTGTGTGAAGAAATATTTTCTCTGATTTGTTTTAAATCTACTACTTAGTAGCTTCATTTCATGACCCCTAGTCCTAGTATTTTTGGCAAGAGTAAACAAGCAGTTCATATCTACCCTTTGTATTCCACTCAGTATTTTATAGACCTCTATCATATCACCCCTGAGCCATCTCTTCTCCAAGCTAAAGAGACCTAGATGCTTTAGCCTTTCCTCTTAGGGAAGCTGTCCCATCCCTTTTATCATTTTTGTTGCCTTTCTCTGTACCTTTTCTAATTTTTCTATATCTTTTTGAGATATGGTGACCAGAACTGCACAAAGTATTTGAGGTACAGCCGTACCATAGAGCGATACAAGGGTAGTATAACATTTTCATCTATGTTTTCCATTCCTTTCCTGATAATTCCTAACATTCTATTTGCTTTCTTAGCAGCCACCACACATTGAGCTAAGAGTTTCAATATATCCTCAACAATAACACCTAGATCCCTTTCCTGCGCAGTGGCTCCTAACACAGAACCCAACATCACATAGCTATAGTTTGGGTTCCTCTTTCCCATATGCATCACTTTGCACTTGCTCACATTAAATGTCATCTGCCATTTTGATGCCCAATCTCACAAGATCCTCTTGCAATTTTTTACAGTCCTCTTGCAATTTAACAACTTTGAACAGCTTTGTGTCATCAGCAAATTTAATTATCTCATTAATTATTCCCATCTCTAGATCATTGATAAATATGTTAAAAATCAGCGGTCCTAGTACAGATCCCTGGAGAACCCCACTATTTACTCTTCTCCATTGAGAATATTGACCATTTATACCCAATCCCTATTTTCTGTCTTCCAACCAGTTCTCAATCCATAAAAAGACATTACCTCTATCCCATGATTTTCTAATTTCTTCAGAAGTTTTTCATGAGGTATTTTGTCAAATGCCTTTTGAAAATCCAAATACACAGTAACAACTGGTACATCTTTATTAACATGTTCATTCACCTCTTCAAAGAAATACAGTAGATTGGTGAGGCAAAATTTCCCTTGACTAAAACCATATTGGCTTTCTCTCATTAATCCATGCTTACATATATGTTCTGTCATTTTGTTCTTTATAATAGTCTCTATCATTTTGCCCGGCACTGAAAGAGGAAGGAGTGGTGAAGTGGCTAAAGCTACAGCCTCAGCACTCTGAGGTTGTGGGTTCAAATCTGGCACTGCTCCTTGTGACCTTGGGCAAGTCACTCAATCCTCCATTGCCCCAGGTACGTTAGATTGTGAGCCTACCAGGACAGATAGGGAAAAATGCTTGAATACCTGATTGTAAACAGCTTAGATAACTTTGATAGGCAGTAAATAAATACCTTAAATAAATAAAAACATTACAACATCCAGTATTATAGAGATTTGTATGAGTTTCTCTGATTCATCAGAATTGAATACAATTTTTGGCACCTCCACATCTTCTTTGGTGAAGACTGAGGCAAATAATTCATTTAATCTCTCCACTATGGCCTTGTCTTCCCTGAGAGCCCCTTTTATCCCTTGGTCATCTAGTAGTCCAACCAATTCTCTTCCCGGCTTCTTGCTTTTAATATACCTAAAAATGTTTTTACTATGGATTCCTTTTACTAAGGTGTGCTATGCTTTTTAGCACGCACTAACCATGTGCTAAATGCTAACACATGCATGTTAATCTATGGACGCATTAACGGTTAGCACGTGTGTAGATTTAGTGCATGCTAAATGTGCGCTAAAACGCTTAGCACACCTTAGTAAAACAGGGGGTATGTGTTTTTGCTTCCAGTGCAATTTTCTTTTCAAGATCTCTCTTCACCTTCCTTACTAGCATCTTGTATTTGACTTGTCATTCCTTGTGTTGTTTACAATTATTTTCAGTTGGATCCTTCTTCCACTTTCTGAAAGATTCTTTTTTAGCTCTAATAGTTTCCTTCATCTGACTAGTTAACCACACTGGCTGCCGTTTTGTCTTCCTTCTTTTTTTTTAATACATGGAATATATCTAGTCTGGGTTTCCAGGATGGTATTTTTTAAATAACATGTATGTAAATAACACCTGATGTATATTTTGGACTTTTGCGGCTTTACCTTTAAGTTTTTACCATTCTCCTCATGTTATCATAGTCTCCTTTTTTAAAGTTAAATGCTGCTGTATTGGATTTCCTGTGTAAACTAATTCTAAGGATTATATCAAATCTGATCATGTTATAATCATTGTTATCAAGTGGCCCCAGCACCATTACCTCCCTCATCAATCTATGTGCTCTACTAAGAACTAGATCTTGAATTGCTTCACCTCTTGTGGTTCCTGAACCAGCTGCTCCATAAAGCAGACCTTGATATCATCAAATAATTTTATCTCCCTAGCATGCCCTGATGATACATTTACCTAGTCAAGACTTTCCTCAACTGTTAACTGTGCCCTAATCTGATCTAATGCTTTGAAATGCAACCTAAAATACTACTCTAAACTATGTGTTTATATATAAACCCTAACAGAGGCTCTAAATGCTACACTATTGTCTAAACTGACTTTGCTGACAAAGCAGAGTACTGAACTTAAAAAGATAAGGACAATGAAATAACCTACTGAAACCCAAGTTTTACCTTTTCCCAAGTTTGAGTGCTAGCTGGTAAGATATTCCAATTAAGTTTTTCTTCCCCTTAGCAGATCTTCTCTCAGCTCCTCCTCAGCATAAGAGTAGTTGAGATCTGGGTTAGTTATTTATTTGT
The DNA here is from genome assembly GCF_902459505.1 of Geotrypetes seraphini. Taxonomy (NCBI): domain Eukaryota; kingdom Metazoa; phylum Chordata; class Amphibia; order Gymnophiona; family Dermophiidae; genus Geotrypetes; species Geotrypetes seraphini. The sequence continues at coordinate 75,115,805 of NC_047089.1, read as the reverse complement.
TAGCTGTGCTTCTAAAGTGAAGTGATGTCAGGAACACCTCCTGGATTGTCACCCTTTTCCCAAGTTTGAATGTTAGCTGGTAAGATCTTCCAATGGAATTTTTCTTCCCCTTAGCAGATCCTCTCTCAGCTTCTCAGGCACTCAGAGACTCCTGAGCTCCAGTGAAGTAACTGGGTAAGTATAGTTGCCTCAGTGTAGATGATGTTTCCTAGCCCTCACCCTTCTGTTTACAAGCTATGTTTTCTCATCTCCTTCACCTCAGATCTAAAATATTTCTTCACTGCATCTCATCTCTCCTATTCTTCTTTACTGTACAATATAGTTTGCAGAACAGACTCTCAGTAACTATACCAAGCTGACCTTCTCACTAGGGGCATGACTATCTTCCTTACCTCTTATATGCCTAGGACCTTGTGTCTAACTGCTTTTTATTTTTATATTTAGCCAGTTATCATGTAAACCCCAACACAGAACTCTACCATCATTCTTAAATTTTTCAGATTCTTTTCTTTCAGATTATGTTTAGAAATCCATATTCTCATGAACCTTAGATATATTGTGAGACACCTGCTATGTGACACAGGTCCTATATCTTATAGAGCCAAGTCCTATTTTTAACAGAGTCAGATTCTGTTCTAATGGTAGTTACAATTCTGTAGCCATAGATTTGATCTGTGCTTAAGTCTTTAATCACTTCATTGCTGAGCTGAAGAAGATCAGAGCCAACAGATATCTTAGTAAAATCAGGATTTATTTCTAATTCAGTAGCAGAATCCAGTATTTCGCCAATAGGATCTGCCCAATCAGAGTCTTAGGCCAAGCCCATTGCATCCCAGGATATACCAGGAAGGAGGCCTAAGATCCTGTTTGGCCCAGGTGCCTAAAGCCCCTCCTATAGCTTTGGGGAGCCCTGCCAGCTCAGCTGATTAGAGATTCCCTTGCCAAGATCAGTTAATGGTAAGGGATCCCTCAGCAAAGATAGGCATATGAGCAGCCTGTCTTTGCAATCAGGCTAAGGCACAATTCTCTAACTGGTGCCTGTGACAAAGGCCAAAAAAAAAAAAAAACAGCCAACAGAACTACAGTAAGGATATAAAGCAGAAAAATGTATAAGGTGCAGGAATTTATACAATATAAGTCATAAAAACATATATAAACAGCATACATGAAATAACTGTATCCAAAAACTGGTTCTTGTTCTCATGTGTACTGGACCCAACACGGTCCGTGTTTCGAAAAACACTTCTTCCTCAGGGTTCCAGGATGATCAATACATAGAGTATCAAGAAACAAGATTGAATAGAATAAGCAAAATATCAAACAAAACTGGCGTGAGCCTCTCCTGTCTCGGGCGCTGCACTGAGAAAAACTGGAGTGCTTTGGATGATGTCTGTGGTCTCAAATAACCGTTATAAGCAGGAAGGGATTATTGCCTTGAGAAAATGATAATAGGTGAAACATGTTGGCCTAATATCCCTGTACTCCGACTACTAAACTAAGTACAGTACTTCTATATCTTATTTGTAGTTAAATAAATAAAAATTTTAAAAAGTAAAAAATAAAGTTTAAATGGGTCTACTGAAGAAATGACACATAAAGCCATGGACTATGAAAGTATTGAGTCCCTGGGGGTGCCGCTGAGGACTGTTAGTGAGTAATATTGAGAGACATAACAGACACTTTTAAATTTGTAAACAGTTGCCTATTATCTGTTGATTAGTTATTTTCTCAGAAAGTTAGAAACATTGACAATATGAGTGCCTTGGTAAATTTTTTAAAATTATGACATATCCAAAATTAACACACCCTTTATGTCCTAACCTCCCTTCACCTCTGAAGGTGTTATTTACTTTCACTCGATCAAGGGTAATTGATCGATGGAATGGTCTTCCACGTCAGATAGTCGAGGCCAGTGACACGCTTGACTTCAAGGGACGATGGGACAGACAGGTGGGGGTCGCTCATGAGGAATGCTTAATAGACGGATTCTCGTGGGAGGGAGGGAGGGTTCAGATTTGTTGGGCTGTCGGCCTTTTTCTGCCATCATACTCTGTGTTTCTATGTTATCTACAAGGGTGGTTTGAAAAGTTTGGTATAAAAGCAAGTTAAACAACATAGGGCTCCTTTTACAAAGGTGTGTTAGAGCTTTAACGTGTGGAACAGCGCACGCTGAATTGCCGCGCGCACTAGACCTTAACGCCAGCATTGAGCTGTCGTTAGTTCTAGAAGTGTAGCACAGGTTTAGTGCATGCTAAAATCCTGCGTGCGCCTATAACGCTAGCGCACCTTCGTAAAAGGAGCCCAGAGTCTCCATCGAGGGCTATAGTTACCCCCAGTTTCACTAAGGTGCGCTATGCATTTTAGCGCGTGTTTAGCATGTGCTAAATCTAAGCACGTGAAACGCTAATGCGTCCATAGACTAACATGCATGCATTAGCATTTAGCATGTGGTTAGCATGCACTAATATTTAGTGCACGCTAAAAAGCATAGTACGTCATAGTATAAGGAGCCCTTAGTCCAGTGAGTTTCCAGTTTTTTCATATCATAGGAAATATAGATTATAGAGCAACCAGAAATTCGATGGACTAAGCCCTCGATGAAGACTACGTTGTTTAACTTGTTTTTTTTTCTAAACTTTTCAAGCCACCCTCGTATTATGCATCTTGTATACCAAGCAGCTAATTATTTTGTTCACATGCATTAGGCAGGAATTTTTGTTCATTACAATGGCCAACTGTCCAAAAATGCTGTGCCCCACCAAGTACTGGTACCAGAGTGACTGTATTTTGCATTACTGGCGTCAAATTATGGAATTCATTGTTAGGTTAGTTGTTGTTCTATGCAGACAGGTTAAAATTTAATAAAATTACTAAAACACAATTGTTTGTTTTAGCATTTCAGTGAAGTAACTGTTATATTAGTAAGATAATAGATTTAGGCCCTCTTTTACAAAAGCCCGCTAAGTATTTTAGCGCGGATTTAGCACACGCTGAATCAACGCATGCGCTAACCGCTAACGCATCCACAGGATAACATGCACATTTAGCGCATGTTTAGCACACGGTAATATTTAGCGCGCACTAAAAAGCATAGCGCACCTTTGTAAAAGAGGGGGTTAAGAGAAAATGTTATGATGTCAGAGTTTAATGTTTGTATTTGAATTTTATGTAGATATAATATAAACTGACTAATTGATAGTATATAAATTTTAAAAAATAAATAAATATATGCTATTATAATTTTGCAGGGTAATAAATGGGATCTTAAGTTTTATTCACCCTCTTACTATATTTTCAAATTTATGGTAAGCATTTCTGTTGTAATGTAATGAAATAATTACCTGGCAGGAGCAAAGTCCACCTTTCCATTTCTGCTTAAATTTCATCATGAGATCACAAGGAAAACTCATTTCAGAGGTATTAAAAGTGCACCATTAGAAAGAACTGGGTCTGGGTAAATGGTTTGGAAACAATCCACATCACATCACGCATGAAAGGTGCAGAACACAGAAATAATGCAAGAAAGCATTTCTTTGGTAGTTTAGCAATGTCACCGAGTCTAGACTTATCTGAATGGCAAACCTATACTTCGTGGATGAATGAGCATTGCCCTACGAAGCCTCAAATCTTGTTTTATGTTCCCTTATACCAACATACAGCAAAAAAAATGCCGAAAATGCCATGTGTTGATCAGCCTAGCCAATGTACGGAGGAGCAAATGCAATGTGCTGATAAGCCTAGCCCATGTACTGAGGAGCACCTCCAATGTACTGATAGGCCTAGCCAATGTAGAGAGGAGCATATCCAATGTACTGATACAGAGGAGCATATCCAATGTACTGATAAGCCTATGTAGGCCTAGCCAATGTAGAGAGGAGCTTATCCAATGTACTGATACAGAGGAGCATATCCAATGTACTGATAAGCCTAGCCAATGTACAGAGGAGCACATCAAATGTACTGATAGGCCTAGCCAATGTACAGAGGAGCATAACCAATGCACCGATACAGAGGAGCATATCCAATGTACTGATAAGGTTAGCCACTGTACATAGGAGCACATGCAATGTGCTGATAAGCCTAGCCCTTGTACAGAGGAGCATATCCAATGTACTGCTACAGCGGAGAATATCCCATGTACTGAAAAACCTACCCGATGTACAGAGGAGCATATCCAATGTACTGATAAGCCTAGCCTGTGTGTAGTAGGTCTGGAAGTACTGCAAGCCATAAGGGAGGCATCGGACATAATGTCCCGTAGATGCTGTTGAGGTAAAGTAAACTCTCCTTCTGAAGGTCTTATAAATCCCATATGTAAGTCGTTAAATGGATAAAGCGAAAGTAGACCCCTTAAGGTCCCAGCTTCTATCCCTTTATAACTTTCATATAACCAAAGTAAAATTGTTCTATCTGTAGCCGATATGTGAGCACGCCGATTCCATTTATATCCCTCTAAAGCCCTGTCCCTTCGTGCATCGAACTTACCTCCCAGATGCTGATTATCGTACTGCCGCTGATTGCGAGTACAGGATTCCAGATATCAGCTGTTGTGGTCTCTGATAATCAAGATAGTATGAATAGCCTGGGACCAACAGCGGCTGTGCTGGTAACATCGGCTGTGCTGGAGGTGGATATGTCGGTGCTGGTGCAGAAGTCGTTGGTGCACCGTTTGAACCCCGTGCTGAAGTATCTGCCTCTGGAACTCCGCCATTAAGGCAACTAGATCTTGCTGGGCTTGTGCTGCCGTAGAAGCTGGCGCTGAAGTTGAGGCCGTGGAAGCCTCTGCTGTTAGAGCCGCTGATGTTGTGTATTGCTGAATTTGTGCTGCCGTAGAAGCTGGCGCTGCAGTTGAGGCCGTGGAAGCCTCTGCTGTTGTCTATTGCTGAAATTGTGCTGCCGTAGAAGCTGCCGCTGCAGTTGAGGCCGTGGAAGCCTCGGCTGTTAGAGCCGCTGATGTTGTGGCACGCGTAGTCCTAGTCTTTTTCTGACTAGTCGCTGAGGGCTGTATCTGAGCTGCTGGTTTTGCTCGTGGCTTACGTTTTGCTCGCGACTTACGTTGAGCCAGCATGTCTATAAGAAGTACTAAAAGAATAGAGACAGTGAGGCTGGCTCTATAAATATGCATAAGATAGACGTATACAGACGTCAGTAACAAAGGCAGGCAAGAGAAACCGCTGGAGACCAGCGCGTTGGTGACACGTTGCATAGCAAATACAGATAGCAAGAGAACCAGCTGGAGACCAGCGCGTTGGTGCCACGTTGCATAGCAAATACAGATAGCAAGAGAACCAGCTGTTCTTGTTGAGGCTGTGCGGCCGTAAAAGCGCAGAAGCCGGTGCCGCTGTTGAGGCCGCAGAAGCCGCTGTTGAGGCCGCAGAAGCCGCCGTCGAAGCCAACGCTGTTGTTGTGATGCGTGTGGTCCTAGTCTTTCTTTGACTCTTAGCTGTGGGCTTTTCTGCAGTGCTGGTTTTGATCGAGGCTTACGTTGAGCAGGCATGGCTATAATAAGTACTAAAGAATAAAGACAGTCAGTACAGGCATACATGGATTGGAACCCGAGACAGGCCCTAATATTAGTAAGCCCTCCTTCTGGGATCATGCTTAAATACAATATAGGACTCAAGCCATCAGAAACTCCAGTTGGAGAAAGAGCATTGCTGCTAAGTTGTAGGTATCGCATATGGTGGGATCGGAATAGCATATAATGGCAGCTAATAGCAGATAAGAGCCTTTACATAGGCTATAAGAGCCTTTAAATAGCATATAATAGCCTCATGGCATAGCAAATAATTGCCTCATAGCATAGCATCAAATAGCCTTTTATATCAAATAGCATTTTATTAACTAGCATATAATAGCCTAATAGCATAGCATTAAATAGCATTTTATTAACTAGCATATAATAGCCTAATAGCATAGCATTAAATAGCATTTTATTAACTAGCATATAATAGCCTAATAGCATAGCAACTAATTGCCTAATCGCATAGCATCAAATCGCATTTTATTAACTAGCATATAATATCCTAATAGCATAGCATTAAATAGTATCTTATTAAATAGCATATAATTGCCTAATAGCATAGCATTTAATTAAATAGCATATAATAGCTGTAGATAGCGTATAATTGCCTAATAGCATAGAATTTTATGGTATTTTATTAAATAGCATATAGTAGCCTAATAGCGTAGCAAATAATTGCCTATTAGCATAGCATTAAATAGCATTTTTTTTTAAATAGCATATAATAGCCTAATAGCATAGCAAATAATTGCCTAATAGCATAGCATCAAATAGCATTTTATTAACTAGCATATAATAGCCTAATAGCGTAGCATTAAATAGCATTTTATTAAATAGCATATAATTGCCTAACTTAATAAATAGCATTTTATTAACTAGCATATAATAGCCTAATAGCGTAGTATTAAATAGCATTTTATTAAATAGCATATAATTGCCTAACTTAATAAAGAAAACATTAATATTGGATTTAAAGGTCACCCGCAATTTTTTTTTTTTTTTTTTTTTTTGAGGAGAATAGTATTAAAACAATGATATCAAGCAGGACAAATCCTGTTTCTCAGTAGAGAGAGCACAGTGCAAGCAAGCTATGCGCTCTCATGTGAGCACAAGCCACGGGTGAAAGTCTCGGCCGCATGGCCAGCAAAAAGCCTGCTTGAACCCGAGGTGCAGTCCACGAGGTGCCGCACTCTCCATGGCCGATACGGCCGCTCGCACGGAGAACTTACCAGCTATGTGGCCGGGGTCATAGCGAGGGTCATTGCGAGCGTGGCCCGCGCCTGACCACATTGTGACGATTGAGGCGCGGGCCTCGTGGTGCTGCACTCGGGCATCTACAACTGGCCCGCCCACCTCCTCACGGGGTGAAGGAGCGCACGGCGATGGGGAGCCAGGCCGACTACCACCTCCCGGAGTGAGGGCTCGAAACTCCGGTCGGCGGTTTTTTTTTTTTTTTTTTTTTGCAGAGGTTCGTCGCCGCGACGACTAAGGCCGGCGCGGGGCCACGTGGCGTCACACCCACTACCATCGGGCGCCGCACTCGCTACCAGCGGGCGCCCCCTCCTTCCCCTCCCGGCACGAAGGACCGAATTACAGGCGGCGAAAAAACCTGGGCTTTGAGGGCCGCGAGTGCCGCGGTTTGTCCATCCGCCTACTCCTACCTGCTTCACAATAGAGGCGAAGTCGCTGGAGGTAGGCTGCTGGTTCTTGAGTGCTGAACTGCACAGCCTGCACCGGCCAGCGACTCCCCACCCGGCAGCGGCCCAGGAAGGAAAGCCTCATCTCTCATGGCTCCGCGCAAGGTGAGAAAAAACCCACATTTCTGTAGTGGGTGAGCGGGAGGGAAGTCACGTCGATCTCCCTGGACCGCCGTCGGGAAAAGGGGCGACCTCCCTTCCGCTTCCCCCCGGCTTGTGCAATTGAGGGTGAGCGGGAGGGAAACCGCGTCCGCCTCGTGTGAAGCCGGATCGAAAGGGGCGATCTCCCCTCCGCTCACCCCTAATCTATCCTCCTCCCCTCCCCCCCCCCCTCTAGACCTAGCCGATTGGCCCCAAGGCTTCGGCCGATTTGTGATCGCTCCTCCCTATGTGGTTCGGAGCTTGTTCTCAAATCTTGTTTTATGTTCCCTTATACCAACATACAGCAAAAAAAAAAAAAAAAGTCACGTGAGGTATAGGGTCTTTGTGAAAAACAGAGAAAGCATTATGATGTTTCTCTAAATCCTGTCATTTCTTTTGTTCAATGCTAAATCTGAATATCGATGTATATAAAAAAAGAAATCATTGATGGCCTTGACCTCTGAAATCAATTTTGTCAAAAGAAGTCGTGCTTAGTCCATTGGTAGTATCTCAGGTGGCTCTCCTGTCTTGTTCTTCTCTGTAACTGTCTTTGCCAATATTGCATACATTTCAGAGTTAGTTTCAGGACTATTATCGCCTCCTAATGTGGTAATAGGCTGCTAGAAATATGATTGAAGTTGACAGGGAAAAGATGAAAATATATAACACTGACTTTTAGGATGGAAATTTTCACAACTTTGCATTTTGATACATAATCCTTGGGTAATTTTTACTCAATAATTTTGCAGGAGTTCTCAAAGGGAAAGTACGGCATACTTGCCTTTCAAAGTTATGCAGGAAAAGGAACTCGACGACATTGGTTCCTGGTTTTATTTAAACATTCTCCATGGGAAATAGTATGTATCATTTTGGAAATACAAAACTATATGCATGGTTGCCTTCTTCTGGAATGTTTCTCCACAATCCCACAGATTCTTCATGTGGCACCCAGAATTGTGTGTACTTCCAAGATGCATTCACAACTTAATTGACTGTTGAGCTATTAACCATCAATAATTGGATGGTAACAACTAATTATTGACATTATTTGTCACTGACAGGTGTAGGTGTGCACATTTAGCTGTGTACTAGTATTTTATAATGCTAGGTGCCTAAATCCCATAGTAGCTAATTCTATAAACAGCGCCTAAAAGAATGGAGCCGGCCGCATGTCAATCACACTTAGGTTCTGTTTACAGAATTGTGGCTAGCAGCGCCTATGTAAAAACTTAGTGCCTGAAATGTAGGTGAGGGTTTTAAAGGCCTACATTTCAGGCACCTAAGTTTTTGGAGAATTGCACTTAGCATCACTTAAGTCATGCTCTGCCCATAGAAACACTCACTTATGTGTCAGGCGCCGCTAAGCACCATGCGACAGACGCGTATCTTGTATAGAATCTGATAGGTGCCTATCCCCCAATTAATTTGTTTTTAGCAATTATTGAGCCTATTAAGGGTATTTTGCTAATTAAGTAAGGTGCCCTTTATAGAATCAGCCTCATAGTGCACAAGCCAAAAGGGGGTGTGGCCATGAGAGACGCATGGGCAGGTTAGAGGTGTTCTAAAAAGTTGCACATAGTGTTATAAAAAAATGGGTCAGCGAGCTTAACTTGGACACCAGGATTTATATCAGGTTTCAGCAGGTGTAGGTCTGGCACCCAATTGGTGCCAAGCACCAATCTTTTCTGGCATCCATTTTTGAGCAGGCAAAAAACTAGTAAAGGAACAAGCTACTTTAAATACCTTTTTAAACGAAAATTTAAAGTAGCTTGTTCCTTTACTAGTTTTTTGCCTATTCAGGGTTTTTGGGAACAACCCCCTTTTTTTGAAACTTTTCCCAGTTGTGTATATTGGATATCCATTTTTGAGCACCATTTATAGAATTTTCCCCAATGTGCATTAAAAAAAAGTGGTTTGTATGGAAATCCAAGAAAGCTCTGTGCTATGCAGATGCATCTGCAACATCTCCTACTTTTTGATGTTTGTGAGACTGAATCGAGCTCCTGCCTACTGTGTAATGGCCAAGAGAAAGGGGAAGTGCAGGAGTGTCCCCAAACCTTCACTTCTATCCCAGCTATGAAACAAACAATACTGGAGGGTTTTCGAGTTTTTGTGGGACCAGAGTTATGCACCTGTTAAACCCAGTTTCGAGCAGCAATACAGATGGAGCTTCGTTGAGCCGCATGAAACAAGCAGTGCCCCCTCAACACGGAAGCGGCATAGGAGCAGACAGCTTGGATTTGATGTACCCCAGAAATTGGACACAGCTTACTCTCTGAGTGGAGGGGCAACCTGCAGTCGAGGCTCCTCTCTGAGATGAAAATCAGAAAATGCAGGCAGTAACTAGGATTCTGACTAAGGAAATTGTAAATGGCTTGACTCGTAAGAACCTTTAGAATTGTCATACTGAGACAGACCGGAATTCGATTAAGTCCAGCATCTTGTTTTCAGCAGTGGCCAACCCAGATCACAAGTGCCTAGCTAGATCCCAAGTAATAACATATTTTATGCTGCTTATCCTAAGAATAAGCAGTGGATTTCTGCAAGCCATGTCAATAATTGCCTATGGACATCCCTTTTAGGAAATAATCCAAACCTTTTTTAAACTTCACTAAGCTAACTGAGTTCACCACATTCTCTCCCTAGTATGTCGCTAAAAGATGGCTGCGCCGGGAAAAGCCTTTATTTAAAACTCCCGCTGCTCCTCCCCCCACCTATCCTCTACTGTCCCTCCCTATCTCCCGTCTTCCTTTGATCCCCGGAGCCCCCCCCCCCAACCTTGTGGCAGCCCTCTCCTAATCGCTCCGGGTTTTTTCTTTCGCTGGCAACAAATTCCAGAGTTTAATTACACATTGTGTGAAGAAATATTTTCTCTGGTTTGTTTTAAATCTACTACTTAGTAGCTTCATTGCATATCCCCTAGTCCTAAGATTTTTATAAAGAGTGAACAAGCAATTCACATCTACCCTTTCCACTCCACTCAGTATTTTATAGACCACTATCATATCACCCTTAGCCATCTCTTCTCCAAGCTTAAGAGCCCTATCCACTTTAACCTTTCCTCAGGGAAGTTGTCCCATCCCCTTTATTGTTTTTGTCACCCTTCTCTGTACCATTTCTAATTCTGCTATATCTTTTTTGAGAACTGCATATAATATTCGAGGTGCGTGTTTTCCTAACACAGAAAACAGCATCATGTAGCTATAATTCAGGTTCCTCTTTCTCACATGCATCACTTTATTCTTGTTCACATTAAACATCATCTGTCATTTTGATGCCCAGTCTCCCAGTCGCATTAGGTCCTCTTGCAATTTTTCACAATCCTTTTGTGATATAACAACTTTGAACAGCTCTGTGCCATCAGAAAATTTAATTATCTTACTAGTTATTCCCATCTCTAGATCATTAGTAAATATATTTAAAAAGTAGCCATTTCAGTACAGACCCCTGAGGAACCCCACTATTTAAGCTGTGATAATATAGCAAGACTAGAGCTGCTAGGTTGTTTTAAACAATGGAGGAAAAGCCTCTAAACCCTGTCAGGGAGGAAACCCTCCTCTAACTAGAGAGGAATGATAACTTCATAGGCATAAAATTCTCTGTAGCATTTCAGAATACTTTAAATTACAATTTTTATAAATCTTTTGAAATTGCAGAACAAAAACTCTGTACCTTATTTCATGATGCGTGAAGCAAACAAGCATTTTGCCCAGGCCGACAATAGCCAGTGTTTTGCCTCACGGCTTCATCAGGGCAACAAAGGGGACAGGACTTATAAACCGGCACTAAAACGTGCTCATAACATTTTTGGTCAATCTTCTAAGAATGATAGGCCCTCTTATATCCAAATGGCTTGTTTATATGCATTTTATTTTTTTTTACTTTTTCTTTCAAAAGTGATTTAAAAGGATAGATGCACTTTAGCACAAAAACATCTAACAAATGGCCATTTTCAAAAGAAAAATATATATGTTTTCCTGTTTTGAAAATGGTCATGTTTGCTGCTGAATTTTGGGGTGTTTTCTGCAAAACATATAGCAGAATTAAAAAAGGTACAGAGAAGGGTGGCAAAGATAAGAAAATAAATGAGATTAATTCTCTATGATGAATGGCTAAAACAGCTGGGGTTCTTCATCCTGGAGAAGAGAAGGCTCAAGGAAGATATTATAGAGCTCTATAAAATACTGAGGGGAGTAGGCAGATGTGAATTGCTTGTTTACTCTCTTTTAAAATACTTATGACTTGGGGACATGCATTGAAGCTACTAAAGCCCTCTTTTACTAAGGTGTGCTAACCGATTAGCGTGCACTAATCGATTTTGCGTGCGCTAGATGCTAATGCATACATGTTAGTCTATGGACGCATTAGCGTTTAGCACATGCTAATTCGATTAGCATGTGCTTATTGGTTAGCGCACCTTAGTAAAAGAGGGGGGTAAGTAATAGATTTAAACTAGAGAAAATATTTCTTCATTGAACATGTAATTAAACTCTGGAATTTGTTGACAGATAATTTGGTGAAATCAGTTAGCTTAGCAGGGTATAAAAAAATGTTTGTATAACTTCCTGAAAAAAAAAAGTCTATAGTCCATTATTAAGATGGACTTAGGCAAATTCACTGCTTATTCTTAGGATAAGCAGCACTAAATCTGTTTTACTCTTTGAGATCTTGCCAGATACTTGTCATAATTCCCCTATATTTTTTATAGACATTGTATCAAATAAATAAAACCATAAACTTTAGCCCAAGAATGAGGTCCATTTACCCTTCATCCAAGGCTGTCAGTGCAGCTTATAGGTAACAGATTTAAACAGAGGATGAGGCCAAAACTAGATGCTAAAACTCCTAATCATCTCCTTACATACACTATATACTTCTGGATTGATTCCCTCTCTATTGCATGCTGCTGAAAAGCACGTAGAGAGTTTAAGGCCACACATGAAGGTATTCATTAAAGCACACTTAACTATGAAAAGCCTTTTATACTGTTGGAACTTTAGTTATTATTGTATGGTTATGAGTGTCAAGAAAGGACTCCATCTATCATTGAAAAAAACAGACATAGTTGCTATCACTTCCATTGTTTGGTTCTGAATTGTGTGCATGTATCAGGAGAAACTAGCCTTTGGTGTCAATTTATACACTGTACTCAGCACTTTGTCTATTGTGTCAGGAATATAATGCTACTGCCTCGAAGGATCTATCCTTTTTTGACCTTCAACTCACTGTAACCCCATCTCTTCTAAAAAAAATAATAATAATTATAAAAAAATTATGTATAGTACACACTTACATAGCTTCAGGAATAGGGCATGTATTCAGGGAACCAATTAAACTGTGTTGCTAACTCCAAAAGCAGAGAAATATGAAAGTATATATATCTCTTAGAAGACAAGGTTACAGTTGGCTATTACACCGTACAATCATTATAGGTTACCTCTGCAACAACTTTTAGAGTGTAGCTCATGAGCTTATTTATTTTCTTGTATTAATCACCTCTATCAATAGACCAAAAATGATTTATAAACAAACATATGAAACTCATATTCAGTAGGTGCACTGCTCATTAATGAAAGTCTCAAAAGCCCTACATTATTTTATGTATGATTTTTAACCTTTGTCCTAGGAGTCAAGTCACGGATAAAGGCCTTGTATTGGGAACCATCTGCTAGCAGAGCTGTTTGCCAGCTGGTTGCAGATGTTTCTGAGATGCCGACGTGCTCCATAAATGCATCTTTATTCTTTCTGTGATTAGGTTATGCCAGAGAGAAAATAAAATGACACATTCCTGCATGCACTGGTCTAAACCCAACACTGAATCTAACCGTCCTGAAGTAACAGGCTAAAGAAAAAGCAATGAATCTAAATCTGCTGGTCCAACTGACAGTAATACCAGGATAAATTTGTACAGATTACAGGGCATAGCTATGGGCCAGGAATCTACCTGAGAAAAGCTTGCTCTCCTGAAAGGTTTATATATATATATATATACTAGTCTTATAGCCCGTTACATTAACGGGTGCTAGAATATATGTGTGTGTCTGTCTTTAGTTTTTTTTCTCTCACCTTAGCCGCTTTCTGTATTTCTGTCTGTCTTTCTTTTTTTTTTTTTTTTCCTTGGCTGTCCACTACCACCCCTTGCCTGCTCCCCTTGTCCATTCTCCCTTCCTTTTACCTCCCCTGTGTCCTCCACTACCCCATCACTGCTTACCTTATCCAGCAGCAGCCCTTCTCCCTTTGTTTTACCTCCCCCGTCCATCATCACCTCCTTCCTGCTCCCCCTGTCCAGCAATAGGCCTGTGTTCATTTTTCTGCCCCCTTGTCCATCTGTCCAACAACCCCTTTTCTGCCCCTCCATTTCCGTGTGCTGCAGCATTTCCCTCCCATCTCACTTCCCTGTGCAGTATTTTCCTCCCCTATACCTTCCTCCTTAACTCCATGCCCTACCATTCTCTCCCCTTCTGCTCCCTTTCCTCCTTCACGTTTCAAGCAAAGGGTCTAAACTTGCTATATTGTTTCTTCCATTTAAAAAACAATATGCAAGGAGAGCTTTGAAATGACTCCAACTGAACCTGTAAAGTGAACTTACTTGTCTTCAGCTTTTGCTGTATTGTTGAGTTCCACAAATTTATGTGAGGTCTTTTTCTCTACCTGTTTATAGTTTTCTGTATTTTTCCCACAATAGAAGGGGATAGAGTTTTTTTATATACTATATATTTAGATATTTACTATCCCACCTGGTGTTAAATAACGTGTTACAGAACTCATGCTCTCAGTATGATGCTATCTGGGTTTGGCCACCGTGGCCGACATCTGCCTTGAGCCACCGACAGCCGCCACGGCCGACATCCGCCTCGGGGGGGGGGGGAGGGAGAGAGAGAGCTTCGCATGCATGCGCACTCCTACCTGCGGTGCCCTACAGCTCACAGAAAACGGGCGCACGCAGGTGGGAGTTCGCATGCGCGGCTTAGCGTTTTATTATATTAGATAGATAGATATATATATATACACACGCACACACACACACACTAGTCTTTAAGCCCGTTACATTAACGGGTGCTAGAATAGATGTGTCTGTCTGTATTTCTTTCTGTCTCTCTTTCTCCTTGGCTGCTTTCTGTCTGTCTGTCTGTCTTTCTTTCTTTGGCTGCAGTCTGTCTGTCTCTCTGACCCCCTGTCTGTCTGTCTGTCATTCTTTCTGTCTGTGTCTCTCCCTGGCCCCATTTCTGTCTGTCTGTCTTTCTTTCTCTATCTCTCTTTGGCCACTGTCTGTCTTTTTTTCTTTGACTCTCTCTCTTTGGCCACCGTCTGTCTGTCTGTCTCTCTGGCCCCCTGTCTGTCTGTTATTCTTTCTGTCTATGTCTCTCCCTGGCCCCCTGTCTGTCTTTCTTTCTTTCTTTCTCTCTCTCTCCTTGGACGTTGTCTGTCTGTCATTCTGTCTGTCTCTCTGGCCCCTTGTCTATCTGTATCTCTCCCTGCCCCCCCCCCTTCTGTCTTTATTTCTTTCTCTCTCCTTGGACGCTGTCTGTCTTTTTTCTTTGTCTCTCTCTCTTTGGCCGCTGTCTCTCTGTCTTTCTGTCTGTCATTCTTTCTCTCTGTGTCTCTCCCTGGCTCCCTATCTGTCTGTCATTCTTTCTGTCTGTATCTCTCCCTGGCCTCCTGTCTGTCTTTCTCCCTGGCCCCCTGCCTGCTTGTCTCTCTCTGTTGCACCATGCCTGCCTGTCTCTTCATGGACCCCTTCTGTCTCTCTCCCAAGAGCAAACCAAGATTGCTGCATGCCTCCCTGAATACCCCTCCCCCTAAAGCAGCCTCCTTTCCCTCTCCCCCTCCACTTCCCTGTGCAGCAGTAGCAGCTGGACGCCTCATAGCACTCGTACCCTGTCGACCTCGTCCAGGCCGAAGGACACCCTCCTGCTATTGCTCTCGCCGTCGCTGAAACCGTCACATGCGTCATAAGCCGGCGCTTGCGCTGCAAATGGAACATGGCCACAGAGACACAAATCACGGTGGCAGGGATCAAGCCATTTCAACTGCGCATGCACGGGTAAGGGTTTTATTATATTAGATATATATGGTACATGTCAAAGATGTCATCAGCAGTAAGGATATAAGCATCAAGATAGGATTTATTTATTTAACACATTTATATACTGCCTAAGTCTAAGCAGTTTCTAGTATCAAAACATTCCATAAATTCCATAAAATCCACAAACATAGATAATTTTCATTATAGACATAAACATTCACTATTTGCGTGTATATGGCACCAATATGCTCTGAACCACATTGGAATCATTCCTACATCTTGATTTGTGGGATAGAAGACATCAATGTAATGTATTGTAATATAGGCATCAATGAACAGTTGTGTCTTTAATAGTTTCTTAAAGTTAACATATTCTGTGCACAATCTCAGATGGCCAGGCAGATTGCTCCACAGATGTATACCAGCGATACAAAACATTTTCATTTTTGAAGTCACATATTGCACTTCTATTTCCTTAATTTATTTATTTAAAAATGTATATACCGCATATTACCTATGCATGTTTCCATAATAACAAGCATAAAATGTTAAGCAAACATACATAATTCAGTTGTTAAAAAAGCAACACTCTTAAAAATGGTCAGTAAACATCAGAAATCTTCAAATCCAGTTTGAATATAAAATTTCAACTCAAAAAAAGCCTTCACAAACAGTTGAGTTTTTAACATTTTCCTAAAATTCATTCTAGCAGCACAAAAATTCCTGGCAGGGTATTCCACAACTTTACACTTTAATGTGGGAGATTAACATATTACCTTCCAAACATAATTTCATATCTATATAACATCTTTAACTACATATATTCCACCTGTATTTTCAATATTTGTTTCTCCATAGTCAATATCTATCCAAACACACTCCTATAACTGTCATCTCTTTTTTTTTTTTTTTACCTCAAATTACTCTCCTATCTCCTACAATGCATCAAAACATGCTGGCGCCGACCTATATAGATCCTGGTATACTATTGTGAAAACTTTATGCTGTACTCTCTGTCTCATTGGAAGCCAATTAGAAGCTGATATATCGTATTTGTTTATTTCTTAGGACAGCAGTTTGTTAGATGCTGTTTGCTGGTGCACGGAAGAGGGCTTGAGAGAGAATGTGCACATGGCTGTGAATGTGGAGAAAAGGAGGCACTCATTTGACATGCTGGTAACACACACCAATAATGGGGCCATGCAGGCATGCTGAAAATTAGGCCAGAGTGAGTCTGGCTGCTGAGAGAGGGCTGAGCAGAGTAGAATTTGGCCGGATCAGCACTGGAAGGCTGTTGGAGACCTGGTCTGATGGTGGCCAAGTCCTGAAGATTAAGGTAGGCTGGAGAAGGCCTAGACCAGTTGGGAGGGCCTAGTACAGTCATGTGAGCACGCCAAGGAGAGTGAGAGTGCACTGTTTCATGGGGGATGCCTCAATTGGAATCCGGGAGTGTTCCGAGAATTTGCCTCAACGTGTGGCCGCATAGGGACTGGTGAGGGAGAGCCAGGAGTCCTGAAGTTATTTTAGAAGTCACAGAAGCTTAAAGAAGTAGTGCACATGCACAGCTAGTGTGTACATGCATTGAAGAGAAGAGCAGAGAGATGTACGGGTCTGGAGGCATGAAAATTATGCCTTCTTATTGGTTGCCTAGTCAGGGAAAACAGCCCAACAAATTTAGTTCTGCTCATGCTTGCTGCTATAATGAGGCACGAGGGGCTAGAGCTGGAGAATAGACACAACTTTAGTGGAGCTGTGCCTGAGTTAATGCAGAACATCTTTTGAACAATAAAATGTTCAATAACAAATAAGTGTAGATGGAATAGTTAGTTGGAGTGCAGGGTGAGCTACCAAAAACTTGCATGAGTGTATATATGTGTGTATGAAAGTGTATTGTGCATGCAGGGCCCTGGTTTGAATGTGTTCCATAGAATGATTTGTGTGTGTGGGTTCCAGAAAAGTTTCTCTGGCAGTTGAATTGCGTGTGTGCTGAGGGCTTGTCTAGAGAAAATGAGTAAAGATTTGAGGATTACTGAATAGTAAATGTGAATTTTAATTTTAGCTTGACGTTAGAGCTGGGCAAAATGGTGGAAACAATTATAAAAAATAAAATTGTGGAACATGTAGACAAACATTATTTTGAATAGGAGAGAGTCAACATGGGTTCAACCAAGGGAGATCTTGCCTTACCAATTGGCTTGACTTCTTTGAATGTATGAATAAGCATATGGATAAAGGTGAGCCGGTTGATGTAGTATATCTTGATTTTCAGAAAGCTTTTGACAAAGTTCTTCAAGAGAGACTCTTGAGAAAATTAGAGTCATGGGATAGGTGGCAAAGTTCAGTTGTGGATTAAGAATTAGTTATCGGATAGAAAACAGAGGGTAGGGTTAAATGGTCATTTTTCTCAATGGAGGAGAGTAAATAGTGGATTGCCACAGAGAGCTGTACTTATTTATAACTTATTTATAAATGATCTGGAAATTGGAACAACGAGTGAGGTGATTAAATTTGCAGATGACAATAAACTGTTCAAAGTTGTTAAAACGCATGCAGATTGTGAAAAATTGCAGCCAGACCTTAGCAAATTGGAAGACTGGGTGTCCAAGTGGTAGATGAAATTTAATGTGGACAAATGCAAAGTGATGCATATTGGGAAGAATAACCCAAATCATAGTTACCAGATGCTAGGGTCCACCTTGGGGGTTAGTGCCCAAGAAAACAGATCTGGGTATCATTGTAGACAATATAATGAAACCTTCTACTCAATGTGTGGCATTGGCCAAAAAAGCAAACAAGATGCTAGGAATTATTTTAAAATGTGATGGTTAATAAGACTAAGGCCCTCTTTTACAAAGGCATGCTAAGCTTTTTAGCTTGGATTTAGTGCACACTAAATCAATACATGCTAACCGCTAATGCATCCATAGGATAACATGCATACATTACCGTTTAGCGTATGTTTTGTGTGCGCTAATATTTAGCACACACTAAAAAGCTTAGCGCATCTTTGTAAAAGAGGGGGTAAGAATGTTATAATGCCTCTATATCGCTCCATGGGGCAACCTCACCTGGACTATTGCATTCAATTCTGGTCTCCTTATCTCAAGAAAGATATAGCAGAACTAGAAAAGGTTCAAAGAAGAGCAACCAAGATGATAAAGGGAATGGAACTCCTCTCGTCTACAAAATTCAAGTCTACAAAATTCTGAGTGGAGTAGAATGGGTTCAAATGGATCAATTTTTCACTTCGTCAAAAATTATGACTAGGGGACACTCAATGAAGTTACAGGGAAACTAATAGGAGGAAATATTTTTTTAACTCAGAGAATAGTTATGTTCTGGAATGCATTGGTAGAGGTTGTGATAAGAGCGGATAACATAGCTGATTTTAAGAAAGGTTTGGACAATTTCCTGGAGGAAAAGTCCATAGTCTGTTATTGAGACAGACACAGGGGAAGCCACCGCTTGCCCTGGATCAATAGCATGGAATGTTGCTACTCTTTGGATTTTTGCCAGACTGATTGGCCACTGTGAGGATGAGCTAGATGGACCATTGGTCTGACCCAGTAAAGCTATTCTTTTGTTTTTAAGAGCCATTTAGCACTGAAAATTGACCTCTTAACAAGCAATTAGCACTAATGCTAGGAAGTTCTTCTTCACCCAAAGGGTGGTGGACACCTGGAATGCGCTTCCAGAGGGTGTGATTAGACAGAGTACGGTTGTGGGGTTCAAGAAGGGATTAGATAATTTCCTGAAGAAAAAGGGGATAGAAGGGTATAGATAAAGGATCACTAATCAGGTCCTGGACCTGATGAGCTGCCATATGAGCGGACTGCTGGGCATGATGGACCTCTGGTCTGACCCAGCAGAGGCACTGCTTATGTTCTTAATTTGTCTTAATTTAAATTGATATATGTAAATGTAGGTGCACAATTTCTGCCTAAAATTTATATGCAGTGTCAAAAAGGAGGTATGGAATGTGAGGGTCATAGGAGGATCAGGAGTGTTCTTCAAAGTTAAGTGCATAATTATAGAATAAGGAGCATCCACATCTATCTTTAGGTGTGAGATTTTCACCATGTTTTTGGTTGGTTCAAATTGGTTGCACCTAAAGTTAGGTAAGGTTATCAGGTGTAAGCACCTTTTTATAAACAGTGTCTAACTTTAGGCCCCATTTATAGAATAGCACTTAGATGAGGAGGGGGGAGTTGGTGTCAAATTTTTTAGGCACAATATATAGAATTCAGTCCTAAGTTTAAATTCTATAATAGCAGTTAAGAGCATAATAATATTATAGAATGTTAACTTAAGTTTGCACTTAAATATCAACATTTAGGCATAGCCACTTATGCCATGTCTATGTCACGTATAAATGTGTCTACCTAAATGTGGTACCCTTCATGCATAATTGATAACATTCTATAAAGTGTGCACTGGGATGGTTAGAACATCCAGGATTCATCCATGTCCCTCCCTTGTGAGCAAACCCTGTGCAGTAACATACTAGACAATTTCATATGTGCACTTTATAGACTACTAGTCTTTAAGCCCGTTACATTAACGGGTGCTAGAATAGATGTGTCTGTCTGTCTGTGTTTCTTTCTCTTTCTCTCCTTGGCCACTGTCTGTGTCCTATCTCCCCCCCCCCCCCAAGTAAAGCTGTCTGCCCCCAGCACATCCCTCCCCCCAAAGCAGCCCCCTTTCTTTCTCCCTGACTGTCTCTCCATGGCCCCCTTCTGTATTCACCCCAGAGTAAAGCTGTTTGCCCCCAGCACAGACCTCCCCCCAAAGCAGCCCCCTTTCCCTAACTGTCTCTCCATGGCCCCTTCTGTCTTCCCCCCACAGCAAAGCTGTCTGTCCCCAGCACACTTCCCCGACCCCCAAAGCAGCCCCCTTTCCCTCTCCCTGTCTCTCCATGGCCCCTTCTGTCTTCCCCCCAGAGCAAAGCTGTCTGTCCCAAGCACACTCCCCCCCCCCAAGCAGCCCATAGTGTTTAAGCCCGTTACATTAACGGGTGCTAGAGTAATATCTGTCTGTCTGGGTTTTATTTTCTTTGTCCCATCCTATGTCCTTAGTGCCCCCAGTGCCGCCTTCCATGTCCTTAGTGTCCCATTCTATGTCCTTAGTGCCCTCAGTGCCTCCTTCCTATATCCTTAGTGCCCTCAGTGTCCCTTCCTATGTCCTTAGTGCCCCCAGTGCCTCCTTCCCATGTCCTTAGTGCCCCCAGTGCCTCCTTCCCATGTCCTTAGTGCCCCCAGTGCCTCCTTCCCATGTCCTTAGTACCCCCAGTGCCTCTGTGCTGTCCTTAGTGCCCCAGTGCCTCCTCCCCATGTTCTTAGTGCCCCTTCCTATGTCCTTAGTGCCCCAGTGCCTCCTTCCCGTGTCCTTAGTGCCCTCAGTGCCCTTTCCTATGTCCTTAGTGCCCCCAGTGCCTCCTTCCAATGCCCCCCTCAATGCCTTTTAGACTTTGTTCCACCCACACCCTCCCCACGAAGCCAGCCTGCCTGCCTCCCATCCCCCTGTGCAGTAGAGCCTTTCATTTCTACCCCCCCCATTCTCCCGTACAGTAGAATTCAGCATTTGCAGCATGTTTCTATCTATCCCCCCCACGCCACTACCGCTGCCATGCAGCCGATCCCACTGACCCTCCCACCGCGAGACAAACACAAACCTCCACCCCCCCCCCCCCCGGCCCCACGGCTGCGACGCATCTGAGCTGGGGGAGCCAGCATCAACCCCTCCCCCCCATCATCTGCGGGCGCAGCCAGCTGGAAGCAGCGACTCCGGTAAAGGCCCTCCAGTAGCTCACACTCCTACATCCCTGCCCTCCCAGCAGCGGCGTGAGGTGGAGAGCAGGGAGGCTGTGATGACGTAATACGCGTGCATGCGCACTCTTGCCAACACACCCCGACAGATCAGGGAACACGCAGCGCGAGTGCGCATGCGCGCTTAGCGTTTTATTATTATAGATAACTCACATGGTAACTCACATTAGTGGCAATTAATGCCAGTGAAGGCCATTTATTAATAGCCATTGCCAAGTGTCAATCAAGAGCCAATTAAGTAATTAAGCTATGAAAATGAGTGGTACTATTCTATAATTATGTATACAACTACTCATGTAAATATATAGACTATGGGGCTCATAATAATAATTTTAAAAAACATCCAAAAAGTGGCCTAAATCGGTCCAAATTCATCTATCCTGCATGATGACAAAACTAGCTTTATTTTTGAAGTCTTGTTTTTTTTTTTTTTCTTTGGAGTGCAGCATACTTTAGCGCAGTGGTCTCAAACTCAAACCCTTTGCAGGGCCACATTTTGGATTTGTTGGTACTTGGAGGGCCACAGAAAAAAATAGTTAATGTCTTATTAAAGAAATGTGATTTAGATTCTAAAGTATCAACTGCAAGAGACAAGGTTTTGGTGTAATCCGCTAGGCTTTTTTTTTTTTTTGTAGAGGGGAGAATCAATATCTGCCTGGAAAACTTGTGCCTTAAGTGTTCGGTGTCGTGTCGACAACCGCCTTCAGCTCTCACCTTCTCCAGTACCGGACACAACCGACATCTTACATCATGCAGTCACCGCCAGGAGAGGTGTCAAATTTCGTGAGAGTTCACGAGATTACGTACACACGCGCAAGTTGCACTGCCTCCAATGGTTACCTTACATTCTGGAACATTGTCCGCCTCACTGCTGTAACCTTACGCAAGCGCTTTCCTGCGTCTGTATGCGATTGTCCTCCACTCTACCTCACAATAGCGTATAGACGCAGGAAAGTGCTTGCGTGATGTTACAGCAGTGAGGCAGGCAACGTTCCAGAACAATGGTAAAATACCGAGGGCCTCAAAATAGTGCCTGGTGGACTGCTGCGGCCCCTGGGCCACGAGTTTGAGATCACTGCTTTAGAGAAAAGTGCACACATTAAAGCGTCATTACTGTCATATACTTTCAGTTGTGTACTGAAGAGAGAGCTTTTTGACCTGTTTTCAAAGATAGCCAGTCGGTGTTTCATTAATGCTCATTAAGGGGTTATTTTACTAAGCTGCTTTAAGTGCTAATGCATTCTTAACAATACAAATAGTCAAACATGGGATTTTCTAAGGTGTTCTGGGGGAGGGGGGTCATTCGAATGGGCAGACTTGATGGGCTGAGGCCCTTTTCTGCCGTCATTTTCTATGTTTCTATGTTTCTATAATAGGTTTCACATATGTGTGTGCTAAATGTATGGCAATATTTTGTAATTCTTTTGACATGGCGTCCAGACAGTGAGCATTACTGTGTTAATCAGTTAGCACATATAACTGACCCACTCATCTTCTTTCTCCTCCATAGTGATTCCTCTGTCCTATTAATCTCTTTCTCCTCAACATCGCATTTCCGGTCCTATTAACTCTCCTCTTCCCCCCTCTTAAATTCAATCAATTTGTACCTCGCTTAATCTATTGTAAACCGCATAGAACTTAACGGTATTGCGATATATAAGCTGTTATTATTATTATTATATACATCACCTCATGCTAACTGGTTAGCACACAGTTAATATGGAATCCCTTGCTGCTTCCTAAACAGGTGGCGGTAAGTGCTCCTGTGGTAATTAAAAAAAAAAAAAAAGCTGTACTAATGCTTTGGCTGGCGGTACTGCAGTTTTCGTTGGATTTTGTTTTTGTGTAATTTTAGAGCAAAGCCATATATTGAAAAAAAAAAAAAAAAAAAGAAAATAGTCCCTTTTCACAACTGAGGTAAAAATACCCTTAGCCTGTGGGAAAAACCCAAGTAATGGCACACTAAATCCATATCTTACCCCAGCTTAGTAAAAGGACCCCTAAATAAGTGGCCAGTCTTTGTGCCAGACTGATTCCCTGGAAATATGATCCTCTCTTAGACTGATGTGAGTTCTTTAATCTGGACTGGTTTATAGCTGCATGGAATTGAAACTCTTCTAGTAAAAATGTCCTTGGAAGTAAAGGCACATGTTTATGTTGGCAAGATATCTATAGGTCAGGTTATTATTATGTTACCAAACTGCATTTTGTGGTTTGCAGCATCAGAGGCTCAAAATCTGACATTTATATGCATCTTAAATGAAAATAGTCTTAACCATGTCAATACGCTGATTGCTTATTTGATTTATTCCATTCATAGACAGTGTGCCTTCTTTTTATATGTGCAGAGTTGTTATCTCCCTTTAATTAAATCTATTTTCATATCATACTCTGCTGTTTCAATTTTGTAACAAATTCTCACAATGCATTTCCTTTCATGTATTTATCTTTAGGTATAAACCATAATTTATGACATCTTATTTGCAATTCTTGGGGCCACCTCTTAACCTGCCTTATATTTCTATCTATTCTTCCATTTATTCAGCTCATCCCAATTTCTCAATTTTGTAAATTTCCACTAAAACATTTTTCAACTAAAAGAGAATGTATGTAGGAATGAGAATGGAATGTAGGTGTGCATAGAATCTACAAAGAAATGGCACATATGGATTCAGAGGAATTAGTCACAAGGAAGGCAGGCTTTCACTTTGGTGCAGGGTCAAACGAGTCACCTATTTGTGACTGAGGAATCTGTTCATCAGTGGGGAATCAATAAATGGAAGACAGAGGAAAAAGTCTATTCCTTTTTTTTCTGAAAATGTCTCAGCTAGACATTTTGTCCAACTAGACATCTAATTGTTTTTGTCATTATCGTAAAAAAAAAGTTCTAAATAAAAACATCCAAAACAAGATATTTGCATGTAGGAAGGACCAGCATTTTTAATGGAATGGACATACAGACATGCCAGCAGAGTAGTGGGGAACCCTAGTTTTTCCAAGTTTCTTTAATTTTTGATATACCGTTTATCAAACAGGGGGCACTGCTGTGAATTAAGGCTTTAAGGTGCCAGGTACACATCTCAGCATAACCTCCATACATTATATGGTTAGCCCTCCAGAACTCTCCCAAAATCTACTGTATCCATCTGTCTTCCACACCAATGGCCCTTATGCCTGCAGGCATCACCTATATGGGTTTTGGTGGGCTCAGATTTTCCACCACCAGTGTAGTAGTTAACATGGTATACTGTATGGGACTGGGTTCCCTTCTCTGCAGTCCACTGCACTGCCTATGAGGCTATTCCAGAGACCTGCTCGCAACTCTACTAGGTCTGGTCATAGTATCTGCAGCTGTCCTAGAGACAAATATGTACTGTTTCATGCAGATATTTAGGAAGCGGGAGGAGGTCATTGACCATTGGGAGAATATGGGGGCATATTTTCATCCCTCCAGTGATCATCTGGTCAGTTTGGATACCGTTTAGGCAATTATTCATTTTAAAAACAGGTCTAACCCAAAATATCTAAATTGTGCTCTGGAAATTTGTTATCACTGTAAAATATCCAAGTGTTAATTCCACCCAAAACCTCTAACATGCCCCCTCAAGATTTAGATGCACTGGAAACAAAGCAACCAGAAGATGTCTAAAAATCAGTTTTGAAAATGCCCTCTTGGACTAGTAAGATGACCAAGTGCTAGTTTATGCCATCTTTTGGACATCTATGTTTTTGAAAATGAACCCCATATTATTCAAACATCTCAATCACATCTCCCCCTCCCACCTTTCTTCCAAACAAACTCTTTATGATGACCATCAAATATTTTAGAAGCCATACTCTGGACTGACTCTATCCTATTTATATCTTTTTGAAGATGCAAACTCCCAAACCTAGTGTACCTACTTAAAGATGACACCTGCAGGCATAAGGGTGGTATGGTGTACAGGTGGGTACAGTAAGTTTTGGGTGGGTTTTGGAGGGATTACCATGCAAGTTATAGTAACATCTGTTCCTGGGACTTTTAATATGGCATTCTCTGCAGTAATCCTTAGAGTGTCCCTCTGCTGTGCTCAGGAAAGCTCAGCTGTGTGTGAACAGTTTGTTAAGAATGCTGGTTGCTTAGACATCTGAAAAGATTGCTTTTGTTTGTTTTTCATTTGGACATCTTTATATTCAAGAATGGCCAAAAATGACAGATGTACTAAGGGCCCAAACATCTAGATAACACATTTTCAAACAAATCTAAAGAGCAATAAGTAGTACACAATTTAATAAGCAAAGAACTAACCATGGTCTCAAAAATCTTCTCATACACTGTCCAAAGTCTGTCGGCTGGGTAAGATACATAGTAACATAGTAGATGACGGCAGATAAAGACCCAAAAGGTCCATCTAGTCTATACAACCTGATTCAATCTAAAAATTGTTGGGGGTCTTTTTTTTTTTTTTCTTCTTCTTAGCTATTTCTGGGCAAGAATCCAAAGCTCTGCCCGGTACTGTTCTTAGGTTCCTACTACTGAGGTCTCCGCCAAAGCTGACTTCTGATGCTAAATTGGGAGACTGAGTAGATATGTGTAGATTGGCAAAGACTCATTCAAAGAGTGAAGACTATCAGAAAAGAAATGTTTGCCATAGTTTCAGCCTTAAGGTATCCATTACAACTAGAAAGTTGCTAATGGTTTGTTTAATTTGGTCCAAAGCTTAAAAAGTATTCACAGTGTTGCTCTCCTATTTTGCTTGTGTAATACAATCTTCTTGCTTTATTAAGTTCAATTTTATATAAATGCATAACCCCACATTCAGCCTAGCAAGCCAGTGCAAAACTGATTGAAACAGTCATGCTATCCTATTGGTGTTTTGGGATCACCCTGGGGAACCAATCAACAGTTCTCTGACATTCTCTCTGGCCATATAACCAAAGCCCTTACAGAAGGTACACATAAGGGAGGGGGATGGGGGTTCCCTCTGAGTGAGACCCTAGTATTTTCCTAATGGTTAAAGTATTGGGCTGAAAATCAGGAAAGCCTTCAATCAGATCAAACACTCCCTCTCCCAATGATAATCCTTACGATCGTAGCCAAGGAATGTTACCTCCTGTTGCATTAGATACTTGTTTAGATTATAAGTTTCTTGATGAAGACAATTTTTATTCCTGAATTCTAACAATAGTGTAATAAGACCCACAGCTGGTTATTTCAGGGAAAGCAGATATGGCAAGCATCCCAGGTAAGCCATCAGTTTCAAATATCTGATGTTTAATTTTCCTGGATGACTTCCCTGTCTGCTCCTTTCATCTCCTGCCATGCATTCCTGCATTAGTGATCACCATTAAAAATAAAAACAGAACACCAGACATCCATATGCCATAGTATTTTGAACAATAAACAACTGCATCTAAATTTTACATTGCAACATGACACTAAACAGCAGATTAAGACGTGTGGTTCATCCAGTCTGCCCAATAAGGTTGGGTTGCGCCTACCACTCCATGCAGGTTACACCCCTCTTGGTTTAGGGCTGTACCTTAACATCATTTGGAAAAAAAGAGCTAAAAATTGAGGCAGTCAGGAAGACTGAAAATTTAGAATCCTGAAAGTGATGCCTCTTGGCTGAGATATGACGCAAGGACTTAGAGGAAGGGTATCACTGTTCGCCGACGACGCCAAACTTTGCAACATAGTAGGCAAAAGCTTATTACCTGATAATATGACACGACCTACTGTTGCTGGAACAATGGTCAACTACTTGGCAGCTAGGCTTCAATGCTAAAAAATGCAAGATAATGCACCTGGGTAAGAGAAACCCGCGTAGAACTTATGTACTAAATGGTGAGACTTTGGTTAGGACCACGGCGGAACGCGACCTAGGGGTGATCATTAGTGAGGACATGAAGGTTGCCAATCAAGTGGAGAAGGCTTCCTCCAGGGCAAGACAAATGATGGGGTGTATCCGCAGAGGTTTCGTCAGCAGGAGACCTGAAGTTATGATGCCGTTGTACAGAGCCATGGTGAGGCCTCACTTGGAGTACTGTGTTCAGTTTTGGAGACCACACTACCGAAAGGACGTGCTGAGGATCGAGTCGGTTCAGCGAACGGCCACCAGGATGGTCTTGGGGCTCAAGAATCTCACGTATGAAGAAAGATTTAAAAAATTGTGGCTGTACTTACTTGAGGAAAGAAGAGAACGGGGAGATATGATTGAAACATATAAGTACATCATGGGACGCATCGAGTCAGAAGATGATGTCTTCTGGCTCATGGGGCCCTCGACCACCAGAGGGCATCCGCTGAAAATCAGGGGAGGGAAGTTTCATGGCGACTCCAGGAAGTACTTCTTCACCGAAAGAGTAGTGGATCATTGGAACAGACTCCCACTCCAGGTGATAAAGGCCAGCAGCGTGACGGATTTTAAGAGAAAATGGAATACTCACGTGGGATTTTTAAGGGAGTAAATTCAGGGGAGGGGATACTTGGAATGGGCAGACTTGGTGGGCTATAGCCCTTTTCTGCTGCTTTTTTCTATGTTTCTATCTGCTTCCTAAAGAAAGGAGAAAAGTTGCTAAGATAAAGAGAGGCAGTCACATGTTTCTTCTGAAATAACCAGCTCTGGGTATCCTTTAACAGGAATACCTCAAGTGTTCTATATACATAACAATTAGTAAAGTATGTAGGGATATGACTTCAAAAGTTTTTTTCAAATACAGATTTGCTTAAGGGTTTATAAGGGGTGGAGAAAATGGACACTCTAGGCCAGTGCTGTTCAAACCTTTTGCAGTCATGGTCCCATTATTGTGATCAGTGATAGCTGTGATTTATTTGAGGTTCATCAGACCTCAAATGTGTGACCCCCCCCCCTTTGGGGTCATGATGTACTTCTTTAAATGAAATGTGTGTAGGGTGCATATAAAGTGTGTAGGGGTGCCTGGGAGAAAGCATGTACTGTATGTTCGTGTGAGATGGGTATAGGTCTGTGAATATACAGTAGGAACACAGTAAATGATGGCAGATAAAGAACCATACGGTCCATCCAGTCTGCCCAACAAGGTGACCAAAGCCACCTCTCTGCATCGGTTCTATGCATAAATGTTTGTTGTCAAATCTTCACCATGCTAATCGTATAGGCAGCCAAACACAGAGTCTTGGTTATAATCACATATAACCCAAATATTACTGACAGTATTCAACTTATCAGTCAAGATGTCTTCTCCTCCCCTTGAACAGCACAACATCCTCAAAGCACATGATAAAAAAAAGTGATCTAAAGCACTGCAATTGCTGAAGCTTCACCTATCTTATGCCCTTTGCAGGACACAGACCATAGAACTCTGTCAGGCATCAGCCTTTCTTTCTCCAATGCTGGAGTTTCCAAATCTTTTTTTGGTCTTTTACTTTTTGCAGGGCACAGATGATAGAAATCTATCTGGCATTAGCCTCAGTTCCTACTACTCTTCCCCAAGATAACACCTCATCAGCCATGTTGTGCTTCCACCCTATTTCTATTTAGTCATCCCCAATGTATCCCATACATTTTTTAATTTACTTACCATTTTTTATTCTACCATCTCTCATGAAAGGGCATTCCAGGCATCAACTACCCTCTCTGTGAAAAAGTATTTCTGATGTTCTTTCTAAGTCTATCTCCCTGCAACCTCCATTCATGTCTTCTGGTTTTATTGCCCCTTTGCCTCTGGAAGAGGTTTGTTTGAATATTAATACCTTTCAAGTACTTAAATGTTTATATCAGACATGGGCAACTTCGGGCCTCGAGGGCTGGAATCCAATTGGGTTTTCAGGATTTCCCCAATGAATATGCATGAGATCTATTTGCATGCACTGCTTTCAATGTATATTCATTGGGGAAATCCTGAAAACCCAATTGGATTCCGGCCCTCGAGGACCGGAGTTGCCCATGTCTGGTCTTTATCATATCACCTTTCTCTACATAGTAACATAATAAATGACGGTAGATAAAAAATGAAATGGTCAATCCAGTCTACCCTTTAATCACAATTTCATGAATAAATTTAAATGTATTTTTTCTTTATTTCTGGGCCATAGACCTTAGAGGTCTACCCAGAACTGACCTTAGCTTCCACTTGCTAGAGTTGCCCTAGATGCTCACTCCAGCCTATCCAAACCTCTCTCTCCTTTCTCTAGCATGTACATATTCAAGTCTTCCAGTGTATTCTTGTATATATCTTATGGCACATACCTTGTACCATTTGTCGACTTCCTTTGAACTGCCTCAAGTCTTTTTATGTCTTTGAAGAGATACGTCCTCCAAAAATGGACATAATGCTCCACATGGGGCCATATCATGACTTGTACAGGGCCATCAACATCTCTAAAAGGAACAAAAAAGGGAAATAACAGGATTGGTCAAATCTAAAATTAGTAGGTGTCTACTTTGCTGCAAATCTTACTATCATCTGCAAAAAAAGACAAACTTCCCTTCTAACCCTTCAGCAATGTCACTCACAAATATATTTAATTTAACCAGCTCCAGTATTGCTCCCTGAGGTACTCCACTACTTATATTTCCATTCTCTGAGTAGACACCATTTATCAACACTCTCTGCCATCTGTCAGTCAGCCAGTTTGCAATCCAGTTCATTTTTACTCCTAATTCTTTTTTTTTTTTTTAATTTATTTATTTATTTATAGATTTTAAAATTTTTTAACAAGCATTACAATCTTGTACAGAAAAGTGCAATCAAGAAAACATATCATTGATTATTCTCAAACTTGAAAATAAACCAAAATTACATAAATCCAACTTAATTAACATAGAAACATAGAAAGATGACGGCAGAAAAGGGCCAAGGCCCATCAAGTCTGCCCACTCTATAGACCCTCCCCTTAAGATTAGCCAATGTTTTGCCCTGACCCACGTAGTGATCCCACATGGGCGTCCCATTTATTCTTAAAATCTGGCACGCTGCTGGCCTTGATTACCTGTACTTTATTTAATTGTACACTAGTCCTCAACAATGGATCCAAGATTAAGGAATTAGGAGTAAATATAGTACAATAACAAATTTTACCAAAACACGTCATCTGGTGCTGAAAGAGAGCTCAATTAGTTAAGACACAGATGTTTCTCCTTTTTCAAGGCGCTTCATGGAGAGGAAAGCAGTCAAATGAGACGGTTCAAAGAAAATATATTTGAGGGAATTATACCTAATTACACACTTACAAGGGTATCTAAGAAAAAATAACCCCCCCATCTGGGTCACACCAGGTTTTAACAATAAAAATTCCCTCCTTCTTTTCTGAGTTTCTCTCGATACATCAGGAAAAACTTGAATATGGAAGCCAAGGAAATCTTTGGATCTATTTTTAAAGAAAAGTTTAAGAATCCAATCTCTGTCTGGAGCCAAAGCTACAGTCAGTAAGAGAGTGGCTGGACTAGCCACCTCTCTATCAGATTGTCCAATAAAGCAGTAACATCCAAAAGATTTTCCTGTGGTCTGCCGTCCCCATCTTTTTTTTGAGAGTCTTGATTTTTATTATTAGGCAAATAGTACACTCTTGACAATGGTGGAAATGAACTCTCAGGAATTTTTAAATTTTCCAGAAAGTAGCGTTTTATCATTTCTCCTGGAGGAATTGACGCAACTTTTGGAAAATTAATCAAACGCAAATTATTAAACCGGCTATTGTTTTCTAGTACTTCCAATTTTCTTCTCATATTAAGATTATCTTTCACAATCAGATCTTGGTTGCTCTTTAACATTTTTAAGTCCTTTTCTTCTTGAATCTCAGTTTTTATAACTACAATGTCCTGTTTCACAATTTTAATTTCTTCTTTCTGAACTTCTAATTCTTTATCCAAATTCTTTATTTGAGGACTGAGAGAATTACCTAGACTAGAAACCAAATCCCATAACGATTCCAGTGTATAGGGGCAAAGGAAAATACTTGTGCAATGTTAATTGATTCATCCGAGTGTTTTACCTCCCCTGTGCCTTGTTGACCCTCAGGCACAGTTGTCCCGGTCGCTGGTTTTCTTACAAGGAGAAATTCCCCTTGTGCTGTTCCCTGTAGCAAGCCCTCCGCTTCACTGGCCTCTCGAGAAGAAAACTCTGCCTCATCAGACATGCTCTCCTCCCTCGGAGAGCTAGCTCCCAGCGGCAACGGCTGTAGGGGAGGCGTCCTGACGTCGGGGCTCAGCGTGACGTCCAGCCCGGGGGTATCCGCCGAGACACTCCTCTCAGCCGGTGCTCCCATCGGGCGATTCCCCAGGCGACTCGACTCGCTTTGAAGACGTCGGAAAATGTCATCGACGGTAAGAACTGCGGGGCTTGAGCGCTGGGAGGCTCCACCGACGCTCCTACCCCTTCTCTTCGGCATTATTCCAGTAAGTAAGAGAGACACCTTCCAGCGTCTTTTCAGCAACAGATAGCGGCGGCCATCTTGGATCCTACTCCTAATTCTATAAATGGTACTTAAAACTGCATGCACAAATTTGGGCAAGTACACGATTTGTGTGCACAATTAAATGCTTAATGAGCCAATTAATACCCATAATTAGATGGCAATTATTGACATTAATTGCCAATAATTGAGATTTATATATGCATCTTTATAGTTGATATTCTATAAAGATGGGAATGTATATTTTTCTGTGTGATTCCAAAAAAAGATGTGTGGCCTTAGGAGTTGCATAGGTGGGTCATGTGCATTCGTGAAATGTGCAGAGTTATAAAATAAGGCTGATTCATGTCTGTTTAGACATGAGGATTTATACCAGCTTTCACTTCGTGAAAATCATCATGCTTACATTTTGTCACAGATCTTGGCACCAAACGCTATTCTATAAATGGTGCCCAACTTGGAGCGCTCATTTTTTGCGCCATATACAGAATCTAAAGGAAGGAATGTGAAATGTGTGTGGCAGGGTTTTGAGTTTTATGTGTGTGTGTATAAAAGTATGAGGAATATATTTTAATGGTGCCTTGATGCCATCAGTTTCCTGCTGCTTTAGTTAATTTTATCTGTCTGCCGGTCTGTGTTTGCTATTGCCAAAATACTGTCATAGGGGTGGGGAAAGCTTTTGCAATATTCTACAATCTGTGTTTCCAATAGAAAACAATTAGGATATTTTGGAAGGCTCAGGTCCTTGAAAATAATAGTCAGATGTTCCTGACTTTTGAAATGTTCTCAGATATTCACATTTTATCCTGCATGTCTGATGTGGTAAATTGTGGTCTCTTTTGTTGAGTTATTGTGTTTAAAAAGAGGCAATTAGAAATTAGATATTGGTACCTTTTATAGGATTCTTTTAAATGTTATATGTTGCAAACTATAAAAAAGGAAACTAACCCCCTCTTTACGAAACTGCAATAGCAGTTTCTAGCGTGGGGAGCCTCACTGAATGGCCCGCGCTGCTCCTGACGTTCATAGGAACTCAATGAGCGTCAGAAGCAGCGCGGTCCATTCATCGCGGCTCTTTGCGCTAGAAACTGCTATCGCAGTTTCGCAAAATGAGGCCAGAGACTTACTTAGAAAAGTCATCACTCAGTTTATAAACTGAAATTAGACAGACCTTCTAGACATGTTTATCAGTTGACATGTACAGAACAAGAGGCATAACTAGGCCTTTTTAAGAAGCATTACAAATTAGATAACATCTTGCCAGCATTTAAAAACCAGGCTTTTTATAAAATATTTGCGTACACACTGAGTTAACAGCATTAGGAATAAGAAAAGCTGGTGAATTGGTGCTATTGGTTATGGTATTTAAGATTATTTAAATTTATTGTTTGGGATGAGCATATTTTTCTAATTAAAATGATTATACACTGGGGGAATATTGTTTTCATCCTCAGTATGCACCCCTTTCCATTGCAAATGCAAGCAGTTTCTCATCTCCGGCTCACCACACAGTTGTTTCTCAACTTTATAGGACCCCAGGGACCCCTGAAGAAGACTTTTTGTCGAAACGTGGACCATGTTGGGTCCTGTATCCCTAGTGGACTAGGTCCTTTGGCCCTTATATGGATGATTTATTTTTATGTGGATGGAATTATTTTATGTGGATGATTTCAGTGTACCTTTGGAACTTTGACACTTTCAAATAAAGTCCATTTAGAAACATTATCACCCCACAGAGGGTTTTTTTTTTTTTGAGGGGGGGGGTTGTGTTTCCCCTTTTACAAAGCCACAGTAGTGAATTCCACTGACAAATGTGACACAGCCCATTCAGGTCCTATGGTCTCCATCACATTTGCTGTGCCGTGACACACAAATGCGACTTTGTAAAAGGGACTCTGTGCTTCTTATTGTAATCTGCCATGAACTGCCAGTTGGGTGAATATAAGTATATGAAAATCAAAATTAAAAAATCCAGTGTATATATTTCTTTAAAAAAAGTAATTAAACACACACACACACATACACAGTTAGCATAGCTGTGTTTAAGAAAAGTTTGGCTAAGTTGCAACCAAGATGGTAAAGGGGATGGAACTCCTTACGTATGCGGAAAGACTAAAACGGTTAGGGCTCTTCAGCTTGGAAAAGAGATGGCTGAGGGGAGTTATGATTGAAGTCTGCAAAACCCTGAGTGGAATAGAACGGGTAAAAATTGATCGATTTTTCGCTCCATCAAAAATTACAATGACTAGGGGAAATTCAATGAAGTCACACGGAAATACTTTTAAAACCAATAGGAGGACATTTTTTTTCACTCAGAGAATAGTTAAGCTCTGGAACGCATTGCCAGCGGATGTGATAAGAACAGATAAGAACATAAGAACATAAGCTGGTTTTAATAAAGGTTTGGACAAGTTCCTGGAGGAAAAGTCCATAGTTTCTTATTGAGAAAGATATTGGGGGAAGCCACTGCTTGCCCTGTATTGGTAGAATGGAATATTGGTATACCTTAGGTTTTGGCCAGGTACTAGTGACCTGGATTAGCCACTGTGAAAATGGGCTACTGGGCTTGATGGACCATTGGTCTGACCAAGTAAGGCTATTCTTATGTTCTTATGCTTTGAGGCAGACATGGTGAAAGATACCAGTGGTGCTGAAAGTACTTAAGTAAAAGTAAAAATAAAAGCAATTTTAATACTTAAAGTAAATGTATAATGAAGAGCACATTAAAAAATTTACTTAAGTAAAAGTAAAAACTTATTGCCTAATATAGGTCCTCTTTTATCAAACCACATTAGGGATTTTTATTGCTGGCCACTTTGGTTAAAGCTCCAATGCTCATAGAATTCCTATGAGCATCAGAGCTTTTACCGTAGTGGCCAATGATAAAAAAAAACCCCCAAAACTAATGCAACTTCATAAAAGGGGGGCCATAATACTTTTGGAGTAAAATATAAAAGTATCATAACTACAATATAGGCAACTATTGTTTTTATCCCAACAATTTTATTGCTCTACACTTCAATCCACTTTGCTTATAGTAAAATTAAATTTAAAAAATGACCATTGAACATGCAAGTGTGCTTATGAGTCATTATGAAACCATCACAGTTAAAAAGGTGTTCAACAACTGCACTGGAAGAGCATAGATAGTTTAATTAGAAAGGCACCTTCAAAGGAAGAACACAGCCCCACCCCATATCAGATCTCCCTCCTATAGTGTATGTTTATGCTTGTTTGACACTTCCTGAAATGGGGGACTGAAATTTGCTGTCAATGTATTATTATGTACTGGTATATACATTTTTTCCATATCTTTTTGTCTATTAAGTATGAGAGAGCACTGTAATACTTCAGAATAATGGTTGCTTTTTTCATGTTCAGACATAGTACTTTGAAGAATACCTTTCATTTCTTCATTTAGTCTATAGCAGCTCTAATATTTTCTTTCTGTCTAGAAGGATTTTTCAAATGCCCATGATGTTGACTATGGACTACATACATTTATTTCAGGATACTGCATCAGAAGCTGTGTTATCAGTGATAAAGCAAAACTTAACTGGCTTCTGATAAAACCAATTGATTGTCTCACTAGCTGTTTCTTTTTTACAGAGTTTATTAATGCACACTGTTCATGAAGTGATGCTTCCCTTTCAGTGTATTGAGAGTGATTTTTATACAACCACAAAAAACAGGGAGGAATGGAGGGAAGTATAGTACAAAAATTAAAAACTATTACTCCAAAACAAAAGCACCACACAAGCCAAGAAAGCTAGCTTATTACTTAAGCAAAAGAAAAGCTTCAGACAAACGGAGAGGTGTACCCACACTCTTCCACCCAAGCATCATAGGCAAAAAAACTTTCGCACAAGTTTAAAGTTAGCAGGTGAGAGCAAAAAATAGCCAAGAATGATTAATGGTAAAAACCACTGAACACAAACAGGCCAGGCAACCACTGCTTCAGGGCCTTAGCGCCAAATCCAGACTATCAGCACACAGAACCTAACTGCTGCTTTCAACCATAGCAGCCACTAAATCATTAGCGTCTACATTTAGCATGACTTTTCTGTACTAGGAAAGAGTTGAACCAAAACTTTAAAAAGGTCAGGGATTATGTTTTTTCACATTATCCCATAGTCCTGTTTGGTGGAAGATATTTATTCTTAACCTGGTCAGCATTGGGTTTTATAGTATCTAAATGTACAATAACTGTACATGAACGCAATATACTTCACTTAAGGCACAGATTCGAAGTATGGGTGGAATCTAGTCAAATAGAGAATAAAGGACCATATAGCAGAAACAGAAATGTGCAGACAAAAACTGAGCTAGAAACCCCAGGAAGCTGGACTTTGGTTGCAATGCAATGGTATTATCCTGATATTGCATATTCGTTATATGAATGTTCTTCCATGCTGTCCATTATGGTATTGTTTCTATTGTATTATGTAAGTTATATGCATAAGTCAGAACCCCGCCTATGGCCAACCTATGATCGCCCCTTCGATGCATCACTTGCAAATACACCACGTTGGCAATTCTAAAAGTGGATGTCTCATGTTAGGTACCTCTCTGCCACATGGGGAGTAACTGATTTATAATAGTGGTTGGGTGCCCATATTCTGTGCCCATAACCTGCTATCAGCACAACTTACTTTTAGACATCCACAATTACACCAGCCATAGAGTACTCCTACATGTAATGATCCAAATGTAACTTATAGCAGTGATTTTCAACTTTATAAGGGGCCGGATGGTGTACAACTGAGGGTAAAGAAGAAATTTAGAGAAGTTCTGGCAGCTCTGATGGCTGACCTTTCAAATGTTTCTCTAGAGTAGGGAGTGGTACTGGAGTAGGGAGTGGTCCCTCTCTACAAAAATAGAAGTAAGGAAAAAGTAGGGCACCACAGGCTGGTAAGTCTGAATTCTGTGGTAAGTAAATTAATGGAAACATTTTTAAAACAGAGAATAGTGACGTTTCTGGAATCCAGTGGATTACAGGACCCAAGGTAACAAGGATTCAATAGGTACAGGTTTACCAGAAAAATCTGATCAATTTCTTTGATTGGGTGACCAGAGAATTGAATAGAGGGAGTATGCTAAATGTCTGGGTGACTAGAGAATTAGACAGAGGGAGTATGCTAAATGTGGTGTAATTAGATTTTAGCAAAGCCTTGATAGTGTTCCACACAGGCGTCTAATAAATAAACTGAGTGCCTTCGGTATAGGCCCCGATGTGACAGACTGGGTCAGGAACTGGTTGAGTAGAAGGCAACAGAGGGTAGTGGTCTATGGAGATTTCTCTGAGGAAAAGGATGTTACCAGTGGTGTGCCTGAAGGTTTGTTTCTTGGACATGCTTTTTGTTTTTTACATTTTTGAAAGCAATTATTGCTGAAGAGCTGTCAAGTAAGATTTGCCTCTTTGCAGATGATACCAAAATCTGAAATAGAGTAGACACCCCTGATTGTGAGAATAACATGAGGAGGGATTTAACGAATCTTGGAGAATGGTCTGAAATTTGGCAGCTAAAATTTAATGCTAAAAAATGCATGGTCATACATTTGGGCTGCAAAAAAACCAAAGGAATGGTACAGTTTAGGGGGTGAAGAAGCTTTGTACATGAAAGAGGAGTAGGACTTGAGAACAATAGTATGAGATGATCTTAGGGTGGCCATACAAGTTGAAAAGGCAAAAGCGAAAACGAAAACTAGAGGGATGCTTTGGGGCATAGGGAGAGGAATGGCCAATAAGAAAAAGGAAGTATTGATGCCTCTGTATAAATGGTGAGACCTCATTTAGAATATTGTATACAATTCTGGAGACTGCACCTTCAAAAATATATAAACAGGATGGTGTCAGTCCAGAGGAAAGCTACTAAAATGGTTGGTGGCCTTCATCTTAAGGCGCATGGGGACAGACTTAAAGATATGTATACTTTAAGTATCCATTCTATACTTTGGAGGAGAGGGAAGGTATGATAGAGATGTTTAAATACCTATGTAGCATAAATGTGCATGAGGTGAGTCTCTTTTATTTGAAAGGAAGTAGAGAATGATACGGTGACAAAATTCATCACCGTCCCCGTCCCCGCGGATAACCGTGGGAAATAATCCCATGTCATTTTCTAGTGTCTATTTCAATCTCAATCCTTCTACACCAGCATTCTTCAAAGCAAAGCTTGTGGGTCAGTGGTTGTGGCCATTCATACTCTGATTCTTCCCTCTCTCTTTAAAGAATGACATGAAGATGGTTTCCCGCGATTATCCGTGGTGATGGGAATGGTGATGAATTTTGTCACCATGTCATTCTCTAAAAGGAAGCTCCAGAATGAGAGCATAGGATGAAGTTAAGAGGTGATAGGCTCAAGAGTAATCTAAGGAAATACTTTTTTCTAGAAGGGGTGGTAGATGTGTGGAATAGTCTCCTGGTAGAGGTGGTAGAGACAGAGACTGTGTTTGAATTCAATAAAGCATGGGAGAGGCACATAGGATCTCTTAGGAAGAGGAGGAGATAGTGGAAGCAGCAGATGGGCATACTGTTTGGGCCATTCGGCCTTTATTTGTCATCGTGTTTCTAATAGAAAACAAACATTATAAATTGATCTTTGATAAGAGATTCACTAATACAGAGTTGGATCACTGAATTTTGAGGAAACTTCATTGATGGTAAACATTTATTTGTGCTTTGGATTGTTGTCCAAATTATTTGTTGAACAATCCACTTATGAATGTTGTTTTTTGGATTATAACTGTGCTTAACAATACTCTTGGAAGGGGATCCTTTCACCATTCTATTGGAGAGATTGTTTAACACTAATACCTAAGGGAACAAATTTGGTTCTTTCTGTTTTGTCCAATTATAGACCAGTAGCTAGTGTTCCTCTACTTACTACCCCCCCCTTTTATTTAAATAAAACAGTAGTGTGTTTTTTAGTGCAGGCCACGGTGGTAACAGCTCCAATGCTCATAGGAATTCTATGAGGGTTGGAGATGTTACTGCCGTGGTTAGCACTAAAAATGCTAGCGTGGTTTATAAAAGGAGGGATACATAAGGAACATAACATAAGGAACATAAGTAGTGCCTCTGCTGGGTCAGACCACAGGTCCATCACGCCCAGCAGTCCACTCCCGCGGCAGCCCAACAGGTCATGACCTGTCTGAATCACCCCTTGGTTTCTCCTCAAAGTCCTATCTTCCCATCCAATTCTTGACCCTTTGTCCCCGCACCCCTTTCAGTACCCTACGATCCCTTTGTCCCTCAGGAATCCGTCCAATCCCTGTTTGAATCCCTGTACTGTTTTCTGCCTGATCACTTCCTCCGGGAGTGCATTCCATGTGTCCACGACCCTTTGGGTGAAGAAAAACTTCATTGCATTTGTCTTGAACCTATCCCCCTTCAGTTTCTCCGAGTGCCCCCTCGTACCCGTTGTCCCTCTCAGTCTGAAGAACCTGTCCCTATCCACCCTCTCTATGCCTCTCAAGATTTTGAAGGTCTCTATCATATCTCCCCCGAGCCTCCTCTTTTCCAGAGAGAAGAGACCCAGCTTATCCAGCTTCTCGGTGTATGGGCAGTTTTCCAGCCCTCTTACCAGCTTTGTTGCTCTCCTTTGGACTCTCTCAAGTACCGCCATGTCCTTCTTGAGGTGCGGCGACCAATACTGAACGCAGTATTCCAGATGCGGGCGCACCATCGCCCGATACAGTGGCATGATGACTTCCCGCGTCCTGGTTGTGATACCCTTCTTTATGATGCCCAGCATCCTGTTGGCTTTTTTCGCTGCTGCTGCACACTGTGCGGATGGCTTCATTGATGCATCCACTAGCACACCCAAGTCTCTCTCAAGTCCGCTGTCTCCCAGCAGTGCCCCCCCCATTTTGTAGTTGAACAACGGGTTCTTATTTCCTATATGCATGACCTTGCATTTCTCAACGTTAAAGCGCATTTGCCATTTGTTTGCCCAGTCTTCCAGCTTGTACAGGTCCCTTTGCAGGTCCTCACACTCCTCCCTGGTCCTAACTCTGCCGCAGAGTTTGGTATCGTCCGCAAATTTTATAACCTCGCATTTTGCCTCCGTTTCCAGGTCATTGATAAATATGTTGAAGAGTAGCGGCCCCAGCACCGATCCCTGCGGCACACCGTTCGTGACTCCCCGCCAGTCAGAAAATTGGCCCTTCACTCCGACCCTCTGCAGTCTACCCGACAGCCAGTGCTTGATCCATCTGTGTACATCCCCGCCCACCCCGTGGTTCCACAGCTTCTTAAGCAGCCTTTCATGTGGCACCTTGTCAAAAGCCTTTTGAAAATCGAGGTAAATGATGTCCATGGGTTCCCCTTTGTCCACCTGACTGCTTATTCCCTCAAAGAAGTACAGTAGGTTCGTAAGGCATGACCTTCCCTTACAGAATCCGTGCTGGCTTGTTCGCAGTAAATCATTTTTCTCGATGTGTTCGCAAATGTTGTCCTTGATCATCGCTTCCACCATCTTCCCTATAACTGAAGTCAGGCTCACCGGCCTGTAGTTCCCAGGGTCACCCCTCGATCCCTTCTTAAAGATAGGTATCGAGGGGTGACCCCGGGAACTACAGGCCGGTGAGCCTGACTTCAGTTATAGGGAAGATGGTGGAAGCGATGATCAAGGACAACATTTGCGAACACATCGAGAAAAATGATTTACTGCGAACAAGCCAGCACGGATTCTGTAAGGGAAGGTCATGCCTTACGAACCTACTGTACTTCTTTGAGGGAATAAGCAGTCAGGTGGACAAAGGGGAACCCATGGACATCATTTACCTCGATTTTCAAAAGGCTTTTGACAAGGTGTACATTACTTGAGGCAGTGATAGCTACAAAGCTATTCAATTATATTGATACATTTCAATTATAGTTGTCATCACAATTTGATTTCAAAGCACTACATGGTACTGAAACTCTTTTATTGATTCATAAATCTAAGATTAGAACCATGCTAACTGCAGGTGCTCAGAATGTATTATTGCAGTTTGGCCGGTCAGCTGTGTTTGACTGGTCGATCATAGTCTACTACTTGACAAACTTGAAGATAAAGTTATTATATGGCTATTACTAGACTGATAGAAATAATTAATAGTAGTAGTAGATTGGTTCAATAAATTTATGTGTAATTGAAGCTATACAGTTAAGATGAAGGGAGAACTAATACATACCTGGCAAGCACTCTGGGTTTCTCAGAGCTTGCCACCCTCTCCAATCTTATTCAATCTATTTATGAGTTATTTAAATTATCTTCATTTGGAGGGTGATAAATATTGCTGCTCATATCCAGATGGAATTTTCATTTTGGTGCCAGTATCAAAAGATAAGAACATAAGAATAGCCTTACTGGGTCAGACCAATGGTCCATCTAGCCCAGTAGCTTGGGGTTTGATCAGGATAATTGCACACAAGCATACTTATAGCTACTCTAGGGTTGTAAAAATGAATAATGAAAAATAATGATGCAAAATATGATTTTAATAAAATCCAAAATATTATTTTTTATTTGTTATCAATATTAGATCATAAGAATAATTGGTTATCATTTGCATCATGAGAATTATTACAGAAGCCAAAAACTGGCCTTGCTCATAACAAATTCCAATGTTTTACCAGTTACACATCCATATATATTCTAAATGACGACATTCCTTCGCTACAATCTAATTGGTCCAAATTATTTGTTCCCATATAAGGCTAGCTTCATATAGGCGTGCCACAAAAACATTCCTAAAATTACATTCTTATACCTAAAAAGTTACATACTCACATTAAGCTTACATATTTTATAAAAAGAAGAAATACATAGACAGATATTGTAATATACTCACAAAAAATATTCAGCTTTTAAATCCTTTCCTGTAAAAATCAACGTGTCCTCTCTGTACTGAGAACATATCTGTCTCCCTAAGACTGAACAAAGAAAAAGATGGAAGGAGCAGTTAGCTACCCCTCCCATCAAGATTCTAAAAAGTAGAAAAAAGTTGCTTAAGGTCAGAGGTCAAACACCAGAGCAGCCTGCTCAGGATCTCTTCAGGATTTCAGATATATGAAGATCAAAATAAAATATATTCCTAATCTATACTTGTTAACTTGCTACCTATAGCTACATAAACTCCTATTATGCAATTTTACTGACTTACTAACTTATTAAAACTTAATTTTGGATTTATCCATACAATAATACACATATGGTTTCGATCTGTCTTTCCAATTAAAACTTCAGGGCCCCCTGGTATGTGGATACCAGGTCTAAAGCCAACTCCTGTCTGCCTATATCTCCCTGAGGATTGGCCTAGTTCAGGCTGGTCACTCTTCAGAACAAAGAAGCCCTATAAAACTTAAGCTTTGCCATCTGGGGTAAATTTGCTATGGTGGGTATCAATCACAGAATGTTTTAGCCTGCCTTCCTGTACCCTCAAGCACATGAGACATGTGTCAAATCAGTATGTTAAATTAGAATCTCTGTCTTGAACTTTTGTATTTCTGATTATTATATTCCAGCTTATCCAATTTTCATATATTTAGCTACCAATACTACATTCTCACTTGCTCTTGAATTAGGCCCTATCTATCAACATATTTTTCTAACTAGTAAATCCTGGTGCAATGTGAGAAAGTGT
Source organism: Geotrypetes seraphini (assembly GCF_902459505.1). NCBI lineage: Eukaryota > Metazoa > Chordata > Amphibia > Gymnophiona > Dermophiidae > Geotrypetes > Geotrypetes seraphini. Next base: position 75,073,585 of record NC_047089.1, on the reverse strand, counting down.
AATGGCTGAATTTTTTATTATTTCATGTTTGCTCATTTTATCACCCCTACCTGTCCAGGTAAACCAAGATGGCCCTCCTCAAGTCTACTTAAGGCATAGGACAAGGTCAGGTTCAAGAAAGAATTGGACAATTTCCTGCTGGAAAAGGGGATAGAGGGGTATAGATAGAGGATTACTGCACAGGTCCTGGACCTGTTGGGCCGCCGCGTGAGCGGACTGCTGGGCATGATGGATCTCAGGTCTGACCCAGCAGAGGCATTGCTTATGTTCTTATGTTCTCACAGTGGCAAAACCAGGTCACTAGTACCTGGAAAAAGCCCAAATAGTAGAAACATTCCATGCTACCAGGTCACTAATACCTGGAAAAAGCCCAAATAGTAGAAGCATTCAATGCTACAATCCAGTGGCTTCCCCCATTTCTGTCTCAATAACAGACTATGGACTTTTCCTCCAGGAAATTGTCCAAACCTTTCTTAAAACTAGATACACTATCTACTCTAATTACAACCTCTGGCAACACGTTCCAGAGCTTGACTATTCTCTGAATGAAAAATATTTCCTCCTATTGGTTTTAAAAGTATTTCCCTGTAATTTCATTGATTGTCCCTTAGTCTTTGCAATTTTTGATGAAGTACAAAAATTGATCCACTTGTACCTGTTCTACACTACTCAGGATTTTGTAGACTTCAATAATATCTCCCCTCACCCACCTCTTTTCCAAGCTAAAGAGCCCTAATCTTTTTACTCTTTCCTCATACAAGAGGAGTTATAGCCCCTTTACAGTATAATCTTGCACACTCTTCTTTAAACCTTTTCTAGTCCTGCTATATCTTTCTTGAGATAAGGCAACCAGAACTGAACACAATACTCCAGATGAGGTCACACCGTAGATTGATACAGAGGCATTATAACATTCTTAGTCTTCTTAATCATCCCTTTTTAAATAATTCCTAACATTTTGTTTTTTTTTTTTGGCTGCCACCGCACATTGGGCGGAAGGTTTCATCATATTGTCTACAAGGACACCCAGATCTTTTTCTTAGGCGCTAACTCCCAAGATGAACCCTAATATCTGGTAACTATGATTTGGTTTATTCTTCCCCAGATTGCCAGAGGTTGTGGTAAGAGCGGATAGCATAGCTGGTTTTAAGAAAGGCTTGAACAATTTCCTGGAGATAAAGTCTATAATCTATTCAGAAAAACATGGGGGAAGCCACTACTTACCCTGGATCAGTAGCATGGAATGTTGCTACTCCTTGGGTTTTGGCCAGGTACCAGGGACCTGGATTGGCCACCGTGAGAACAGGCTACTGGGCTTGATGGACCATTGGTCAGACCCAGTAAGGCTATTCTTATGTTCTTATCTTCAACAAACAGAAATACAAACATAAAACATCAATAACTTCACAGCTTCTAAAAAACCTCCATGAACAAATGTGTCTTCAATAATTTCTTAAAACTGCTCTTAGAAGTACAGAATCATAATAATCCTGGGAGCATATTCTGCACAATTTTGCTGCACAAGAGAATCAAAAATAAAGAAAAAATTCTGGGTATCCTTCTCTACTTGTTATGATAGCTACCAAGTAATTTATACGTACCAAGTAATTTATGGGCTCCTTTTACTAAGGTGCGCTAGCGTTTTTTGCACATGCAGGAAATTACCGCGCACTACACTGCATGCTAAGTGGAAAAACTAATGCCAGCTCAATGCTGGTGTTAAGGTCTAGCGCGTGCGGCAATGTAGCACGCGCTATTCCGCACGTTAAAGCCCTAACTCAGCTTAGTAAAAGGAGCCCTATGTATGTTTATTTTATAGAAACCGCTTAGAATATAGGTGATATATAATTTTTTAAAAATAAAATAAATAGGTGTGACCTTTAGATGAAAGTGGAGTATTGCTCTCCAGTTGCGTAGGCTTTGTTTCTGAAATGTTAAATTGATAGCAATGGCCAGAGGAGGTATATAAAAGAGAGCATAAGAATAGCCTTACTGGATCAGACCAATGGTCCATCTAGCCCAGTATCCCATCTTCATGGAGACCAATCCAAGTCACAAGTACTAGACAAAAAAACCAATAGTAGCAGCATTCCATGCTACCAATGCAGGGCAAGCAGTGGCTTCTCCCATGTCTGTCTCAACAGCAGTTTATGGACTTTTCGTCCAGGAACTTGTCCAAAACTTTTTAAAAACCAGCTACATTAACTACTCTTACCACATCCTCTGGCAATGAGTTCCAGGGCTTAAACTATTCTCTGAGTGAAAAAAAATATTTCTTCCTATTGGTTTTAAAAGTATTACTCTAACTTCGAGTGTTCCCTGAAACAATTTTTAGTGCCTTTTATAGAATTAGGCTGAGAGCTTGACTCTATAAAGGTGCCTAACTCCAGGGCATCATTGAGCTCAACTGCCAATTATCCACTAGGTGCCATTTATAGAATTATGACTAGCGACATCTAAGAGGTCTTAAGCATTGTAGCCTTAGGTACACTCCCATTTAGATCAGTTTTCCTTGGGCTATACGAGTATGCCTAAGTTAGATGTTTACCAGTGTCTAAGTCAAACCACACCCAAAATTTACCCTGAATCTGTCCCTAACCATGCCTACTTTCTGGTAGGCACCTAGCCTATCTCAAAGTAGTAGGTGCCTATCAGCTAATTAATTTTTAATTTTCTATGGCACATTCAATTAATGGTGTCAGTTAAACTAATTAAGAAAATTAAGTTAGGCAGTTAGATTCACTAGGCACACCAAATTAGGGGGTCCTTTTATTAAGGCAAGCTAAATGCAAAGGCATCCATTATATTCTATGGGCACCATAGCATTTAGCACGTGCTAATCTTTAGCGGGCACTAAATCGGTTAGTGCACCTTAATAAAAGGACCCCTAGGTGCATAAATTTAGGTGTCAATTATAGAATCAGGGTCTTAAAGACTTATCCCCTGTTTTACTAAGGTGCACTATGCGTTTTAGTGCGCGTTTAGCACGCTAAATATATGTGCACGCTAACCGCTAACACGTTCATAGACTGACATGAAAGCATTAGCGTTTAGCACGTGGTTAGCGTGCACTAAAATGCTTAGCACACCTTAGTAAAAGGAGCCCTAAGGTTATGGAATCAGGGGGATACTGTACCATTATCAGTGAATAACATTCACTGTAAACAGTCCATCCTGGGCTCCTACCTAGGTAAAAGCTGCTGAATATCAGGGTCAATTTTTATTAATACAAGCATACACATATAGACTTCATGCCTATATTTATGACTGCCTTGAAAATACTGGGCTTGATGGGACATTGGTCTGACCCGGTAAGGCTAATCTTATGTTCTTTATGAAATAAGCATAAAATAGGTGCATTTTCCAAGTTGTTTTAGGGATCCTATTGCCCTGCATGGATAATAACTAAAAACAATATTTTATTTCAGGAAAACATAAGACTCCAAAGTAACAATAGACAGGAAATATATACTTTATGTTGGATTGGATATAATCAATGGGTGGTACTGAGGAAGAAAGGAACATGGTTATGAACTCTCGGATATTATAATGTCTCCTACTTTGTTCTCATACCTTCTTGAATAGATGAGTCATCCTTTATTCCTACTGTAAGTACCACCATTTGTTGGAAGGATTAGCTGAAGTAGTCAGTCAGTGATATATTTTCAGGCTTATTTCAGTATACACATTTCTAAACAAATTGTTACTGTGCTATAAAAGCTCTAGTGCTTTGTTATTGGTCTGTGTTTTTTAACATATAAATGGGAAGTGGGCCATCATTATACACTGAGTTTGACTGAATAAGGACATTATAGTGTGCATTTAGAATCAGGCAAGATGTTCTGTGTCTCACTGTTTATTGTGTACATGACCTCTCTTCAACATGCACTGCGGACAGCATACAAAATGCTTTTAAGGTTGAATGTCATCTATATTTTGTGAAACCAGCTGGACACATATAATCCATCATTCCCGTTTTGTTCCTGATTGATGGGGCCTCGGTATGTGATCTTTTTATCTTTCCTAAATCTATTGTTAAAAAAAAAAAAGTCCATTCTAACAAAAAATATATTGTAGTGATCAAAATTGTTGATTTAATGCTTGGTATATCCCCCGATATTTTTACCACGTACACGTGAAGGACAATTCTAAAACTGGGTGGTCATGTTTACACACCACTAGCGAGAATAAATGCACAGAATACCAGAACATTTGCAAGTAAACATACATTAAAGTGTGAAGCTGATCACAAAGGACCATATTATATATCTGATACCTATAAAATAAGTGCATTAAAGGATGGCACTTAAAATAGCATGATTCTATAAAATGGCTCCAAAGTTATACACAGTTTAAAGAATTATACTTACCGCCTCTACAGTACATGTGACTGACATTTAGGAATACCCAATTATGCCAAAGAAAACCAGGACTAAATACCTGATTAGTGTATGCCAATTTTAAGGGGAAGATTTGTATTTTTTTTTTTTTTTCAAACTTTACAAACTACTAGTAAACAAATTATGCACTTTTGCATGCTAAATCTAAAGCTAATCTTCAAAAACTGCTTAAAGTGTGTCTTACCTACATCAAATCACAATGGAAATATGTAGGAATTAACCCCCTCCTTTACAAAGCCGCACTAGTGTTTTTAGAGCTGGCCGCAGTAGTAACAGCTCTGACCCTCATAAAATTTCTATGTGTATGTGAACTGTTACCGCCCTGGTTGGCGCTAAAAATGCCAGCACGGCTTTGTAAAGGAGGGGGTAAGTAATATTTATTTGAAATGTTCACGTAGTCTGAACTACATCTGTAGTCACATAATTGTCTTTGATATACAGTATAATTAATTCAGTTAATTTAATGTTATTTAACAAAATCCAGCAGAGGCCTTATCTTGTTTGCTTCTGTTTTGGCTCATGAGCTTTCTGCTGACCATTTGACCCCCTAATATAATGTTCCCTCCTTTCCTGATTCTAACTTGACCAAAGGAGGCTCAGAGACTATAGAGTAGTGTTTTTTCAACCTTTTTACACCTATGGACCAGCAGAAATAAAATAATTATTTAGTGGACCGGCAAACTACTAAGACTGAAATTTTTTTAAAAAACCATCGCCGCCCCGTCCCCGCGAGCTCGGTTCCACAAATCATCTGATCCCATTCACACAAGCCTCAAATAGTTATGATTTTATATTGAACATATTTTATTAAAGTATAAAAAGAAACAATATTCTATACAATTGTCATTTTATAAATACAAATAATACAGGGCAAAGATCAACAAAACCCCTGTCTCCCCTCCCTTTCACATATATCCCCTCTACTATCAAGAAAACTGAATAAGCCAAATTATTACAGAATGCTACACAAATATCAAGTAACAGAATACCACAGTCACACAAGACAGGAATGGTGTTAGGGGAGTGGAACTAGGGCAACTGCCCCCTGGTCAGAGAGAGCCCTAAGCCAGCTGGAAGCTAAAGAATCACTGCTTGGGCTTTGCACTCCCCAGTTATGTCTAGCAAAATACATATTTCAAATCTGATATATTTGAATCACAAGATAGAAATAAAATTATTTTTTTCTACCTTTTGTCGTCTCTGGTTTCTGCTTTCATTGCCTTTTCACTCTCTTCTATCCAGCGTCTGCCCTAAGAACATAAGAATTGCCACTGCTGGGTCAGACCAGTGGTCCATCATGCCCAGCAGTCCGCTCATGTGGCGGCCCTCTGGTCTAAGACCAGCACCCTAACTGAGACTAGCCCTACCAGCGCACGTTCTTGTTCAGCAGGAACTTGTCTAACTTTGTCTTGAATCCTTGGAGGGTGTTTTCCCCTATAACAGCCTCTGGAAGAGCATTCCAGCTTTCTACCACTCTCTGGGTGAAGAAGAACTTCCTTACATTTGTATGGAATCTATCTCCTTTCAACTTTAGAGAGTGCCTTCTCATTCTCCCTACCTTGGAGAGGGTGAATAGTGTCTTTCTCTACTAAGTCTATTCCCTTCAGTATCTTGAATGTTTCGATCATGTCCCCTCTTAATCTCCTCTGTTCGAGGGAGAAGAGGCCCAGTTTCTCTAATCTTTCACTGTACGGCAACTCCTCCAACCCCTTAACCATCTTAGTCGCTCTTCTCTGGACCCTTTCGAGTAGTACCGTGTCCTTCTTCATGTACGGTGACCAGTGCTGGACGCAGTACTCCAGGTGAGGGCGTACCATGGCCCGGTACAGCAGCATGATAACCTTCTCTGTCTCTTCAGTCCAGCATCTGCCCCTTCCATTTACTGTCTATCTTTCCCTGCCATCTCTCATCCTGCCACCCCCCCCCCCCCCAATTTGATCTGGCATCCATCATCTTCCTTCTGTTCCCCTCAGGGTCTGGCATCTCTGTCCTTCCCTCCCCCCTGTGGTTTTTAGCATCTCTCTCTTCTCATTTCCTCCACTCAGATCTGATATCGCTCTTTGCTCTCTCTACCCTTTTCATCTCTGGTCTTCGTTCTCTATTTTCTGCCTCCATCTAAATTAAATTCTTTCTTACTATTTAGTCCTGTTTCCCTCTTTTCACTGTCTATCCACAGCTTGTCACCCCTTTCCCTCACCCCTCCATTATCTTACTATTTTCTTCCCCCTTTATTTATCTCCTCCTTCCATCCAGTATGTGTTCTCAAGTCCATACCCTCTGGTTCCTGGTTTCTCTGGATTTCTTCTTCCATCTCTGGGCTTAGCATTTCCACATCTGCTGGCTCTTGAAGAAGTGGAAGCTCTTTCCACTTGAGAGCTTCCCTAGGCTGCTGATTTCTCTGAGACAGCCAGCTCTCTAAATGTTGGAGAGCTGCAGTGCCATGCCCAGCCCTAAGCAGGGGAAGGGCTTTCTGCAGTTGAGGCTGCCTTCCAACCTGTTTGGTCAGCAATTTCAAAGATGGTGGTTTTAAAGGGACCAAACCTGTTTTCTCAGGGCTATGCTCTAAAACCTGCATGAACTCAGCCTGAGCTTTCTGATCCTGTTCCTGTCCTGCAGGGACATACTGGTCAGCTCTAACTAGTTTCACTGGGCTATTTCTGGGGCTCTTAACTGGCATAAGGCCGGAACGGGAGTCGGGCTTGTGACAACTGGTAGGATTATCTCTCTCTCTCTCTCTCTCCATGTGATGTATAAAATAATCACTTGGACTAACACTTATCCATTACGTTCTTGTGTTTTTCTTCTTTACAACTATGCCCTGCTCTGTTACATGAAGTTATTTTATTGTTTGCAATAGTGCTGTACCAGGTGTTTATAACCTCTTCATTCGCCAACCTTGACTTTGGCTTGAGCGTGCAATTTTAATTTTATTTTCCCCACTTTTATTTTTTACTTAGCTCTTCACGTCTATCATTGTTTAGAATAATATGGTTTTGCTCCAGGCAATACATTTCTGATGAATATGACTTTTATTGTCAGCTAATTTCTTGCATGTTTTGAAAGTCCATGGTGAACCTCAGTGTTCAAGCGGGGAATTTACTGAGAGTAAATGTCAAGTCCAGAGGGGATGGAAAAGCAAAGTATTTTTGATGCTTAGGCTTTTCTAATAAGCCTTCTGATACAAATTGCACACAAACATTCTCATTCTCAAAAGTCTGCCAACTGCTTTTAAGAAGCGAACCAATCCCTAATGTTACATCCCTTCTCCCTTCCTTTTCTTTTTAACTCAAAAAAATTTTTTTTTTTTAAACGATGTAATTATCTTCCCCCCTTTCCCTTACACCACCACTTTCATATTTGTCTATGTAAAATGTCTTTATTTTTCTAATTCTTTATTCATTTTTTCATCCTACATCAAGTACACAATATTACATAGTAACATAGTAGATGACGGCAGATAAAAACCCGGATGGTCCATCCAGTCTGCCCAACCTGATTCAATTACAATTGAATCATACACATCACTTGAAATTCTTTCTATTGTCATCTTAAATACATAAAATATCTTCCTCCCCCACCCACCCTTTTCACAGATATTATAATCAAAAAATAACATACATGTGCTATATTCATAGATATTGATTAAACCTATATTATAACTATATACCACCCCCTCCCATAATTATACTTATACTTTCAATGTAAAAAGGCGTCTAACCATTACAATAAGTTGTCAATGGCTCCCAAATCTTCTTAAAATTATTATAATTCCTTTTTTGTATGGCAAATGTCTTTTAATGTTCACTCTCCCTTCTTCTATAAGTATTATTTTAATCTTCTATTTTAATTTAGCATTGTAAACCGGCTAGATACTTATCAATGGTCGGTATATTAAAAATAATAAAACTTGAAACTTGAAAATTAGTAACATAGTAGATGAAGGCAGAAAAATAATTGCCCCATTCAATCTGTCCAGTTCTCTGCTCCACATTACTACTATCAATAAAGTACAAATGCATATTAGATAAGTCTTCTTAAAGCTATTTTTTCATCTGCCTAGGCCAGGGGTGTCCAATGTCGGTCCTCGAAGGCCGCAGTCCAGTCGGGTTTTCAGGATTTCCCCAATGAATATGCATGAGATCTATTTGCATGCACTGCTTTCAATGCATATTCATTGGGGAAATCCTGAAAACCCGACTGGACTGCGGCCCTCGAGGACCGACATTGGACACCCCTGGCCTAGGCTGTCTTGGACAGATCAGTATACATGATTCCTCTAATACCTAGCAACTTTTTCCTCCTTCTTTCCCTCTCTAATGCAAAACTCAGTAATAACCACTGTGCAACGGAGGTTTGGGGGCATGAATTATAGTGGATGATCTATAGTGATTTGGGGTCGCTGAATTCAAAACTGACCTTAATTTTTTAGCATAACCCTCTGATTTTTGGGGAAAGAGCATTGTAATGCAGAAATTAACATTTTTGCTATATTTTCTAATGCTTGGAGTAAATGTTATAACAATCTGTGAAATATTAAAACAGCTTGCCTCAAATTAGATTTTTTTTTCCCCAATAAATTTTGGTAGTGTTAGTGATGAGCAGGGGGAAAGGTTTCACCAGGACATTGTTTCAATGGAAAAACGATATCAGGGCAGATGGAATTCATCAATGCTGACTGACTTATTGTTGGACATTAATTAGAGATGCTCCTAATCTCATTTATAAATGCACATCAACAGCAAAATGATTCTAGAAAATAATATTTATAGGAATTCTTAAATTGGCAGAATGAGTTTTATTATGACTTCTCATGCTATAAATATTAGTGATTTGTGCAAAAACTATACGTGATAGGAGAAAACTGAGGCTATTTTCATACACAGGAGGTCAAATTCTATAAAGTAAACCTCATTTTCTTCTTTCCTCTGAAAAAAGTTAAAACTTATTGTGCGGTGTAATCTAAATAGCCAGCAATTAGCACTGCTGTTAACTGAACAAAGTCTGCCAGGAAGTATTTGCCTCTTAAGTGTCTGGGTTTCTCAGTAGGGCTTCCAGTTATTTCTACTGTTTCTGCCTGCCAGATAGATCCAGCAGCTGGCTGCATTTTATCACTGGTCTATTTTTAATAGTTACCAGTACTATGTTGCCCTGAACATCTGGATTCCTGGGTCTTCTGAATAGCCAGAGGCTATGTCTTTCACCCCAGCTTGATATGCAGACCCAGTTATGACTGCACGTATTTCTATTAGAATTCTATTATTTCATATCACCTACTTTGACATGCTTTCTGGCAGCCCCAACATTTGTTTGACCAGGATATTAAACTATAGTGTGGCTCTTCCTATTTTCTTTCAATGTTGGACAAGAGCCCTAATCCTGGATTTTCTTGTTTGCACCCCCTCCTTTATTGGTGGTTGTTGGTACTGGAGGAAAAAAAAGTGATCTTACATAAGAACATAAGAATTGCTGCTGCTGGGTCAGACCAATGGTCCATCGTGCCCAGCAGTCCGCCTCCGCGGCGGCCCTTAGGTCAAAGACCAGTGCCCTGACTGAGTCTAGCCTTACCTGTGTACTTTCTGGTTCAGCAGGAACTTGTCTAACTTTGTTTTGAATCCCTGGAGGGTGTTTTCCCCTATAACAGTCTCCGGAAGAGTATACCAGTTTTCATTGTAATAATTATTATCAATAGTACATTTATTTCTCAAAGTTATAAATAAATTATAGAAGCCCCAATATTCACTGAATCATTTGCCCAGGACATTAAACTACACATCTCTATTTATGTATAAAATGAAAAAAACAACAAGATCACATTTTTTTTCTCCAATATCAAAGTCCACCAATATAGCAGGGGATGCAAACAAGAAAATCCAGGATTAGGGCTTTTGCCCAACATTAAAAGAAAATAGGAAGAACCACATTAGCATATGTGACTCCACTTTAAACACAAAAAATAGTGGCATTTGGAGCCTCTCTTCTTTTTCATCCCATCCCTTTCCCTTTCTACCCCCTCACATAGATCCCAGCCCTGCTGTTCCATATATGGCATAATTATATTTCCACTATAACTCAATAAGACACTGAGCAATGAATTCAATGAAGCATCCTGAATTTATTATGGCCACAGCATTAACTCAAACATTAACATCAAATGAATGGCAACAACAGATGCAACAGTCATGCTTCTCTCCTTATCTAATTCACTTTAACCTGCAGGCTAGTAAGCTTTCGAGACACACAACTCTTAACAACATATTGTACCAAACTACTCCGAATGCATCTTTTGACACTAATATGTATGGTCCATAGAAGTCAAACATGTTCAGTGATGTTGGTGTGCAATTTTATTTCACAATTTAAAGAAATCTTTGTGATGGCTCGACACACACATGTTTCGGCCAATATGACCTGCCTCGGGAGCCTTATTACTAATGTAATGTCTCTTATATGATGTAGCCTATATTGGCCGAAACGTGCATGTCGAGCCATCACACAGATTTCTTTAAATTGTGAAATAAAATTGCACACCGACATCACTGAACATCTCCACTGTGATTTGTTTGTCTTTGCCCATAGAAGTTCCATTATGTCTTAGTCTCTCATTCTCTTTCCCCTCCACTGTCAAACTCAATCAAACTTTTATTTGGCTGTCCTAAAGCCCCCTTACCACCAAAACAATTATTCATAATAACATAACAATAACCTTAGTGGATCAGACCAGTGGTCCATCTAGCCTAGTTGCCTGTCCTCATGGTGACCAATCCAGGTCACTAGTACCCAGCAAAAACCCAAATAGTAGCAACAATCCATGCTATCAATCCAGCACAAGCAGTGGCCTTCTTGCTCTGGACTTTGGTCCCCTTCTCTGGAACAAGGGGTTCTCCTAGACCTTGGTGTTATCACCATTTCAGTGAATACATGTGAGGAAAGTTATTCTTTTTGATGATGTGCCACAGTTTCTTTTCTGTCAACACAGTGCTGTGAGCTTTATTTAAAACTTCTCCCCTACCACAAACTGCAACAGTGACATTCTGCTTGCCATGGGCGCCCTACACCCAACTCTGGCTATGATCATCCATCGTATCTCCGTTGGGAATCTTCATTTTAACTTTTCTAGTTTTCGACGCTCTTCATGTATTTCAACAATGTTCAATTTTCCATCAGTCAGGGGATGCCGTTACAAAAGATTTCATAACAGACTGCTCTCATATCAGTCAGTTACTTGGGATTCTGTGCTCCATCAACTATTTTTTACTTCTACCTCATATATGAACTTTACAAAGCAGTTAAAATGTATTTGTATGATACATTTTTCTAACTGACCATCTTATTGTAACCAACTGACCAACTTTTTGTAATTCATTGCCTGATGTTCAACTTTTCTTAATTGTCAAGGATCCTCATAGTTTTGTGGTATATAAATGCTATGTCATGTTATGTTATAATTCAAATCCACTCTCAAAACTTTTCTATTCAATGATACCTATGATACAATATAATAAAGCAAAACCAAAATATATATTTAATTTCAACTTGATCCAAGATCAATCTGTAAAATATCCTTATTACTTTCTTTCCTTTCAAGATATTGTAGTTCTACCCTTATACCTATTACTTTTTACTCTACTGTATCCTGTCTTTTATTATTATGTATGTACCTCTCTTTTTATATATATATTTTCCTTCCTTTATTTTTATTGTTGTACACCGCTCAGTTTTACAATGAACAGTACATCAAAACTTAAATAAACTTGGAAATGTTTCCTTAGCCAAATGGTTAGTGCAGTGGCCTAAGAACCACGGGAACTAGGTTTGATTCCTGTGGCTCTTGGTAAGTCACTTAACCCTCCATTGTGCCATATATAAAATAAATACCTGTATATAATATGAAAACCACTTTAATAATAACCACTGAAATCAAACTCCCTTTTCATTTCCTTATGGAATGACCCACCTCTTGATATTGAATCATCTTTTAAGAAGATATTGAATCATTCTTGAAAGCTTACTTTAGTCAGCATTTCTACAGAAGTAATTTAGGATAACCTGGTTTTGTAAGGGGCTTCAAAATGATATACATCTTATATGTTTGTATCCTCTTTCCTTATGAATCTTTTTTGTTCAAAAATTGTGAAATTGCATTGTTCCTTTAATTGTTTCTGTTGTTGCTTGTTTTATCAATTTGTCCTTGTTTAGATAATTCCATATGATTCCCTAATTAAAACTGTAAATCACTTAGGGCCTGTTTTACAAAGCCGCACTAGCGGCTGCAGCGCAGTAACGGCCCCGAAGCCCAAAAAGATTTAAAGGGCTTTGGGGCTGTTACCACGCGGCAGCTGCTAGCATGGCTTTTTTGAAACAGGCCCCTAGATATTTTTATCATGATTTATTAGATATCATATTAATATGATTATGCCCTCTAGCTCTGAAATTTTGGGAGGTTCTGTTCACTTGCAGCAGCAAATCCTGCAGGTGGTCCAGAAGAATCAGAAAGACATTATGGGATTGGTGCTTAACATAAGAAGGAGCCTGGATATTACCCATAAGTCCATTGTTTCCTCTTTGCATTATATAGCTTCCAGAAACAGCAGGCCTTTGATGTCATTGGTAGTGGCAGTACAAGACTGAATAAAGGCTGAAAACCTTGAGGGGGTAGAAGAGGTTTTCTCTTAACCTTCTCCACCAATCGAAAATACCTCCAAGGTTTTCCAGCTGGGCCATGCACGACGAGCGCATCCATCAGCTATTTCTGTTTTTTAAACTTTCATTGACACTCAGATACAGACTTTGAATTCACACCTTGATTTAATGATTTCTAATTCAGCAGCTTTAAACAGAGAATGGATAAATGCTAAATGCTAACGTGCCCATAGACTTATAATGGGTGCATCAGCGTTTAGCGCACTAAAACACATAGTGCACCTCAGTAAAACTAGCCCTAAATTGTGGATTTTGCAATCTAGACTAGAAGTCTTGGAAACCCGAGGAGACTCTTGAATGAAAGATAGTGTGAAATTATGTGCTGAACTGGAGAATTTGGAAAATGCTGTTAGGTGTCAGAATCTTAAATTAGTAGATTTTCCTAAACTGTATTCAGCCTCACCACTTAATATGCTTAAGAAGTAGTGAAGTTTCCAAGACCTCTTATCTACCAGTTTCTAAAATATATTACCTCCATGCTGGTAAAAGGCAATCTCTGCCTAACCAGCAAGGTATATCTAAGGATAATTTAGATTCGACTAATTTCCTGGAATGGTCGAATATGGAAATCCTGACTCCAGCTACATTGTTAGTTCAATTATCATTCAACTCTGACAAGGAATATCTTTTAAATCTATTCTTTAAATATAAAGTATATATGTATCCTGATGTATCTAACACAGAAGAGAAAGAAATTTTTATTATTAAGACCGAAGATACTTTTGTTTTCTGTTTTCCCTGCAAATGTGTGATCAACCTTGATGGAGTAAGAGGGTTTTTTTTTTCTCTCTCTCTTTTTTTAAGTAATCCAGCTCAGCTCACAGCATTCGTTATTAATAAGTCTTTAGCTTCTACCAGCACTCCACAATAAGCCCTTCCCTGAACTTTGTGGAGGCAAGCTAAGGACCAAGAGCAAGCAGCTTTCTACTTTTCTGCTTTTACTTTTTCTGTTGTTAGATTTTGCCACTTTAATCTCCTCTCCTTACTATGGAGGACTAACAATAGAATGAGATTAATTATTTTTTGTAACGGTTCAGTTACCAGACAAGTATTATGGAGAGGCTTTATTTTCTCATTTTCTCTTGTTACCTTTGATGGATAATGCCAAGTCTGATACTGTGAAAACAGAACTTAAATCTAGTTATATCAAAATAGTATCATACCCATGATTACCCATTAATAACACATTATTAACAAAAGACACCAGAAGGGACTCAGTATTGTGATAAGACCTGGACCCCGATTGGCATTTATGTAAAACCTGTTTCCCCCCCCAAGAAAAAAAACCCCAAACATTAAGTTGTTCAAGAACAGCTTTCTCAGACAGTTAAGTGACAAATGTGAGATTGGGTTTTAGCTGGAATAACCATCCTCAGATTTTTTTTGCCCTTTTTCAAAATGAGGGTAATAACAGCCTCCTTCAAACAGGGAGAATATGGATATGGATATGCAGGCATTCATCCTCTGAGCCCAGAAGCATGCTGCTGAATTATATTGGGAATTAATTTTGAGCTAACTGCTCTTGGAAATTGGATTTGCTGGTTAACACTATGGGTCATGCTATGGGGCTCATAATAATAATTAAAAAAAAAAAAAAAAAAAGTCCAAAAAGCAACCTAAGTCAGTACTTGGACGATCAAAAAGACAGATCGGTCAAGTACTGATAATCAAAACTGGTTTTAGACGTATCTAAAATCATCTTAGGCCTTTTCACTACCTTTGTATGCCTAGAGTGAAAAGGGGTGTTTTTAGAGGAGTGGATAGGGCAGGAGATGGGCTGACCTAGACTTAGGCTAGATTCAATAAGGGCACATATTGGATCTGATCCGTGAGGGATACGATCTGTGTCCAGGGGTCTGATTCATGAATCGCCCTCATGCAAATGAGGGTGATTAGAATCACACCCACAACTGCCTGCCCGGATCGCTTTATAGCGATCCCAACACATGTGCAGACCATCTGTAGATGGTCTGTGCATGTGCTGGTCCTCCGAGCCCGGCAGGTAATTTTTTTTAACTGTTTTTAACTTTTTTGGAGCCCGTGGTTTTAACCCGCTTTAAGCCCATGGGTTAAAACCATGGGCTTGCACTGCGGGGAAGGGTTGTAGAGTCGGGGCTGCAGGAGTTTGGGGCAGGCAGGAGAGTCAGGGCTGCAGGAGTTAGGGGCAGGTGGGAGAGTCGGGGCTGCAGGAGTTTGGGGCAGGCAGGAGAGTCGGGACTACAGGAGTTCAGGGCAGAGAGCAGAAAACAGGGCAGAGAGCAGGATGGCAGAAGGCAGGGCAGTCAGAAAGAACCTGAGCAACTGGTCCTCAGCAGTCACTTGTTTGTGATCGGCCAGCCCAGTCGGTGTAGCAGGGTTTTGGTTAGTGAATCGCTGCCTGCCATCATTTAAATGCTTTTCCCCCTTATTTGCATGCACAGATTGGACATTGGTCAGAACACAGGTTAGTGAATCAGGTCAGAGGGAAATCAGGTCATAGAGGGGTCGCAAACCGATCGGTACAGTGAATCTAGCTCTTAGTCGTATGGCAGCCATAACCAAAAATCTTTGACAGGTTGTCAGACAGAACTTATACATTTTGACGTAGACCAAGTCAAAACAGGTATAAGTTTTGAACTGAGTCGCAGCTTAGTGGCCCAGGCAATCCGTCCGATCGTACAGGTAACGATCGCAGCAGGAGAGATGCCTTATCTCTTCTGCCACGATCCCCCCCAAAACACCCAGGCAGGAGGTTGCCCAATCCCTCCTGCCAGACACAATCCCCCAATACCCATGCGATTACTGGCAGGAGCATGCCCAATCCATCCAACCAGAATTGGCCCAGTTGCCTAATGCTCCTCCTATGGGCAGGGCCTTAGGCATCTGGGCCAACCAGGCCCTAGGCCCCTCCCCAGTACATCCCATAATGCACCAGGAAGGGGCAGGCCTGCTATTACGAGCATGGTGGGCCTGCTGGATGGACAGAGAGAGGACCCATCCAGCTGGTGGGGGTCTGGGGTGTTGGGGGGTTAGAGGGGGTCCAGGGTATATGGAGGGGGACGGGAGTGTGTGTGATCTGGCTGAAGGGGGTTCAGAGGAATTGTCTGGCAGGAGGGATTGGGTAATCATTCCCTGCAGGTAATCATTCAGTTGTTGGGGGGTTGTGTCCAGCAGGAGGGATTGGGTACCCTCCTGCCAGTAATCGTGCAGGTGTTGGGGGGTTGTGTCTGGAAGGACAGATTGTGCACCCTCCTGCCAGGGAGGTACGGAGGGATCGCAGCAGGAGAGATTAAGCATCTCTCCTGCAGGGGAACGTTTGTGGGGATCGCAATAGGAGAGATTGGGCATCTCTCCTGCCGGAGAAGATTTGGGGGGCGTCATGTGGGATTGCGGCAGGAGGGACTGGGCATCTCTAATGCCACAATCATTGCTGGGGGGGACACTTCAGCATTCTGTAACTGGCATTGTTCTGACAGATGCTTGTTAGAGAATCCTGGTTGTAGGCAAAGGACTAGCCCCTCCTTCGCCTAAAAGGTCTTATTTTGGGTGTTTGGGACTTGGGCAATTTTTTGGTTGGGAATGTGTTGTGAGGATAATCATAGTGGTGGTCTGGGCAATTAAACTGCCGAACTTAGAGGTAGGTCATGCTTTTATAAAAACTAATTTTGGATGTTGTTTTTTTTTTTTTGAGAATCGACATTTCCCTGCTGCCTACTTTCTGCGCCTTGAGACTTAGGCCAAAAGGGGACTTAGACGTTTCTTTTGATTATGCCCCTGCATAGGACCAACTTTTTGTGTCTTCAATTCAGGCAAAACATTTCTCTTGTAATTGGGAGCCACAAATTGAAGAACAAGAAGGGTAATTGTGATCCCAAATGCAATTCCAGCAGTCGTGTGTAATCAGGGACTTCAGGGCCTTCTGTGAATCCCAAGCAGTTTGATCAGTTGAGCAGGCAGCCTCTCGTGTTACCTGCTGCCTGCTCAACCAATCAGATTAAATGAAGAAAAAGTGGCACATACTCAGGAGATTCTGTAAATTTTCTGAATATGTTTGATGGCACTGCTCTGCTTTGTAGGCTTTCCTGCTGGGCTTTTCATCTTCTCAGAGGTCAGCCTTCTGCAGCAGCTAACCTTTTTATTCCCCCCTGTTCATTACCAACTTCAGTGCTCTAGCATAGCAAGCAGCAGCCCTCTTATTTGCATTGTGTGGTGCTACTCATGTGGGGAGGGGCCTCTTCTATCCCGCTGTGCCCCGTGGCTGCCTGCAAATCAATTCACTACTCCGCTATTGATATTATGAGCAGATTTGCAGGCAGCCACGGAGCATGGATTTGCCAAACACCTGACACCATGGCTGCTCACAATGGTCTGGTTTGGATCAGCTCAGGCCTTCTTTTTCCTACCACACCACAACCCAGAAGAGCTGTGCAGCAAAGTCGGAGAATAGGAATATGAAGCCCCAGTGCTATGTGTCAGCTTTTCCCTTTTCCCTCATATGTGCTGGAGCGCTCATCTAGCCCCAGAGCACAGGAGACATCAACCGCTGTAGCAGCTTTGAAATTGAAGCATGCTCCCCTAAGACCTGCACACACTGAGAGGATTAGCTCAGACCTCCCACTCCTCTCCAGCACCACATTATGGGTCAGGATCTCTCAGGGGCTTTTTTTTCCAGTGGGCTTCTGTAGCAAACATCCCTTGCAGGGCCTAGGTAAGAAACAAAAGTTCTATATTTTATACTGGGTTTGGGGGTGGGGCATAAGAAAGGGAAAGGGAGATGCAGACTAGGAAGGGAATATAAGAACAGGGATGATGCTAGCTTACGGGGGAGGGAGTATGGAAGGACAGGGTTGATTCTGGGCTACAGGAAGTTGGGGCACAGGGAAGGGTAGATGTGGGGTATGAGCATAGGGAAGAGAAGGGTTGACGCCAGGCTATGGGCAGCATAGAGATGGGCATGGTTGATGTCACGGCATGAGTGTGGGGCTATAGGGAAGGGCAAGAAAGAGACTGGGCTATGGGAGGGAGGGGCAGGGGCATAAAGAAGGGCAGGGGTAGACCAAGCTATGGGACAATTTTTATTTTTTATTTTTTTTTGTTGGAGGGGTGCTTTATTCTGTAATTAGTGAGGGTTGGTCTGTGTTTTTCATGTGACAGAGGTGAGAGGTTCTGCTGACATAGTGTGTGTGGGGATGTCTGACTTTTTCAATAGAAAGCAACTTGGTATTCTCCTGTATAAAGGTAGTGCTGCCTTTTTAAAGGTATATTGGTCTTTGTGGTGTTAAGGTTTGCTACATAGAGTCTGAGAAGCTTCTTTGCAGGATGTAGTGTTACTTTACAAAATATGTGGCAGTGAAGGGATTTTTGTGTTGCTATTAATGAGTTGCTGTCAGAATCTGAATACAGTAAAATCTTGGTTTGCGAGCATAATTTGTTCCAGAAGCATGCTTGTAATCCAAAGCACTCATATATCAAAGCAAATTTCCCCACAGGAAATAATGGAAACTCAGACGATTCGTTCCACAACCCAAAAACTTTAATACAAATACTATACGTACTTGTATTGCAAGATATCGCTCATTTGGAACAGTCACTACTCTCCTGCAGCTTCAGAGAGAGAAGAACCATTGGCTCAGTTGTGATGATGTGACACGTGTATACTGTATGTACTCCTATTGGAAGACTTTGCTCATTTAGAATAGTCAATACACCCTTGCAGCGTCAGAGAGAGAAGAACCATCGGCACTCAGTTGTGATGTGTGTATACTGTAAATACTTGTATTGCAAAACATTGTTTGTATATCAGTGGCGTACCTAGGGGGGGGCGGGGGGGGGGGGGCCGCCCCGGGTACCAGCCCTAAGGGGGTGTTCCCGGCCTTGCCGTTCAGTCCCCCGCCACCCCCGAAGGACCGCTCGCCCCACTGACCTTCCTGCACCACCTGTGAAGCAGCCCGCAGCAGGATCGCGAAGTCAGCGTCAGCATCCCTGCGCTGCTTCCTGCGCCGCGATCCCGCCCCTCCTCTGACGTCAGAGGAGGGGCGGGACCGTGGCGAAGGAAGCAGCGCAGGGATCGCTGACGCTGACTTCGCGATCCTGCTGCGGCTGTTCATAGGTGGTGCGGGGAGGCCAGGGGGGCGAGCGGTCCTTCGGGGTGGGTCGGGGCATCAGGCCTTCAGGGTGGGGCGGGCGGGCAGGCAAGCAGGCTTTCAAGGGGGAGGGGGTGACAGGCAGGCAGGCAGGCCTTCAAGGGGGGACAGGCCTTCGGGGGGGGGGTGCAGACCTTCAAGGGGGGCAGGCCTTCAAGGGGGGCAGGCAGGCCTTCAGGGGGGTGCAGGCCTTCGGGGGGGGTGTAGGCCTTTGGGGGGGTGCAGACCTTCAAGGGGGTGCAGGCCTTCAAGGGGGGGAACAGGCCTTCAAGGGGGGAAAGGCAGGCAGGCCTTCAAGGGGGGGACAGGCCTACAAGGGGGGGGGACAGACCTACAAGGGGGGGGACAGGCCTTCAAGGGGGGGTGCAGGCCTTCAAGGGGGGTGCAGGCCTTCAAGGGGGAGACAGGCCTTCAAGGGGGGGAAAGGCAGGCAGGCCTTAAAGGGGGGACAGGCCTACAAGGGGGGGACAGGCCTACAAGGGGGTGGGACAGGCCTTCAAGGGGGGGACAGGCCGTCGGGGGGGTGCAGACCTTCAAGGGAGTGCAGGCCTTCGGGGGAGGGGTGCAGTCCTTCAAGGGGGTGCAGGCCTTCAAGGGGGGGAAAGGCAGGCAGGCAGGCCTTCAAGGGGGGGACAGGCCTACAAGGGGGGGAGAGGCTACAAGGGGGTGGTACAAGCCTTCAAGTGGGGGACAGGCCTTCGGGGGGGGGGGTGCAGACCTTCAAGGGAGTGCAGGCCTTCGAGGGGGTGGTGCAGGCCTTCAAGGGGGTGCAGGCCTTCAAGGGGGGACAGGCCTTCAAGGGGGGAAAGGCAGGCAGGCAGGCCTTCAAGGAGGGACAGGCCTACAAGGGGGGGGGGGAGAAGCTACAAGGGGGTGGGACAGGCCTTCAAGTGGGGGACAGGCCTTCGGGGGGGTGCAGGCCTTCGGGGGGTGCAGACCTTCAAGGGGGGGACAGATTTGAAATATAACCAGACAACAAAAGGTAGAAAAATTAATTTTATTTTCTGTTTTGTGATTATAACATGTCAGATTTGAAATGTGTATCCTGCCAGAGCTGGTGTTGGACTGCAAACGTGAGCTAGGATTTAACAGAAAGAGGAAAAGTCCTTTTTGTTTCTTTATTTTATTTACACCACAGCGCCAGTGTGGTTAGGAGAAGCCAAAGGGGGTGAAAAAGCTATAAAACCCACCAGGAGTTTTGAAAAAAATCACCCAACTGGGCAGGAAAATCGAATTGAAAAACCAATTCAATAGGCTGAATCGAATCAAAATTTTTTTTTCCTGTATCTGGCAGCATTAGTTTGCGCTACTGTCTTAGACTTTAGGACCTGGGATTGGGGAGAGATGGCATCCTCAGTACTTTATAATGCAAGTGAAACGAGGATTTGGTCAGACTTTTGAAGGGTCTGCAGAAAAAAAATATTGTATAGGCCGGGGACATGAGACAGCAGGAAATGGGAACTTTTCTTCCTTCTATTTTTGTGAATGGAAAGGCTGAGGATGTCAGAGAGGTCAGTTAAAATATGTGCTTTATAAGAAAATATAATAATGTGTTTTATAAAGTTTATAGCATAGCTGGCCTACCCAGTGAGGTGTTCCTAGTGGTGATGGTGGCAGCGTGTCAATGTGTTGAGAGGAAGAGGTGGTCTGGGAAATTCTGCTGAGCAAACTCCGGGCCCATTTCCACCCCCCAGTTAGTCCACTCCACTCAACTGATTCACACACTGAGTGGGTCTTTGGGTGTTGTTTTGGGATCTCTTCCAGTGGTTTATCTCCTTCTGGTCCAAGGAAGGAAACTTTGTTATCCTTAGCATTGACCTACAGAATATGTTTGTAACAGCGCTGCTTGTGTGGCATTAGGCTATGTAGTGATCGAAAGAAAAAAACAGACCTTTGCACATTTTTGCACTATATGGTGGGTGTATGAGGAGATTCACATTTCCTGCACAGCTAAGTCCATGTGAAGTTACCTTGTGCTGTATTTGACATCTAGCAAGGTCTCTGTTTGAAAGGAAAGATCTAAACTTAAAAATGAAGTGGCCAGAAGTTATGGTAAAAGCAGATAGTGTAGCTGGTTTTAAGAAAGATTTGGACAAATTCCTGGAGGAAAAGTCCATAATCTGTTATTAAGACATGGGGGAAGTGTCTGCTTGCCCTGGATCGGTAGCATGGAATGTTGCTACTCTTTGGGTTTTGACCAGGTATTAGTGTCCTGGATTGGCTACCATGAGAATGGGCTACTGGGCATGATGGACCATTGGTCTGACCCAGTTAGGCTATTCTTATGTTATGTTCTCATCTGTAGGGGCCTTTGTTTTCACTTCTTATTTTAATGTATTTTTTTTCTGGGAACTTATCAGTGTTTTTTATAATGGGAACAAAAATGGAAGAGAATTAATGTGTGTGGAATGGGGGGTAACTAATTTCTTCAGCTAAATAATTCAATCCACTTCAAACAGACATAGGAGAACTTGTGCACCATTCACACACCCTCCAACCAAAAACGTCAAAAGAAAAAAACTGTTCGACAACCTCCTAGCCATTCGAGCTGCAACCCTCGACTCTACAACCAATTGATATCAACCACAGACTGCAAAACCTTCAAAAAGAAATAAAAACCCTTCTATTCAAAAAACACATAAAACCGAACTAACACAATCAGAACTGTCCCAAGCATCACCTGCAACTACTCCATATGTACTTCTAATGTCATGACAATTTAGACATAATTTATGTTATGTTATGTTTGGAATAATGGTTACATATATGAGGTTCAATAAAAGAAAATTTTCACTGCCTGTTTCTATTCTGACCATTTATTCCATTTCATGGTTATTGCAAAAAAAAAAAAAAATTTTTACATGGGGGGGGGGGTGTCAAAAAATGATGGGCCCCGGGTGCCACATACCCTAGGTACGCCACTGTTGTATATCAAATTAAAATTTAATAAAATGGTTTGCTTGTCTTGCAAAACACTTGCAAACCAAGTTACTTGCAATCCAAGGTTTTACTGTATATATTTTCTATAAAAAGTTGTAAGAGGAAACATCCTAACTACTCTGCACTACAGACTCTAGAGTAGGTAAGAAAAAATATTGATGCTAACAAAGTGGATTTGCTTTCCTTCATCGATGTGAAATCTGTGAAATTTGCTGCATATGTGTTTTTTTTGATGTGTGGGTGAATGGTGGAAAATTGAATAACCTGAGTGAATGAATTGCTTTTGAAATCAAAGTAGATTCTATAAGTCTAGTTTATATGTCCCTTGTATTTTTTCAACTATAATAAATGCTAAGCACATGAGTGTCCAAACTCGGTGCTTGAGAGCTTCAATCTAGTTGGATTTTCAGGATTTCTCTAATGAATATGAATTACAAATCAGAGTACCATTAAACAAACTGCCTATCCAAAAGTTTTTGATACATATAACAAAACAGGATTTCTATATAAATACACTGTATTTAGTATATAACTCAAATCATAGCCCATTTTATATACTAAACAAAATGAATAAGTAATAAAACCTGTGTTAACCACCTAGGCAGCAGCCTGGTGGAAGAAAACCTGGAGCTTCTACTCAGTTCATTCAAAGACCTTTTCGGAATAAAGTCAACCTGTTGAACCACTTTTTGGATCCTTTCTGAGGGGAGAACGGGCTTGTGAACCCATGCAGTTGCTACTCTATGATGAATTGAAGAAGTAATGACATTGAAAATCTGCCACAGCTTCAGCTCCTGATGACGCTGTAATAGTGAAACATGATGCTACGTCAGGCTGGCTGGATACAGTCTGAAATGGAACAAGAAGGCATTTTATCATCTTTGTCTAAGAACCAGCAAACGCTTGTTAGAGCGTTGGAAAAATGCAATAAAACATACAGACCATGTGGTGCAACAGGTTGACTTTATTCAGAAAAGGTCTTTGAATGAACTGAGCATAAGCTCCAGGTTTTCTTCCACCAGGCTGCTGCCTAGGTGGTTAACACAGATTTTATTAATTAGAAGTGCAAGATGGATCCATTCATTTTGTTTAGTTTGTAAAATGGTGCTATGATTTGAGTTATATAATAAATATACCCCTTCTTCTATGAAACTGCGCTAGCAGTTTTTAGCGCAGTGATCCGTGCTGAATGGCCCGCGCTGCTCCCGATGCTCATAGGAACTCAATGAGCGCCAGGAGCAGCATGGGCCATTCAGCGCGGCTCTCTGCGCTACAAAGTGCTAGCGTTGTTTCATAGAAGAGGGGGGATAGTGTATTTATGTAGAAAGCCTGTATTGAATATGCATGAAATTTTTTGTGTGCACTGCCTCCATTGTATGCAAATCGATCTCACGCATAGTAATTGTGGAAATTCTGAAAACCTGAGCACTAAGAATGGTCACCCTTGTTTAGTTCGTCTATTGAATCCCCTGCTATAAATATCACTACATGTCACTGAATTACAAAGGGGTGAGAATAGAGAATGACACGGTGACGGTTTACCCGCGGCCACCGCATTTAAGCCGCGGGTCACCGCCGAAAACGGGGAAGAAAACTAGCAGTCGCTGCGGTGACGGGGACAAGGCCATTCACCGACCGCGGAAACGGTGAACAGGTTTGTCCCCGCGGGCCAATGTACCCCCTTCTAGGAACCGCTATTTACCGCCCGACGCCCGATTCACCCCCCCAGCAGGACCGCTCGCACCCCCACCCCGAACGACCGCTCGCACGCGCTCCCACCCCGCACCCGCGATCGGAGCAAGAGGGAGCCCAAGCCCTCTTGCCCGGCCGACTCCCCGACGTCCGATACATCCACCCCCCCCCCGGCAGGACCACTCGCACCCCCACCCCGAAGGACCGCCGACTTCCCGACAATATCGGGCCAGAAGGGAGCCCAAACCCTCCTGGCCACGGCGACCCCCTAACCCCACCCCGCACTACATTACGGGCAGGAGGGATCCCAGGCCCTCCTGCCCTCGACGCAACCCCCCCTCCCCCCCAACGACCGCCCCCCCCAAGAACCTCCGACCGCCCCCCCAGCCGACCCGCGATCCCCCTGGTGACCCCCCCGGCCCCCCCACCCCCCTTCCCCGTACCTTTGGTAGTTGGCCGGACAGACGGGAGCCAAACCCGCCTGTCCGGCAGGCAGCCAACGAAGGAATGAGGCCGGATTGGCCCATCCATCCTAAAGCTCCGCCTACTGGTGGGGCCTAAGGCGCGTGGGCCAATCAGAATAGGCCCTGGAGCCTTAGGTCCCACCTGGGGGCGCGGCCTGAGGCACATGGGCCCAACCCGACCATGTGCCTCAGGCCGCGCCCCCAGGTGGGACCTAAGGCTCCAGGGCCTATTCTGATTGGCCCACACGCCTTAGGCCCCACCAGTAGGCGGAGCTTTAGGATGGATGGGCCAATCCGGCCTCATTCCTTCGTTGGCTGCCTGCCGGACAGGCGGTTTTGGCTCCCGTCTGTCCGGCCAACTACCAAAGGTACGGGGAAGGGGGGTGGGGGGGTCGCCAGGGGGGTCGCGGGTCGGCTGGGGGGGGCGGTCGTTGGGGGGAGGGGGGTTTGCGTCGAGGGCAGGAGGGCCTGGGATCCCTCCTGCCCGTAATGTAGTGCGGGGTGGGGTTAGGGGGTCGCCGTGGCCAGGAGGATTTGGGCTCCATCCTGGCCCGATATTGTTGGGGAGTCGGCGGTCCTTCGGGGGGAGGGATGTATCGGACGTCGGGGGGGGGGGGGCATCAGGCTTTCAGGATGGGGACAGACCTTCAAGGGGGGACAGTGCAGGGAAGTCAGGGAATTTATATTAATTAATTTTTTCTCTGCGTGTTTTGTTTTTGTATAGTTATTAACTAATATTTAACTAAGTTTTAAAGTTTTAAAGAATGTTTCCTTTATACGTAAATAAAGAAAAGTGAATGGGATTGCAGTGGCGGTGACGGGGCGGTGAATGGGGTGGCAGTGGCGGTGACGGGGCGGTGAAGAGGATGGTGAGACGGGGACGGGGCGGTGACTGGGATGGTGAGACGGGGACGGGGCGGTGACGGGGACCAATTTTTTCACCGTGTCATTCTCTAGGTGAGAACAAAAAATGAGGGGATGGAAATGGATTTGACCTGGCTCGTGTGCAATACTAAAAATAACATACCAGGAAAAATCTCTTCAAGCAAGGTGAAGGGAAATTATAGATAATGTGCAAAAATAATATTGTAATCCCATTCAAAAAATGCTACATATCTTAATGACGTCTCTATAACAGAATGGTGCCAATGTATAATATATGCTCAGAGACCTGGAGATCACCTGGGAAATCTTCCTCACAATAAGGGCTCCTTTTACTAAGGTGCACTAGCATTTTTATCATGCGGTAAAGATTAGCGCGCGCTAACCATGCGCTAAATGAAAAATATTAATGCAAGCTCTATGGAGGTGTTATCGTTTAGCATGTGTGGTATTGTAGCACGCGCTTAGCGTGCGCTAAAATCACTAGCGTGCATTAGTAAAAGGAGTCCTAAGTCTCATCACCCAAACAATTATATATATATATACATGTATATATGTATTGAAATATTACATGTGAAAAATCTTCAAGTGCTCCACAATCTCAAAAAATGTAAAGAACAAACTTATCTCAAAAAAAAGAAAAATCTTGAGGGTCCCAACATGTACCAAGTCCAAACATTTTTCAGACTGTAGGAATGCTTGAAGGTTTTTCACATGAAATATTTCAATACATGTATATATACTTGCATATGCAATGATTGGGTGATGAGACTTATTGCGGGGAAGATTTCTCAGGTGGTCCCCAGGTCTCTAAGCATATAGTAAACGTTTGCACCATTTTGTTATAGAGACATCATTATGATATGCAGTATTTTGAAAATGGAATTACAGTATTATTTTTGCTCATGTGCAATACTGCCATGAATGCAGGCAGAATTTGGCATTACCACAAGCTTTCTTGTTCACAGAAAGGTGAATTATTCTACTTCTAATATTTTGTGATTAATGACAACTAAGCCATCACCTACAAGCTATTGCTATAAGGTTTTTTTTATTTGTTGAGAGGAAAGAAAGACAGCTCTGGGATAGGTATTCCTTTCATAATGTGGGAAAGGATTGTTATTGTTTGATATTTGCATTTTGAAATGATTATTTACTGTTTTGTTAATAAAGCTACAGCTAGTGTTGAGCCACAAAATGTTGAATAATTCATTTGTAGTGATAAGATGCAAGGAAGTGGTGCAAATGCAAAAGTTAAACAGCTTAATAAAAAAGACCTGAGTTTTAGACAGAGGTCTGATAACGTTGGGTGAGCAATTCCAGATGTCTGTCAGGTGAGGTGTGGAGGGAATGTTTTAATTAGAGAATTAGGTAAGAAATTGTGGTAGCTGGGAAAAGGGTAATGCAAATCGGGTGCTGGAGATGCTTAAAGAATTTGAAGGGTCATTGAGATAGGGAAAGGGTCAAAGGAGTAATGGGAACTAGCAAAGATGAGGGGATTGGAGGTTTGGTTGTGGAGAAGGAAAGAGAGAGTAGGGATTGGTAAATTGGTTAGAGTTACAGCCTCGGCACCCTGAGGTTGTGGGTTTGGATCCCGCCTGCTCCTTGTGACTCTGGGCAAGTCACTTAATCTCCCAGTGCCCCAAGTACATTAGAGTGGGAGCCTGCCGGAACAGTTAGAGAAAAATGCTTGAGTACCTGAATAATTTCTAATCTGCATAGAATAGTAGGATATGTGTAATATCATTTTTTTTTTTAAGGGGTGGAGCTGGGTGAAAGAAAGTGCTGAGTATTTGGCAGGAAAGGTTGCTTTGGGTTTGGTGCAGGTAGCAGGAAGCTGTAGGGTTGAAAGAAATTCCACCCAGCGCACCCTCAATTTTGAGATGAAAGGGGAGGATTAGGTAGGGGTTTAGACAGTCACAGCAGGAAGAGGTGTAAGGGTTGGACAGGAAGTGGGTCAGTTAAATTATTCACTAAGTTATTGGGCTTCACTGCTATTGTTAAGTTGGAACTCGTGTGTGATACCTCCATGAGACAGAGCATGGCTTTGTGGTTCTGCAGGTTGTATATTTTGGGTGATAAGAATTAAAGTCTGTGTAGTAGACAGCTAGTGCGGTACTGTCTAGTTGTGAAAGAAGCAAAATTGGTTTGGAATCTGTTAAATGTTTATTGTTGTTAAGTTATTTCATGGAATTTATTTATTTTAGGTATTTATATACCGCCTATCAAAGTTATCTAAGCGGTTTACAATCAGGTACTCAAGCATTTTCCCTAACTGTCCAGGTGGACTCACAAGCTGCGGCCAATGTTTTGCCACTAATTTGGAGTTGTGCAGTTAATTTGGGTGTGATTGAAGTTATGAAGGTGAATGGGGTTTGCGAGTACCAATGTTAATCACCTTTACTCTCCTTCTAGCACGTTTACTTTAGTTTATCCTTTTGGTCTGTGTGCAGCAATTTATTTCCCTTGCTTGGAGCTACACTTCTCTTCTTCACCCACATAAGAAACACTCTAATACCAGCTCGGAGCTGTATTTCCTTTATCCCATCCTCAATAGTCATAGCCATATGAAGAAGAGTGGTTTGGAGCATTGTCCCTCCCACTGCCTAGGTCTCCCCCTCCAGGGAATCCTTAACATCACTAATTATTTCATAGCAACTAAACTGCTTAGTTAATTGCTTTAACCCCAGAGGATTTTCCTACAGTACAGCTTCTGCTTACCATTTTAGATTCCCACCATACTACTTTCATTATGTTTCAGGAAACAAATTTCTGTGTAACCTCTGGCTGCTATATATAACTATAATGCTGAGATAAGCTGTGTGAACCCCAGTACTAATGATGAGAACTGCAAGTTCTTATCATGAACCCCTTAATTGAAGCCAGATTGTTTTATACAATAAAATGAACATTACTTAAACAACTCTGTGCTTTTTGAGATATAATAATGTACAAAAAAAGGAACAGTAAAATTAATTGAAAGTTTGAAAAACAGTTTGTGAACCACTCGTTTGCTTAGCCCCCCCCCCAAAAAAAAAAAAAAAAAGCTTAGAACTAGGTGCAGACATAATTTTCAAAGTCTGTTGAATTATCTCAACAGATTGGAAGGTACCAGTTCAGTTTTTTTCTTCATTAGGCCTTAATTATGGAATAATGAGTCACTTTATGTTTGATCAGACAGGATCTGAGACTTTAGGAAAAAAAATTGAAAACATAGGGGGAAATTCTATAAACAGCACTCTACCGGCGCATAATTTAAGAGGGAAACGCTGTTTTAAATGTGACTTAAATAAAAATTCAATGGGCTTACCAGTGCTTAAACAAACTGTGCCAAAATTGTGCCTCCAGAAGCACCTAGTGCTGCCTACCGCCACTATTGGCATGCAGTGGCGTACCTAGGGGGGGGGGCGGGGGGGCGGGCCGCCCCGGGTACCAGCCCTGAGGGGGTGTTCCCGGCCTTGCCGCTCAGTCCCCCCCCACGCCCGAAGGACCGCTCGCCCCACTGACCTTCCAGCACACCTATGAAGCAGCCCGCAGCAGGATCGCGACGTCAGCAATCCCTCAGCTGCTTGGGCGCTGCTTCCTGCGCCGCGGTCCAGTCCCTCCTCTGACGTCAGAGGAGGGGGCGGGACCGCGACGCAGGAAGCAGCTCCTAAGTAGCGCAAATATAGCTGACGTCGCGATCCTGCTGCGGCTGCTTCATAGGTAGTGCGGGGAGGCCAGGGGGGCGAATGGTCCTTCGGGGTGGGTCGGGGATCTGACCCAGTTCTAATACCTCTCCGTCTCCGTGCCGACCGACCCCCTCAAGGACCGACCCTTGGAAACATGTTTTCAGGCTTGGAATCCAGTTAAAAGGCAATAGACGCTCTGTCTATACCTGGGACCAAACTGAAAGAAATTTGTCCAGCCCTGGCAAGTTCAAACCCAACTCAAACCAAATTCTGCACTCCTGGGGAAGGGGGAGGTTTTGCTTCTGAGAAAGTGCTCCTTAGTACATCAGAATCTCTGTCTGCTTCTTGGCACCAGCACTGGAGAAATAATGAGACGCCCTACTTTCTTTCTGCATGTGAAGCCATCTGGAGGGGGGGGGGGGGTGTGTGTTTGTGAGTACCAGAAGGCACTGCGAGGAAGGAACGGGGTATATTAGTAGATCTGTGTGTGATGGAGGGCACTAGGGCCAGCAGGAGTGAGGTACATAGTTAGAGCTGTAGAGGGGGGGGGGGAGAAGGAGGGTGTCCCTATTGCAAGGGAGGAGTGAGGTTTTCCCTCGCCTTTTCTTCAGTCCTAAAGTTCACATTTTCTGGCTTTGGCTGCCTTCAGCAGTCATGCGACCGGGTAACAAAGCCCCCCTGACCCTGCACGCAGTCTGATTCGGCTGCTGTTGAACAGTTTGCGTGCCGGAACCCTTCTCAGGCTGAGTGGAATTTGGGTTATGAGCTGCAGGGAGTGGTTGTGAATTTCTCCGTGAGAACCTTGTGCATCCTCCTCCAGCTTGAGTCCGCACTAGACGCCCGCACTAGACGTCCCCACTAGACGTCCGCACTAGACGCCCGCACTAGACGTCCCCACTAGACGTCCGCAATAGACGTCCCCACTAGACGTCCGCAATAGACGTCCGCACTAGACGCCCGCACTAGACGTCCCCACTAGACGCCCGCACTAGACGTCCCCACTAGACGTCCGCAATAGACGTCCCCACTAGACGTCCGCAATAGACGTCCCCACTAGACGTCCGCACTAGACGTCCCCACTAGACGTCCGCACTAGACGTCCGCACTAGACGTCCCCACGTAGACGTCCGCACTAGACGCCCGCACTAGACGTCCCCACTAGACGTCCCCACTAGACGTCCCCACGTAGACGCCCGCACTAGACGTCCGAACTAGACGTCCGAACTAGACGTCCCCACGTAGACGTCCGCACTAGACGCCCGCACTAGACGTCTAGTGCGGACGTCTACGTGGGGACGTCTAGTGCGGACGTCTACGTGGGGACGTCTACGTGGGGACGTCTAGTGCGGACGTCTAGTGCGGACGTCTACGTGGGGACGTCTAGTGCGGGCGTCTACGCGTGCGCGTCCTCGTGCGCGCGTCTTACATTCAGCACCAAGTGGCAGAAACCTAAACCCCAAACTCAGATAAATGCCAGGCCTTGTTCTCCCCTCCTCCAGGTCAGATTGCTGTTGAAAGCTGAGGCAACAGGAAATACGTCAGCCTCGGGGAGGATCGGAACTCAAGCTGGAGGAGGATGCACAAGGTTCTCACGGAGAAATTCACAACCACTCCCTGCAGCTCATAACCCAAATTCCACTCAGCCTGAGAAGGGTTCCGGCACGCAAACTGTTCAACAGCAGCCGAATCAGACAGCGTGCAGGGTCAGGGGGCTTTGTTACCCGGTCGCATGACTGCTGAAGGCAGCCAAAGCCAGAAAATGTGAACTTTAGGACTGAAGAAAAGGCGAGGGAAACCTCACTCCTCCCTTGCAATAGGGACACCCTCCTTCTCCCCCCCCCCCCCTCTACAGCTCTAACTATGTACCTCACTCCTGCTGGCCCTAGTGCCCTCCATCACACACAGATCTACTAATATACCCCGTTCCTTCCTCGCAGTGCCTTCTGGTACTCACAAACACACACCCCCCCCCCCTCCAGATGGCTTCACATGCAGAAAGAAAGTAGGGCGTCTCATTATTTCTCCA
Source organism: Geotrypetes seraphini (assembly GCF_902459505.1). Lineage (NCBI taxonomy): Eukaryota > Metazoa > Chordata > Amphibia > Gymnophiona > Dermophiidae > Geotrypetes > Geotrypetes seraphini. Next base: position 75,042,688 of record NC_047089.1, on the reverse strand, counting down.
GTGCTGGTGCCAAGAAGCAGACAGAGATTCTGATGTACTAAGGAGCACTTTCTCAGAAGCAAAACCTCCCCCTTCCCCAGGAGTGCAGAATTTGGTTTGAGTTGGGTTTGAACTTGCCAGGGCTGGACAAATTTCTTTCAGTTTGGTCCCAGGTATAGACAGAGCGTCTATTGCCTTTTAACTGGATTCCAAGCCTGAAAACATGTTTCCAAGGGTCGGTCCTTGAGGGGGTCGGTCGGCACGGAGACGGAGAGGTATTAGAACTGGGTCAGATCCCTGAAGAAGCTCATTCTCCTTCTATCAGTTTGGTTCGGTGCAGTGGCGTACCTAGGGGGGTGCGGGGGGGCGGGCCGCCCCGGGTACCAGCCCTGAGGGGGTGTTCCCGGCCTTGCCGCTCAGTCCCCCCCCACGCCCGAAGGACCGCTCGCCCCACTGACCTTCCAGCACACCTATGAAGCAGCCCGCAGCAGGATCGCGACGTCAGCAATCCCTCAGCTGCTTGGGCGCTGCTTCCTGCGCCGCGGTCCCGTCCCTCCTCTGATGTCAGAGGAGGGGGCGGGACCGCGACGCAGGAAGCAGCTCCTAAGTAGCGCAAATATAGCTGACGTCGCGATCCTGCTGCGGCTGCTTCATAGGTAGTGCGGGGAGGCCAGGGGGGCGAATGGTCCTTCGGGGTGGGTCGGGGCATCAGGCCTTCAGGGTGGGGCGGGCGGGCGGGCAGGCAGACTTTCAAGGGGGAGGGGGGTGACAGGCAGGCAGGCAGGCCTTCAAGGGGGGGTGCAGGTCTTCGGGGGGGGGGTGCAGACCTTCAAGGGGGTGCAGGCCTTCAAGGGGGGGACAGGCAGGCAGGCCTTCAAGGGGGGGACAGGCCTACAAGGGGGGGGGGACAGGCCTACAAGGGGGTGCAGGCCTACAAGGGGGGGGGACAGGCCTTCAAGGGGGGACAGGCCTTCAGGGGGGGTGCATGCCTTCAGGGGGGGTGCCGACCTTCAAGGGGGTGCAGGCCTTCAAGGGGGTGCAGGCCTTTGGGGGGGTGCCAACCTTCAAGGGGGGATGCAGGCCTTCAAGGGGGGGGACAGGCCTTCAAGGGGGGACAAGCAGGCAGGCCTTCAAGGGGGGGACAGGCCTACAAGGGGGTGCCAACCTTCAAGGGGGGGGACAGGCCTTCAAGGGGGGACAAGCAGGCAGGCCTTCAAGGGGGGGTCAGGCCTTCAAGGGGGGGACAGGCCTACAAGGGGGTGGGACAGGCAGACCTTTAAGGGGGGACAGGCCTACAAGGGGGTGGGACAGGCAGACCTTTAAGGGGGGATAGGCCTTCAAGGGGGGACAAGCAGGCAGGCCTTCAAGGGGGGGTCAGGCCTTCAAGGGGGGGGACAGGCCTTCGGGGGTGCAGGCCTTCGGGGTGGGTGCAGGCCTTCGGGGTGGGTGCAGGCATTCGGGGTGGGTGCAGGCCTTCGGGATGGGTGCAGGCCTTCAGGGAGGGACAGACCTTCGGGTGGGGGGTACAATCCTTCGGGGAGGGTGCAGGCCTTCAGGGGTGGGGTTTAGGCCTTCAGAGGGGGACAGACCTTCGGGTGGGAGGTAAAGTCCTTCGGGGGGTGCAGGTCTTCAGGGGTGGGGTGTAGCCCTTCGGAGGGGGGGCAGACCTTCGGGGGAGGGGGGTCCTGGTGTAAAAGTACACAGAGGGAGAGAGGGAAGGGGGGGTTCAAAGATACGTGCATATGCCAGACTTTGGGGGTTAGAAATAATGGGTCTAAAAACAGAGGAGTGGGAGAGAGATGGTGCATAATGGGATTTAGGGAGGGAAGGAACAGAAAGGGAGAGAACTTGGAAACAGGGGATGGTGTGGAGGGGGGATAGAGATACTGGATAGGAGGATAGTTGGGAACAGAAAGGGAGAGATGGTGGATCCTGGGGTGGTGGGGAGTTGAGAAAAGGTGAATCTGTGGATGGAGACAAAAAAAAGGAAAGATGCCAGATCTCCGGGAGAGGGAAGGGAAACGGAAGGGGAGAACAGAGATGGCAGACGGATGGTTAGCACGGAGAAAGGAGACCCTGGCAAGCAAGACAACAAGAGCCTGGGACCAACAAGATTTGAATATTGATCAGAGAACAAAAGGTAGAAAAAATAATTTTATTTTCTGTTTTGTGATTACAATATGTTAGATTTGAAAAGTGTACATGAGACAGCTTGAAATGGGAACTTTTCTATTTTTGTGAATGGCAAGGCTGAGTTCAGTTAAAATATATGCTTTATAAGAAAATATAATAATGTGTTTTATAAAGTTTATAAGCATTGCTGGCATACTCGGTGAGGTGTTCCTAGTGTTGGTGGTGGTGGTAGCATGTCAGTGTGTTGAGAGGAAGAGGTAGTCTGGGAAATTCTGCTGAGCAAACTCTGGGCCCATTTCCACCCCCAGTTAGTCCACTCCACTCAACTGGTTCACACACTGAGTGGGTCTTTGGGTGTTATTTCTGGGTAGTTGTTTTAGAATCTCTTCCAGTGGTTTGTCAGTATCTCCTTCTGGTCCAAGGAAGGAAACTTTGTCAACCTTAGCATTGACCTTCAGAATATGTTTGTAACAGCGCTGCTTGTGTGGCATTAGGCTATGTAGTGATCGAAAGAAAAAAACAGACCTTTGCACATTTTTGCACTATATGGTGGGTGTATGAGGAGATTCATTTCCTGCACAGTTAAGTCCATGTGAAGTTACCTTGTGCTGTATTTGACATCTAGCAAGGTCTCTGTTTGGAAGGAAAGATCTAAGCTTAAAAATGAAGTGGCCAGAAGTTATGTTAAAAGTAGATAGCGTAGCTGGTTTTAAGAAAGGTTTGGACAAATTCCTGGAGGAAAAGTCCATTGTCTGTTATTAAGACATGGGGGAAGTGTCTGCTTGCCCTGGATTGGTGCACTCAGTTGTTCCCACTTGGAGAACCTATTGACTTTTACTGCTTTTCTGTGTGGCTTTAACATTTTTGCTATTCAGTATACCTAAACTATTATTCAGTAGAAAAAATTTGTTTGTTCAATCAAATCCTGTGTGGACATTGGACTTCTATGAGTGAATGTTCTGCTTGATTGAACAAACTAAATTTTTTCTACTGAATAATAGTCTAGGTACAATGAAAGTAAATAGCAAAAATGTTTGAGTAGATAATTAAGGAAATCTTTTTCATATTGCTTGCTTATGGACTGGGAAAAAAGACTGTTCAAGCAAATGTCTCCAGAACTGCTTTAATGGAAAAATGTGATTTTTTTTTTTTAAAGTACTTTGTGAAATTTATTGTTGTTGTGAAATTTATTGTTATACTTTGTTTAAACTTAAAAAGCGGTGTCATTAACAGTGAATCTAATCGAAAAATCGATTCAACAGGGTGAATCGGATCGAATGAAATATTTTTCTCTGAATCGGGCAGCACTATTGGCTACCATGAGAATGGGCTACTGGGCATGATGGACCATTGGTGTGACCCAGTTAGGCTATTCTTATGTTATGTTCTCATCTGTAGGGGCCTTTGTTTTCACTTCTTATTTTAATGTATTTTTTTCCTGGGAACTTATCAGTGTTTTTTTATAATGGGAACAAAAATGGAAGAGAATTAATGTGTGTGGAATGGGGGGGGGTAACTAATTTCTTCAGCTAAATAATTCAATCCACTTCAAACAGACATAGGAGAACTCACGCACCATTCACACACCCTCCAACCAAAAACGTCAAAAGAAAAAAAACTGTTCGACAACCTCCTAGCCATTCGAGCTGCAACACTTGACCCCCAACTCTACAACCTATTGACCTCGACCACAAACTACAAAACCTTAAAAAAAGAAATAAAAACCCTTCTATTAAAAAAACACATAAAACCAAACTAACATAATCAGAACTGTCCCAAGCATCACCTGCAACTACTCCATATGTACTTCTGATGTCATGACAATTCAGACATAATTTATGTTATGTTATGTTTGGAATAATGGTTACATAAATGAGGTTCAATAAAAGAAAATTTTCTGTGGGAGCATTTGTTGGAACTTCTGTTATCCTGATTTCTTCTATCTGTGGGCTTTCTTTAGCTAACCTACTTATCTGGGGCTTTCCACTTCTGCAGCTGCCCTTTTCACGGTCCACTTTGCGCTTGCACTCTCTGGGGAGGGGGGGTTGGGTCTGGGCTTGGTGGGGTAGGTGTGTCTGGTAGTTTTGTCTGGGTGGTGGCTGGGTGTTTCTTGGGTGCTTGTTGTGCGGATTGGTGTGTCTGGTGAGCGGTCTGGGTGTTGTTGCTTGTGGGGGTTTTTTTCATTATAAAATATGGCTGAGGGTCTAGTCCGGCTTATTATTCTTGTGGGTTCTGGGGTGGGATTTGTTTGCTTGCCCCAAGTTTTGGCCTTTTGTTGTGTATTGCTATGCCTCTCATTGGCAATTTTCTCTTGGGAGAGGCTTGTTCATGCTTGTTGTTGCTGTTACTCTCATTCTGTGTTCTTTTTGATAATGTATAAGTTTCTGTACAGACCATGGTTGCTTGTCTGGACCTTTTGCCATTCTCAATAAAAATACTTTGAAAAAAAAAAAAAAAAAAGAAAATTTTCACTGCCTGTTTCTATTCTGACCATTTATTCCATTTCATGGTTATTGCAAAAAAAAAAAAAATTTTACATGAGGGGGGGGGGTGTCAAAAAATGATGGGCCCCGGGTGCCACATACCCTAGGTACGCCACTGTTGGCATGGCTAATGCTGGAAGTAGTATTAGGCACTGTAAAATGCCTATACAGACATGATTCACATCAAAGGTAGGGCCTGGAAATGTAGGCCTTGAAAACCCTGGCCTACATTTCTGGGGCCTATCTTTGCCAGAGGCGCGGTTGTTTGAACAGCGACACTGCGTGATTGAAACGGAATTGGAGGCCACCTTAAAAGTGGATGCCAATCGTGTATCAATCATGTGACGGCATCATTTAAAGAATTCAACAGATAGGGCCCGATATTCAAAGGAGTTACGCTCCTAACTTGAAGGACCTTTTACTAAGCTGTGCTAAAAAGCGGCCTGCACTGTTTTTAGCACATGGGTTGCCCAAACACTGAGGTCACTTTTTTGCGTGGCTCTAAAATGGCTGTGATTTCCATTTTCCCATCAATGGCCACCTATTTTGTAGGTGGAAAGGGCTTCCATGCTAATCTTGTGCTTCATGTGCCACTGCCCATGCCTATTTATTAATGCTGGGCGTACCTACTCTACGCACCCAAACATGTCCCGCATGTCTTTTTTAGCGCATGGGTGCCACATGCCAAGCCTGCAGTTTGTGTGTGGATCCTGAGTATGGCCCTTTAGCACTGTTTTTAAGGGGGTGGTAAGCATGTGTTAGTACTTACCGCTGCTTAGCAAAAGGGCACAGTGGGGTTTTTTTCCTAAACTGGATTATTTTTAAATTTACTAGGGCAGAATGTATAAATTTATATCCAAAGTTTTACTAAATTTAGGAGCATAAAATAGAGGTGGTAGGGAAAAATTTAGGAGCTTGGCACTGGTTTTCAACATTAGGTTCATAAACCTAGGCAAATGAATGACGGCATCATTTTTAAGCCTCTGAATTAAGATGTAATTTTAAAGTTTTTTGTAACCTGCACTAAGAAATGAGCTTAGCGTATCTTTACACATGTCTTTTCCATAAGCTAAGCTCATTTCCAGCATGGTCATGAAATTGACCTTTTTCTATATTTTTATTTTTTTAGGGGAATTATGCACTAACTAGCTTTATAGCCCGTTACATTAACGGGTGCTAGAATATATGTGTGTGTGTCTGTCTTTATTTCTTTCTCTCTCTGTCTCCTTATCCGCCTTCTGTATTTCTGTCTTTCTTTCTTTTGGCTGTCCACCACCACACTTTGCGTGCTCCCCCTGTCCATTCCCCTTCCTTTTACCTTCCCTGTGTTCACCACCACCCCTTCACTGCTCCCCTTATCCAGCAGAAGCCCTTCTCCCTTTGTTTTACCTCCCCCCTGTCCATCAGCACCTCTTCCTGCTCCCCCTGTCCAGCAAGAGGCCTCCTTTCCTTTTTTTTCCACCCCTGACCATCAGCACCTCTTCCTGCTCCCCCTGCCGCATGCTGGCCCAGCACTGGTTGCAAGTCTTGTCTGTGCTCTACAGTAGGCAGGTCTTTCAGCTATCAGCAGACCTGATGCAAGGAGACTGGGACAGATTAACTTTTACCTGATCGCTTTCCAGTGTGCTGAATTAAAATGTGTTATTGGAAGTCAAACTCGATGCAGGCATAGGAACGGTGATGTGGCAATTTCAAGCTTTAAGAGGCACAAATACTTCAGCTATACCGAGGGGGGGTGTCAGTTTATTCTTAGCCCTTAGCACTTCCCTTTCAGTAATGCGCTTCCCTTTTTTAATTCAAAGCTGACGCCGCGACTCCTCTCTCGATCCTCACCTGGTGCAGTTCGAGAGAGTAGCCGCGGCGGTGGCTTGGATGCGCTGTGTTGGGGGTTAGGCAGGCGCGGGGACCGGGTTGCGTGCTTTCATGCTCAGTAGATTTTTCGGCTTCTGTGGTGCCTGAGCTGCATGAGAGGGAGCGGGTTGTGCGTGGCAGGGAAGGCCCCGACTGCCCCAGCTGCAGCTTCTTCATCGTCGGTGATGTTGGAGAGGGATTGGACTGGTGAGTAGCTTCGGGGGCTGCTGCTGTTCTTCCACCGTGTCGGGCCCTTCACTTTTCCTGAGTGAGCCGAGTTGCCATGTGTGATGTAAAAAGCGCGCATGCGCACTCTCAGGGAACATGGCTTAAGAGTGTGCATGTGCGCTTAGCATTTTATTATTATAGATGTTAGCATTAGCGCAAGACCATTAAGAAAATAATGTGAGTAATTTACCGTCTCCTATTTTGAAAGTAATAAGCAGTGTTCCCTCTAAGCTGAGTGGGAGTTCTCCATTTACAGTCCTGTCAGTGACCACATTTTCAATATTGGGAGGAAAAGGCAACTCCTGCAGGAATCCAGGGAATCTGACTGTCCCTAGTGATTGAAAACACAATATTGAAGTACCACACTTCAATGCGGTTGGAGGACACCTGCTCAGCTTACAGAAGGGTTACCAGATGGCCAGGAAAACCCGGACAAGTCCTCTTTTTAGAGCAGTGGTTCCCAACCCTGTCCTGGAGGACCATCAGACCAGTCGGGTTTTGGGGATAGCCCTAATGAATATGCATGGAGCAGATTTTCATGCCTGTCACCTCCATTATATGCAAAACTCTCTCATACATATTCATTAGGGCTATCCCCAAAACCCGACTGGCCTGGTGGTCCTCCAGGATAGGTTTGGAAGCCACTGTTTTAAAGGACTGTCTGAATGCCTGGAGGGATTTCCAAAACCCAGCAGTTTGTCAGAGGTTTGAAAGGCCCCAAGCTTGGGGTCATGTCTGGAAGGCCTCAGCACATGTGTATATGTTAACATGATGACAGTAGCTGCCAGTTGTGTGTCAATCACACAGCAGCGCTGTATACAGAATCTGGCCCTGAGTGTAAATTTTTGAAATGCCTCTGACTCGTCCATGCCCTTCCCATGACTACATCTTTTTGGGGGTTGTATGCTATAGGATTTGGGCGCCCAGTGTTACAACATAGTGTGCAGCCAGATGTACATATAAATCCTAACTAGTGCCCAATTATTGTCATTAATTGACTCATTAACCAATTAAGTTGCACATACATTTCAGGATCGCACCCAAATTTTGGTATGCGGCGATGGGCGACCTTTATCTAATCTGGGGATTTGTGATTTTTTTTATGAACGAAACCTTCAGGTCCAGAAAAGGGGGATATGACCCTTGTTTATGAATAACTAACGCAAGGCTAGATGAATCAAAAAATACGTTAGCAACAATTCTGTTAATGGTTAAGCAAATTTTGCATAATGGTCCTAATTTTATAAACAGCGCCTAACATGTAGGTGCTAAGGAGCACAAGTTTCAATCAAAAGTTAGGTGCCTTATATAGAATTACAGCTAGTGGCACCTAAAGTGGTCTAAGGCACCGGTAGGTGCTGAAACCTTAGGTGTACTCTATTTATGCTAGGGTTTTCTTTGTCTAATACGTGCACCTAAGTTAAGTGCCTATTGGTACCTATTGGTGTCAAAACATGCTCAATATCCACCCACAATCTGCCTCAAACCACACCTAGTTTCTGGTAGGTGTCTTAGAGTAGATGTCTAACTTGAATGGTAGGTCCCTATCAAGTTAGGCACCTACCATCTAATTAAGAACATAAGAACATAAGCTATGCCTCTGCTGGGTTAGACCAGAGGTCCATCATGCCCAGCAGTCCGCTCTCGCGGCGGCCCATCAGGTCCAGGACCTGTATAGTAGCCCTCTATCTATACCCTTCTATCCCCTTTTCCTTCAGAAAATTGTCCAATTCCTTCTTGAACTCCAATACCGTACTCTGCCCTATCACACCCTCTGGAAGCGCGTTCCAGATGTCCACCACCCTTTGGGTGAAGAAGAACTTCCTAGCATTGGTTCTGAATCTGTCCCCTTTTAATTTTTCCAAATGCCCTCTCATTCTGATTAAGGCTTTTTAAATAATCAGGCACATAGATCAGCTAGGTACACCAATCTAGGCACCTAACTTGAAGTTTCTTTTATAAATCAGGGCCAATCTGTTTGTATTTGGCAGAGAGAGCCTGGAAAAGTATTAGGAAAAGTCTGGTTTTAGATTTACACATCTTAGGATAATCCAAATATCTATGCCAGACTCTGCCTTTTAGGCCTAAATTCTAAAAACAGTGCCATTAGGAAAGTCCTGGTAGGTAATCTACCAGTTCCTAAGTTAATTGTTTTAATTGGCGTTTTTATACTCCTTATGTCATATTTATAAAATGGAGAGACTTATTGCAATACAACAGGGTTGTTTCAGGAAATTTCAAGATATTTGGGAGCCATTAACAAAGTATTGTAATGATTAGAAAAATCTTGTTTCCCTTAAATTTACAAGTTCAATTATGGGGTGGGAGGGAGGGTATTTTTATTGTTACATGTTGTAGAAGTATTGATTATATGATAGACTAGTGTTTAAGCCCGTTACAATAACGGGTGCTAGAGTAGATGTCTGTATGTCTGTTTTTTGTTTTTTATTTATCTCTCTCTCTCTCCCTGGATGCTGTCTGTCTGTCATTCTTTGTGTCTGGGTCTCACCCTGGTCCCGTCTGTGCATTTTTCTTTCTGTCTGTCTCCCTGGCCCCCCTGCTTGCCAAAGCAGCCTCCTTTCCCTTTCCCCCTGTTGTGCAATGCCTGCCTGCTTCTTGGCCCCCTTCTGTCCCCCCCCCCAAGATTGCTGTCTGCCCCAGAACAAACATCCCCCAAAGCAGCCCCCTTTCCTTCCCCCCCTGGCCCCCAGTTGTGCCATGCCTGCCTGCTCTGTGGCCCCCTTATGTCCCCCCCCATGATTGCTTTCTGCCCCCAGAACAACCATTCCCCCAAATCAGCCCCCTTTGCCTCTCCCTCTGGCCCCCTGTTGTGCCATGCCTGCCTGCTCCGTGGCCCTCTTCTGTTCCCCCCATGATTGCTGTCGGCCCCCAGCACATCCATCCCCCCCAAAGCAGCCCCCTTTGCCTCTCCCTCTGTTGTGCAATGGCTGCCTGCCTGCTTCGTGCACTCAGCACAACCCTCCCACCAAAACAGCTCCCTTTTCTGACTGCTCCAGGGCCCTTCTTTTTTGGCTTCCCCTCCCGTTCTTACCTTCCTCCATGCATCCATGTTTCCTGCCGCCGCTGCCGCTCCTGTTCCTGTTCAAAGCAGCCTGCTTAGGTTCATGGGCGGCTGTATTGAACCTCGCAGGCCGCTCTCCATATGGTAGCATGTTCCTTCTGACGCGATCGCGTCAGAGGAAACGTGCTTCATGTGGAGAGCGGCCTGCGAGGTTCGCTACAGAAGGCCGTGAACCTCATCAGGCCGCTTCAAACAGGAATGGCAGCGGTTGGTGCGGGAGGGGGGAGTCGTCGACTTGTTCCCTACTGCTGTAGCGCGAAAGTTGCTGGGCTCTTCGGTGGGGGCGCTGAGTGGCCGCGATCCCTCTCCTCCCAGACCACCCCCCTCCCGGGAGGAACGGAGATCGGTGGTGTCTTTATCCACTGCTGAGTTACCGAAGAGCAGGGAGTCCAGCAATGGCGGCCAGTGCTGCGCGTGTAGCTAGGAGCTGGGGACTCACGCATGCATACTCCTGCTTGGCCGCGGACCTACTGAACATGGAACAGGGATTACAGATCACGAAAGTTGGACTGCGCATGCGCGGCTAGCGGTTTTATTATATAGGATAAGGGTGGGGAGGGGGGGAGATAAGAGAATATTATATGTATCATTGTTGATTATTAAGTGATATATTTATAGTTATTTGTATGGATATGTTATCACACTTATTATAAGTTAAAAAATGAATAAAGATTTTAAAAAAAACAAACAAACAGGAATCCTTGTTGGGACCATCACCTTTTCAATAAAGGCTTTATCATTGGTTGAAAAGATACCTCCCTTGCCTTTTTTTGTTTGAATGTCCGTATTTGAAGGCGAGGTGTTCTTCTGCCTGTCTGTTGGAGGCAGAGAGTAGACATGGTTAACACATTACATACTAACCGATTAGTGTGTGTTTAGCGAATGAGCCCTTACCGCCTCATAAAGAGGGATTATGCAGTAATGGCCATGTGCTAACTGGGAAATCAGCACGTGGCCATTAATAGGAAAAATGGGAAATGTGGCATTTTACAGCCGCTCTAAAAGTGGCCTCGCCATGTGGGAAGTCCACACAACAATAATACGCAGGAAGATACAGAAAATCAGCAATTATCAGTATTTTCATTGCCACAGATACTGTTGATGGATTTTTACCATAGCTTAGTAAAAGGGCCCCAGAATTTGAAACCAAAGGATTAGCTACCCTGACATCTATGGAATATGAGTTTTTAAATGTTCAGATGACTAGTAACTACACCTCTAGATTTCATCTTATGCTCTGCTTTGTGTGAATTTTCAGCACTAGAATGTAATTTTCCTGTTTCTGGTTTAGTTTTATTTTGCAGAGAAAAAGAGAGTCCTGACAGTATGAACAGTTTTATTGATTGTAGGCTATGGATAAAATAAATTTCAGAGGAGGTCATGAAGTTTGTAGTGTGGTAATCAAAGAGCAAGTGATTAAAGCCTAGCTTTTTCACCTTTGGTGCTCTTATTCAGTCTTCTGAGGTTTAACACCTCACCTTCTAGTGTTAGCTAAATCTTAAGTGGTTTTGAGTTGATAGCACAAAAGCACCTCAAAGTTACGAAAGACAACTGAGAGAAGGAATAGAAAAAAAGTCCTCTCGTGCAAGAAGGAACTTCTCCACTGAGATTAGTTGAAGAACACTCTCGTACTGCAGAATATATGAGGAAAATATGACTTTTCACCTAAATAGAACTTGGAATTGCCACAGGAGGGCTCAGCAATGCCCAGATAAAACACTGTCATTCTTTACTTTAATGCACTTTCTGCTGGCAAGTTGTTCTAGGGAAAAAAAATCTGTTTTTTTTCCCAGTAACATCAATGTTGCATGAGATTTGGAGTCTCATTTAAGACTATATCTGGTCTTGAATTGTGACTGTGATAAGTTCTCTTAGCTCTCAACTAGGCCACTAAATGGAGATCCCTTGATAGGGAAAACTGACACACCATTCATCTTTGTTTGAGTGCTTTCTTCTTTCTAGAAGCACATAGCAATGCTAGTTTTATAAACTCTGAAGAAATGCATCCTTAAAATGACTGTCAAGTCATGAAAGAACAACAAAGAGGTGAGTAAGGGCAGGTCATGAAACCTATTGGAAATTGAACAGACAGTGGTTGTAAAACTCTCTAATCCATGTTATTTCAAAAGAATAATTATCTTATTAGAAAATAAAGCAACACCATCAACTATGTTTAGGGCTTCTGATTTTAGGTAGTACTAGTAACCAATAAACACCAATAAGATAGCCTTGATGCAAAAAATTGAAAATAGAAGTTTCTTGGATAAACACAGGAAAAACAACCCTTAGCAACTTTTCAACCTCCTGACTTATCTTGTATCCCTCACTTGTTTTTATGCCTGATTTGCACTGACAGATTCTCAGTTACACAAGTTCATGCTTTTTATTCCCTTAGGGAAAAAAAATCCAGCAATAGTATCTGTGGCAATGAAAATACTGATAACTGCTCATTTTCTGTATCTTCCTAAAAATTTAGGGGCCCTTTTACCCAAGTGCATTAAGCACTTCACGTTCAGTTTATTGCATGGTAACTGCTAGCAAACAACCAAATCTATGGGCTTTTTCTATATTTTTGTAGGTAACACACAGTAAACTATAAACAAAGTCTCTGATTCTATAAAGTCCACCTAAAGTTAGGTTCCGCTAATGTAGGCCCCTAACTTAATTGATTAATATGTTAAATCACCACCGATAATTGACACTCAACACCTCTTAATTGGCTTTTAATTGGACTTAATTGGATATTAGGCACCTAACTTGGTAGGCACATCAGTCTGAGGTAGACTTCGTCCAAGGCACATACCACAAAGTAGGCATGGTTAGGGGTGGATTATGAGCCTGTTTTGCCTGTAGGTACTTGTTTTGGACTTACAGTAGGTACTGGTAGGCACCTAACTTAGGTGCAGGTATTTAGGCAAAGAAAGCCTTAGCACAAATAGTGTGCTCCTAAATTTTGAGCAATATTTAACTACCGTAGTCATTACCATTTCCAAAATAGGCACTGAGGCTCTGATTCTATAAATGATGCCTAAAGTTAGGCAGCTAGATTGATGCGCCTAGCCATTCTAGGTGGAAGATTCTCAAAACTTTATGGTAAAAACTGATTGGTAACAATTTCAAAAAGGCAAGTCATTCTAAAAAAAAAAAAAATGCACATGCAAATGAGGTAACTTGAGATGATTCGTTGGTGATAGTGATTGGCACAAGAGCAGAATACAACTCAAAAGCATATATGGACGCATATGTCGGGAAAAGCAACCACATAATAAAAATGCCGTAAGCATACAAATCATGTGCGTGCCTTATTGGAGCATGAATAATGAGTGATTAAATATTAATTGGGTCCTTTAATTAATCTCATTTGAATCATGGAGAGAACTGGAGCCAGATACTCAAGGCCCAGCAGAGATCACCGGCAGGCAGCAGGCTCTTTCGGCACTGGCACATCCTGTGGGTTGGTGCTGCATGCTGGTGCCCGATAGCAGTAAGGGTTTGGGCTGGAGGATGGGCGGTGCATGATCCTGGTTCTCGGGGGCAATGCCGGTTCTTTGGGGTGGGGTGGGCAAAGCTGGTTCCCGGGGATGGGGTAGAAGCACGCCAGTGGCCTCGGGGGTGAGAGTGGAGGGTCTTTTGGGGATTTAGTGGGGTGGGTGGGGTGGAAGCACAGCAGTGGCCTCCGGGGGGGGGGTCTATTTGAGATGTGGAATGAATTGTCCACGTTTCCTTTAACTCCTATAGGGAAAGTTGCTTTGATATACAAGCACTTGGGTTTACGAGATTGCTTATGGAACAAATTGGTTTGTACAAAAATAAATAAATAAATTTTCATAACTTTGGCTTACTGCTCTTCATTTCACATTGAGGAAGAACTTTTTTCTTAACAAATATTACATTCTTTCCTAAGTGGGTTTGTGTATTTGAAATTAGCTTAATTAAAAGGCATAATTGGTGCTGATAATTAACAATTAGTACCTTGTAACGCTACTCTATTTGCAGTTTCATTGGTTGCCAGTCTTATAGAATTTGTTTTAAAGCTTTAATTCTTACACATAGAGCATTACACCTTCAACAACCTAATTATTTATACACTGTGACAATTCCCTATTCACCAGCAATAACTTTGAGATCTATTCAAGATAATAGATTAGTTCTTCTATCGGCAATTAGGGCAAGATGGGAATCCACGAGAAATAAAGCTTTTTATTTTATTGCAAAAATTAAAGCCTTTAAAACTATGTTGAAAACTTTCATCTTTCATGAAGCATTTGGAGAAGATTCCGTTTGGTCTGAATTAATTCATATATATTAGTGGAACCAGGTCATTCAGTGTGTATCCTGTGATTTAACATTGATACAAGAGGCTTTTTGTAATTTATGTTTAGGTATGAATGTCTATAGTATGTATCTACATAGGTCTGTCCTGTTTTAAAATGGAATTATTTTCTATATATTGTATATTTGTAAACTGCTTGGACCTGTCGTAAGAATAAGCAGTATAACAAGTTTTGATAAAACATACTGTAAAACATGTAAAATGCACTTAAGTACATTGTAGATGCCCAGTTTGGTAGGTGCCTACTTTGAGGTAGGCATCTAGTCCAAGGCACCTAGCAGAAAGTAGGCGTGGTTAGGGGGGTGGATCATGGATGTGTTTTTCATGTAAGCACCTGTTTTGGGCTTAGACACACTCATTTAGACCAAGAAAACCCTAGCATAAATAGGATGTGCCTAAGGTTAGGATGCCTATCGATATCTAAGCCCACTTTAAGCATCACTAAATGCGATTCTATAAAGTGCTCCTAGATTTTTAAGAATAACACTTAAGCGCAACACTACTCGGCACCTAAGTTTTAGGCACCATTTATTGAATCAGGGTCTGAGTGCTTCTGCACTAACACCAAATTCAGTACTAGATATATGACCTATGAAATAAAATACAGGGAATGCTCCTAATAATTGTTGCATTAGATCAAGTTGCATTATTATTATTAATTATTAATCTAATATCCCACCTTTACCTTCTAAGAACCTAAGTGCTTACAATATCCACATTATTTAAAATAAGGACTCTGATGCACATTACATTACCAAAACACAGTATTAGGCAAGTAAACACAGGACAAATAGTAATGAGATAAAGCTTGCAAATATATGCAAAATAACTCATTACTACTATATGCAAATGTCATTACAAAGCCTTTACAATTTCAAAATGTAATGAATCTTAGTAAAATGGCCCCTTCATTAGCTAAATAATAAGTACTTAAATTTATAAACACTTAAGAGGAGAAGCCCTAAATAAATTGAATTAGGTATGAAAATATTTAAGTATTCTAGGGTCCCATGGTCTTAGTTTAAAAGTTCTATGCCATATATAAACATTCAGTTTTATTAATATGTTCTTGCATTGATTATTTTTCTAAGTAAAAATACTGCTGACAGTCAAAGTTGACTTATCTTCTATCTTGAAACCATCAATCTTTTTTACTGTTGTGCTAGCCTTAATGTGGAAAAAAAACAGATTTATATTTATCAATAATGCTTGAGAAATCTAATCAGTTTTCAGCTTGGAACAGTGCATTGTTTGCTGGCCTGAATAGGATCTGATAACTTTGTACTTGAAGGGAAGCATTTGGATAGCTACTCAAACTCCAAAAATCTTTCTTCAGTTTTCCATATAGAATGCATTTTTTTAGATTAATTATAAAATAATTGGTACCTTATATAGTATGTACAAATATAAATCAAGATTGTTGGTCCAGAATAATGGCCCAAAAATGGGGGTCTTGGTTTATATTTGGGTCCTCCTTAAATCCTGGTGGTCCAGTGGTATGGTGTGCCAAGTCAGGACCGATCCCTCCCTCTCCTGAGATGAGGTGAGGTATCGGATTCTGTTTTGGCTGTCTGACAGCTGTAGAATCACTGCATGTCCCTTCCCTTCCTCCCTTCCTGCTGTAGAATCAATGCACAGCCCCTCCCTGCTATAGAATCATCATAGTTTGGCTCACCATACCACTGGACCACCAGATTTTAAGGTGGACCCGGGAAGAGGCCAGTGCTAGGTTCAGGAAGGGTGGGTGGGTATACAAATGGGTGCCACTTCAGTTTATATTCAAATTATCTCTTTTCCCCTAAGGGGGGATGTTATCTCAGTTTATATTCAAGTATACGGTAAGTTAAAGATGCATTTGATATGCGTATACTGTATAGTATTAAAAGTGAATCATGCACAGAACTGAAAAAAAAGCCTTGATTAGAAAGACCACATTCACCGAATACAGCATAGAAGACAAAAAGGAAGAGACTAAACCCAATTTTATTCAACTGTAAATATTATTAAAGATATAAGAAGGCTTGTGAACTTAGCTCAAAAACAATAAAAGGAGTGTTAATTGGAAAAGATAGAAGATTGGCAGTGACTCTTTGCTCTAAATACACCATTGTATTATAGACAGAAATGCATCTTTCATTTCTAAGCTTTGGATTTCAGATGCTTTCTACTAGAAATATGTTTTCCACTGAGACTTATCCGAACACATATTTCTGTGTAATTCATCTTGACCTTTTGCCCATCATATTATTGATGTCTAGAGAAAATAACTTGATACGTATCCCCCTGTGATGAAAGGACAAGCTACATTTTCACTCTCGTGGTGTCATCTCCAATGGAAACATGTTCAACGACATTTAATATCATTCTCTCTCCCCTTCGCCCCAGTACACACAAACATATACACTCCATTTTGTCAAAGCAAAGCAATTCAATTTCACAGCATAGTTGCTGATACCTGTTTAGTTTAGATTAAATGTAAGCTAAAGTGTAATCATACTGTAATCCGATCATAGAGTAGCATGGCTAGGGGCAAGACAGAAGATGGAAGACACTAAATTGTTCTAAACTTTTTCATATCCGGCTTGTGTAGCTGAAACTCCCTGGTGGTTGTTGATTCTAACCTTGCATGCTCAGAAAAAAATATGGTATCTCTCAGTGAACTTAAGATGAACTTTTCTTCTAAGATTTATGTTCCTCTTTTCACATGCACATGCAATGCACATGCAATGCTTGAATTTGCACAATTAGGCAGTGACCAGCCATTTGAAGATAACAGTGTATTTGCATTCAATTGTGTAGTCTAATTTTTTGTTCTTGTGACTGGTTGATGTTGTTTTTTTCATATAAAGCATAATTTTCTGCAGCTCATGGGAAATGCAGGTTTCAAAGCTTTTTAAATGGTAAAAGAGCAATTAACTAAATTTTCTTAACCTTTTCCTATCGTGTGTCCCGGATGACGGGACATTTCAAAAATGACATAGACAGTGGATAAACAGTCTGTAAGGACTAATAAAGAGCCAGGAACACAAAATATTTGAATTTACAGACTTATGACTTATTTACATTATGTTTACAATAGCCGTAAATGATAACGGTGAATAATACAAAACTTTGCTAAAATAATTACGATTGGAACCAGCGTAACGTAAAATTTATTATGATAAGAAAAGGTTAATGCTGTTGTTAGGTGCCATCAACTTACGTTCGAGTCCTAGCAACTTGATGAATTACGAATTTATAAAGAAATCATTTTTGTGCTAGTCCGGAAAGCTCCTCCAGCATCATCCCCATGGTTGTTTTCAATGTGTCCAGCCATCTGATTGTTAAATGCTAATTGCCTAAAATATTTGTGGTGTGTGTATATGTCAGTATGTCAGGTGCAACTCTGGGAAAAACCAAACAAGAAAGGGACCTGGGCATATTAATCGATAGGACCCTGAAGCCGTCGGCGCAATGCGCGGCGGCAGCAAAAAAAGCACATAGAATGCTAGGCATGATAAAGAGGGGAATCACGAGTAGATCGGAGAAAGTAATACTACCGCTTTATAGAGCAATGGTCAGACCACACTTGGAATAATGCGTCCAACATTGGTCTTCATATCTAAAGAAGGATTTAAAAGTACTCGAGAAGGTGCAGAGACGAGCAACTAAGCTAATAAAGGGCATAGAGAACTTGGAATATGAGGAACGACTTAAGAGACTGGGATTGTTCTCCCTTGAGAAGATGAGACTGCGAGGGGATATGATCGAGACTTTCAAAATACTGAAAGGATTCGACCAAATAGAGCAGGATAAAAAACTATTTACAATGTCCAATGTGACAAGGATAAGAGGATTTGGACTAAAGCTAAGGGGGGACAGGTTCAGGACAAATATCAGGAAGTTCTGCTTCACGCAACGAGTGGTGGAAACCTGGAATGCTATCCCAGAAGAGGTAATTGTGGAATCCACCGTTCTAGGATTTAAGGGTAAGTTAGATGTACACCTCCTTATGAGTGGCTTAAGGTGACATAGGTAAGGGTAAGCTAGATGCGCATCTCTTATGAGAAGCTTGAGTGATATAGGGACTAATACTATGCCAGGGCCTCCGCGTGTGCGGATCACTGGATTTGATGGACCTAGGGTCTGTTCCGGAGATGGCACTTCTTATGTTCTTAGGTAAACATGGTCTCTCTTTTGGTAGAACTTCTCTGACACTTTCTCTAGGTAATCTCTAGGGTTCTTCAGTGAAAATGCCCCTTAAGAGAAGACCAGATTAACATCAAGATTTACCTCACCCAAATAATTGCGTATGAGGGTGAAATAAAATTAAAGAGTCAGACCTCTGTCAGGTAAGTGCAATTAACACAATTTTATTTGCACTGAAATATACTGTATAAGACAAATTTAAATTTATTTTTCAGATAAATGAGTCCTTTATTCAGGCGCTAACTGATTTATTACATGCTAAATGCTAAGGCATCCGTTATATTCTATGGGCACCTTAGCATTTAGTGTGCGCTAAATTGGTTAGCGCGCCTTAATAAAAGGACCTCAAAACGGTTTAAAAAATATAGTTTTCAAAATTATTTTTTTTCATATATAAATATAATGAAGCCTATGGAAATTAACCAATTAACTATGGTTCTTCTCAACAGAAATATTTCACTATCCCCCTTTTTACTAAACCGTAGCAGTTCTTAATGCTGGCTGCAGTGGTAGTAGCTTTGATGCCCATAGAATTCCTATTAGAATTGGAGCTGTTACCGCTGTGGCTAGCACTAAAAGCCAAGCTACAGTTTTGTAAAAAGGCAGTGGGGATACATTTGGCTACCCAAAAAAATCTTCTATACAGGAATGAGAAAGAAAATCAAATCCAACTCCTATAACTTTCTCACTTATATTCAAGCAATAATTTACTTATGCCACAATTTCATTGAAAGTTTCATGCACATCAATTATGAATATCAATTATGAATGAGGGGGGAGCCTCAGAACCCCGTGCGTAATAATGTCAATTACTGCACAAGAAAGGGAAAAGATCTTCACCGGCTCTTGACCTCCTTCCTACCTACAGCAGACAGAATAAATGTTTCAAAATGGTGTCAGAAAAGTCAAAACTACTTAGCTTGTAGGTAGATTGTTCAATGATATTGAAAATGTGTTTTTGTCTCTGCCAGTCCTAGCCGACGGAAGTTAGGCTAGCTGCCGTTTCGCTAGACAAGCTGCGTTAGGGCTCCGGACAACATCTGAAAAAAAGATCAACAAATAAGTTAGCAGAGCTCTAATATGAGTGCAAAAACATTTCCAGATAAACCTGACTAAACTTAACATGCAAATGTAATTTTGAAAGTTCTCTGTAATGTCGATGTCTGTAATGTCTCTTTCCTTGTAAACCGCTTAGAACTGTTTGTGGTATGGCGGTATATAAAAATAAAGTTATTATTATTATTATTACTAAAAGACTAAACAATGATGTTGCAGCTTACAGCGGTGTACTGATTCACACGCTTGCTCAGACAGAGACCGCCCCAGGTGAAACTGCTGTTCCCTTTCTAGTGCAGTAATTGACATTATTACGCACGGGGTTCTGAGGCTCCCCCCTCATTCATAATTGATATTCATAATTGATGTGCCTGAAACTTTCAATGAAATTGTGGCATAAGTAAATTATTGCTTGAATATAAGTGAGAAAGTTATAGGAGTTGGATATATTTGGCTACCCCAGCAAACCTAGAGGACTTATCAGATAAGTATTTTCTCCTCCTTCATTAATTAATGAGTGTTGTGTTATTAAAACAGGAATAAATTGCTTTACCCTGTTTTTCCTTTCAGGTAAACCAGGTATGGACCAAAGGAATTAATGTACCTTCATCATTGGTAAGTTTAGCGTAGTTTGGAAAAATTGAGCACTCAGTCTTTTCTTAAAAACATTGTTCATGATTGTTCTAAGTATAAATTGTATGTTTAATAATGTGTTTTATGAAATATTTATGTTCAGATAATTGTATTGCATTGTCAAAGTTTAAAAATCAATAAAGATTTATTTAAAAAAAAAATTGTCCTTCAAAAATTAATTTAAAATAAAAATATAAGTGTGCACACTAAAATAATGAATAATAGTGAAACAAAAAACAACAAAAACCCTCTCTCTTCTTTCTTCAGGCTCACCCTGCAAGCACTGCCTCTGCTGAGATCCAAAGATAGGAACAATTTCACCTCCAGGTAAGTATCAGCAATTGTCCCCACCTATCTTAAATAATATAAAAGAAATAATACCCTTTCTCTCTTAGGGGTCCTTTAACTAAGGCACGTTAGCCATTTTAGCATGTGCTAAATGCTAATGCGTCCATTATGTGAGCTCAGAGTTACCTCCTTCAGGAGAAACCTTAGTGACATTAACTATTTTTTCCCCAGAAAATAAAATTTACATTTAAAAGTTGCCCTATCTAGTACACTTTACCATTCTGGTAACACATTTTATTACAGCAAAGAGCTCCTTTTACGAAGCCGCGGTAGTGGCTTTAACGTGCGTGACTTTTAATCATGCATTAACCCCCCGCGCTAGCTAGCGCATCCGGCAGTTTAGTGCACGCTATTTATCACGTTAAACCGCTACCACGGCTTCGTAAAAGGAGCCCAAAGTTCATACTATTAAAAATTATATTACTCAGCTAGTCTTTCAGCTCAACAAGTAACTGCTCACTGAACTAGTCAACCTTAATAAAAAAGGGAGACAATTTTTTTAAATAAATCTTTTCAGAATAATTTGTCAGTTCACTTTTAAACTCTATAGCAGGGGTGTCCAACCTTTTGGCTTCACTGGCCGAAAAAAATGTTTCTGGTGCTGCACAAACTTTCAAACGCTGCAGCAAGACACAGGAGGGAGCCGGCAAGATGGTAAACACCTGGGGGCAGCAGAGGAAAACACTGCATCGCCCTCAACCGGGGCCACACAAAATACTTCACGGGGCCGCATGCAGCCCTCGGGCTACAGGTTGGACACCCCTGCTCTATAGGATCCTTATGCAGGCACTTTTAATTTTATTATCTAATTTTCCTTTCTAACTTAAAAAAAAAAAAAAACTGACTGAAATAAGTTCAGTAGATTATTTTAAAATTACAGATCCCAACTTCTGCTTTAGTCTACAGTCCCAAAGTTACTCAGATAATCCTTCTCAGGTCCTTAAGGGAAAACCTTGAGGAAAATAAAATTAAAGCATATTCCATTTAACCACATTCATTTTTCTCTAATCAGTCTCCTAAAACTTCTTCACTCTAAACTTTTTTTCTATCTTAAATTAACCCAAAACAACTCTTTCATACCCATTCACTCAGCAGTCCCAGCTTCCAATGCCACTCAACAGCAACAACCAGAATGTTTATCCTGGTTATAAGGGCAACTAGCAGGTAAATGCATGTTCCCGTTGTAATATGTTTCTCCTAATTCTGTAGCCATTAATTTCATCATGAGACCTTAGCCCTCTCAGCCTCAGAAAAATATTTGTAACCTCACAGGGGTTACATATATAAAATTATTATCTTCTTAATTAAGAAATTAAACTGATATATTGACAAAAGTTGAAAACCCATCTGTTTAAGAGATTTTTCAATATATATTTAAGGATAACTTCTAATTATTTTGTAGCTACAATCTATTTATACAATTACTGGTTTGATAAGGATGGATTTATGTTTATAGCCATCTGTCTTAGGGTTCATCTAATGTGTAATTATTGTTTAACTGGATTGCTGTTGATTATGCTACTGTATCTAGATGTCCTAGTTATGACTAGCTAAATTATTGAAATCAATTTTGGACTAGGAAAATATAAGCAAATGAATCAGAATTAAATAGCTGTCTACCTTGTAAAAGCTGGTCTTATCACCACCACTACTACTGCTGCTAATATGACTACAATACTACATCTTATCATTTCTACAGTCTACTAGGTATGTTTAGCTCTGTACACCACTCTTGAAAATTGCCCTTCTCAGTAGGTTAACATAGATGCTCAATAGAGATACGGGATGGATAGATACTAGATGAGAGGGCAATTTTGAATATAAAAGGAGAGATAGACTCAGGGGTAGTGGAGAGGGAGATAGAGATACTGGATGGAAGAACAGAGATGTTGGACTTGGGGATGGAAGGAAAGGAGGGATGGACGGTGAGAAGAGAGGGAGAAATGTTGAATCAGGGCATAGGAGGATGAGGTGCTGAAAAATGGGATGGGAGAAGGACAAAGAAAGACATGCTGCATCAAGGTGGAAGGGGAGAACATAAAAGAGAGAGAACAATGTTGACTATAGGGGATGGGGAGAGAAGAAGAGAGATGAATCCATGTGGAGACAGGAGGGAAGAGAATTGGGATAAGAAGATACTAGAGGGTGGAAGGAAAGGGACAGGGAAATGTCAGGCAATGAGGGGAGGGTGGGTGGGCTACATGTGTGGAGAGAGGGAAGGGTTACTGGAAATGGTAGAACCACGCGGGAGAGATCAAAAGGGAAGTAGCAAAAAATGAGTGAGAGGACAATATTGAGTATAGAGGTAGAAATGTAATAATAAGTAGATTGAAGGAACTAGAAATCTGGGAAAGGAGTGAGATGGGAACTAAGGATTGAGAGGAGATGGAAAATTGATAGGTATTGAAAATTAAGAAGGAGTGTGAGAGAGAGGGTGAAATTTGAGTGGGCAGAGGCAGAAATGAAAAAGGGAGGGAAGAGCTGAAATGGAAAAATCAATATGTTAGAGGTAGGTATAGGAGGTAAGACAGACAAAAAATCAGAAAAGAGAAACTGGGATTAATATGAAGGAAAAACAAAGGTCCTCTTTTACAAAGGCTCGCTAAGCGTTTTGGTGCGGATTTAGCGTGTGCTAAATCAACACGTGTGCTAACCACTAATGCATCCATAGGATAACATGCATGCATTAGCATTTAGCATGTGTTTAGCGCGCACTAATATTTAGCATGTGCTATAAAGCTTAGTGAACCTTTGTAAAAGAGGGGGAAAATGTCCAGACAACAAAGGTAGAAAAAGGTGTTATATTTTGAATTTATTAACTAAAATTTGTTAGCTTTGGGATATGGGCATCACAGATATTTTAATATTGTTTTAAATGGCCTAGCCAAATGACTGATGGGGGAGTCCAAAATGGGTAGGCACCAATTTTTTTCTTCCATAAATATCTCAGCTGACAAGGGTCCCCCAAGCCCACCAACTGAAGACCTGTGTTTTGTGTGTAAAGAAGTCATTTAAAATTGTTTTATGAGTGGTAGTAATATGTAATGTAATGTAATTTATTTCTTATATACCGCTATATCCGTTAGGTTCTAAGCGGTTTACAGAAAATATACATTAAGATTAGAAATAAGAAAGGTACTTGAAAAATTCCCTTACTGTCCCGAAGGCTCACAATCTAACTAAAGTACCTGGAGGGTAATAGAGAAGTGAAAAGTAGAGTTAGAGGAAAAATAAAAATAAAATAAACATTTTAACAAGACAGCATTGATCTAAATACTTTGGAAGGTAGAAGAGAGGAGAGAAAGGAATAGAAGCAGAAGGGGGAGCCGTTGAACAGTAGAATTCTGGAGAAATTTAAATGATAGAAATAGAACAAAACAAAGACAAAAGGCAAAACAATAGATAAGATTAAAGATAAATCATAAGCTGGAAAGAAAAATAAAATAAAACTTTGTCTTCAATCCACGGTTTCAGCGTCAGTGATAAAGTGGAGCAAGTAAGTTTAGGAGGAGCGATTGACGTTTCCAGAAAATAGTGGGTGGGGAGGCCCTGCACACACAGGCACACACACACATGCACATACATCCACACACACAAGCTTACTGCAATCCCAGGCACACTTTACAATGTCTTTTTGCTTCTTTCCTCAAACAGATATGCATGAGTTTGCAAATGGAAGACTGGAAAACACATCATTTTGTCACACTATAAATGCACATTTTAAAACATTTTTTAAATAATTATTTGAATCTGCATAGGTCCACTTTGGGTAAGGGATTTTTCACAATATCATATTTTATAACTGATAAACAGCTGAGTCTTTGAAGAAGATCTTATTACAAAGGAAAACATTAAATTTCCATAGGAAAAGCAGTTTAATCTTAATATATTCAAAATGGCATCTTCCCTTTTTGTGTTAAACTTAAAGTACGTGTAATGCACAGCACATATACTTTAGTTTTATACGTGGAATCGTTTCCTGGAGGCAGGTAGAACAACCACACATAGATTTGATTATTTAAATCTGCATATGTGGCTTTGTTTAGAAAATTTACCCACAGAGAAAGCAGGTGCAAACCTCTGCATGTAACTTTTCATTAGGCAATAATTAAAACAAAAGTATCAGTGCACTTTAGCTTTGATTATGATGCAAACTCTGCAAGTCAAAAATACCTGCAGAGTTCAAACCTAGGCACTCACTTCTGATTGTACACCCTATAATAATCATATTTCAATTTTTTAAAGAGCATTAGTCTGTCTTGATATTTTGGCCTTGGAAAAGCTTCAATTTGCCAGATACCATTATTTAGCAATATACAGGTCCTGCTATTTGGATAAGGGCTGGTGACCAGGATATCCACTGTTGGCCTATACATGTTATACAGCCCAAATGCACCCCCCCCCCCCTACCATCAGATCCTCCAGTTGCCCCACATCTACCACTGATTGACTTCTTCAATCTCTTTATTAGATCCCCTGATCTGATCCTCTGGATTCACTTAACATCTTTCCCCCTTTGGTCCCTCAACCCACTACCCCGGATCTGATCCCAGTAAAACTTGCAAGGGACATGGTCCAAACTAAAGCTGTGTGTGATAAGCTTTAAAACTCAAAACGTAAAATTTAATGTTGAGCTATAGGAAGACGTTTCCACACATTGCCATTAAATTACTTTGGGGATATTAGTCTGAGAAAATCCCAACATTTTTTTCTGTTTGAAAATGGCTGTGAGATGGACTTTTTTTTAATAGATATTATGAGCAGGATGTCCTAATTCTGGCTTAGATATTCTTTAGAAAATGCTTCTCTACTTGACTTATGAACTAGTAACTGTCCTTCCTTCTGCCCTATAGTTTTATTTTGAATGACATGTCCTTAATACTGGGCACAATTGACGTAGTTATAGTTGTTTCTGTTATTTTAAGTCAGGAAATTTAACTGGAAATCTCTGCTAATTATCTATTATCTGAAGGGCTAATCCTTGAGTAAACTTTAAAACTACTGGTAACCTTTAGGCCCTCTTTTACTAAGGTGCGCTAACAGATTAGCGCGTGCTAAACGCTAACGCGTGCTTGTTAGTCTATGGATGGATTAGCGTTTAGTGCTCGCTAATTCGATTAGCGCCCCTTATTAAAGAGGGGGTAAGTCTAAAAATAAAATCAATACCCCTTAGCCCTCACCCAGAAAAGTTGCTGAATCACTGAGTTGCACAACCTTAGCTGTACACGAGTCCCTAAACCACAGTCTGTTCAATCCAATTCCTTTTCTTTATAGGAGGTATTCAAGCATTCCCTTAGTATGGCTGTAAAGTGAGGTACTCAGTAGCTATTTTGCATAAGTTCTCCTTTCCTATTTTAGAAAGAAGAAGATGCACAAGGGAATGGAACACTTCAGGTAGAAGATGCAGTCACTCTATCGACACATATCTTTGTGTAGTGAAATTCAGGACACTGAGAAGTGTACCAAGTCATTTATTGCAGTGCTGTACAGTATATTCTAAAGTACCTCTTGCAAAGAATAAAAATCTTAGGTAGTATAAATCTTTACCCTTTTCACGTTTAAGTATTTTATTCTTAAATTTAAATGCCTTGCACTTTGTTAACCACAAAATAGTTCTCCCAATTTCGTAGCTACAACACTAGGATGAGAAGCTCGGGAAAATTATTTTAAGAGTTGACACTGAACAGGAGAATGGATGTTATTCATTGAGGTCAGCTCAGAAAAGAATTACCCAAAGGTTCCTATTCCATTTTTAAGCTACTAGTGTACATCCAGAAAGGGTTTAAATATATAAATAGATATGATAGATAATATTTCATACCTGACTTCTTCTATTTCCCTCCCCCCTTTTTATAAAAACATAGCACGTTTTTAAGCACCAGTCACAGCGGTAACAGCTCCGATGCTCATAAGTGCCAGAGCTAAAAATGCTATCGCGGTTTTATAAAAGAGAGGTTTATTTATTTAGAATTTGCATGTTTTAAATCTTACTTTGGAGTTCAATTTAGTTCTAACTAGCTGTATTGGGCTAAAGTGCTATAACCTTCTATATAAAAAAATCTAGATTCCCCTCCCCCCACTATGTTTTGTTTAATTTTAATTTAATTTATTTATTTAAGAACATTTATAATCTACTTTTAACCAAAGCAGCTCACAATTCACACACACAGTCTAAAATACATAGAATTTCACGAGACCAAGGGCCTGTTTTACAAAGCCGCGCTAGCGGCTGCAGTGCGGTAATGGCCCTGAAGCCCATAGAGATTTAAAGGGCTTCGGGGCTGTTGCCGCATGGCAGCTGCTAGCACGGCTTTGTAAAACAGGCCCCAAGTGTAAGACAGGGAAAGGAGAAGAGGTCCAAGTTATAAAATCTATCACATCATAACCCCCTCTTTTACAAAGGTGTGCTAAGCATTTTAGCGTGCGCTAAACGTTAATGCGTGTATTTTATCCTATGGATGCATTAGCAGTTAACACACGCATTGATTTAGTGCATCCTAAATCCGTGCTAAAACGCTTAGCATGCCTTTGTAAAAGAAGGCCATAGTCTTCTAGGTAATATGATCACTATGGTGATCATGTTACCAATGACTATAGCAGTGCTCACTGTTGTTCTGCAGCTTATAAATAAACTAGTGTTAAAGCCCGTTACATTAATGGGTGCTAGAAAGCAGCCCCCTTTCCCTCTCCCCCTCCAGTTCCTTCCTGACTGTCTCTCTGTGGCCCCCCTTCTGTCTTCCCCCCAAAGCAAAGCTGTCTGCTTCTCAGCACACCCCTACCCCAAAGCATCCTCCTTTCCCTCTCCCCCTCCCCCTCTTTAGAGAATTTTTACATGTATGGGACACCTGCAGCACCGGCACCATACCCTCCAGCCGTTTCTCTGAGCGAAACTGCCACCACCGCTCAAACTCCTTCATGCGCCGCCCGCCTACACGCTGTTGAGGCTGCCGTGTACCATCCCCATGGTCTGGCCGGCTCCCTTAGTCCCTTGCCACCCCCGCCCCTTCCCTTCCCGTGGTCCCAACAAATGTGCAGACTCCAGCAGCGGCCGCAGCACTCTAAACACGCTGCTTCACAGCCTTCTACTGCCCTGCCGTGTCGGGCAGAGCAAATCAGGGCAGTAGAAAGCCACAAAGCAGCGTGTTTAGAGTGGTGCAGCTGCTGCTGGAGTCTGCACGTTTGTCGGGACTGCGGGAAAGGAAGGGGGTGGGGGGTGGCAAGGGACTAAGGGAGCTGGCCAGACCGCGGGAAGGGAGGGTCAGATGGGAGGGTCAAACCGCAGTGGGAGGGAAGGATGGGAGGCTGAACAGGGGTTCGGGTATGCCGGGGAGGGGGGGCGAAAACGCCACCGACGAAGACGAACTGTCTTACAGGGAGGGGGGAAAACCCTGAGCGCGCATGCGCACTCCTGCGGCCACAGACCTACAGATCATGGAAGCACGCAATTAAGAGTACGCAAGCACGGCTAGGGATTTATTATATAGGATGTATGTCTTTCTTTCTCTCTCCCTGGCCCTTTTCTTTCTGTCTCTCTCCCTTGACCACTGTCTGTCTTTTTTTTGTTTCTCTCTTTCTTTTCTTGGCTTCTGGCTGTCTGTCTGTCTTTATTTCTGTCTGTCTGTCTTTCTCCCTTTCTGTCTGTCTCTCTGTCCCCCTGTCTGTATATCATTCTTTCTCTCTTTCTCCTTGGCTGCTGGCCATCTGTATGTCTTTTTTTCTTTTTCTCTCTCTCCTTGGCTGCTGTCTGTCTGTATGTCTTTTTTTTTCTTTCTCTCTCTCTCCTTGGCCGTTGTCTATCTCTCTGTATTTTTTTATTTCTCTCTCTCTCTCCTTGGTTGCTGGCTGTCTGTTTTTCTGTCTGTCTGTCTTTCTGGCACTCTGTCTGTCTATCATTGTTTCATTCTGTCTCTCTCCTTGGCCACTGTCTGGATGGCTGTCTGTCTTTCTTTCTATCTGTCTGGATGGCCCCTTGTCTGTTTGTCTTTCCTTCTGTCTGTCTTTCTCCTTTTCTGTCTGTCTCTCTGGCTCCTTGTTTGTTTGGCTTTCTGTCTGTCTTTCTCCCTGTCTGTCTTTCTGGCCTACTGTTTGTCTGTCATTCTTTCTTTCTTTCTCTCTCTCTTTTCTTGGCCGCTGTGTGGATGGCTGACTTTCTTTCTGTCTGTCTTTCTGCCTGGCCCCCTGTTTATCTTTCTGGCTGTCTCTCTGCCTGGCCCCCAGCTTTTGTCTGTCTGTCTCTCTGTCTTTCTGCCTGGCTCCCTGTTTTTCTTTCTGTCTGTCTCTCTGCCTGGCCCCATGTTTTTCTATCTCTCTGTCTTTCTGCCTGACCTCTGTCTTTCTTTCTGTCTGTCTCTCTGCTTGGCCCCCTGTTTTTCTTTCTGTCTGTCTCTCTGCCTGACCCCCCTGTCTCTGTCCTTGGCCCCCTGCCTGTATTTTTCTGTCTCTTCTGGCCCTCTTCTGTCTGTCGGCCTCCCAGCATACCCCTCCCTCCAAAGCAGCACCCTTTCCCTCTCCCCCTCCACTTCCCTGAGCTGTTTTGGTTTTTTTTTACCTTGTAACAGTGGCTGCACACCCTCCAGCAAAGCAGCACCGGAACTGACACTCTCCACTAACAGGAGAGAAAATGCCGGCGCTGCCACTGTGAAACCGCCACCGCAACTGCCACTCTCCTGTCCCGACAAACCGCCAAACGCGCCTGAAGCCGACCGCGCTGACACACAGTCACGCACCTTCAGCCACCGCACGCGCCTCCAGCCCCTGCAAGCGCCATGAGGTGTAATAGAATACTGCCACAGAAGCACACCTCACAGCGCCAGGAAACATGAAATTTCAAGAGCGCATGCGCGCTCTAGGGTTTTATTATTATAGATTATATAAACAGTGCCAGTAAAAAAAATAGGCATGGAACATTATTTTATAAACAATGCTCGGAGTTGAGCACTGTTTAAAGAATATTTATTTTATTTATTTAAGAACATTTATAATCCGCTTTTAATCAAAGCGGCTCACAATTCACTTACATAGGAGGGGTCTTAGGCATCCAGGCCAGTCAGAGCCTTAGGCCCCTTCACGGTGCATCCCAAGATGCACCAGGAAGGACAGGGCCCATTTTCAATGACGCAGGCCCATGGGAGGGGCCTTAAACAACTTTGGTCAATCAGAGCCTCAGGCTCCTCCCCGGTGCATCCCGAGATGGCTAGGCAATTACATCAACAGAGCCGGGTCGACCTATGGCGCATTTTAGAAAGAAATTAAGACAGCTCTGTTCGATAGATTTATCTCCTAGTCAGATACCCCTGCTAAAATTATTAATAACATGTCGATATTGTGTATTCTCACTAATTGTATTCTGTTTCCACTGACTGTTCAGTGACATCTTAGCCAGTTGCATTCTGGAATTTGCTGATTGTCCAGCCCACTTCACAAGTTGATAAGAATCAGCTCCGATCCCCATAGGGAGGAGCGGTGGCAAATCGGCTGAAGCCGTTGCCACTAGCAGGGGGGGGGGGCGGAGGAGAGGGGGGGTAGATAAAAGAGGAGTGGGAAGGGGGATGCACCCTTTTTCGGCGACGCAAGAGCTAGGAGAAGGAGGCAGCATCCCTCCCACCCACCCTCAACTATCGTCGCAGAAGGAGGCAGCATTGTCAGCCACAAAACAATATAATAACCAAAAAAATAAATAAATAAATATATATCAACAAAACTAACCTTCTGCATCGCCAGGTAAGAATCTTCTGCATATAGCGGCCACGCGGCAGCGGTCCTCATCTTCCCTCCCGATACACGTGGCTGCAGGCCCATGGGTGCCGATGCAGGCCCTATGTTAGTCGGCAGCCCTGCGAGCCAGCAGGAGTTCTCTCCGTGGTAACTACTATGCCCTTCCGTTCTTGGCGGGGGGCCCCTCAGTCCGACGACCGCTGCGGGAGGGGAGGGAGGGCTCGTCGGCGGGGTCAGCTGGCCTTGCTTGTCCGCCGTTCTCTTCATCCCCTCCGCGAGCTGGACTTCAAGCCGCCGCCCTGGCGAGGGGGGGGGGGGCCGCCCGCCCCACACTCGCGTTGCTCCGGCTGGTGAGGAGTCGCGGCGTCGGCCGCGCCGGCTTTCAGTGCCACCGACTCCCTCATCCCTGGCCGCATGTTGCCGTTCGGGGACGGCTAATCCCTCTGCCCAGGCCGCGGGCCGCGTGGGAGCTAGCGGTTCGCGGCATCAGGGGGGGGCGAAAATGGGGCGGGCCGCCCCAAACAGTCACGCTGGTCCGTCTCACCAATGGCCGACCGCTCCCCTCCTCCCAGGCCGCGAGCCGCGTTAGGGCCAGCAGCTCGCGGCGCAGAATGCTCGGACCGGCGCTCCCCTCCTCCCTGGCCTATAGGGGCTATCGGCTCGCGGCACCAACCGCGCGGCACCGACCGCACCAGACCGGCGCTCCCCTCCGCCCAGGCCGCGGGCAGCGTTGGGGTTGTCGGCTCGTGGCTCCAAGCGCATTTGGTCGGCGCTGCGGGGTGCCGGCGTTCGGGTCCAGCGATTCCCTTCCTCGAAGCTGGCAAAGCGCTTTTGGTCGGCGCTGCGGGGTGCCGGCGTTCGGGGCCAGCGATTCCCTTCCTCGAGGCTGGCGGCGCACGGCACCGATTGAGTCCAACCGGTGCTCCGGGGCGGCACGCCCCCTGCCTGCGTGTGAGGCGCCCAGCCCCCTCTTAAAAAAAAATAAAAAAAATAAAAAAAAAATTTATGTCCCCTGCCGTCGCAGCTTGATCGTCCGCAGTGGCCCAACAGAGGGTGCTGGTAGCCCGAATAAGGTAAGATGATACGCTTTTAGATGCTATTAAGCTTATTACTGCATTACTTTTATTCATGCTATGTGCCATTTTATGCTACGAAGGCTATTGTGTGCTATTTAAATGCTATTGCACGCTATTATATACGATAGGCCATTATATGCTAATTTTGGCTATTTATATATTGTGTGCTATTTAAATGCTATTGCACGCTATTATATACGATAGGCCATTATATGCTAATTTTGGCTATTTATATATGCTATATAACAACTTTCAACAACAACAATATGGCACCAACGCGCTTGTCTACTGTTTAAATGCTATTGCAGGCTATTATTTGCTATTGGCCATTATATTCTTGGTTGGCTATCTGTATTAGCTATGCAACGTGGCACCAACGCGCTGGTCTCCAGCTGGTTCTCTTGCTATCTGTATATGCTATGCAACGTGTCACCAACGCGCTGGTCTCCAGCTGGTTCTCTTGCTATCTGTATATGCTATGCAACGTGTCACCAACGCGCTGGTCTCCAGCTGGTTCTCTTGCTATCTGTATATGCTATGCAACGTGGCACCAACGCGCTGGTCTCCAGCTGGTTCTCTTGCTATCTGTATATGCTATGCAACGTGGCACCAACGCGCTGGTCTCCAGCTGGTTCTCTTGCTATCTGTATATGCTATGCAACGTGGCACCAACGCGCTGGTCTCCAGCTGGTTCTCTTGCCTGCCTTTGTTATTGACGTCTTTATACGTCTTTATATTGCATCTTATGCATATTGATAGAGCCAGCCTCACTGTCTCTATTCTTTTAGTACTTCTTATAGACATGCCGGCTCAACGTAAGTCGCGAGCAAAACCAGCAGCTCAACGTAAGCCACGAGCAAAACCAGCAGCTCAGATACAGCCCTCAGCGACTAGTCAGAAAAAGACTAGGACTACGCGTGCCACAACATCAGCGGCTCTAACAGCAGAGGCTTCCACGGCCTCAACTGCAGCAGCAGCTTCTACGGCAGCACAATTTCAGCAATATACAACAGCAGAGGCTTCCACGGCCTCAACTGCAGCGCCAGCTTCTACGGCAGCACAATATCAGCAATATACAACATCAGCGGCTCTAACAGCAGAGGCTTCCACGGCCTCAACTGCAGCGCCAGCTTCTACGGCAGCGCAATCTCAGCAAGATCTAGTTGCCTTAATGGCGGAGTTCCAGAGGCAGATACTTCAGCACGGGGTTCAAACGGTGCACCAACGACTTCTTGGGGGCCAGTCAACACGGGTCCCTGTGGAGCCACCACAAGCGGCACCACCTCCACCTCAAGCTGCACCAGCACCGACATACCCACCTCCAGCACAGCCGATGTTACCAGCACAGCCGCTGTTGGTCCCAGGTGAGCCACTAACACCAACATACTCACCTCTAGCACATGAGATTGCGCCCGTTACACGAGATGCTCTCTCTTCACACATTATGCCCTCATCTCTCAGGTTAGCTAATGGGCAGGCGGAGGACCAGCTTACGCTAGCACGTAGTATACGTGAGGCACTGTTGATCTTCGAACAGTCTAGGGCTATACCCCCTTCTGAACCTATTAACGCAGGGCCATCAGTTCAAACAGACCCCATAGTTAGCAGAGGAGGGGATGACATCACATGTGGTGTAACCACTCTCGCTTCGGGAGTCCCTAGAGCAGTGAAAGAGAAAATATGGAAGAGAGACTATGTAGACATGTTTTCCTTATTACAGAGGGAACCTGAGGAGGACAACTACATAGAGACTGATAGGATATACATATAGTTAGAGAGAGAGAGAAAACCAAAAATCTATAAATCCTTAACTAACTGGATATCCGCCTTCCACATATACATGAGTGTAGTAGTAGAAAGAGAGCCAGAGATATCCCCCTACTTAATCAGATATTTGGACACAATTATCCGGGCGCACAAGAAATACGGGGAATGGGCCTGGCTCAACTACGACATTAAATTCCGGAAAACAAACTGCATCTGGCAGGAGTGAGTAGGAGTTGTTTTCTTTTGCCCTTAGTCTACCAGAGACTGCAAATGTAGGCCAATAAGGGTGAGAGGCTGAGACTGGTTTCAATATTCAATGGTATTATATGGTTCAGTGCCACTGAATATCTCCGCTTAACCTCAGCCAAGCAATTTAAACATTTGGAGGCTCTCCTGGTCATTTAAATAGCTTTTGTTTAATTTTTTTTCCCTTCACTTCTTTATTATCATTTTCCTATTTATTTATCTCAATTATGCATTTTTTTGTACTGTTTTTATTGTTACTCTTTTGAAATGTACCTTATATAGTTTTATACAGGTGATTTAGCTAGATTGTGAGCCTGTTGGACAGATAGGGAAGTTTCGAAGCACCTAATATTAGATATTTTATTGTTTGTTAACTGCCTTGATTTGACTATAATTTTCAAGAAATGTGGTATATCAAATAAACTAACTGTAATTATTTAGATATTCTTCAAGAGAGAGTGGAAAGGGGATCTTAAGGGGGATTCTGAAGTTCTGAGGGAGTAGGAGGATCAGTACGGGGCTGTTGGGCCTTATCAACTGCTACCCGGAGGTCAACCCAGAGGTCAATATTCAAATAGATACCTGGTTAAACTTGCCACATAAACGGCCTCCTTTTACAAAGCCATAGTAGCAATTTCCGGTTGAACTCATATGACGCAGTCTATAGGAATTAAATGGGCTGTGTCATTTTGGTCCATAGAAATCACTACCATGGTTTTATAAAAGGGGCACAAAGTTAGAACATATTTTTTTCTGTCCTACTTTTATGCACTTACCTGAATATTGCTGCTAACTAGCTAGGTCACTGTTCCACCCAAACTCCATCCCTAGCCTGCTCCCAACCTCCCTAGTTAGGAGATGACTGGTTAGTTGGAATATTCAGTGGTATTATATAGTTAAGTGCTACTGAATATCTCTGCTTAACCCCAACCAAGCAATTTAAACATTTGGGGCCTCTCCTGTCCATTTAAATAGCTTTGGATATTTACCCCTTAATGTTTGTTTTCCTTGAAATGGGTCTCAAAGTTCACTAGGTTCAAGTTGAGAACAAGGTTTTATTTTGTTTGTTTTTTTCTCATTTTGAATTGTGATAATTTAGAAAGACAGGTATCCTTTGTGTGTCATGAGCCTGCAAAGAGTTAAATTAGTATGCATCATAAGGGGCATGATAAGCAAGGCATTGGAGGCATACTTGAGTCTCAGAAATCCAATGCGTATGTGTTTCTTCTCATCTCTGGCACTGGACAGCAGCTGTGGAGAAGGTGGGCAGAGGGCTGACATGAAGGAGAGACTGCTGTTTAGGAAAGTGACTCTCTTGCTAGCTAGGAGAGAAGTAAGGCAGCCTCTGCTAAAAGCACTTGCTGCTGCTTCCCCAAATGTTTGCTACTTTAGTCCACCACCAACTTCATTTCCCTAATGACAGAGCCACCCATGCTCACAAGCCCATCTTGTTTGTTTTTAAAGCAACCCCAGTTACCATGACGTGAGATGGTCAAGTCATAATAGCCTGAGCATCTGATGATTTTCACCTGACAGAGGGCAAAAGGAAACTAGATAAATTGAACACAATTATAATAACTATCTTCCTCCTGGATTAAGGTACAGGGTGCTTGAGAAGACAGGAAGAAACAGAGAGAGTTAACTGTTTCAGTCCACTGTCATTAGATATAAAAATGGAAGTGTATACTTACTACAAAAAGATACTCTCAAATGAGAAAGGATGTCCAAAAAATGTACACACCTAGATTACATCCAAATATCTACCCAGTACTACAGATAAATATTATTTTAAAACTCGGAGAAAAGACCATGGAGGGGCATAATCGAAAGGGACGTCTAAGTCCATTTTCGTCTAAGTCGCAAGTCGTCCAATGTAAAAAACAGCCTAGGACACATTTTTGAAAAAAAAAATTTGTTTCGAAAATCGTCTAACTATACGTCCTGCCGATCTGATCATCCAAGTCACTAAATCGTCCATCTTTATACTACATTTCTGTCCAACTTTTCATCCAAGTCAAAAACACCTAGAACAAGCCCTGTTGGACGTAGGAGGGGTCTGCAAAGTGATGGACTGAACACCCAGACATGCCACCTAAATAGTGGGGTACCTTACAGGGCACTGCTGTAAACTTCACCAAAAGGATGCCATCTCTTCTCCTCACTACAGCTTCTTATAGGTCATGGTGAGCCCCCCCAAACCACCTCCAGAATCCCCTAGACCTACTTATCTACCACCCCAATAGCCCTTATGTCTGCAGGAGCGATTTATATGCCAGTAAAAAAGGGTTTTGGGATGTATAGGGGAGTGCACATGTTTAAGTATCAAGGCAGTGATTACAGGGGCTTATGGGCATGGGTCCTCCTCTCTATAGGTCCCTAACCACCCCCACCCCCCAAGATGACTTAAGCCGCCTCTGTGCTAGACGACTAGGCTTTCCTATGTCAGGCAGCCAGGTGATGATGGTCTGAAGGCTGAATTTTAAAGGTGTGATTAATATTTTTATGGGGTCGGTGACCACTGGGGTAATGTGTGGAAGTGGCAATAGGAGTTGGGGGCAATAGGAGGTGAGACGGGTTTACTTATGCTCAATGAAGCTGTGTTGCGAAACAGGGAACCCTGTTGGAAACTGTGGAGTATATTACCAGCGGTGAAGAGTTTTTAGCCTCTGTGTGGATGGCTCACGCTCCACTGTGCGGGTTTGGTCCTGCTTCTACATCCCAGTACTACTACGAAGATCATTGAAAACTCGACGTTTATTAAGATAAGTGTGATGTTTTTTTGGATATAACAGCTTATGATAGTGTTTGAGTTTTTTCCACTTAGGAGTGCACCGGTTTGTGAGTG
The DNA here is from genome assembly GCF_902459505.1 of Geotrypetes seraphini. NCBI lineage: Eukaryota > Metazoa > Chordata > Amphibia > Gymnophiona > Dermophiidae > Geotrypetes > Geotrypetes seraphini. Next base: position 75,006,726 of record NC_047089.1, on the reverse strand, counting down.
TTTTGCAAGACGAGCAAAACATTCACAAAATTGGCACCTCGGAAACCGAGCGTGCCTTGATTTACGAGCGCCCCCCCCTCCCCCCCACGATCCGGCACTCTCCCCCCACGATCCGGCATGCCCCAGGCACCCACCCGATCACATTCCGTACCCCCATTTGGCACTGGCACCGGCACCAACGCACAGTACATGTCGGTGCCGGTGCCTGAAGATCTGCCTTCTTCTTTGCGCTGGGCCTTGAGCATCTGCGCATGCTCAAGGCCTTCGGGTTCCCATTCTCTCCAAGAATCTCCGAGAATCTCGGCGAGAACGGGAACCTGAAGGCCTTGAGCTTGTGCAGATGCTCAAGGCCCAGCGCGAAGAAGGCAGATCTTTGGGCACCGGCACCGGCATGTCCTGTGCATTGGTACCGATGCAGGTGCCAAATGGGGGTAAGAAATGTGATCGGGTGAGTGCCTGGGGCATGCCGGATAGCGGAAGGAGGGGGGGTGCGACACGAGCAGGGGATGCCAGATCGCGGGGGGCGCCACGAGCGGGGGGATGGTGGATCACGCAGGGGGGTCGAAACAAGTGGGGGGACCTTCATGAGTGAGGGGAGCAATGCTGGTTCTTGAGGGGGTAGAGCAGCGCCGCTGGCCTTGGGGGATGGGGATGGGTGGGAACGAATCAAGCGAGTTTCCCTTAGTTCCTATGTGGAAACTCGCCTTGATATACGGATATTTTGTTTTACGAGCATGCTTCTGGAACAAATTATGCTCGTAAACCAAGGTTTCACTGTATCTTGGAGTTTTTGACCAGTGATGTGTCTGCTTGTCTCAAAGTTGATATTTTGAGAGTGGTTTTCTATATGGGTAGCAACTGTTTGGCACCCTTACTAGACACTGAGGTCTTTTCTCAGATTTTTAAAAGAATATTTATCTGTAGTACTGGGTAGATATTTGGATGTAATCTAGGAGTGTATACTTACTATCATATGGTTTCTGTGACAGGGAAGAGATACAACAAAGCATGATTTGCATGCCTCAGTATTTTTATAATTCAAGCTATTGTAAACAATTTACATAAACACAGGCACTATCAAAGATCTTTCCTGAGCTGTCACCATGATTATGTTAGTGAGCTGACAGCCATAAGGCCTTTAAATGACAATAAGACAAAACAGTGCCTGTGTCTCTAGATTCGGTTTCTCTTGTGATTGCAGTATGGTCCTCATTAACTTTCTTCCCCTCTGAGTTTAAAATGAGCACAAATTGATTTAAAACTCCAAATGGAACTGTCTTCAATGTTTATGGAATGTGTTTAACACAAATCTGAAAGCAATTCAAAAATAGCAGGAAATGCTTTGAGTTTCTTGGTTGGGTCTTCTTATCAGTTAATATCACATTTTGACAATTTGAGGTCAATGTCCCATCTCTTTGTCTAGATTGCAAAGTATATGACTATGGGTAACTTGCTTAATCCTCCATTGCCCTAATGTGAGGGTGTCTATATGATTCTGCCACTTCCCCTTAAGGATACTCCCTCATAATATCAGGAACACCTTAAAATTCAGCCCTTAAAATTCACCTTAACCCACTATGTGGCTCCAGTTTATCCTGACTCTAAGGCCTGACCTTGTTCACATTATCATACCCAGGTAGAAAACTACCCCCCCCCCCCTTTACAAAATAAAAAAGCGGTTTTAGTGCCAGCTGGCGCTGAATGCTCTGCGCCGCTCCTCACACTCATATGACCCCCCACACTCCCTCAGTGACCATTGACCCCCCTACACACACACACACAGACCGCCATAAAAATCAGAATAAAAACGTACATATCTGCCTCCAGAACAATAGCACTTGGCATAGGAAAGCCTAGTGGGTGGCTTAAATAGTCTGGGGGGGGGGGATGAGCTAGTGAACCATAGAGAGGAGGACCCTGGCCCATAAGCCACTCTAACCACTGCATTCATGGTGGAACATGTGCACCCACCAAAACCCTATTGTATTGCCATATAGGTGCCACCTGCAGCCATAAGGGCTATTAGGGTGGGTTTTGGGAGGCTCACCATGACTTGGGAGTTATGGTGAGATGTTTAGATAGCACGCTTTTTGTGAAGTTCACAGCAGTACACTGTAAGGTGCCCCACTACTCTTTTGCTATGTCTGGGTGACCAGTCCATAACTTTGCTGACCTCTCCCACATCCAAAAAGTCTTTTTCTAGGCGTTTTGGACTTGGACAATTTTTTGGGATGAGAATGCGATATAAGACGCGCTAAAACAGCTAGCTCGCCTTAGTAAAAGGACCAATTAGTGTCTAGATGATCAAACAGCTAGACGATTCTCAAAAAAATATATATTTTGGATGAATTTTTCGAGAATGGAATTTAGAGGCTGCCAACTTTGGGTGACTAGCGCCCTAGGTCCAAAACAGACTTAGATTTAAAAAAATATATATATTATTATGCCGCTCCACGTCTACCATGCTATGTTTGTATATATACTATGTTTGTATATACATACTATGTTTGCATATACATACTATGTTTGCCATGTTATGCTTGTAAATATAATACTGTGATTGCCATGTTTTGCCAAAAAAGCTTGTTATGCTATGTTTGCCATGCTATGCAGTATATACAATATAATACTATGGTTGCCATCCTATGTTAGCCACACTTATAATACTATGCTTGTCATGCAATGTTTGCCTTGTTATTTTTTGTCATACACAATACTTGTGTCTCAACATACCATCTTTGTCATTTTATATCCAATCCTATCTGCCTCTTCCCGTAGAGGGTATTATAATAGGTTTGCACTTTGGCCACAAGGAACCAAAGCTCCCAAAGCAAGAAAGTACCCTTTATCATTCCTCCAGACCGGCACAGAGCGGATGAGTTCACGCTTCTCTGGCAACAGGTGGAGACTGAGACATTGACTTTTGGCTAAGTACAAGTGTGCAGTCCCATCTAAAATCAGTCTGTTCTCAGTCTCTGGCAGGTAGAATGGTAAGCTTGTGCAGTTTGTGATTGAGGTTTCTTAGGGCCTTTGGGGTCTGATTAGTGAATCTTTCTTGTGCCTTTTGCTGTCTGGACTGAGCTTGGGGGACCATCTTGGGGGTCCTACCAACATCATGGGTGCCACACTTAGAAAGGTTGAGTCCCTCCACCCCTTTCCCCCCTGCCCCTCATGTCTTTGCTTTAGAGGAGCGTCAACTGTACACCTGGCCACCTGTTAGGCACAGACTACAATTTAGAAAGCCAGTGGGGTCTTCTCTCTTAAGACAGTAAAATGAACAAGAAATAAAAGGAGCATAAAAGGTCCTGAGGCTGCTGTTTTTATACAGCGTTATGTGCAGAAAAACTGTGCACAAAGTGTTCTGGCCACCTCGAGGGGGAACCAGTGCCAAAAAACTTTATGGCCATACCATATTAACCCCAGCACTTCCAATCTCTTTTGGAACCATAGGCCCGGTGAATTCCAGATCAGCTATTACGAAATTCCCAGTGATCCATGATGTCATCCATGAACAGCACCTTCACATCTTATAAATAAGTGAAGCCAGGCTAGATGAAAATTGGAGTTTACCACAGGCTGAACTACTGTATAACCAACAGAGCACTGTTTCTGGCTGGCTAAGTACCACTAAATATCAGAATGATAAGGCTTGAGATTTCAAAACAGTTGGTATTCATCCACTCCTGAGGCAGCTATTTAGCAAAACATGACCTTGTCAGGTGACCTTGTTTAGACTTGGAAGTAAAAAAGTGGCAAATAAAGACTTTATATATAGCTTGTGTCTCTTCTGTTCTCAATATTGGATTTTGTGGATTTTTTTTTTTTTTTTTTAAATCTTGTTTTCTTAGTCTACATACACAGGCACACATGCCCTATGCGCCATGTATTGCATAAAGGCACACACTTCTTGTCACTTCCAACCTTAGACATAGAGTTATACATGCGATGGGGCATTTTTGTTACTTGAATGTGATTGAAACCGTTCTGAAGTTTTTGGGACGATGGGATAAAAATTGAAATAAATAAATAGAAACATCCTTCTTTTTTGAATGTTTCTCTCTGTTCCATGATTACTGAAAGGTGTCTTAATTTTGGGCCCACCCTAAAGATATCTTCAACATGCTCACTTGCTGTTTGAATGAACTACAGTGAAAAACATCCTATTTTTGCTTTTCAAAAGTTGACATTTGGATATTTTCAACAGATGGATATTTTGAGGTCTTTTTGAGATGTCTATCTGCTTCAAAAATGAGTGTCAAAGCCTTCCCAGACTCCCCCTCTTAAAAAATAACCATGTACTTTACTTCCACAAACATTTAAAATATACCATGTAATCAGCAGCTGCTCAAACCACACATATGAGACCACACCCTGTCTACTCAATTGTAGAAAAGAAAAACTTGCTATTATGTTGTACTGTATGAATGCACCTTATAATTTGCTTTGCTGTTCTTTTTAAAATTCTTTTTAGCATATCCATTTCTTCATTACTCAAATCATTATCAGAACTGAATTTAATAACTACAGAGCTGTTTCCATTCCAAATTGTTTAATTGCAAGGGCTATTAACTTTATTTCAAGCTACAAAGGATTATAGAATCCTTTACCTGTGGGGAATAAACAAGTGCAAAGTGAGCTGACAACTGCTTCCCAGTAAATAGGTTTATTAATTATTGCCTTGTTGTGAATAAATCTGAATGTTATGACACTATACAGAAAATATACTAGCCAACATTTTTTAATATTATTATGAACTGTTTCATCTGTTTCTCAAAATACATTATGCAGGCCTGCATTGCAATCTGGATGCACTTATGAATTCATTATTCTATCACAGTAGATAAAATTAACCTAGCCTTTTCTCTGTGTGAAATACTGGAACAAAAATTTCCTTCTACTCCAAATATTTAGGCCTTGATTCATCAAGGCCTATTACCACAGAAACAGAATAGGAGAAAAGTGTCAGTGAATCAGTCTTGAAAGATTAAAAGTGTAGAACTGCAGGAGCAATTCATTCCTTTCTAAAAAGAATCTAGTTGAAGCAATTGTATAAATGATCCCATTGAATGGATGATGCATCATAACTACCAACTTTAATCTGTATGGTTTTCATAGAAGTGCCACAGGTGGTTGTATTAATTCACTATGGGACCATAGATGTAAGTGCCACTGGGTTTGTAGGTTCCCATGGCAACAAGCAGCTCTTCCACAGGCAACCATAACATGCATATAGCCACTACCATGGTAAACAGCAAGCAAATTATTTTAACTTCATCTTGTATTCTTTTCCACAGACCGTCTTCCAATTACCTTCTTCTGTAGGAGTTACTTAGGAAAAGTGAATCTGTCTGGTCAGTTGTCTGTCATAAATTATGTATGTGAAACTTGAATATTCCCACTGCAACCATGCTTTTTTCTTCCAATAACTGGAAGCAGAAATCCCACCACGATTTCTAAACCAATTGTTATGAGTGCATCTATCCCTGCTTCTTATCTGTTTAAGGAGTTGATTTACTCCCATGCAAGTAAGCACTAAAAGCTCCATTTTCACTTAGTGGTGCATTAAGGTAGTAAATAATTAGAGGGATCTCCTTTAGAGTGAAAATATTTCCCAGTTAATCTCTCCCCCTTCCCCCCCCCCCCACAATTAAAAAGCACACATTGAATCACTGTCTTTAACAAACTGTTCAGCGAGACTTCTTGTATATCCCAGTTTTCTGCAAGACTACAGTTTAGCATATTCATTTCAGTTCCTTTATTTAACCTTTTACTATGCCATCTTAGGGGGTGGCAGTGCAGTGGAAGTAAAGAAGTAGAGAACTACAGGCTGGTAAATCTGACCTCTGTGGTAAGTAAATTAATGGAAACACTTTTAAAACAGAGTATAGTGAAGTTTCTAGAATCCAGGACCTGAGGCAACATGGATTCACTGGAGGCCGGTCTTGTCAGACAAGTCTGATCAATTTCTTTGACTGGGTGACTAGAGAATTGGATAGAGGAAGTACACTAGATGTAGTGTATTTAGATTTTAGCAAAGCTTTTGACATTGTTCCATACTCCAAACTGGGATGGGCCCTTGGGATGGACATCAGACTGGGTTAGGAACTGTTTGAATGAAAGGCGACAGAATGTAGTGGTTAATGTAGATCTCTCTGTTGTATTTTTTGTAAGTGATCTTGCTGAAGGGCTGTCAGGTAAGATTTGCCACTTTGCAGATGATACCAAAATCTGCAATAGGATAGATACTCCTAATGATGTGAATAATGTGAGAAAGGACTTAGCAAAGCTTGAAGAATGGTCTGAAATTTGGCAGCTAAGATTTAATGCTAAGAAATGCAGAGTCATGCATTTGGGCTGCAAAAACCTGCAGGAATGGTACAGTTTAGGGGTGAAGAACTTTTGTGCATGAAAGAGGAGCGGGACTTGGGAGTGTTAGTATATGATAATCTTAAGGTAGCTAAACAGGTCAAAAAGGTGACGCTGAAAGTTAGAAGAATGATAGGGAGAGGAATGACAAAAGAGGTATTGTTGCCCCTGTATAAGACTCTGATGAGATCTCATTTACAATATTTATAATTCTGGAGACCGTAACTTCAAAGGAAAGCTACTAAAATGGTCAGTAGTCTTTATTATAAGGCGTATGGGAACAGACTCTTTGGAGGAAAGGTGGGAGAGGGGATATATGACAGAGACATTTAAATATGTACATGGCATAAATGCATATGAGGTGAGGCTCTTTTATTTGAAAGGAAGCTCTGGAATGAGAGGTCATAGGATGAAGTTAAGAGGTGATAGGCTTTTTTACAGAAAAGGTGGTAGGTTCCCAGTAGAGGTGGTGGAGACAAAAAAACGTGTCTGAATTCAAGAAAGCATGGGACAGGCACATGGGATCTCTTAGGGAGAGGAGGAGATAGTAAATGCTGTGGATTGTCAGACTGGATGGGCCATTTGACCTTTATCTGTCATCATATTTCTATGTTTCTATGAAAGGGAAATCATTTCTATTCAGCCTGGAGTAGCCCATAGCCAGTCCATTTTTCAGATTATCTAAAATGAATATGCATACGTGCAAATCTATCTCCGATGCTGTATACATTCATTGCAGAATGGCTGGAGGTACTCCAGTACTGGCTTGAGAAACATGGAAAATACATGTGTCACCTCACACTTTACTGATATTGGAAACATTCTTATTCATTCAGATGATTATTCTATATTATAGTCTCCAGGGAGTGATGGAGGGGTATTATATACAATAGTCTCTATAAATATATAGGAAGGAATCTGTAAATGATGCCCAAATTTGGGCATCAAAAAATAAATGAAATGGTGCTTTGAGTTGGGCATGACTGATAGATCATAAAGAAATGTATATCGATACAATATCCTCAGTATGTGTCATGTTAGGATAAAAATTTGTATGGAAAAATCTTGCACTGTAACTATAACAAATTTTACCTGTAAACAATATATTATGTATATTGGTTTTCGATCCCTGATATGTGTTGAGTTAGGATACAAACTTTTACTGGAAAAAAACTTGTGCTGTTACTATAGCAAATTGTAACCTGTTAACTGTTTATTATGTACTAGATTTTTAGCCCGTTACATTAATGGGTGCTAGCAGCTCTTCTTCCTTACTGTTTTTTCCCCCTGTCCAGCAACATACCCCCTTTGCTCCCACTGTCTAGCAGTAGGCCTTTTCTCTTACTTTTACCTCTCCCCTGTCTAGCAGCACCCCTTCACTGCTCCCCCTGTTCAACAGTAGCCCTTCTCCATTGGTTTTACCTCCCCCCGGCCCAGCAGTAGCACTTCTTCCTAACTTTTACACCCCCCCTGTTCAACAGCACCCCTTCCCTGCTCCCCCTGTCCAACAGTAGCCATTATCCCTTCCTTTTACCTTCCCCCTGTCCAGCAGCACCATTTGTTCCAAATTCCAGCGGTCTCTCCCAATCATCGGGCCCTCGCCTCCTCTTCCCGTTGCTGGGGTGCCTGCAGCGGCACCGTATGTGGAGCTATCTCCAACGCTCACACTTTCTCCTTGTCCTCCTGCCCAATTTCCCCCCCTCCCAAAACGGACGTTAGAGTTGATTGCACGACTGTGTGCGGCGGTCTTTAGCTTCCTGTTTGTCTCCGTGGGTAACGTTTTTGGGTTTTTTTCATGTAGGCCAACATTGTTTATTTTTTTTTCATTGAGGCTGGCTTCCAACCACCACATGCACCACGCGCCACAAACAGCCGCACTTGCCACAAATAGAATACGGCCACGGAGGCACACATCACAGTGGCAGGAATCACAGCATTGTAAGTGCGCATGCGCACTTAGGGTTTTATTATAGAGGATGTTAGTCTGCAACCCTTTCTAAGCTCTTTGGGGAGGATGGGATAGGAAACAAACCCTCTTCTTTACAAAGCTGCTCTAGCATTTTTAGTGCTGGCGGCCGCAGTAACAGCTCGTATGCTTACAAGAATTCTAGGAGCATCGGAGTTGTTACCGTGGCAGCTGGCACTAAAAATGCTAGTGCAGCTTTGTAAAGGAGGGGTAAAATAAATCAAAAATAAAATAGCACATAACGCCAAGATCTGTGCCCAACTTTGGGCTTGAGGATTTACACCAACTGAAGCGTTGGGTAAATCCTTGCACATAAATTAGGAGTACAGTATATCCCCCAAATTCTATAATACTGCACACATCTTTAGTTCTCTGCCAAGGTATTGGGAGTTCTTCTTGACTCCTCCCTCTCTTTTAGAGATCAAATTAATTCTATGGTCAAGAAATGTTTTTCTAATCTTCGTATGCTGAAGAAGGTTAGACATCTCTTTCATCATTGTCACTTTCACATCTCAGTTCAGTCAATTATTTTATCTCGTCTCGACTATTGCAATGTTAGTTACCTTGGTGTTCCAAAAACTTGCCTCTACACATTGCAATTAATTCAAAACACTGCTGCGAAATTGATTTTTAGGAAACATAAATTTGATCTCGTGACGCTGTTGCTTCAGAGTCTTCATTGGCTCCCAGTTTGTTTTAGAGTTCAATTTAAATGTGCCTGTGTTGTTTTTACAATTTTACATGGTATTTTTGCTCCTCTCCTTCCTCTATCCTGGAATGCATACAGATTTTCTTTTGCAAGAGGTGATCAACAATTCAAATGATCTCTTCCTTCCAAAAAAGGGATTAAGGGAGTTAAGTTTCTCAGTCAATCTCTGATTTTTAAGCTATCTCAACTGTGGAATGACCTTCCACTTCTTTTAAGGAGTTCTGGCTCACTTCAACCTTTTCGCAAATTCTTAAAAACCACTTTATTAGCTAAACACTTTGAAAATTAACTTTACCAAACTTAGGGCTCCTTTTACGAAGCTGTGTTAGCGGTTTAACGTGCGTAATAGTGTGCGCTAATTTGCTAGCCGTGCTAGCCGCTACCGCTTCCTCTTGAGCAGGTGGTAGGTTTTTGGCTAGCACAGGGGTTAGTGCGCGCTAAAAAGGTAAGTGCAATAAAGCCGCTAACGCGGCTTCGTAAAAGGTGCCCTTAGTCTTATTCTTTTATGGTTTTTTATTCGATAACTTAACTATTGTAAACCGAGTCAAGCTTTCCTTAAATGATGATTCGGTATATAAAGTCAAGCATTAGATTAAATTACCCCTGACCCACCCATGCTCCTTCCATGGCCAAAACCCATTTTCAGTTGTATGATAACACAATTTATGCAGTTCATATTTAAAGAATAGTGCTAGCAAGATGTGCACATAAATTTAAATTGTTGCCAAATAATGGGGTCCTTTTACTAAATATTAGCGCGTGCTAAACGCTAACGCGTCCATAGACTATAATGAACGCGTTAGCATTTAGCGCACGCTAAAACAGCTAGCACGCCTTAGTAAAAGCACCCCAATGTCAATGTTTGTTTGTGCCCAATTATTGACACTTGATTCATTATTCAATTAAATTGTGCATAAAAAATAGGCCTGTGCTCCAAATTTATGTCTGCAATTTTGAATACCATCTAAAGAATTTGAGGGACAATGTCTATATAATAGACTCTGACAGATATGAGAATGTCTTGGTATCAGAACATAACTTTTTTTTTTTTTTGGTTTCAGAAACAAGAACTTTTTGGGATGCCTGAGATGGTCAAAAGCCTTCAACTTTGCAAGATCATTCATCTTTGTTCATCTTTCATTTGTTCAACACACCTTTTCCAAACCCCACTCTTTTATTCCCTTTGTTGTTCCTTCTATTCACCTTTCCAGTTTTATTTTCAACTACTATATTGTATCTTTTCTCCCCACCACCATCCCTTTGGAGGCTGCAGGAAAGTCTAGAAAAAGTAATAAAATGGCAGAGAATATGTGCACAAAAGTCAGAGGAACCTTTTCAAGGGGAAAATGTCAGCAACATCCATACACCGATAAATAACTAATATTATAGTGTCACCATCTGACATCTCTGCAGAATCTCTGTGCTGAGGAGGAAAAGTCAATATAAAGCTCTTGCAAAGGAGCTGGCATTCTGTCAGTACAACTTATAATGTAAAGTTGCCACTGCTTATTGTTTTGACATAAAACTCCTAGAATATGTAGACCTATATGGATGAAAGCTAACATGTTGCACAAAATTCATACGTGTTAAGGGAGTCACAAAAGCAGAGATGAGAAAACCCAAATCATAGAAGAGAACCCAATATCCCAAATATAAAATATACAGTAGGTTTTATGTTTATAATTATATTTCTTAACTTCTCAAATATCACTCAAATATAGCTCAATTAAATGAAAAAAGAAAGAAACAGAAAAAAATATATAGGGGTCCTTTTAATAAGGTACGCTAACTGATTTGGCGGGCGCTAACCAATTTACTGCATGCTAAAGATTAGCACATGCTAAATGCTAAAGGCACCCATCGAATATAATGGGTACCTTAGCATTTAGCGTGTGCTAAATTGATTAGCATGTGCTAAATCGATTAGCATGCGCTAAATTGATTAGCACACATTAAATCGGTTAGCGCCTTAGTAAAAGGACCCCATAGTATCAATTTTCTAGGCAGCATCTAACTCATCACTGTCAAAATGGTGGCTTTTTGATGTTCTTTGGTACTATTTAATGATTGTATTTAATAATTGAATCGAGGGAGAAATACTCACGTGGATAAAAAACTGGCTGGAGCATAGGAAACAGAGAGTGGGGGTAAATGGGCAATACTCGGACTGGAAGAGCGTCACCAGTGGGGTGCCGCAGGGATCGGTGCTTGGACATAGGTACGACGAGTGAGGTGAATAAATTCGCAGACAACACAAAGTTATTCAGCTTAGTGAAGACACAAGGGGATTGCGAAGATCTACAACATGACATAACCAGGCTCAAGGAATGGGCATCGACATGGCAGATGAGATTCAACGTGGATAAGTGTAAAGTGATGCATGTCGGTAACAAAAATCTCAGGCAAGAGTACAGGATGTCCGGGGCGGTACTTGGGGAGACCTCCCAGGAAAGGGACTTGGGAGTTCTGATCGACAAGTCGATGAAGCCATCTACGCAGTGTGTGGCGGTGGCGAAAAGGGCGAACAGAATGCTAGGAATGATAAAGAAGGGGATAACGAACAGATTGGAGAAGGTTATCATGCAGCTGTACCGGGCCATGGTGTGCCCTCACCTGGAGTACTGCGTACAGCACTGGTCGCCGTACATGAAGAAGGACACGGTACTACTCGAAAGAGTCCAGAGAAGAACGACTAAGATGGTTAAGGGGTTGGAGGAGTTGCCGTACAGTGAGAGATTGAAGAAACTGGGCCTCTTCTCCCTTGGAAAGAGGAGACTGAGAGGGGACATGATTGAAATATTCAAAATACTGAAGGGGATAGACTTAGTAGATAAGGACAGGTTGTTCACCCTCTCCAAGGTAGGGAGAACGAGAGGGGATAGATTCCATACAAATGTAAGGAAGTTCTTCTTCACCCAGAGAGTGGTGGAAAACTGGAACGCTCTCCCAGAGGCTGTCGTAGGGGAAAACATCCTCCAGGGATTCAAGACAAAGTTAGACAAGTTCCTACTGAACAAGGACGTATGCTGGTGGAGCTAGTCTCAGTTAGGGCACTGGTCTTCAAGTTTCAAGTTTTATTTTAATTTGATGAATCGCTTATTCAGATTTACTAAGCAAGTTACAATAAAAGAAAAATAAGCATATATTTAGACATACCATTTAAAATTTAAAAATGATGGGTTAGACCGACAGACTTACAGATTAATCAATACATGAGGAATGGAGGGATAGAACTACAGTTCAATGATTTAAAGTAGAAAAAAGAACCATAGATGGAAAAAACATTAGGGAGGGAGTAGTATAAACCTGGAGGGTAAGTAATATAAGATTTGAACATAATTTAAAGATTAAAAGCATCTTTAAAAAGGAAACTTTTAAAACGGCTAAGATCATTTTCCTCTTATATATTGAGGCAAAGTGTTCCAAAGTTGCCATCATTGAAAACATAACATGTCGTCGAGTTCCGATAACTTTCAAGGAGGGGACTACTATGAACTTTTGATTATTACACCAGAGAGAACACAATGTATTATAAGGGATAAAGATTTTATTAATAAATTGTGGTTCATTGGTGGAAAGAGTTTTAAATACTAAAAGTAATATTTTAAAAGTGATATGGTGGTTAATTGGGAGCCAGTGTGATTTAATCAAAAAAGGAGTGACATGATCATATTTTTTACCATTATGAATGAGTTTGACGGCTGTATTCTGTATTATCTGAAAGTGCTTCTTTTCTTTTTATGTGATATTTATTAATAAATAATTACAGTAATCAAGTTTAGCAATAATTAGGGAGTGAATTAGTATGTTTAGTGATTTTGGCTCAAGAAACTTAGAGATCTAGTGAATCATGCGTAACCTATAAAAGTAAAATTTGATGGTATTACTTATGTGTTCATGATAGGAGAATTTATCATCAATAATGACACCCAGTATTTTTAAAGATGTTACTAAATCCAGAAGAATGTTATCAAGGGTGAAAGGAATACTCAAGCTTATTCCCTTTTTCCATGTGAAAAGTAAAGCTTTTGTTTTCTGTAAATTTAGAGTTAGCATGTTGAAATTAAGCCAGTGTTTGATCGTCTCAAGTTTTTTGTTAATCACAAGTATTTCCTCTTTATTTTCTGGATTTAGGGGATGTGAAAGTTGAATGTCAGCATATGTGAAGGTAGTAAAGACTATAGACTGACATAGACTTAATAGGGGTGATAGAAAAATATTGAATAATAAAGGGGATAGGATGGATCCTTGGGGAATACCATAATTAAGAATATAAGACTTTGATACAGTGTTATTAAATTAACTATGGATGATTGGTTAGAGAGAAAAGAACTGAACCATTCTAGTATTTGATCACAGAAACCTATAGGTCGCCATGTGAGCGGACTGCTGGGCATGATGGACCACTGGTCTGACCCAGCAGCGGCATCTCTTATGTTCTTATGTATAATGCATTGATTGTATGGGCTATATTTGTTATATTGATGATTACTGTTTTGGGAACAGTAATGAATGAGAGGTTTATACTTGAATTTGTTGTTTTAGCACAGTAAATAATAGCAGAGAAATGCCTATTCTAATCAGCCTAGGAATGTTTGGGATTTAACTACTGTGCAGTGCAAGTTGGAGTTATATCTGCCTCTTGAGTTACTGTCACTTTGAATTTTCTTTTTTTAATCTATATATTTATTGCATTTTTAACAATGGTACAAAAACAAGTAACAAGATAGGAAAATACTCCAAGACAAGGGGTTTGAACTGAGAAGAAACTCATGTATGATTTCTTAGCAATGGCTCTGTGCTTGTTTTACATGTTCTTGCCTTTTTTTTTAGGGGGGAGGGATGTTATGTGAACACCTTTTAAAGATTATTATTATTAATTTTGTTGATTCAAACTCTCAACAATTTAATTAAAGTCATCTGAAATTGAAACATCCAGTGAATGTGTTCATTATAGTTCTGCTTTAATTGAGAAGCAACTACTCTTCATACTCATACATTCTATAGCTATGTGAATCAAGCCATAAATAGATTCTCAATGGCATGATGGATTATTTTTTGCATCATGCCGGATGTAAACTTTTGAGCATATTTTCACCTATGTGGCTTCCAAGATGTAACAAGAAGAATACAAATCCAGTAACATATGTCAAAGTACAGATCAGCATTTCTGAAAAAAAAAAAAAAAAAAAAAAAATATATATATATATATATCCCATAATAAAATGCTCAATAGTTGGTGCCAACATTTCCAATATAATCTTTATATAGGGGAAATATTATCAGTAGCCAGATTTTTACAGACTATTAATCTGGGAATTATGTGTTGTACTATGCCTATAAAGGTTCAAGGCGATTTACAGTACAGTATATAGAGAACTGTTTAGTATAGTGCAAATAAGCTTACACATATATTACAATACAAGGATGCACTAGAGATACATTAAGACCTTTGGGATTCCTCAAGGTAGAGATTGTCGTTCCATGCAGTGAAAGAGGTAGTTTGGTACAACTCAGTGGAGCTGCGGGAAGTACATTAAATGAACATTTAGGGGAGAAATAAAATACAGCAAGTGAATTAATTTAATTTGATGAAAGTTGTCATGTAGAGTTTGCTACAGTCTTTAACTAGAGGTACTCTGGTATAAGTGTATCAGTGGAACTTGTAGGCAGTTTTCAAAGGGAAGCAATGTAGATATTTTTTTCTATTACTGGTAAATATTGCCAACTAGATAAAAAAAGAATCAATATTCAAATGGATTTCTGAGATTAACTTTAAAGATAGCTACATAAATCATATTATTTTTTTAAATTTGGAGCTTGTGAATGGAAAACATTTGGCTGGACAAACCAACTAGATTTATCAACGGCTTCAGTCTAGTGGACTATACCTTATTGCTGTCTAGGCTAGAAGAAATTGACCTTTCGGAAGTGGTTTTAAAATGGTTCTAATCATTTTTGAATGATAGATCATATACGGAGCTTACTGACTTTGGTCAATCATGTAACCACACAATATACTGTGGGGTTCCACAAGGATCCATATTATCACCAATGTTATTCAATATTATGCTAATGCATTGGTTACCCTAATAAAGTCATTAGGCATTCAGGGCAAAATTATATAAATGACAACTAATAAATTGAGGCCGAATAAGGTGCTTCAGCAAAGTATAGACGGACTTTGCAGAATCACACTGAGTGATAGCTAATTACTCTTAGGGGCAGATTCTGTATAGGATGCCATGCTCAGCAGCCACCTAAGAAGCGCTGAGAATTGCACTATACAGAATCTCATCCACCCTAATGGACAGACGCCTAACCCCCCCCTCCCACCCACCCCCCCACACACAATTCTCTAACCTGAGTCCAGGTCACCGGTGCCAGTTAGAGAATTGTACCTGTCTGATTGAAGGATCCCTTGTCATCAACTGATCGCGGTAAGGAAATCCCTAATCAGCACAGTCAGCAGACCTCCCCAAAGCCACGGAAATATGTTTATTGGCATTTAAACTTGAAGGTGGGGGTGGCATATGTATGCAGGACACTTATGGTGGCTACCCCCAGCAAAAGACAAGATGTGACAGTAATAAACATAAAAATGTATACAGCAATTATTTGTCAATGCTTTCATGTGCTAATGCTATTTTCTGTTAATGCTTTCCTGTCCTGTAAATGTTTTTTTATGGGATTTTGTCTTTCCATCTTGTAGGATGAATTGAAAAGGTTTTAATAATGATATCATTAGTTGGTGTTTTATTGTGTTTGTCTTGTTTAAACATGTTTAGCATTTATAATTTGTATGCATGTAGTAATTTTATAAACTGCATAGTATTTATGCAGTATATACATTTTTAAATAAATAAATAATGAACAATATTAGCAATGCACTTCTTTGCAAGGCTACAGGAAGTGAGTCTAAACAAAAAGACTAGACAATAAATGAAATTGTCACAGAAAAGTAGCTGAAAGCAATGACCAGAAACGCTTGCAGTCTAGGCAACAAAAATTATGATCTGCAATCCCTAATGTTAGAGGCAGACTAGGATATTGTAGCGATCACAGAGACATGTTTCAGTGATTCCCATGGATGGCATTCAAACATACCGGGCTATAATATTTTTAGGAAGGACAGAGATGGTCAAAAAGGGTGGAGCAATAGCTCTCTATGTAAAGACTGATATCCCAGTGACTGAAATGCAGGGGGCCTGGGGAGAAAAAGAAGCATTGGTTACCTATGTAGCAGAGAGTACAGTTTAAGATTCTTTCAATCATACAGCAAATCTTATATCACATTTCTCCAATGGCACTAAAGGAGTCTTTTGAAATCTATCAACCCAGAAAATGTTTGAGATCTGAAAATAGTATGAAGTTGAGTTTGGAGGGTAAGATGTTAGTCTCTCATGTTAAGATTGGGGCAACAATGCTATCTGTAGCAGGGGTCAACCTCTGGAATGTGCTGCCTGGTATTCTGCGATTCTGTGATGACAGACTGAACTTTAAGAAAATGTTGAAAACAAAATTATTTGTCAATGCTTTCATGTGCTAATGCTATTGCGGTATATAAATTTTTAAATAAATAAATAATTTATATCTATGTAGATGTTGTCTATAGACCTCTGACTCAAGTGCAGCAAATTGATAAAGATCTTGTTGCAGATATCCAAAAGCTAGGGAAGAAAGGAGAGGTACTAATGCTTGGTGATTTCAACCTGCTAGATGTGGATTGGAAAGTTCCATCTGTGGAATCAGAAAAAAGTAAAAAAATAATGGATGCCCTTCAAGGGGCTCTGCTCAGACAAATGGTGATGGAACCAATGAGGGAAAAAGTCACTCCCAATGCATCCCAGAATGCACTGGGAAGAGGAAGGCATACCATTTTGCAGTGGTGTGCCTGTCGGCCAGAGATTATATGCCTCCCTCTGGCTGGACCTTTGTTTTAAAAGGTACAGGGGGGAGTAGGGGAGTTGTCTTCCTGTTAGGGGGGGGGTTTGGGTGGGGTCTACAGGTAGGTGGGGGGCCCTGGAAGGGGGGTCACTGGGGGATGCTTTGGTGGGATGTTCGGGGTCGGGGAGCGGCAATAGGAATTGGGCACTTATCCTGCTACATGATGTTTTGGTGGGGAGGAGGCAATGCTTCGGTGGGGGAGGGGGTAGTGGCAGGAGGAATTGGGCACTCCTCCAGCCACAGACAGTCAGGGGGGAGTTCGGGAGTTCCAGAAGGAGGGAGTGGACATATCTCCTGCCGAACAACTTGCAGTATGTGTGTGTGTGTGTGGAGGGGTGTTTTGGGGTTCCCTGCTACTGCCGCTCAGCTGATTATGGCAGGTAGATTCCCTTGCTACAATCAGCTCAGCAGCAATGTGATTCTCTAAACAGTGCCTGTGACATGGATGACGGTTAGAGAATCGGGGTGCTTAGGCGGGGTTAGGCTTCTGTCTGTTAGAACAAATGTGATTCTGTATACAACACCCATGTGTGATTTTCAAAAGTCACGTAGGCGGTGCTGAGTCCAGGCGTCCTGTACATAATCAGACCCGTGGAGGGGCATAATCAAAAGGAACGTCTAAGTCTGTTTTCGTCTAAGTCAGAAGTTGTCCAAAGTAAAAAAACAGCCTAGGACACATTTTCGAAAAATACGTCCAAAATTTTTTTTTGTTTCGAAAATCGTCTAACTATATGTCCTACCAATCTGATCATCCAAGTCCCTAAATTGTCCATCTTTATACCAAATTTTCGTCCAACTTTTTAATCCAAGTCAAAAATGCCTAGAACAAGCCCTTTTGGACATGGGAGGGGTCTGCAAAGTGATGGACTGAACACCCAGACAAGGCACCTAAATAGTGGGGTACCTTACAGGGCACTACTGTGAACTTCACAAAAAGGGTATCATGTCTTCTCCTCATTACAGCTCCCTTATAGGTCATGGTGAGCCCCCCCAACCACCTCCAGAATCTGCTAGACCCACTTATCTACCACCCTAATAGCCCTTATGGCTGCAGGAGTCACTTATATGCCAATAAAAAAAGGGTTTGGGGGTGTATAGGGGAGCGCACATGTTTCAGTATCAATGCAGGGATTACAGGGGCTTATAGGCATGGGTCCTACTCTCCATGAGTCCCTAACCCACTCCCAAGACAGCTTAAGCCTCCTCTGTGCTAGACGACTAGGCTTTCCTATGTCAGGCTGCCAGGTGATAATGGCCTGGAGGCTGAATTTTAAAGGTGTGATTACGATTTTTATGGGGTTGTGGGGTCGGTGATCACTGGGGTAGTGTGTGAGGGTCTGTATTATGTGTTTGCAGTGTTTATTTGGTGACTCTAGGTAGGTTTTTGTGACTTAGAACCAGTGCTCCCTCTAAGCGGGCGGGTGTTGTGAGCAAACTTTTTTCACTGTGAGCTAAAAATATCGGGCGCCAGCAAGTTATGAGCCAACTCGCCCGATTCTCCTCTCGCCGCCCTGCCATCTGCCGTACGCCTCTTCCGATCGCCCCCCTCCCTGCTCGCACCTCCACCCCGACGTCTGATTCCTCCCCCAGCCTCCCCTTACCTTTGCGACGCGTTACATGGACTGCCAGCTCGCCTGCCTGCAAGCACGTGTGTGCGCTGTGACGAGAAACTTGTGCGCTGCGATGTAATATTTTGTGCGCCAGCGCACGCCAGCGCAGCTTAGCGGGAACACTGCTTAGAACATGTTTTAAATGGTCTAAGTCACAACGTCCAAGTTCCGTCGATCCTGGGCTGTATAACTTTCGGTTATACATGCTGTATGACTAAGTCTAAGCCGGCACATGTCCCACCCGCTTTCGACACTTCTCCTGAAATGCCCCGTTTAGCGATGGTCGTTCAACGGCACTATGGAGGCCTAGGTCATTTAGAAATATGTCCAAAACCCGGTTTGATTATCGGCACTTGGACGTCTTTCATTTATGATCGTCCAAGTGCCGACTTGGGCTGTTTTTTGGACGTCTTTCTCTTTCAATTATGAGCCTCTTAGTATATGTCACCTAGATATACCTTTGTAGTATAGATGGTATATAAAGTTTTAATACTTAGCATAGGATCTCACCAAGCAGTATTGAGGCATCTAAAATGATGCACCCAGTTTTAGAATTTCCTCCTATATCTCTCTAACTATAGATGTTTCTTATATCTTGGGCATTAATATTAAAGCGCCCATAAAATTATAAAAGACAACATTGTTGTTTAATATAATAGATTAAAAATAGATTTTTCTTCTTTTAAATAATTTAGGCACTCGCATGCATTTACGTTCCATCCCACTTACACCTATCATAGCTATTATCACCCAATAAAATTCATGGTGGCAAGAACATGGCCACAACTTTATTAACCTTTAACCATATCAACAAAGCATGTCAATCACTTAACATATCATAAACAATATAATTTCCCTTGTCATTTCCCAGCCAGACGGAGTCATACTAGCTGTTAGGCTCATCTACTCCCCACAGACCCGCGATACTGCAGAGTCCGAAAACTCAAATCACTCGAGGCAGTGATGCACTCAAGTACACTGTGTCCTTTTATCATCAAATTACTGACTCTCCAATCTCCCTCCCATTCCTGTTTCTGCCAAAGCTGCAACGGATGTGCAATAACTACCCTAACCCACCATCTACCACCCTGCAGGGAGGGAGGGCGGGAACTTTTCTCTCACCCCGTTCCCAAACACCCTTTCTCCCACACTTTCCCACACAAACAAAAGTCCGCCAAAATCCTCCACCCTACAATCCTTCAAAACACCTCCTCCCCTCCCTTACCTACAAATCAAAAATCTCACCAGCCTTCCCTAAACCAAATCTCAAACTTCCCTCTTACTGTTTCCTAACCAACCCTCTGTACCAATTCCTAAACCCATTCGAGCCCGTGAGCTTTCCTAAATCTTATAGAAAAAGTTTTTTTTTCCTTTCCTTGTCTATCTTTCTACAGTGAGAAGAGATTAAACTTTATGGATTGTTTCAACTTTGCACAGTATTTCCTCAGAGCAATATTTTTTATGTTTATCTAAAATGAAACACAGTTCCTTAGGTCAGAAAACTAACATTTGCAAAGTAGTTGACAAGGAATTAAAAACAGAACTGTTTTACAGCATGTGGCTGTAATTACAGTGGTCCATGAAGATGAACAATGCCTCAAAGAGTTTTGTCAGTTTTGTCTTGCCTAAGGAAATGAACTGCTTGTGCAAGTTGCCAATCCATTTTGATTCAGCAGGGGTGTGGACTAAAGCCGCTTCTTGTTTTCTTGCATTAGATGAGCAAAAAAAGGTGTCTGTATTTGGTTCCAATTTCCCTGTAAATTGTGATTACAGCTTCTCAGGGCAGCTAGAGCAAAGTAATCCTTCATGTCAGCCAGGAGATTAGGCTAGCTCATATATTTTTTTTTTTTCTTTTGCTACTACAAAAATGTTATCTGCACCTTAGATGAGCAAAAGTGGTGTCAGTTTAACTTCTTTTTAATTTAAAGGGGTGAGTTTAGAGCACTCAAATGTTATTTGCATGCTTAAGGAGTGGAATTAAATATTTAAAATGGCATCTAAGAAGAAATAGCAACTCTAGAAAACTGCATAGCCCAGACACTGCACACCTGTGGAGGGGTCTTGGGATTATATACTATATGATATCATAATTTATAAAGGCCATACACAATTGAAGTATCAAATATAAAATGTTGGCATTTATACTTGCTATAAAAGCTTATCTTTTTGACCTGGTGTTTGGTTTAGTTGATATTCCCAGATTATTATTCTCTATTAGCCTCCATCCTCTCTCTCCCTCTTTAACCTCATCAGGCCTTAGAAGCCCTTCCTCTCATTTCCTCTGCTTTCTCTCTCTCTCTCTCTTTCTCCTTCTGATTAAATACCTTAAACGTCTGATCCACCATTCACTGTATTCTATCATGATAAGGTGGTTCTCCGTACCCATCCTAAATTCCTCCCGAAAGTGGCCACAGAATTTCATCTCAATCCATTATGCTACCAGTCTTCTAAAGCCTCATGCTCATCCTGGAGAGTCAGTTCTCCACACCTTGAACTGTAAACAGTTCAAGCTGCACAGAACTTCACCTCAACTTTTCATCTCCTTCGATCCTAACAGATTGGGCAAACCTGTGACATGGCTAGCAGCATGTATTTATTTCTGCTTTTCTCAGACTGGGCTGTAACTCGAGGGTCATGTAACAGCACATAAAGTCTGAGCTATGGCAGCCTCACTAGCTTTCCTACTACGTTCCACTCCCATTGATGAAATTTGCAAAGCAGCTACTTGGTCCTCAATTCAAACTTTCACATCTCATTATTGTCTAGAATCCTATTCAAGACGAGATGGTCATTTCAGCCAAGCAGTATTACAGAAATTATTTTCTTCCTAATGGCTAACTCTCCCTCCATCCCATTATATTGAACTAGGGAGTCCCACATGTGAAAATATGCTGCCTGCTTGTCCTAGGATAAAGCACAATTACTTACCATAACAGTTGTTATCCTGGGACAGCAGGCAGATTTTCTCACATCCCTCCCATCTCCCCTGGTTGGCTTCTTAGCTTGCTTACAGAACTGAGGAACCACAAGCCTACATCAAGCAGGAAGGCACTCATGGTGTGGTCAGTCATGAAGTTTCTTAAGATTTAAAGTGACCACTTTTGACACTGTCCATACCGGGCTCCGTGGATGGCATCACCCACATGTGAGAATATCTGCCTGCTATCCCCTGATAACACCTGTTACGGTAAGTAAATATGCTTTCTTCACTCAATGTGTAACTAAACTCTGGGATTAGTTGCCAGAGAATGTGGTAAAAGCAGTTAGATTAGCAGAGTTTAAATAAGGTTTGGATAATTTTCTAAAACAAAAGTCCATAAATGGGGAAATCTATTGCTTATTACTAAAATAAACAGAATAAAATCTGTTTTTCTCCTTGAGTTCTTACCAGGTACTTGTGACGTGGGTTGGCCACTACTGGAAACAGGACACTGTCTTGATGGACCTTCAGTTTGTCACAATATAGCAATTCCCAATATGGAAGTGACAAAAAAGTGAAAAACCCTTTAGTGCAGTGTTTCCAGGCCTGTACTGGAGGCACAAGTAACCAGTCTGGTTTAATGAATATGCATGACATAGATAAGCATATACTGGAAATCCTATATATGCAAATCTACCTAATGGATATTCATTGCGGCAATTCAGAAAGTTTAACTGGATAGGTGTGCTTCCAGAAGAGGGTAGGTTAGCACTGCAGTGTGTGCATGACCATAAATATATTTTAAAAGCTTAACAGTTTAAAATAAAATTATTTTTTACTTGTAAATATGATGTATGTTTGTTGCCTTTCCATTGACTGAGCTGAAAATAAAGTTTTTACTTTAAAGCAGTAGCGATAATTCAGTTGGTCATTAAAATCAATAAAATAATTGTTTCCCATTTATCATTTTGATTTCATTGCAGTTTCGAGGAGAAATTAGTATTTAAAGATTTTGAAAGCTCTTCTATTAAACAAGTCTCATCATTGTTACACAGAGTGCTTCTGTTGTTCATCCAAGATAGTCATTGACCAATCCTATTGATCATAAAAGCATGAGCAGTCATCACCAAGACAACCACATAATGTTAAATATGGTTACTCAACAACAGGTGTTAGTTTTGTTGTTTGTCTTGAATAAAGGAACACCTTTTTATAGAAGATATACTTATAGGCTACAGGAGCCAGCAGCTATATTAGATAGACTTGAGGAAGCTTTGAGAAGAAAGCTAGTATGTAGATGCTTTCAAAGTCCCACATACAGTATACTGTGACCTGAGCAATAGATCTATTTTTAATAAATATTTTATAGTTTACTCGATGACTAATTGAATTTGAAAGCACATTTATATTCCACTTTAATCCAAAAAAGCTCAAGGCAGATTATATAACTCTCAATCAATTGCATAGCATAGAGGCCCATATTCTGTAAAAGGCACCAGAAGTTAGGTAGCGATAGGCACCCTACTGCTGTCTAACTTAACTAGTGTAATAAGTGCACTAATTAGCTGCACCGATTAAAAACCAATTAACATAGGGATCTTTTTTACTATCCCATGAATTTGACGAGACCCACTGACCACTCAAACATGGTGAACCCTTTAAAACATTAAACTGGTAAGCATGCATCTGCACTCACATGTCTGGACATTCCTTCATCCATCGCCCCAGTACCATATTGCCCAGAGCTCCCCATACCCACTCCCTCAGAGAGAGAACAACTCTCTTCAGAAGAGAGAAGCAAATCAGAGAGTGAGGAAGATATTGTAGATCCAGTTTACAATATCAAGAAACTCATACTATCCAAAGTAAAAGGACTTCAATAACTTGATCAGAGATTTTGATCTCAGCAAGTCCAATGCTGACCTTTTGACATCTAAGCTTAAGCAGTGGAACTTGGATAAAAGTGTGCAACTCACAGATTAGAGGAAACATCACCAACCTTTTGCCACATTCTTCATCCATCAAGATTGGCTCTGTTTCTGCCACAATGTGAATAGTCTGTTTGAGGCAATTGGAATGGCCTGTAACCCGAAAGAGTAGTGTTTCATCATTGGCAGCTCATCCAGGACCATCAAAGCTGTGATGCTCCATTACAGGAATAGGTACCTGTCTCTTCTACTGGTTCATTCAGTGCACTTCAAAGAGAATTACAACAGCATTAAGACCTTATTAAGTGCCTTGAAGTATGATGAGTGCAGCTGGGAAGTCATCAGAGACTTCAAAATGCTGACATTCCTAATGGGTATACAAGGTGGTTTTACTAAGTTTCCCTACTATCCCTGCCTTTAGGATATCAGGGACACAAAGGCACAATACTAAAGGTGGGACTGGCCACAGCAGACTGAGTTCTTTCTGGGAAGAAAAAATGTCAAATGGGAACCACTGGTGGATCTCTGAAAGGTACGGATTTCACCACTGCACATCAAATTGGGCCTAATGAAACAATTAGTCAGAGCTTTAGATAAGAAGTCAGCAGCCTTCAAGTACCTTCAAGACATCTTCCCTAATCTGTCTGAGACAAAGATCAAAGCTGGTGTCTTTGTAGAAGCATAGATTTTTAAAAAAATCCTGGATTGCAAGGAATTTATCAAGAAGCTAATTAGGAAGGAGAAAGCGACATAAACAGCTTTGTCACAGTAATTTGGGGCTTCCTGGGCAATCATAAGGCCAAATACTATGTGGAGTTGGTTGGGAATCTGAGGAAGAATTGCAATAAAAAAGGCTTTAGAATGTTTCTCAAAGTTCATGTCTTTGATGCTCATCTTGAGACATTGAAGGAAAACACGGAAGCATACTCAGAAGAGCAAGATGAGAACTTCCCCCAGGATATACTGGATTTTGAACACTGCTATCAGAACATGGTGGGAGAACATGGTGGGAAACTACATCTGAGGGCTGATTCATGAACGTGAGTTATAATATAAACTAAACTAAACTAAATCTTGGGTTTATATACCGCATCATCTCCGCAGATGGAGCTCGACACGGTTTACATGGTTAGGGAAGGAACGGAACTCCAGTGGAATTATATAAGTAAGAGAGAAGAGAGGTTAGGTGTGAGAGTGCCAGGAAAGGGACGGGGTTACGTTTTGAAGAAGAGCCAGGTCTTCAGATGCTTACGGAATGGTAGAAGGGGGCTCAAATTGCGGAGAGGGGAAGGGAGACTGTTCCAGAGCTGAGCGATTCTGAAAGGGAGGGAAGAGCCAAGTTTACCAACAAGGGAGATGCCTTTTAAGGAGGGGTAAGATAGTTTTAATTTTTGCGTGGATCTAGTGGAGGTTGGATTTGAGGAATTCCAGGATAGAGGGATAAGAGGAGGAAGGATACCATGGAGGATCTTGAAGGTTAGGCAGGCACATTTAAAGTGGACCCTGGAAATAACGGGAAGCCAGTGGAGTTTGGATAGGAGCGGTGAGACATTGTCAAATTTACTTTTTGAGAAGATAAGTTTGGCCGCGGTGTTCTGGATTAGTTGGAGTCTGTGAAGGCTTTTCTTTGTTAAGCTTAGGTAAATGGAATTGCAATAATCCAATCTGGAGAGGATAATGGATTGTACGAGGACGGCAAAGTGTTTTTGGTGGAAGCAGGACCTCACTTTCCTCAGCATGTGAAGGTTGCAAAAGCATTTTTTTATCAGGGAGTTGAGGTGGTCGTTGAAGGATAATGATGAATCTATGGTGATGCCCATATAACGGCAAACATTGAAAAACTACTCACTTCTAAATTTTCTGTGGTCATCTTTGTATAATTTCAATATAAATACATGTTACTTGTGATTCATAGGTTGCTTTTTATGACTTTATAAGAATGAAAAGATGAAAATTTGGCATTTTCATGTTTTAAATAGGTAAATTGCAAAATTAGACTATCCTGGTCACAAAAGCAAAGTTTTATGGAAATGACAGACATTTTCTATACTTTTTCGGCTTGAGCAATTAAGAAATTATATTTACTGCCCGTGAACAAAAATCATGTTACATAGTGAATCTTAACCAGCATATATGCCCTGCAGTAAGAATATTAAGCATGTAGGGGACAAATGAAAAAAAAAAAAAAAGCAATTGAAATAAGGAAACCCTTTCACTAAGCTGCATTAACCAGCTGGTGTAGATTTTACTGTATAGTGTGGTAGACATTGAGGGGAAAATTCTATAATTTGCTTAAACTGAGAGATATCACAAGTCAAAACATTAGTAAAATGTTATTGTTAAAGAAACAGGAACCTCAAAGCTCTATAGAGGCAACAACTTTCATTCATTTTGATCTTGATTCTATAAACGGTGCCTAACTCTTAGGTGCCTTTGTCAATCAAACTCTAGGTACCATTTATAAAATTGTGCCTAGTGGTAAGTAAGCTTTCTTAGGCACCAGTAGGTGTTGAATCCTTAGGTACACTGCCATTTAGGCCAGGGTTTTCTTGGCCTACATGAGTGTGCCTAATTCATTCCAAGCCCAAACTCTGCCTTGAATCCACCCCTAACCATTCCTACTTGCCATGTAGGAGCTAGTAGGCACCTTGGTGTAGATGCCTATATCAAAGTGGTAGGCACCTACTGAATTAAGCACCTACTGGCAATTTTTTTTCCCAAACTCTTTATTGATTTTATAAGAAACAAGAACTGATACAAGAGTGCATAAACAGTGCATATACAGTAATTACAACCAGAAAAGCACTAACTGTAGGTCAGCCCATATCCTGCCCAAATACTGCCCTAAACACTCCTCTAGATACTCCCCTTTCTGCTCTGGGCTTACAGTGGCATTCAGAGGCCTAAAAAGTCCCTTGATACATCTAGAAATTCAGTTTGATTATTGGCACTTGGACAGCCTGTCTTTTAGGTCCATCCAAGAGCAGTGCAATATATCTCAGTTTAAGCAAACTGTAGTAGTATATTTTTTTATACCTTCTTAACTCATTAATTTGCACGTGCACCTGCTTTGTGTACCCAAATTTGGTTGCCCAACTTTAGGAGAACAATGTGGAAGGCCATTTTAGAAAAAGACATCTAAGTTCAATTTAGAAATTTCCCACTAAATGTAGGAACTCAGAAGCACAGAAACATCCATTTTCAAAAGGTGAACCGCTAGATGTCAAAAATATATATTTTTAAATCGCCTACTTGAACGTTTGGGCCGATAGGACGTCCAACCCTTAGGGCACCTAACTTTATACCCAGTTTTTGACTAAAGAAACATCCAAGTTGCAAATGTCCACATCCAGACCATTTGGACATGGGAGTGGCCATCATCGTGATGGACTGATCACACAAACATGCCAACAGAGCATTGAGACACCTTAGAGGGCACTGCTGTGAACTTCACATAAAGAGCACCAGAAGTACATCTCACCATATACCCCTTATTATTTCTAGCGAGTCTTCCAAAACTCCCCCCCCAAACCTACTAGACCCACCTATCTATCATACCAGAAGCCCTCATGGCTGCATTTGTCACCTATATGGCAGTAGAGTAGGATTTTGGTGGGTTTTGATGGGATCACACTTACCACCATAAATGTAATGGTTAGAGTGACTTATTGACCTGGGCCCTCCCATCTATATTCATTATCCCATCTGCCAGGTAACTTAAGATGTCTGTGCGATACTGTACTAGGCTTTCCCATACCAATTGCTGTTGTTCCAGAGACAGGAATGTACTCTTTCATTAAGATTTTTTTGGGGTGGGAGGAGCTTAGTGAGCAGTAGAGGAGTGTTTAGGGTTATACTTTAATGTATCCAGTAGTCATCTGATCAGTTTGGGTACCTTTGTGGCACTTAGGCACTTCTAAAACAGGTCTAACTCTGAACATCTAAGTTCCATTCAGGACATTTTGGGAAGGGCTTATCACTGTAAGATGTCCAAGTTAAATACACCCAAAGCCTGCCCAAAATGTGCCCATAACATGCCTCCTAATATATCCCCTGGAACTCTGGTCACACAGTGGATGAAACATCTCACAAAGTATTCAGGAAAATGGTTTTGATTATCGGAACTTGGACGTCCCAGCAATTAGATTATCCAAGTGTTGACAGACATTTTTTGGGAAATTTTAGTTTTTTGATTATGAGTCCCATAGAATCCAGGGAAAAATATGGATCTGTCTTAATGAATATTGCATGCTAAAACCAGCTAGTGTTGCAAACATTCTTTACAGGCTGCTTAGTATGTGTTAAAAGGTTGACAGGGAATGGCAGGCTGTGACAGCTAGCACATAAGTTGATGCTATGCTAGCTGTTGAGACTCCTAATTATGCAGCTACTCTTAAAACTTCCTCAAGATATACCATTAAGTGGAGCCAAGCTACTGGCAGGCTTGTAGTATGGCTACGGCTCAAATTAATAAATAATAACTTGACAGAACATGGTGTTAGGCAGGATCCTCCCAATTCCACCCCCCAACCCCCTCATTGACTTTTTCTGATCCCTCCCATCTGTACCCTCCCCTAGACAGTGCCTTCTCCCACAATGTGGACCCCTCACTATCAACCCCCCCTACTTCCAGTGGAGCTTTTTTAACAGCATATTTGATTAACTCTGGTACTCACTTGAGGGGGTTCCCTATAATTGTAGCAGTTTAATAAAAACTAATGTAACTTGGCCCCCAGAAAGTCTCAAAGGCTAGAATGAACTACGCCAGCCCCCTTTCCTCCACTGATTATTGTTGGACTTGCCACTCTTTCAGACTGCAGTGACAAAGGCAGAGAACCACAGCTCTTTCTGTGGATGGTCAAAGGCATTACAGGAGAACATTCAGCAGACCATGGACAGAACACAAAGCCAAACTCACCAGCTACATCTCCTGTACTAACAATCACTTGCAGATTATTCCAACCAGAGGTGGAGGAGAATCCTGTTATTCATGACTAATATATGCCACATCTTGGGAATAAAGAACGAGTTCCTCAGTATTTCTAACAACATGCACTATTCCTGATATTTGTGCGTGCATTTGTGCTCCACTATCTGAAATGTAGTGATCTGTAGAAGAGTAGAGGAGGTTTCCCTCATTCTTCTTGTCCACAATCACAGTGGCATATTGTCAAAGAAGTAGACAAGAGAGTTAAAGCATAGAATCTACCTTGTAGAGGCCATCTTGAATTTCTGATATTAAAGTAATGTATTTTATTAGGAATAGTTTTCCAATTTCAGTAGTAAGGCCCAAGCTTCTCATAACCTGAATAGATTGGCCACTTTGGAAATATGCTATAGGAATAGTGAGGGCTCCCGTATTGATCAAAGGAGATGCCAAATTCTGGTCCAATGTGGTTCATTCCCTGAACAGACTTCAGCTCTGACCAAATGACTCTGTAATTATTGATGGTAGGTCCCCTTGTAGTTGTGATAGACGCAACACATCTTTATAGGTATTTTGTGCTTGTTTCAGCAGTGATGTCAATTTCAGACAACTCTATCCTTTTCAGTTAAGAAATGCTTCTGCCATATGCAAGACAAAAATTATGCCTTACCATCAATCTTTCTGAAAAAGTTTTTACTACTTGCCACATGGTTTGTTTCCCTTAAGTAAATGCTGAACTGTGCCTCTGTGTGGCTTTCAAACTACAACTTCACGATATCTCATAATTTCTTTAAACTTTTCTCTTGCTGTGCACAATTTTTATAGTCTCTTATTCTTGTAACTTTATGTTGATGCTCAGATTTCAACACAGGGCAATCTCTGCATAAAGTTTCTATTTACTAAAGTGACAAGCTAATAGCCGCTGAACAGCTCTCAGCTCAATCAAGAAGAGAATAATGTGGAGCCATGAAACTTGCAAGTTTTTCTACACTTTTAGTTTCAATGATATGAAATGAAACAAACAAAGAAAAAAGCATGAAAAGCGCCTCCATAGGTGTCATTTTTGAAGGCATGGCAGATACCTACATTTTTCATTTTAAGATGCTTCTAGTTACGGTTGTCATCAGAGGAGGAAACCGAAGAATGTTAGTCTAGTCAATAAAGCAAAAAGTATTCTTTCAGTGGTAAGTCCCTTCCTAAACTGCCTATAGATGTTGAGAGTAGAATACATAGTAAGCTTTTAGTTTTTGCTAAAGTATTAATTAATTTAATCTTTCAACTTTCAGAGTCTACACCGCTCATAAGTAAAAACTTCTCGCTATTTTCTGGGTTCCCTGAAGCATATACGAAACGTATCAAGTCAGAAACCTGACACTTGCAAACTACAAGATAAGTGACTTTTCAGTTTTAATGTATACAGATGAAAAAGTAGTTTTGCCTTATTGGCACTTCAAGTCATTCAAATCAAATATTTATGCTATCTACAAATGGTGCTTTAAGATGCAATGATTGGGTGATGAGACAGTAGTGTCGGGGCTTCGCCCCCGTTATTGTCTTCATGATTCTGAGCATAAAAAGCTACCAAGATACATAAGCAAAATTGAAACTGCTATTGTTGAAATTTATTTATGAGTGATTATTTCATTTTGTTTAAGTATATTTCCTTTATAATCACTCAAGTGGAAATTTTTTGAGTCCATTTGCCCTTATTTGTGTGGTTATCTTTTTAAAAGGCAAATCTTCCCCAATATATTACAAAGGTTTTCCTGTTCATTGGAGCAGTGTGGATGCCTGCCATGTTTAGAAAGTTGTTTAACTACCAATCTTTTGCCACGCCCTGAAGCAATAGCAATGCACGAAACATGCATGTCGGCGTTGGCGGCTTGCTTCTCCTGGTGTTATCTTTTTTTAGCAGACCTGGTTCTTGAAAAAACTCAGTTTGTTCTAAGCTGAAATATTTATTACTATTTATTGATGAAATAAGACAAAAAAAGTATAAAATTACTAAATTATAAAACTTTATAAAATACTATAGTGGTACAGGAGCCGATGATGAAGCATTAGCGGCATTTCAGCTCCTTGAATGAATATTTGATATATTTGGGGTGCCGCTTCTGATGGCTCATGATAAACTACTTTAAAAACGTTTCTGAAAAACATTTGTAATATATTGGGGAAGATTTGCCTTTTAGATGATTCTTGGTTTGATTGCAAATCTATAATAAAAATCTCAGCTAGTATAATTAATTTATCTTTAAAAAAAAAAAATCTT
Source organism: Geotrypetes seraphini (assembly GCF_902459505.1). NCBI lineage: Eukaryota > Metazoa > Chordata > Amphibia > Gymnophiona > Dermophiidae > Geotrypetes > Geotrypetes seraphini. The sequence goes on along the minus strand of NC_047089.1, from coordinate 74,976,081 downwards.
TATTCGTTTTAAAATTACAATAAGTGTGACAGTAAGTAAAAACATTTTAACATTAAGTAGAACACTTAATAATCAGCAGCAATCCAAATCATATAACTTATCTCCCTCCCACTCCACTCTTTCATAGCAAATATAAAACATAAATACCATATGATAAAATTTTCCCCTTATCATTTCTATATATTTAAATAACAAACTAAAAAATTACCCCCCCCCGGCAATACTAAACTTGTAAATTTAAGGGGAAAATAGTATCTATTCATTACAGTATTTTGTTAACGGCTCCCATACATCTTGAAACTTCCTTAAAGACCCCTGCTGTGTAGATATTGCTCTTTCCATTTTATATATATGACACGAGTTCCACCAAAAATTATAGTTCAATCTACCCCTGTCATTATAAGCAAAAGCTTGTTGTTATTCGACGATATCTGACTCTTTGCCCTCATTGACATGCCAAATAATACAGTATCATAGGTCAATGCCACTGGGTTTTCTAATACAGAAATTAATTTGGCCCCAAATGGATTTCCAAAAAGCCATAATAAAAGGACAATAGAACAACAAATGATCTAAAGTCCCTGTTTCAAGGTGACAATGCCAACATCTTAGAGCTATCTGATTTATCTTTTTAAAAGGCATTTTCAATTTAAATTAGCTGCTGGTAGAGCACCTAGTGGTGTCTAACTTGAGAATATGGGCTATGTGGATACCTTAATGACTGAAAAAGTATTCAAAGTCAATCTGAAGTGCCTATGCAATGTAATTATATAATATTGTACCAATGAGATGAACCAAGATGCAAATCCTCAAAAGGAAACTGGCCATTGCCAGTATAGATCCAGAAAAACAGGAGTGGCAAACTTCCCCAAAACTTGGAAAGTAGAAAATGCACAACGAAGAAGACTCTGGTGCTCAATGTCCTTTATTGTCTTGATATAATTGAGCTGGGCATTAAAAAACAAACAAACCGTAAGCTGCTGAAAGTGAGTTTATAAGAGATATCACAAATAATCTACGAGGGATTTGTTTCAAATAAACTAAACTGAAAAGTCATATGCTACCTACCTGTATGTGCCATTTTAAAGAAATATTGATAATAATAATAATTTTCTAGGCGGTTCACATACAGTACTAAAAAGAGTTCTAGGCAGTTCACATATAGTACTAAAAATATACAAACAGTGAATAAAAGACGAAATCTAAAAACAACTAAAAGTATACAATAATTGAATAAAATGAATTTGCAAAAATAGATAGATATTCCTTAAAAAGTACAACTGTAAAATCAATGTGCAAATTTCCAATCCATATTCTGAAACATCAATTTACAAACTTTTCAAATAAATCAGTTTTCAATAGTTTCCTAAAGGACATGTATGAATGGGCTCTCAGAAATAATAGAACTTTGCCATGAATCCATTTTACTTGCCTCAAAACCAAGCAATTTATCAAAGAATATCTTGTAACGATCAAAGAATCTCGTGTAACAAAATTATAGTAGTAACAACTGAGATTTTAAAATAGAAGGGGACAGTAAATATCACAATTACCTTCTTGCTCCTATTTCCATTTAATATTGTGAATGAAAATTCCATGCTTGTACTGTATCATTTTAAACAAGTAACTGAAGCCTCAGTTTCATGCCAATTGTTAAACGCTGAATTAAACAAAATCCAAAATTACCCTATGTATTCAAGAGCTAACATATACAGTAAGTCCATATCAAAAGCATTCTATTGATAATATTTTTGCAAAGAAACACAATCAAAGCAAATGAATATTGTGGTCATGCAATGATACAGAGGGCTCCTTTTATAAAGGCGCGCTAGTGGTTTTTAGCGCACGCTAGCCGTTACTGCCTCCTTTTAAGCAGGCGGTAATTTTTTGGCTAGCATGCGCTAAAAACATTAGTGCACCTTAGTAAAAGGAGCCCTAAATGATAGGCAAGCAAACCATATATCTTTGGGAACAGGTGGTTTGGCATTGTGTTGGTGCTCTAACATGTATTTGGTAGAATAACTTCAGCTAGATCAGGGATCTCAAAGTCCCTTCTTGAGGGCCGCAATCTAGTCGGGTTTTCAGGATTTCCTCAATGAATATGCATTGAAAGCAGTGCATGAACATAGATCTCATGCATATTCATTGGAGAAATCCTGAAAACCCAACTGGATTGTGGCTCTCAAGGATAGACTTTGAGACCCCCCTGTTCTAGAGGAATGCACAAATTTAAATTAGTATTCCCTTCCATTAGGGCAGGGATCTCAAAGTCCCTCCTTGAGGACCGCAATCCAGTTGGGTTTTCAGGATTTCCCCAATGAATATGCATTGAAAGCAGTGCATGCACATAGATCTCATGCATATTCATTGGGGAAATCCTGAAAACCCGACTGGATTGCGGCCCTCAAGGAGGGACTTTGAGACCCCTGAGCTAGATCATGGACCAGTGGGAATCATCTCCAGGTCGTCAGAGGGGGGGGGGGGGAATCCATGTTACCATAACATTGCTTTTCATAACATAATGACATTTACTGCATTGTAATTGATGTACCACTCCAAATATCTTGTGGGTTTTATAGGCCTGCTTAACAAATTAAAAATGTATATCCCATCTCTCAAGTATCTTAGAGCCACAGTACAAAATATTTAATCAAACTTAAATCCTTTTCTTATTTTAGATATATTTTATCCTCTTTATTGATGGTGGAAGATTTTGGATATGTGTTCCAGAAACACTTTACTAAATACAATCAGCCTTTTTCCTTCTATTAGATTTCATTGTCATTCAGTACAGGGTTTGCCTGCTCTTTCTACATGAGTGAATGGCTAATAGATTGAACTGCAACAACATATAATGGTGGGCTGAGTGTGACAACTTTTGCCCCACAGCCTCCTGCCATCCTATTCACCCACCAAAAATTCCTTCCCACCTAATTTCCTGCCTTCTATCCTGAAAACCCCACCCCCCCTTGTACAATATATCACAATCCCTTCATTCATTTATGGTCTCCACACAAAACCTCCTATCCCATCTCCTCTTTTTACACATATCTCCAAACTGCTTCTTTTAACCCTTTTCAAGCCTACTTTAAATCATCTATCGGTATCCCCATTACATCTTCCCATACCTTCTTTCCTTGATCCTAGTCACCCTAAAATCCACCTCCAAAACCTATCCTCACCCTAAACCATACCTTCCCCTAGGTACATGGAATATTCTCCAATGTTATCATCCTTCTGTCCAAAATAGAGTTCTTCCTTGTTCAATTACCTGCAATATGTGGTTTGCACACTTGAGCTCTTAGGGTTGAGTTATCTAAACGGTGCTGTTGAAAGCAGCCACCTAAAAAAACAGCTGCCAATCACATGATTATTCCACTGTGGAGTATTTGGGTCTTCCTGTTTTGTTGTTTTTCTAATCACATGATGGCACCATTTAGAGAATTACATCTCTGGCAAAGGTAGGCGCCGGAAATACAGTTCAGGGTTTTCAAGGCCTACACTTCCGACACCTACCTTTGATGTGAATTGCACCTAACACAACTTCTGGCATTAGCCACGCCTACAGTGGTGTTAGGCGTCAGTAGGCACTTCCAAAGGCACAATTCTGGTGCATGGAAATCACTTTTAAAAGAACTCTTAAGCAGCATTTCCCTCTTAGCTTAGGCACATTTACCAAGTTGTGCAAATAACGTCTAATTAATGACAATAGTGTCAATTATTAGGTGTTAATTGCCCATTGGCAATGCTGATTGGTCTTGTTAAACAATTAAGCTGTGCATGTGAAACAGCTGTGAGCAACGATTTGCACATGCAACTTATGACACCTTGTATAAAGAATTTGGAGGTAAAGAACAAGCTCCGATCCCGTATAGGGAGGAGCGCGGCCATATCGGCCGGAGCCGGAGCGAAAAGGGTGGGAGGGGGAGGGGGAAGGGAGGAGAAGGAAAGGCCAATCAACAGGAGAAGCGGGAGGGGGGGGGTTAGGAGAATAGGGGTGAGTGGAAGGGAGGTCGCCCTTTCCGATACGGCGATCAAGGGAGACAGAAAAGAGCTCCAAAGTAAGATGACGGTATAATCATGTGCTTGGTAAATATATTTCAATGCAAGAAAACTCATTTCAATATTTATTGTACAGAAGTTGAGGAATGTGATAGTCATATTTCCTTTCTTTCACATCAACCACATCATATTATGAACTCTTAAGACAGTTCTCTCTTTGAAAATATGTCCCATATCCTGAGAATATTTTATAGTTTTGAAAGCCTTTTATTAACATAACTCTTAATGCCATATTGTTTTTGTGTTCTTTGAAACCTGCTATGTTATGTTTCTCTTCCAGCATGACTGTATACATGCTTTTTATAAAAAAGAAAAAATTATATGTATAATAATAAAGGTTATGCTGCATCCACTTGCCTAGTCTTAAAAGCTTTTAGATCAGATTCCCTCTTGTTGATTTGTACATGAATATAAGCACGGGTCCACTCAGTTTCTAAAGCTGGCTAGAATCATTCCTGCATTGAAAACACAAAAACAAATTAGTTTCCAACCTAAGGGCTGGATTTGCTAAGCTCCATTTCCCCATACACACAGAAATGGAAAAAGCCCTCAGTCATTAAAAACATGGGTTGAGATGATATACAGTAACCATATTGTGTTATTTTTGTTTTATTTTGCATCAAGTATTTGCTGCATGTAATTTATTCTACAAATTCCTCAGTTGAGTTTTAGCTGTGTGTGAAAAAATATATATATATATTAGGTCTTGTAAATATCACAGCACAAGCCAGGCAAGCAAGGGAGAAAGATACAGCAAGGACTCAATAATAATTATTGAACCACACATGGAGCATAGATAAAACCAATTTTTCTGGCCTGTAGATGCAGAAAAACTGTACATAATTAAAGCTACTATCACTGCTGACAAAACAGTGTACTACATTGGCAATAATATAATTATGTCTACATTTCAGTCCAGTGATCTAGTAAATACCAAGTCTTAACTAAATTTGAACAGAAAAAAGCTTTTTTTTCTAAAAAAAAACTGTTTTCACTTGAGAGAATGCATGTGTGGAAGCTGAGTTTTAGGGGTCCTGTTATTAAGGTGTGCTAAATGATTTAGCATGCGCTAAATGCTAACGGCATCCATTATATTCTATGGGCATTTAGCATGCACTAAATCAGTTAGTGCACCTTAATAAAAGGACCCCTTAATTAGTAAGCAGATCTCTTTTTCTACTTAACATGGCTTCTATGTTTATTTATATAATATCATCATATAGTGCTGTACAGATATTTATATTATCATGCATGTGTATTTTACTGTTGAATCAAATATATGTACTTTGCCCTCCCTGGTTTGACCTCCAGAACTGCCTATTTTCTCCACAGATATTTTTTTTTTTTTTTTTTTTAATGAAAGAGTGGTATATGCAAAGTAGAAGATTTTACTATGGTCCAGGGCGCTAAATGCTCCGATGCTCATAGGAATTATATGAGTATCAGAGCAGCATCAAAACATTTAAGCCCTGTTTTACTAAGGTGTGCTAACCGATTAGCGTGTGATAATTGATTTAGTGCATGCTAAACGCTAATGCGTGCATGTTAGTCTATGGACACATCAGCGTTTAGTGTGCGCTAATTCAATTAGCTTGCGATAATCGGTTAGCATACCTTAGTAAAACAGGGGATTAGTGTTCTAGGCTGTGATGGAAACCTCTAGTAAAAGGAGGAGGGGCTAAACCAGTAACAGAATAGCTATTGTGTCCTATCATTCTTATGGCCTTATGGTCAACCTTTCAGCAAGATCCTTTAACCTGGGCTGATATAGAATTTGCATTTAATGCACACCATTTAGGCAACTTTATGAAAGTCATTATTATTATAAACACATAAATGTGTAAATATGAGCACTTACTGGCCAATGTTTTAAACTATTTAACTGTCCAGGAATGATTAGAGTTTTAGCACCTAACTGCAGAAATTCAGTGGGAAATAATTGGTTGGGAAGGGCATGGGCAGACATACCACAGGGCATGCCAGGCATCTCCCAACACTTTTTAATATGTTTGCATGCTACCAGCATACTAAAAAATAAAAATTATTATTATTATTTGTTTTTGTATTGCTGCAGGGGCATGTTGGAGGCAGAGAGCAGGTATGCTGTGCTAATCAATTAGGGGTCATTTTACTAAGGCATGTTAACCGATTTAGCGTGTACTAATCAATTTAGCACATGCTAAAGATTAGTGCATGCTAAATGCTAAGGCACCCATAGAATATAACGGGCTCCTTAACATTTAGTGTACGATAATCTTTAGCACATGCTAAATCAGATAGCGCGCCTTAGTAAAAGGACCCCTTAGTGCAGCTATATTACTGTGTGCTGAGCCTCTACAGAATAGATAGTGGTTAAGGAAGATGTGCTAATTTTATTGACTTCCCATACTCTGACTATTCCATAGAGTGACATTTTATTGTTTTAGTGCCTATTGACAAATAACAAGGAAATCCAACAGTGTCTGCAATTCAAGAACAGCAAGCAAAAAACAAAAGAGAAAACTGCAGACAGTATGAACAAGATGCAGGCTGTGTTTATTAAGCCAAGGTCCTCAACTTTAAGGGCACAAACTTCGAAAACATGGGAGATTTCGTCCATCGGGCACTGCAAAACCATGCCGAAACAGATAATGTAGAGGTAATGTGGTCAACTCTGAAATGAACCTTACACGAAGCAACCAACCGCTACATCAAATCAGTAAGTAAACGGCAAAGAAACAATAGACCACAGTGGTTCTCTGCGGAGATCTCAGATCTCATAAAAAAGAAGAAAAGAGCGTTCATCATCTACAAACAATCAGGGAAGTGAGAATCCAAGGAAGACTATCTGGCCAAGTCAAAAGCGGTCAAAACGGCAGTAAGGGATGCCAAACTCCGAATGGAGAACCTTGCGAAGAACATCAAGAAGGGCGATAAATCCTTCTTACGGTATATTAGTGACAGAAAAAGAAACACAGATGGGATAGTACGCCTTAGGAAACCCGACGGGAACTATGTAGAATCGGACTCCGACAAAGCCAACCTTTTAAATGAATACTTCTGCTCGGTCTTCACTTGCGAGGCGCCGGGATCTGGCCCTCAGCTGCTGACGAGGGAAAACTCGGAAGACCCGTTTCGAAATTTCGAGTTTATGCCCAGCAGTGTCTACGAGGAGCTATCAAGACTCAAGGTGAACAAAGCTATGGGACCGGACAAACTACACCCCAGGGTGCTCAGGGAGTTGATTAACATCCTGGCAGAACCGTTATCCACTCTCTTCAATCTTTCCCTAAGTACAGGAAGAGTCCCGTTGGATTGGAAAATGGCTAACGTCATTCCACTCCACAAAAAGGGATGCAGGATGGAGGCAAAGAAATATAGACCGGTGAGTCTCACATTGATAGTGAGTAAACTTATGGAAACACTAATCAAACGCCAATTGGATATGATCCTGAACGAGGAGAATCTACGAGATCTCCATCAACATGGTTTTACAAAGGGAAGGTCCTGCCAATCAAATCTGATCATCTTCTTTGACTGGTTAACAAGAAAGCTGGATATAGGGGAGTCCCTGGACGTCGTATACTTGGACTTCAGCAAAGCATTTGATAGCGTCCCACACTGCAGGTTATTGAGCAAGATAGGTTCAATGGGACTGGGTGAAACATTAACCGCATGGGTTAGGGACTGGCTTAGAGGTAGACTTCAGAGGGTAGTGGTAAACGCTACCCTCTCCGATATGACAGAGGTGATCAGTGGAGTGCCGCAGGGCTCGGTCTTGGGCCCCGATCCTATTTAACATCTTCGTAAGAGACTTGGCAGAGGGGCTTCGAGGTAAAATTACATTTTTCACCGATGACGCCAAACTATGCAAATGGTAGACAACCACACAACAGATGAAAGCACAGTGCCCGACAAAAGATCAATGCCCGACAGTATGACGCAGGACCTACTCCTTCTGGAGCATTGGTCAAAGACTTGGCAACTAAGTTTCAATGCCTAAAAATGCAAGGTCATGCACCTTGGCGGCAAAAATCCATGCAGGACTTACACCCTAAATGGTGAGATCCTAGCAAGGACTGTAGCAGAATGTGACTTGGGGTGATCATTAGCGAAGACATGAAGACTGCCAATCAAGTGGAGAAAGCTTCATCCAGGGCTAGACAAATCATGGGCTGTATCCGTAGAAGTTTCGTCAGCTGTAAGCCCGAGGTCATAATGCCATTGTATAGATCCATGGTGAGACCCCATCTGGAATACTGTGTACAATTCTGGAGGCCGCATTATCAAAAAAATGTGCGGAGACTTGAGTCGGTTCAGCGAATGGCCACCAGGATGGTCTCAGGACTCAAGGATCTCCCATATGAGGAATGACTGGGTAAGTTGCAGCTGTACTCACTCGAGGAACGCAGAGAGAGGGGAGACATGATCAAGACGTTCAAATATGTCACAGGCCATATCGAGGTGGAAGAGGATCTCTTTTTCCTTAAAGGACCCACGGCAACAAGAGGGCATCTGTTGAAAATCAGGGGTGGGAAATTTCATGGCAACACCAGAAAATATTTCTTCACCGAAAGGGTGGTTGATCACTGGAATAATCTTCCACAACAGGTAATTGAGGCAAGCAGTGTGCCAGATTTTAAGAAAAGATGGGATTGGCATGTGGGATCTCTTCATGGAGGTAGTTAGGGGGTGGGCCATTAGTGTGGGCAGACTAGATGGGCCGTGGCCCTTTTCTGTCATCATGTTCTATGTTTCTATGTTTCTATTGCCACCCTTTGTTTTACAAACCCTGGGACCGACACGGTCCGTGTTTCGGAGAACACGCCTTCTTCAGGGGTCCTTGAGTTGTAAGGGTTAAAGCAAACTGCAATTTAAATTGGTAATAAGCAAAGCGCCTGTGTTAAAGCAATCGATGCGATCCAACTGTACGCCGCAAAAGCTAGATGGGCTGTCATGCTTCTATGTTTCTGTTAAGACTCAAATGTGAGTTTACTATATGGCTGTATAGGACTCCTGATAAACAGCAATTAGGCAAAACACAGACTGTGTGGGATCCCTCCTTGGAACTTTTATTTGAGTTGGATCTGATTTTTTTTTTTAAAACCCAATAAACAAACTGTGGTTTAATACTTCCCAGCTCATTGTTTGGGGCACTCCCATTCCTCTTTGAATTTCTTCAATTTTAGCACGTGGCCATTAAATCATAAAATAGAAAAATGGCCAGTGGCAAAAAGTGGCCTTAGCGTGCAGAAAAGACCCATGTAAGGGTGCACTAAAGCCACTTTTTGCCACAGTTTAGTTAAAGGACCCCTCAGAGAACAGTGTAGGTTGCGATTAGAGTTCTGCTTTTTATTAAAACTTGGCATCTTGTACATCATTGCTGCAGTATCCTTTTGTGGTTATTGCTTGACAATTTTTACTGCAGTTCTGTTGGATTTTTTTTTGCTCGTGTTTGCACACATCTCTGTCATATTTAGGTGCCCCTTGCTTATACCAGCTTTAAATATTAGGTATTCCGATGTGTGGTTACACTAATCCTCTATAATAAAACCCTAAGCGCACATGCGCACTTAGGAGGCCATGTTACCTGCCACTGTGGTGTCTGCTTCCGTAGCCATATTTGATTTGCGGTGCATGGGGCAGCTTGCGGCACGTGGGGTGGCTCACGATGGCTTGCGGTGCGTGGACAGATTTGAGCGCCGGTAGCGGTTTGACTCCTGCGCTGCCACTGCCACTGCCTCTTCTCACCCCCAGACCAGCAAATGCAGCAGCCGCGGGGTATTTGCTAGGCCGGCCCACTTCGATAATGCGAAGTGGGCAAGCCTAGCAAAAGCCCCGAGGCTGCCCAGGCTACCAGATGCTGGACAGTGGAAGCAGGGAAAGGAGAAAGCCTACTGCTGGACAGGGGGATCAGGTAAGAGGTGCTGCTGGACAGGGGGGAGGTAAAAGGAAGGGAGAAGGCCTCCTGCTGGTCAGGGGGAGCAGGGAAGAGGTGCTGCTGGACAGGGGGGAGGTTAAACGAAGGAAGAAGGGCTGCTGCTGGACAGGGGGAGCAGGCAAGGGGCGGTGGTGGACAGCCAAGGAAAGATAGAGACTGAAAGAAAGACAGACAGCGGCCAAGGAGAGAGAGAAAGAAAGAAAGAAAGACAGATAGACAAATCTATTCTAGCACCCGTTAATGTAATGGGCTTAAAAACTAGTATTCTATAACAGAACCTATGCACCTATCTTCCATTACAACAGGCTTCTACTGGCTCATGGTGCCCAGTTATATAATCACAATAAGGACATGTACCATGTTGTATAGATTGTAATTGGGTTCCTCTTCCTTGTTTTACACCTACTAACCTCATAATGAAACTGGAATTCTAAAGTCAGGTGCTCATCTATGTTTCCCATACTGTATATGTGATTATATCGCATATATTCTATTGATAAGTAATTAGATGTTTCTGGCTCATGGGCTTTCATTCACTAACAGCAGATCCTATTATTTTTTTAAGCTTTAAAGGAAATAGAATACAAGCTTTCCTAATTGACAATAAGACATTTAGGTGTAGCTGACATTATGATCTCTCTGATCTTAGCATTTCAGCAGTAATAAAGCATATGTTATACTTCCAACTAAAGCCTGCATGACTGTTTTATCTGTCAACCCTTTTTTCTTGGACTGAGAGGTATCAATGCAAGCTATTATCAAGGGAACAGTTGCCTCTGTCTCCTGTACTGATCCGTATCATTTTCAAATTTGTACTCCAATCGAGAAACAACAAATGTTGCTTAAATCCCATGATGTGTGTTAATTATAGTGAGCTCCATAAAATTATGGGTGATAGAACCAAAAGGACTTGTGCCATGCTTCTTGGGTCTCTTGAGCGTATACTGTCGGATTAATTTCTTTCTCGCTGACATAACCTTAGGCTTTCTTTCTTCTCCTACGGTGATGTTCCCCAACCTCTTAGGCTTGTGGCAAATTTCACACAAAGCTAAATAGTAGAAGCAGCTGATATTGTTTATGGAAACAGGGTTGCTACTTTTATGTAAACAAATCAAAGCTCAAAGCAATTAACACTTGCTACTTTGTTTTCTTGAGCTATTGTACATCACCTGTGGTTTTCTTTTTCCTAGACCAGGAAAGCATCAAGTATTCAGCGAGCAATTCCATGCAAGGAAGAAACTATAAAAATGTTTAAAAAATATAACTGCATTAGGGCGCTAACCCATGTTATTTGACCCTTAATGTGCTAAAAGGCTCTAACCCTAGTTGTGGTGCCCTAATGCAGTTATAAATATATCATCGTGCACTGTATAATAAAGAGATGTAAAACATGCAAATGTATGTAAAACAGCTACATAAGAACATAAGAATTGCCGTTGCTGGGTCAGACCAGTGGTCCATCATGCCCAGCAGCCCGCTCCCATGGCGGCCCCTAGGTCAAAGACCAGTGCCCTGAGTCTAGCCTTAGCTGCGTACATTCTGGTTCAGCAGGAACTTGTCTAACTTTGTCTTGAATCCCTGGAAGGTGGTTTCTCCTATAACACCCTCTGGAAGAGCGTTCCTGTTTCCATCACTCTCTGGGTGAAGAAGAACTTCCTTACGTTTGTACGGAATCTATCCCCTTTTAACTTTAGAGAGTGCCCTCTTGTTCTCCATACCTTGGAGAGGGTGAACAACCTGTCTTTATCTACTAAGTCTATTCCCTTCATTATCTTGAATGTTTCAATCAGGTCCCCTCTCAGTCTCCTCTTTTCAAGGGAGAAGAGGCCCAGTTTCTCTAATCTCTCACTGTACGGCAACTCCTCCAGCCCCTTAACCATTTTAGCTCATTACTATATAAATACTATGCTGCAACAAGCTGAGGTATAGCCAGTAAAAGAACCCAAAATAATAGCTGGGATTATTTTACTACCTGGGAGCAGGGGCAGATTTAGATGAAAAGAGGCCCTAGGCTATTCCACTTATGAGGCCTTTTCACCTCCCATTTTTAAGTTTGTAAATTACATGAGAGATAATAAAATACATCATTACTGTGACATATATCAATATGTTAAATGAAACATGTTGTTATTGGTACTAACCTTTATAAAAAATGTGACACGGATAATAAATAAAAAAAAGTCGTGAACACTTATTTAGACATTTAATCTCAGCACCATATATAGTACTTGTAACAATAACTAATCAAACATAACACACAACATTGCCCCTTCCTATGTCCATAGTGCCCCCAGTGCATCCTTCCTCACCTCACCCCCCCCTCTGATACCCGCCTGCCTCCCATCCCCCTTCCATTGAACACCCCCATGCCATCCTGCCTGCCTGCCTTCCATTAAACCCCCCCACCCCTCCTCCGATGCCAGCCTGCCTGCCTCCCATCCCCATCCCCATCCCCCTTCCACTGAAACCCCCACCCACACACCCCTCCCGATGCCAGTCTGGGCCGCCCTGTCCTGACGGATCCACGTTTTGCCTCTCTCCCCGCGGGGCTGGGCTTTGCCCAGCTGTTTCCGGACTGACGTCTTTCCCTCCCCGATCCTCCTCCCAGGGCGAGAAAAAGAAAGGGAGAAGCCGAGTCAGCGCCCCGTTGCGGCCGGAGCCGGTTCCGATCCCGAAGCATAGAATTTCTCCTTATTTTCGGTTCAGTGTTTGAGTGTTCACTGTTTTTAGAATAGTGTCATTTTAATTTTGCTAACAATTTGAAGGTAGGCCCCTCTTGATCTTGAGGCCCTAGGCTGAAGCCTAGTTAGCCTTAAGGAAAATCTGGCCCTGCCTGGTAGCATCAGGCTGCCATTCTGTGGCTCCATACATCTGGGCCATCTGTGAACAGACCAGATGAAGCATCCCTCTCCTACATAGAAAACCATTTAGGGTTTGTTCCCAATCAAGACTACCCTTTTGCCACACTAACCCCCTCTTTTACTAAGGTGCGCTACCCGATTAGCATGCGCTAATCGAATTAGCGCCCACTAAACGCTAACACATCTATAGACTAACATGCATGCGTTAGCGTTTAGCGCACGCTAATTGATTTAGCATGCGCTAAACGCTAACACGTGCAAGTTAGTCTATGGATGCTTTAGCGTTTAGTGTGCGTTAATTTGATTAGCGCGCATGCTATTCAGTTAGCACACATTAGTAAAAGAGGGCCTAAGTAGATCCCCTACTACTAAAGGTCCACCCATAGTGGCCAACCTCCCTCCAATATGTTCCTCTCCTTCAACCCTAACCCCCTCAGGCAATAGCCACTCCCATATAACCCCCTTCCAGACCTACTTTACTGAAAATCCCTGGTTTCTAATGGAGCACATAGGAGCAATCCCCAGTTACTCCTGCCCTTACCAGCACCTTGCTTCAAAATGGCACTGTGACCCCTAGTGGTTGTCTTGCAATACAGGTATAAGATCCTTTATCTGAAATTCCGAAAACCAAAAAGCTCCAAAACCCCAAATTTGCTGAAAATTGGAAGTAGTCAATTTCCCCAACATGACACATGCTTAAACCAATGCTTTTCTCCTGATGTTTACAAAATCTAGGTCAGAGGGCTGGAAAGTGGCAAAGAGAGCTGCCAATTCCTCTCAGGGTGGCAGTAAGAAGCAGAAAAGATCAGAGGGCTGGCTTAACATTATTCTGCAAACTGAAAATTAAAACAAAAATAAAATATATCTGGTCCCAAGGATTTCAGATAATGGATCATGTACCTATACTACTTCTTGAAGTCATGTTACTATGTACCAGTATAAAGTGGCTTGCAGACTTGTTCTTGTACCTTGGGAGTCAGAAACCTGCAGTACTGAGAAACTGCAGGTTGATGGCTATCATGGTAAATCATGGTACAGTAAAAGCCTACCTAAAGAATGATAAGAGGACAAATTTTTTTCTGTTCCCACGAGAACTCATTTTCCTGTCTCCGCGAGTTCTTTTCCTGTCCCTGCCCCATTCCTGCACAAGCCTCAAACATTTTAAAATCTTGAGTTATATTTACATGTGTACTACTACTGTTTCATGCAACTGGATTGTATCATGTCTTAGTTACCATTTGTAACATAGTAACATAGTAGATGACGGCAGATAAAGACCTGAATGGTCCATCTAGTCTGCCCAACCTGATTCAATCTAAAAATTTGTTGGGTTGTTGTTTTTTTTCCCTTCTTTTTCTTCTTCTTAGCTATTTCTGGGCAAGAATCTAAAGCTCTGCCCGGTACTGTTCTTAGGTTACAACTACTGAAGTCTCCATCAAAGCTCACTCCAGTCCATCTACACCATCCCAGCCATTGAAGCCCTCCCCAGCCCATCCTCCACCAAACGGCCATATACAGAAACAGATCATACAAGTCTGCCCAGTACTGGTCTTAGTTCTTCAATATTTACTATTATTGTCTGATTCTAGATCCTCTGTGTTTATCCCACACTTTTTTAAACTCCATCACCTCTCCACCACCACCTCTCTCGGAAGCACATTCCAGGCATCCACCATAAAGAAGAATTTCCTTTTTGTTTATTTTTTCTATAAAATCAATAAAACATTTGAACTAAAAAAAAAAATCTTAAGTGTTCAAGGTTTGTGTAGTTAAGGCAGAGCTTACAGGAATGGAGCAATGATAGGAACAGCAACAAAACTTGCAGGGACGGGATGGGGAAATTGAGTTCCTGTAGGGACAGTGAATCGAAAAAACATCCCATTGTCAGTAAAACATCACATAATCCATGCTATGAAATAACGTCACCACCACCAATGTAGCAGTTCACAAGTGGTGGCGTTATTTCACAGCATTGTTTTACTGACAATTGGATGTCTTTTCGATTCACATACAAAGCTATGAGGCCGTTTGGGCCGAAACATGCGCATATCGAGTCAATGCATGATGTTTTAAAGGATTTTGTGGAATATCTAGAGTTCACCAGTCTCTTTCGTGGACTTAATCACTCCTTCGTGTCTGGATCCAATATTTACAAACATTTCAAAACTACTAGAGCTCATAATTTCTCTTCTCTTCGCTCCACTTGGAAAAATGATATTCACACTGAAATCTCTAATTCCACTTGGGAATCTATCTGGCGTGGTCTTTACAGAACTTCCAAATCTGCATCCACCATTCAATCACTTTTCTTCCTTTTTCATAGAGCTTTATGGACTCCTGTCTGCTCTCACCTTATTGATCCAGCTTTTTCGAAACTCTGCTGGTCTTGCGGATCACAGATTGGCGACTTAAAACACCTTCTTTTTGAATGCTCCCATCTCCACAAAAACTGGACTGAAGTCTGGTCTACTATAGCTGATATTGTCTCTATTTCTGATCCCATCTCCTTACACATCATACTACTAAGAGGAGCTCACTTTACTTCCATTCTACCTGACTCCTCGTGTCAATTACTAGATACATTATTGGGTATGGCTGTAAAAATTGTTTGTACTCATTGGAAGAATTTGTCAAAAGTTTCGTTTATGCAATGGTGGAATTTGTTGCGTCTCATTTATAGATATGAATGTTACTCAGTCAAGAGACACTGCTCAACTCATCTTTCATTGTTCATGTTGAAGAAATGGTCTGCTCTTAAAGAATATTTGATGTTGAGCTCTGATTCCTGTGTAAATCAAACTGTTTCTATCACATAGCAATTTGTATAATCAAAACTTTTGTGTTTGGTATATCCTGGAATGTATTTTTGTTATCTGTTACTTCTTTGTTGTTATATACAAGTTTCAATAAAAATACTAAGATTAAAAAAAAGAAAGAAAGGGGGGGAAGGAGGTAGAGAGATATTTCTAGATTCAATACATAATTCCAGTTTTCTGTTCAGGTTCCCGAATTATGGAATCTACCTCCCAGTCATTTTAGGCTCCAAACCTCCCTAATTATTTTTAAGAAAGAACTTAAGACTTTTAAAACATTTACTGATGCCTTTTCATAGGCACCTGATTTCATAACGGGTAATTCAGACTACTCGATATGAACTTTTAAACCTTCCCTCATACTTATGTGTTATCCTTTCCCTTGTTTTGCTATCATAAATTGTAGTTCTCCCTTTACCCTTTGTTATTGTATGATATTTTATTAGTTATTATGCATTTATTTATGTGGTTTTATAGCCCGTCCTCCCCAGGAGCCCAGAATGGGTTACAGTGATACATTCGCAATATTTGGGGGTGCAGGGTTGAGTGTATTCACATTCTGCTGTGGGGGAGGTTCATTCATAATATATTGGAGCAAAGCATTAGGGTATATTCACAATACACTGGGGAAGAGGAGGAAGGGTTACAGAGGTATATTCACACAAGAATGGGGGCTTTTAGGTTTAAATTGTCACAAGTTATACCCCCTCTTTTACAAAGGTGCGCTAAGCTTTTTAGCATGCACTAAATATGCGCTAAATGCTAACATGTGCATGTTATCCTATGGATGTATTATCGGTTAGTACATCCATTGATTTAGCATGCGCTAAAACGCTTAGCTCGCCTTTGTAAAAAGGGCCATAGTGTCATCTCTGGATGTACTGGAGGACAGATTGAGTCATCTGGGTTTTACTTCCATTGGTTTTCATGAAAGCAAAACCTGGATGCCTCAATCTGTCCTTTTTCTGGAGCCATATGACCAGTGGAGCAAAGATTTTTGCCTTGGACACCAAATGGGACAATAAATAGTTGATAAGTCCATATGTTCTAGGTCTTGTTTCCCTTGATAATTCATGTCCTATAATTAGGACTGCATAGCAGGTGTCTGCGGAATTTTATTTTATTTCTCTCTATATTAATTTTATTGTAAGCCGCTTAGTTGTATCATGATTTGTAGGATATCAAAAATTAATAAGCTTGAAACTTAATAACTTTCCCTCAAGTTCCCAAAGAGTTTTATGAAACTTTTTTATTTGAATCAGATAGAATTATTTTCTGCAGTTTTTTTGTTTTTTTAATTCTTTATTGATTTTAATCAAAAACAGTGTCATAGAAATTAAAGAAAAGATATTCCACTATTATCTATACAGGTAACATAAATATTTTCTGCAGTTCTAATTGAAATCATCTCACAGATGCAATTAAAAAGGCTGATTCCTCCAACATGCTCAGCCAATTTTGAGACCCTCAAGAATTTTTGTCCAAGAGACATTCTGTATCTCTCTCTCTCTCTCTTTTTTATTTTTTTATCGGTAGGAGACCTGTGCTTTAAGAAATCAAAACCCTCAACCATAGGAGCACAACTGTAACTGCTAAATTCAACACATTGGAAATCTATACTGGATGGCAGGCTCCATTGATGAAACAAACCTAATCTTTTTTGAGTGAAAAATAACTTGGAGCACAGTTAGTTTACCAATGTTTGGAAGAATGATTTGGTTTGGCAGCCAATGTCCTGCAGGCACTAAAGACTATGATAGCAGAGTTTCCTTAAACTTACAAAGCGGATTACAAAAAGAAAAGCAAGTCGAGATGTGACACTAATATCACCCATTCTCCTTATCTACTATGCTCTCAGAGTGCCAAAATACTAGCAGGCATATTCTGTAGATTATTTCAACAGTATTTTTCTGCAGTTTAAACATACAAGGAAAAGCTGTAGCCATTATGGCTCAATCAAATCACACAAATAGAAATAACATACCCCCCTCTAAATGCTAATGGGTCCATAGAATATAATGGATGCAATATTTAGCGTACACTAAATTGGCTACCACGCCTTAGTAAAAAGGCCTCATAACTATTAAGGAGACAACAAACCAAGCAAAGAATGTTTTTGTTTTATGGTAACAATTCTATAAAGTTACACCAAAATATAGATGCCACAAAATGGAAAGCATTGTGCCAATTCTATAAGGCCATTAGGGCACGCCTAACCTGTTATAGATTATTACCATGAAGTAGCATTGGTGCATTGATACCTAGGGATGACTGCTTATCACAATATCCCTCCTCAATGACAGGCATACATTGCTGCACTTAAGTGCTCCTTGCAGAGCACCTATGACACAAGGCCTATTGCAGTTGCCTACTAAGGGCTCCTTTTACAAAGGTGCGTTAGGGCCTTAATGCGCGGAATAGCGCATGCTAAAGTGCCGCACGTGCTAGCCGCTACCACCTCCTCTTGAGCAGGCTGTAGTTTTTCGGGTAGCGCACGCTATAGCGTGCGCTAATCCGGTGCGTGCGCTAAAAATGCTAGCACACCTTTGTAAAAGGAGCCCTGAGTAACTTATACACCGTCCTCTTGATATTCAGCACTATTTAATTCGCTAACCACTAATATTCAGTGGAAGATAGATGGTCATTTGCGGTTAGCAACTAGCCACAAAATATTTAAGTGCTGACTGGTTAAGCTGAGTGGCCAAATTGGGCAATGTAAACAGCAGACCTATCTTTGGTCACTATGAACTTAATTAGCCATTACTAAATATTAACTTAGCTGTTTAACACCCCCCACCCTCTTTTTACAAAACCGTAGCATGGCTTTTAGCACCGACCACGTCAGTAATAGCTCCAATGCTCATAGGAATTCTATGAGTGTCGGAGCTGTTACTGCCATGGCCGGCACTAAAAACCACACTACGGTTTTGTATGTTAATAGTGGTAACCCTCCCCTCCCCCATAGATATTCAATGCTGGTCACTGGAAATGAATATCCTGGCTCACCACTGACCACAGGACTTAGCCAAGTTTCCTCCCATGGTCTTAATATCGCCCCCTGTGTACAGAATAGCACCTAGGTGTACCTTATAGAATTGTGCTTTATATTCATATGCCAAAACATTTAGAGGGGCATAATAAAAAACAAAACAAAACGTGTAAGTCCCCTTTTCGCCTAAGACCCTAACGTTGAAAGTAGAAGCAGGGAAAATGTCCATTATCCAAAAAAACATCCAAAAGGAGGGTTTTTTAAAAAAAATAATGGCCTGCATCTACATTCAGCTGTTTAAATGCCCAGACTACCACTATGTCTACACTTACCACATATAATGAACCAAAAAAAAGCCTAAGTCCCAAATGCCCAAAGCCAGGCCTTTTAGGCAAATGAGGAGCCAGTCCTTCGCCTAAAAGCTGGATTCTGTAACCAGTGTCTGTCAAAAACAACACCGGTTACAGAATCCACCCCCCCAGCAACTATCGTGGCAGGAGAGATGGCTCATCTCCCCTGCTGCGATAGCGATACCACCAAGTGCCACCAAACGCGGCACTTGGGATTGCTATCGCGGCAGGAGAGATGAGCCATCTCTCCCACAGCAATCCACTCCTCCCCCCACCTGACAACGATACGGGCAAGAGGGAGTCCAATCTCTTCTGCCCAGGTGACCACCCCACCCCACTGATCCGATCTGGGCAGGAGGGAGCCAAATCTCTTCTGCTCAGGTGACCACCCCACCCCACTGATCTGATCTGGGCAGGAGGGAGCCCAACCCCTCCAATGCACCTTAAACCCCACCCACAGGTGGGGTCTGAGGCACCTGGGCCAACCAGAATTGGCCCAGGAGCCATAGGCCCCTCCTGTGGGCAGGGCCTTAGGCACACAGGTTGGGTTGGGCATTTCTGCATTAGATTCATTATTACCTTCAGAAGAATGATTAGAAGTTTCTGTTCTAGAGATTTACTCCTTGCTTTCTATTAGGAATGATGACTTCTAGCCTCTGAATCCTGGCTGGCACAGGTCTGCTTTTCTCCAAGGATTCAGGTATCCTGTAAGCTTGTGGTTGCCTCTGCTTTCCTTGGCCCTAGATGACACACCCTTTTTTCCTAGAATGGGCTGATTGCCCCTCACAACACCTGTGGTTCTCTGGTGCTTTGCTAATGAGTCTGGATAGCTTCCTTGCTCATTAACCCTATCCCCATCATAGCTGATTGTAGGAGCTAATCCCTTTGTGGGTTTTGCTATCACTTGCTTGGTGCATGCTGGTCCTTGAAGTTCTTTGCTTTTAGCATTCCCTACCTTAGAACTAGACAAGTATAATCGGGTCCCTTTTAGGTTTTCTTTCATTGGGGATAAAGTCTGCAGTGCAGTTTTCCTAACCTGCCTGCTTCTAGGGGTAGGTTTAGGGATAGTATTAGAGCACTGCAGGGTTTCTTCCAGCATGACAGGACTCTCCCTGTTACAATAGATAGATAGAAAAGTAGGATAATTATGATTTAACTGTGTCTGTATGGAAAGCCATATTCATAAAACACCAATTCTGTATTGTACTATTTTTACAGAAACCTATGCATTGATTTATAGTTTAATAATGTCAACATTGATAACCTTCCCAGAATATGCTAACTTAGGGTCTCTTCTATTAAACTGCGATAGCAATTTCTAGCACAGGGAACTGCGCTGAATGGTTTGTGCTGTTCCCAACGCTCATAGAGTTCCTATGAGCATCGGGAGCAGCATGGGCCATTCAGCGCGGCTCTCTGCACTAGAAACTGCTTTTGAAGTTTCGTAAAAGAGGGGGTTAATATTATAATACCTTTAAAAAAGCTCATGTATTGTAACACCATGGGAGGGGCCTTAGACACCTGGGCCAACTGGAATGTTAGGCTACTCCCAGTACATCCCAGAATGCACTGAGAATTGGGCCTAAGATTCCAGTTGGCCCAGGTGCCTAAGGCCCCTCCTATGGGAGAAGCCTTAAGTGCCTGGGCCAATCGGGGCCTAAGGCACTTCCCTGGTGCATCCCACGATGCACTGGGAAGCGGCAGGCCCACCATTCTTGAGAAGGCGGACCAGCCAGCTGGAGGCTGGAAGAATGCCTCCAGCCAGCCAACAATTTAAGATGGGGGGGGGGGGTCTGATACTTCCTATTTACTCCCTTCTATTATCTTAGAACACCATTGGTATCTGCCACATTGCTTATGTACCCCTTCAAATGTATTCTTTATTTTACCTCCAAATGTTTGAAAATTGAATCTCTGCCTAATAGTTATTCCTCTACTATAAGCTATCATGGGGAACTGTTGTAAACTCAAATGTAATTGAAATACAGGCCAATATCTCCACATTAATTCTACCAATTTATTTGCTACCTTTGAATATGGAAGCACACATGTCATTCTAATGGTCTCCATGGTTTCAGATTTTGACTGGTCTACCAACAATAAATCCCTCTGGGCAAACTTAGTTCTCAATAGAATCAAGCCCTGAGCTTGTATAGCCCTTGATGGAGACTGCCCCAACTTTGTTGGTTGGGCTGAGAACTTTTCAGCAGCCTCTCGTAGGTATTGTGATTGATGGAAAATATGTTGGTAGATTTTGAGAAAGTGTAAAAGTTAATTTCTAAGCCAACTAATCATAAATAATGTCCTTAAGTCTTTTACACTATTACAACAAGAATTCAATCTTCTAAGTATTCAATTTCATTGCTGGTTTTAGTTAAGCCATGCCCTTTGGAAAATTACATGGGACTTCTTAAAGATCAAGAACAAAAGTTTAACAGATCAGTTTATTGAAAAAAAAAAAACCTAGTCCTAAATTACATTAAAAATGATGAGAGAAGCAGATCAAGGAAGAAAGAGAAACATAAAAGCTCTTCATATAGATATGGTTAATAAATTAACTCTCAATCCATTAAAGAGAGAAGTTAATTTTGTTGGAATATATCTAGATAGTATGTCAGACTTATAAAGCTTTAAGGGTGTTACTCTGCTTATTAAACATAAGAAGTTAATTTTATATGTTTGCATTTATTTTCATATTTTGCACCTATGGTAGCATTTCAAATAGATGTGTACTGACTTTATAACATAGGTGCAAATGTTTTGGGATACAACCTTAAAAATCCATATCTAAAGGAAAATGTCTCATTGAGCAAGGAACCATCTGGTACTATGTTACAGTATTCCTGCCAAATAACTTCAGTGTAGGAGAAACAGGAGGAAAAATCCTAACATACTATGACATGAGAGTTAAGAAAATTAATTGGACTAGTATAATATCTCAAAGTTGATTGGAGTCAGTTGCAGTGGCATACCTAGGGTATGTGGCACCCGGGGCCCATCATTTTTTTACACCCCCCCCCATGTAAAAAAATATTTTTTGTAATGACCATGAAACGGAATAAATGGTCAGAATAGAAACAGGCAGTGAAAATTTTCTTATATTCCAAACATAACATAACATAAATTATGTCTGAATTGTCATGACATCAGAAGTACATATGGAGTAGTTGCAGGTGATGCT
Source organism: Geotrypetes seraphini (assembly GCF_902459505.1). NCBI lineage: Eukaryota > Metazoa > Chordata > Amphibia > Gymnophiona > Dermophiidae > Geotrypetes > Geotrypetes seraphini. The sequence goes on along the minus strand of NC_047089.1, from coordinate 74,953,905 downwards.
TGGGACAGTTCTGATTGTGTTAGTTCGGTTTTATGTGTTTTTTGAATAGAAGGGTTTTTATTTCTTTTTGAAGGTTTTGCAGTCTGTGGTCGATGTCAATTGGTTGTAGAGTTGGGGGTCGAGTGTTGCAGCTCGAATGGCTAGGAGGTTGTCGAACAGTTTTTTTCTTTTGACGTTTTTGGTTGGAGGGTGTGTGAATGGTGCGTGAGTTCTCCTATGTCTGTTTGAAGTGGATTGAATTATTTAGCTGAAGAAATTAGTTACCCCCTCATCCCACACACATTAATTCTCTTCCATTTTTGTTCCCATTATAAAAAACACTGATAAGTTCCCAGAAAAAAAATACATTAAAATAAGAAGTGAAAACAAAGGCCCCTACAGATGAGAACATAACATAAGAATAGCCTAACTGGGTCAGACCAATGGTCCATCATGCCCAGTAGCCCATTCTCATGGTAGCCAATCCAGGACACTAATACCTGGTCAAAACCCAAAGAGTAGCAACATTCCATGCTACCGATCCAGGGCAAACAGACACTTCCCCCATGTCTTAATAACAGATTATGGACTTTTCCTCCAGGAATCTGTCCAAATCTTTCTTAAAACCAGCTACACTATCTGCTTTTACCATAACTTCTGGCCACTTCATTTTTAAGTTTAGATCTTTCCTTTCAAACAGAGACCTTGCTAGATGTCAAATACAGCACAAGGTAACTTCACATGGACTTAGTTGTGCAGGAAATGTGAATCTCCTCATACACCCACCATATAGTGCAAAAATGTGCAAAGGTCTGTTTTTTTCTTTCGATCACTACATAGCCTAATGCCACACAAGCAGCGCTGTTACAAACATATTCTGTAGGTCAATGCTAAGGATAACAAAGTTTCCTTCCTTGGACCAGAAGGAGATACTGATAAACCACTGGAAGAGATCCCAAAACAACACCCAAAGACCCACTCAGTGTGTGAACCAGTTGAGTGGAGTGGACTAACTGGGGGGTGGAAATGGGCCCGGAGTTTGCTCAGCAGAATTTCCCAGACCACCTCTTCCTCTCAACACATTGACACGCTGCCACCACCACCACTAGGAACACCTCACTGGGTAGGCCAGCTATGCTATAAACTTTATAAAACACGTTATTATATTTTCTTATAAAGCACATATTTTAACTGAACTCTCTGACATCCTCAGCCTTTCCATTCACAAAAATAGAAGGATGAAAAGTTCCCATTTCCTGCTGTCTCATGTCCCCGGCCTATACAATATTTTTTTTCTGCAGACCCTTCAAAAGTCTGACCAAATCCTCGTTTCACTTGCATTATAAAGTACTGAGGATGCAATCTCTACCCAATCCCAGGTCCTAAAGTCTAAGACAGTAGCGCAAATTAATGCTGCCAGATTCAAGAAAAAAAATTTTGATTCGATTCAGCCTATTGAATTGGTTTTTCAATTCGATTTTCCTGCCCAGTTGGGTGATTTTTTTTCAAAACTCCTGGTGGGTTTTATAGCTTTTTCACGCCCTTTGGCTTCTCCTAACCACACTGGCGCTATGGTGTAAATAAAATAAAGAAACAAAAAGGACTTTTCCTCTCTCTGTTAAATCCTAGCTCACGTTTGCAGTCCAACACCAGCTCTGGCAGGATACACATTTCAAATCTGACATATTATAATCACAAAACAGAAAATAAAATTAATTTTTCTACCTTTTGTTGTCTGGTTATATTTCAAATCTTGTTGGTCCAAGGCTCTGGTTTTCTTCTGATAACTTGCTTGCCAGGGTCTCCTTCTTTCTTCTTTCTGCATTCTAACCATCCATCTGCCAACTCTGTCCTTCCTTTCCATTTCCTTTCCCTCCCCAGGAAGTCTGGTATCTTTCCTTTTTTTCATCTCCCTCCACAGATCCACCTTTTCTTAACTACCCTTTCATCCGGCATCTCTCCTTCCTTCCCCACCACCCCAGAGTCCACCATCTCTCCCTTTCTTTTCCCAATTACCCTCCTATCCAGTATCTCTATCACTCCTCCACACCATCACTTGTGTCCAATTTCCCTCCCTTTCTGTTCCTTCCCTCCCTAAATCCCATGGTCCATCATCTCTCTCCCTCTCCTCTATTTTCAGACCCATTATTTCTTCCTCCCCCCCCAAAGTTTGGCATATGCACGTCTCTTTGAACACCCCTTCCCTCCGTGTACTTCTAAACCAGGGTCCCCCCCAAAGGCCTGTCTCCCCTTAAAGGCCTGCACCCCCCTTGAAGGCCTGTCCCACCCCCTTGTAGGCCTTTCCCCCCCTTGAAGGCCTGCCTGCCTGTCTCCCCCTTATAGGCCTGTCCCCCCTTGTAGGCCTGCCTGCCTGTCCCCCCCTTGAAGGCCTGTCCCCCCCCCTTGAAGGCCTGCACCCCCTTGAAGGTCTGCACCCCCCCAAAGGCCTGCACCCCCCCTGAAGGCCTGCACCCTCCTTGAAGGCCTGTTCCACCCCCTTGTAGGCCTGTCCCCCCCTTGAAGGCCTGTCCCCCCCTTGAAGGTCTGCACCCCCGAAGTCCTGCACCCCTCCGAAGGCCTACACCCCCCCTGAAGGCCTGCACCCCCCCCCGAAGGCCTGTTCCCCCTTGAAGGCCTGTCCCACCCCCTTGTAGGCCTGTCCCACCCCCTCGTAGGCCTGTCCCACCCCCTTGTAGACCTGTCCCCCCCTTGAAGGCTGCCTGCCCCCCCTTGAAGGCCTGTCCCTCCCCCTTGAAGGTCTGCACACACCCCCGAAGGCCTGTCCCCCCCTTGAAGGCCTGCCTCCCCCCTTGAAGGCCTGCCTGTCCCCCCCTTTGAAGGCCTGTTGCCCCTTGAAGGCCTGCCTGCCTGCCTGTCACCCCCCTCCCCCTTGAAAGCCTGCCTGCCTGCCCGCCCGCCCCACCTCGAAGGACCGCTAGCCCCCCTGGCCTCCCCGCACCACCTATGAAGCAGCACTACCTATGCTCCCGGCCTTGCCGTTCAGTCCCCCCCACCACCCCCGAAGGACCGTTCGCCCCACTGACCTTCCTGCACCACCTATGAAGCAGCCGCAGCAGGATCACGACGCGATCCCTGCGCTGCTTAGGCGCTGCTTCCTGTGCCGCGGTCCCGCCCCTCCTCTGATGTCAGAGGAGGGGTGGGACCGCGGCGCAGGAAGCAGCGCCCAAGCAGTTCAGGGATCGCTGACGCTGCAGGCTGCTTCACAGGTGGTGCAGGAAGGTCAGTGGGGCGAGCGGTCCTTCGGGGGTGGGGGGGACTGAACGGCAAGGCCGGGAGCACCCCCTCAGGGCTGGCACCCGGAGCGGACCGCCCCTCCCGCCCCCCCTCGGTACGCTACTGGTCAGTTGGCAGCTATTATATGTCATATTTATTCTTTCCCCCCCCTTTCCTTTTCCTCATAGTATGGTTAATTTTGAGCTGGATTTGTTCTTCAGTTGACATTTAGCCTTGATATTTCTTGGTTGATACAAAAGTTTTGAGAAAAAAACATTTTGGGACATGTCATTTAAGTAAAAAAGGAAGAGCTAAAACTATCAGTGTGATTCCAAATATACCATGGGGCTCATAATCAATAAATAAAGATGTCCAAAAACTATCATAAGTCAGCACTTGGACATCCTAGTACTGTACTTAGGAATTATTTTGAATATTTGCCTAGTTTAAATTAGCTACTCTTCCTCCTCCCCAAATATTTTTGTCACTAGATTGATAGTCCTGGCCCAGGGGCCAAGCACCATATGTTTTGAGATAAACAAGATTATTTTAGGTTTAGGAAGAGGCCAAAGCGTTATTTGCTTGTGTCTACATTTAAATGCAAAGAGATTGGTGGTAAATGGATAAGGGAAGAAAAGCAGCCAGAGCTGATTTTTGATGTGTGTTTATTTATGTAGCATATCTATTTGCTGATTACAAGGTATTTGTTTAGCATGTGCATTTAATAGACAGTTGTTTTTTTGTTTGTGTGTTAGTTTGGATTATGGCTGTTTCATTGTAACCCCTATAGTATGTATATTTTGTTTTGGCTTGGACTACTTATATATTATACATTAAAATAAAAAAGGGCTTTGAATATGGCATTTGGATGTCACTTTCAAGTGATGGCCTTGACTTCAGCTCCCTGCCCCAAAGGATTATGAACATTGTCTCCAAAACATACAGTACCTAGACTTGGCCAACCTAGACCAGGTTCAGGAAATGAGATAGGAGCCTTCTATATGGCAATCTACAATATTTGCCTCCTGTATCACTAGCCAAGTCCAGAAGATAGTTTGGTTTGAGTTTCAAAGAAGATACCATATGAACTAAAATGCATTGAGTAGATATTCTGAAAAAAAAAAAAGTTGCCATATAATTGGCTACATACATCAAGTAGTCCTAAATGAATGATCCATTACAGAGGAAGAAAAATAAGATTACAAATAATGCAGGATAGTTTGCTGTAAAATTATGAGATTTAAAATGAAATTGTAGGAAGTTAGAACATATTTGGAGAAAAAATAATACTGAAGTGAATAAAAATAAAGAGGTTAGCTAGTAATCATTATAAATTGTAAATTACTATTAGGAAAAGGGAATGGGACTAGAAAAATTGGATACTAAGGGCCGGATTCTGTATAGGATGTCTGGTCTCAGAAGCTGACGGGCATCCTATATAGAATCGGGCTTAAGGCCACCTAAAATAAACCCGATTCAGTAACTGACATTCACATTATAAACACCGGTTAGAGAATGACTTGGCTTCTTGGATATATCCCGCAATGTTGCGGCAAGTGACTTGTTTGATTGCCAGCGCCTCCGACTTCTTCCACAATATATTTCTTTTTCACACTATATTTGCATATGACAATGATTTTACCAGGAGGTTTTAGAAGTTATTTGTGCATAACATTAGATCTATAACCTGCTGTTTGTTTGGCAACCAGCTTAGATGCATTCTCTGCTCTTCTGTCTATTTTTCTCATCATCCACTAAGTCTGCTTGAAACATGCTGTTTAATGGTACCACCATTAGGGATTATGAATGTTTAATACAGATTTAATCCATTTTGATTTATATAGCATAGGCTCGTCCTGCATTATGAACTATTCAGCAGTGATGGAATTCTATAGTAGTTGTTAACTAACAATATGCATCTTATCAGGTGAAGAAATTCATTCTCTAAGTTTTTAATGGTCTAGCCCGGTGTCTTGCAAACTTTGTCAAGCAGCGGCACACTAAATGCAGTGGCCATGGCTCAAGGCATCCGAAATTGAGCGGATGTCGATGTGCTGACATCATGCACATGTGTGGCATCATCACATTGACATCCAGCGGGGGGAGGGGGCAGCAGGGAAGACACGCAGAGAGAAGGAGAGGCACTGGTGCTGATTGATTGCCTATAGGATGCTGATGTCGGCACCTCTCCTCTTCCCCAGCATCTTACGTTATACTTGAAATCTCAGGAGGCACACTAGTGTGCTATGGCACACAGTTTGTAATACACTGGTCTAGCCTACCAATGACAAATTTTATGGAATTTTCAGGCTTTAATGAACTTTGCTTTGTTTCTGCAGTATCAGTGAAAATGTCTGTGAGATAGGACTCTTTTTATTATTATTATTATTTTGGGGTCCTTCTACTAAGCTGTAGTAGGCAGTAGTATGTGCTACCACAGCTTGAAAGAGCTTACCGCGTGATGCGCTGAGGTGATTCATGGTAATTTTGCATTCTGTTTGTGCACACTATTGGACAAATTCTGTAAGAAACGCCCAAAGGTTGGCGCCGATATAGGCACCGTTCAGCACGATTCAAGTACAGTTGGGTGCTGTATAGTGAATCGCGCTGAGCAGCACCTATTTGGCACCTATTTTGGAGGTGTTCAATAAATAGGCCAGCTCTAGGCACAACTAAAAGTTAGGCGGTGAGTAAGGTGGAGGACACAGCGGCTCTGATAAGCATTGAGGGGTGTTAGTGATAGGAAAGTATGGGAGCTTACAGTTTAGCTGTAAGCTGATAACAGTGGCTGAGCGAACCCTTATACAGTAGTTACAGTGGGCTGGGGGTGGAGGGGGAGGAGTTGGAATGTGAGGGTTGGTAGTGGGAGCTAGAGGTTGGCAGGTATTGGTGGTTGGGGTGCTAGGACAGGAGGATTGGTTGTTAGGAAGAGTGAAGGGTGATTGGTGGAGGAATTGTGTGGGATTAAGGGTGATTTTGGTGGGTTAAATCATTTTGGGAAGGGTGGGAGTGTGGGAAGAGGTGGGTAGGCAGGGTTAAATTTGTTCCCTACCACCCTCCCAGTTTTTTGGATTGTTTGGTTTTGGTGGGTGGTGGTTGGGTTGGTCGCAACTTTTGCGGAAATGTGTTATTGGGTGAATTGTGTACAGTGTGGCTTATGAAGTTATATATTTTATGTGCTTATTCTGCTCATGTGCGGAACCGCCATGAGTGGCCGGCATGATTCTGTGATACCGCGAGTCTTGCTGGGGGAAGTGGGGTTTGCTGGAATGTGATGAATTTGTTGAGCTGAGCTAATTCGACACCGATTAGCATCAAGGGGTTTGAGTTTTGTGAGTTGAGCTAGTTCGACACCGAATAGCTCCAAGGTTTATGGTTGTTAAGCTACACTGAATTATTTATGTATAAAATGTTATGTTTTTATAAATTCATTGATGGATAAATTTAATAAAGCTGCGGCCCATGCTTTGCCATTACTAAGTGTTCACGTGTCTTTATTCAGTGATGTGTATATGAGGAGTGATGCGAATGCCAGTGTTATAGGAGTCTGGTTGAGCGTGTTTAAAGTGGTAGGATAAACTGAGTTCTTTTTTTCAAATATCTTGATAAAGCAATCCGTTGCGAAACATTTTGGATCATGTAACCCAGTAGCGTGAGAACAACAGAAGTTAAGTACATAAGTTATGTGAATATGCATTAATAGTGTTATATATATAAAAACTTTAAAAATACTTCTAAAATTCTTAAAAAAATAACACAGATTTAAAAATCTAAAGAACTGGAAAAAAAATGTAGGCCAAAGAAGATTATGAACACCGGTATTCTCACTGGATACTAAGTATAATTAGGAGTGGAGGAGGTGTACCTGAGGCCACATTTGGTTATATAAAATACTTCTTAAGACCAAGCATATTGATAGGAGTGTTAAAAATCCTTGAAGTTGGGAGATATATTTGATATTTTTGGTGCTGAATCCCCAACTATAAAAGTGTGAGTTATAAATAGTGCCATCTCTAGTGTGAATGCATAATATTTTTCAATGGCCATTTGCTAATACCAACATTAGCATAAGACAACAAATTTTTGAGGACAGTGACATTAGCAAATGGCTATTAACGATGGAAATTGGAAATCATCATTTTCTAGCTGTATAAAGAAATAGCTTTAGTGCATAAAGGTATACTAAGGCAACTTTTGCCTGCACATTTTTAAAGGATCCCTTAATTATTAAAGATATTAAATGTTACTTATTTTTCCACTCCCAGATCAATTTATTGCCAAATTTTAAAGGGACAATACTCGTATATTTATGTGAAGGGCAATTCTATAGCAAGATGTCTGCAGTTATCTGTTCCTTTGTGCAAATATAATGTTAAAACTCTAAGGCCTTCTTTTATCAAGCTGTGGTAGAACATTTTAGCAATGGCCAGCAAAATAAAGGGTCCGACGTGCATAGGAATTGAATAAGTGTCAGAGCATTTACCTCACCAGTTCACGCTAAAATGTTCTACCACTGCTTGATAAAAGGGAGCATAAGTGCTATTCTATGAGTAAACATAGAAACATAGAGTATGACGACAGAAAAGGGCCAACGGCCCAACAAGTCTGCCCACTCAAGAACCCTCCCTCCTCCCTCTCTCCTTCGGGAATCCATCTTTTAAGCATTCCTGTCTGTCCCATCGTCCCTTGAAGTCGTGCGTGGTTCTGGCCTCGACTACCTGACATGGAAGACCATTCCATCGATCATTACCCTTTTGGTGAAGAAATACTTTCTGGTGTCCCCATGAAATCTTCCCCCCTGAGTTTTAGCGGATGCCCTCTTGTCGCCGTGGGACCCGTAAGACAAAAGATTTCTTCCTCCACATCAATACGGCCCGTGATGTATTTGAATGTTCTATCATGTCCCCCCTTTCCTGCACTCTTCGAGAGAATATAAGCGCAGCCTGCTCAAACGTTCTTCATATGGGAGATTTTTTAGTCCTGAGACATCCTAGTGGCCATTCGCTGAATCGACTCCATTCTCTTCACATCCTTTTGATAATGTGGCCTCCAAAACTGAACACATTATTCCAGGTGAGGTCTCACCATTGATCTGTACAACCGCAGTAGAACTTCAGGCTTACGATTGATAAAGCTCCTTCTGATGCAGCCCAGCATTTGTCTAGCTTTTGCTGTTGCTTTCTCCACCTGATTCGCAGCTTTCATATCTTCCCGGATGATTACTCCCAAGTCCTGTTTTGTTACAGTTCTGGTTAGGTTTTCACCATTCAGGGTGTTTGTTCTGCATGGATTTCTGCTACCAAGGTTCAGAACATACAAGGGAGGCATTCATGTGGGAGGCACTTGGACATGCTGTGGAATATTAAGAACCTATAAATAAATAATAAACCTGGCAATTTTCCTAGTAAAGCATGTTACCTATAGAGTATTATAAGTTGCACTCATCCTGGTTGCATTTAGGTCTGTGGTTGGTATAACTGCAGGTCTGTAAATGTAAAGCACATCAATGATGGGTTATGCTAGTATTCTATAATGAAATCTAGGCACCTAGATTTCATAACATTAGTATTTGCGCTCCGTCATCTGCAACTGCAATAATTACTGCAATAATTACTGCAACTGCAATAATTACTGCAATAATTACACGACTCAGTTTTATTGGACTAAATATTTGGCCACAGCTTTATTCTCCATCTTAATATCTATCTCCACATACAATACAATCCATGTCCAAAACCAACAAACCTCCTATGCATATTTCACCCCTCCCCCCCAGGGAGCAACTTGGTATCAAAAAACTAGCTCCCATTAAGTCTTTAAACTTATAACATCCCCCCAAACATGACCAACGGTGACACCAGGCCATACTTCCCCTTGCAGTGGTGTCTCCTACGAGTGTTACATTTATTTATTTATTAACTGCTCATCTCCCAGCTCCAACTGAGCTAGACACAATTTTCCACCCCGCCCAAAGCTCCCCGACTCCAAAATCTCAACCAAACCCATACAAATCTACATAAAACCTGTAATTCCACCCCCCTCACACACACACACGCGCACACACACACACTGACACAAAGCATACCATCAGCACACATGGGAAGGAGGTAGGAATATTTTTTTTTTCCTGAAGAGACTACTTTACTCTTCCCTTTTCCTCCAATTTGCCACAAACATCCAACCAATCGCGTAACTGCTCCACCCCCATCACCTTAGAAACATCCCCAATCCTTTTCTTACAAACTCTGTCTATTAACCCTTTCTTACATCCTCTTATAAACTCATCAATCCTTGACATCACACACACACTTTCACCCACACCACCATCCAATAAATATTACCAGCACTATCTCAGCTCATCAGATGAATCTGGTGTTCTTCTTTATAGAACAGATGTTCCTCACACAGCATTGTGGTACCTACAATGAGTTCTCATCAACTGACTGTGAACAAACTTAACAGAGTTCTAATTATACGCAAGACCTCATACACCCAAGACATTACTTTTGTTATTTTTTGTGTCCTTGCTGGAGAGAAGTGTTCATCATCGCTCTTGTGCAGGATTTTTTATTTTTATGTAAATTTAATTGTGGTAGACAATTAATATAAGGAAGAGCACAAGACCAATGATGAACACTTGAGGTCTTGAGTATAATTAAAACTCTGTTAAGTTTGTTCACAATTGATGAGTAATTGATTGAGCAAATATTTTTTTCCATAGACAGTGTGGATTAGCCTACAATGAGTTGCCATCATATTGTTACATTTCAAATGCTTATTGTCTGATATATTTAATGGGGTTTTTTGTCTTTTTTTTTTTTTTTGTAAGAATAATTGACTTTCTCAGTAAAATCTCCTAAATTTAGAACCCAGAAAATCTGCCTTAACTGCATTCACAACCTACATTAAAGTTATATAGATTGTAAAATAAATGTTCATAGATTAAATTTTCCAGGAATCAGAAAGGAATCAGGGCTCTTACTTAGAACTGCTGTTCTTAGGCATTCACACCTACATAATGTTATGGTTGTATAAGCGGTCACACCTAAATGTTAAGCACATATATGTCTGAAGTTCAAGTTATTTACTCCCCTTTTACAAAATGTGATAGCGGTTTTTATAGCACGGGCTGGCACGCTGAATACTCTGCGCTGCTCCTGATACTCTTGGAGTTCCTATGAGTGTCGGGAACAGCGCAGAGCATTCAGCATGCTGGCCTGCGCTAAAAATCGCTATTGCGGTTTTGTAAAAGGGGAGACAACTTTTTAAAATCAATAAATGCCTTCAAATGTTCTGGTTGGAAATAAATATAAGTAATACCCAAATATTTTATATGACATTTATAAGAATAAGCCGAGAGAGGTGGTGGAGAGTAAAACTGTGACTGAGTTCAAAGAAGCGTGGGATGAACACAAAGGATCTAGAATCAGAAAGTAAGATTAAATATTGAACTAAGGCCAGTACTGGGCAGACTTGCACGGTCTGTGTCTGTATATGGCCGTTAGGTGGAGGATGGGCTGGGGAGGGCTTCAATGGCTGGAAGGGTGTAGATGGGCTGGAGACTCAGTGTTCCCGCTAAGCTGCGCTGGCCTGCGCTCGCGCACAAAATATTACATCGCAGCGCAAAGTTTCTCTTCACAGCGCACACACGCGTCGGTAAGGTAAGGGGACGCATTGGGGGGATTGCACTTCCCCACAATTGCCATGCTTCGGTTCCTCTTCTTCCTTCCTTCCTCCCCCCCCCCCCGCGGGACCCTGCGGCACCATCAACTCTTACTCCCTCTAATGTCGGCCCTGCAGCTCCAGACTTCCTCGCACCTTCTCCCCTCCCCCTTTGGATCGCTATTATTTTAAATGTTATAGCCGCGGAGCTGTATCCATCAGTGGAGATGTCTAACCTCGGCCTGCCCCGGAACTCTTACTGCAACAGTGACTTCCTGTTCCTGCCTAGACGGGCGTCTGCTGCAGTAAGAGTTCCGGGGCAGGCCGAGGTTAGACATCTCCACTGATGGATACAGCTCCGCGGCTATAACATTTAAAATAATAGCGATCCAAAGGGGGAGGGGAGAAGGTGCGAGGAAGTCTGGAGCTGCAGGGCCGACATTAGAGGGAGTAAGAGTTGATGGTGCCGCAGGGTCCCGCGGGGGGGGGGGGGGAGGAAGGAAGGAAGAAGAGGAACCGAAGCATGGCAATTGTGGGGAAGTGCAGAGCTGCAGGGAAGAGTGTTGCGGTACCCAGCTGGAGGGAGAAGGAAGATGAGGGAGGGAATTAAAGGAGATGCCAGGGCTTGGAGCGTAGGAGGAAGGTATGCCAGTCTAAGGGAAAAGGAAGGGGGAGATGTGAGAGCATGGAGGGGGAGCGAAAGATGGAAGAAAAGGAAAGGAGAGAGATGCCAGAGAATCAGGGAAGGGGAGATACCAGACTATGAGGAGAGGTGTGGGAGAGGGAAGGCGAGGAGAGAGATGCCAGACCAATGGGGTGAAAGGAGAGATGGAAGGGGGAGGCATACAGTTTCTGGAAGGGGCATAGAAGGAGAGAAGATGCCATATAGGGGAAGAGAGACGGCAGACAGTGGATGGAAGGAAGAGAGTTACAAGAAGATGAGGAAAGGAGAAACCACAGAAGACAAAGGTAGAAAAAAATTTCTATTTATTTATTGCTTTAGGAGACATGTGTCACTGTTTCTGTGAAGCATTGTATGCAGAGTCCAGCTTCTTGCTGGTTCAATTTAACCTTTGTCTATGTATTTTTATTTTATCCCCCCTTTTACAAAACTGTGAAGCGTTTTTAGCACCAGCCTTGGTGGTAGCAGCTCTGATGCTCAGAATTTTATGAGCATCAGAGCTGTTACCTCCGTAGCTAAAATCCACACTACAGTTTTGTAAAAGAGGGAGGGGTTAGTTTGTGATTACATATTCCTTACTAGGCGAAGGTGTTTTCTGTGTTCTGTGTGTTCGAAAGACATGGTTTTCTGTTAGGATTGACGGTGTAGGATTGATCTGTGCTGGTCTGGCTTGTTTAGTTTTACAATGGGTGTATTGATGTACTGCTCACTGCAATATGTAAGATGCTGCCTTTTCCTAGGTACTCATGTGTGACGTGTGGTTTGTTACTAAAAATCATGTTTTTCTTACAGATGGGGGGGGGGGTGCCAAAAAATGATGGGCCCCGGATGTTACATATGCTAGGTACGCCACTGTATGTAAAGATACCAGAAAGCTGGCGTAGCAAAAACTTCTAAGTTTTGAGTATTTAACCCTCCCACAATCTCACGGGCACTCGTTTCAAGTTTATTGAGATTTTGATTTAAACGCAATATCAAATATTTTCAATGCGTATAACAAAAATAAATTTGGGGAAATAAATAAAACCATTTGAACCAGTGTTCCCGCTAAGCTGCGCTGGCGTGCGCTGGCGCACAAAATATTACATCGCAGCGCACACGTTTCTCGTCACAGCGCACGATCGGAAGAGGCGTACGGCAGATGGCAGGGCGGCGAGAGGAGAATCGGGCGAGTTGGCTCATAACTTGCTGGCGCCCGATATTTTTGGCTCACGGTGAAAAAAGTTTGCTCACAACACCCGCCCGCTTAGAGGGAACACTGGGCCTGGAGTAAGTCTTAACAGAGATTTCGGCAGTTGGAACCCAAGTACAGTACTGGGTAAAGCTAAGAAGAAAAAATTTAAAAATTTAAATTGAATCAGGTTGGGCAGACTGGATGGACCATTCGGGTCTTTATCTGCCGTCATCTACTATGTTACTATGTTATGTTACTATGTAAAACAGATACATGTTTTTTATGAACACATGTAGGATCTGTTACCACCACAGTTGGTGCTAAAAAACGCATTACACATTTGTAAAAGGGGGGGGGGGTAGTTAGTTATTTCAAAGCTTTTTATTCAGTATAATCTACAATCTTGTAAAATTCCACGTGAATTTTCCATACCCCAGCTTGAATATCTCAATTCCTCTCTCCATATCCAATTTAAAACCAGCCATTGGATCTCGAAATATGAATGTAACATTTGCACTCTCTATTTCAGACTTAAAATGGCTAAATTCAAAGAGGAGAGGATAAAGAAATTCCTTAGCTTAATAAAAATATGATGCAGGTTTATAGGTGATGTTTTTGTCCATTGTACTGGGAATGAGCTGGTATCAAATCAGTTTTTTTTAAGTGAATCAATACAAGAAACAGCAATATACATTTTACTATTCAGTATGCCTATAATCAAATTACTTTTTTAGATGAAATGATTTATTAAAAGGGCTATAGTTTTCTAAGTTGTTTTTTTTTTATTACTAGTGCATATACTAAGATTACAGATATAAATGCTTTACTTTATCATAATCATTCTGATCCAGTCATTGATGAGCAGTTTACCTTATTCACAACTTTTAAGATACAAATGAATCTGTTCAACAAAAGATGAGTTCAGAAGAAAATTCATTGAATTAATCCAGAAACTACTACATCAGAATTATCCAGAAACAGTGCTGAGAGAGGCATATAAAACGTGCTTCACATAATAATAGGTGCCTGCTTCTGCAAGCTGAAGAAGATAAGGGAAATTGTGAATACATTCCCACATGCGTTCTTAAATGTTCTGGGCAGTCTTTGAAGATTAAAACCATTATGATGAGATATTAAACAGATTCACCTTCACATCAATGCTTTGAAGATAAACTGCTAAGAGCGGCACAGACGAGGATTTGTAAATTTAAAGAATTTGTTTACTCTTCTGCTTTACTCTCAATGTTCCCTCTAAGAACTGAGTTGACCCAAGCAAAACTTTTTTCTTTGTGAGCAAAGTCCGAAGTTGAAGTGAGCAAAACGTTTTTGTTACCTTACTTTGTGAACATTTCTTCAGATACATCAGTGTGTCACAAACGTTTTAAGGTGTAGCACACTAATCTCACAGCTGCAGCTGGAGGGCATCCGGAAATGCGCAGATGTCAACACAATGATGTCACGTGCATGCGTGATGTCATCATATCAATGTACACACATGCATGGATGTCCTCCAGCTGCGGCCCTGTGCTTTCTATTACCACCGGTGGGGGGTGCTGCAGAAGGAGAGGTGAGGAGAAGGAGCAGAGGCACTGGCAAGGAGGAGAGGTGCAGGCACTTGCTGACTGACTACAGGACATGCCTCTCACCGTGAAAATCACATCCTATAAGCAATCAGCTGACGCCGGCACCTTTCCTTCTCACCGGTGTTTACTTTTGCTCTTACTATAAATATGTAGACACTTCGCATTTTATTAGATCTACAGTTGTTTATCAAAAATCTAGTCACATCTGCATCTTGGGATAGGTAGCCTAAAGTTAGGCCTCGGGATGAAGCTGTCCACGCAATGTGCGGCAGCTGCAAAAAGGGCAAACAGAATGCCAGGAACGATAAAGAAGGGGATCACTAATAGATCAGAGAAGGTTATCGTGCCACTGTACCAGGCAATGGTATGCCCTCACCTGGAGTACTACGTACAGCACTGGTCGTCATACATGAAGAAAGACACGGTACTACTCGAAAGGATCAAGAGAAGAGTGTCTAAGATGGTTAAGAGGCTGAAGGAGTTGCCGTACAGTGAAAGATTAGAGAAACTAAGCCTTTTCTCCCTCAGAGGAGACTGAGAGGGGACATAATCGAAACATTCAAGGTACTGAAGGGGATAGACTTAGTAGATAAGGACAGGTTGTTCACCCTCTCCAAGGTAGGGAGAATGAGAGGATACGCTCTAAAATTGAAACGGATAGATTCCGTATGAACGTAAGGACGTTCTTCTTCACCCAGAGAGTGGTAGAAAATTTCTGGAGTCTGTCATAGGGGAAAACATCCTCCAGGGATTCAAGACAAAGTTAGATAAGTTCCTGCTGTACTGGAACGTGCTCAGGTAGGGCTAATCTCAATTAGGGCACTGATCTTTGATCAGAGGGCCACCACGTGAGCGGACTGTTGGGCACGATGGACCACTGGTCTGACCTAGCAGCGGCAATTCTTATGTTCTTATGCTAAGCATAGATTCTATAGCAGCAGTTGTGTGTATAACTCCACATTTATGCACCTAACTGTAGACAGTTAGGCATGCACCGGCCAATATTCAAAGTGATTTAAAAGAGCAGGAGAGGTTCGTGCCCACTTAAATTGCCCAGAGTTGCTCAACCACTGAGGTTCTGTGGCACCTAACCAAGCACTGCCACTGAATATAGGCTCTGATGGATCCCAAAATATTGTGGGCAGATCAGAGGCAGTACAAGGGGCTGAGTTGGGGAGGAGCCCATAGTCATGCAGGTGCTAGCAATATTCAGGGCCAGGACCTACATAACTAAGTGGCCACAAATAGGGCAGCTCAGTATGCTGTCACACAGTTTGATAAAAGCCCTTTTCTACATGCAAAAATGCTTCATATGCTGAAAAAAGCTTTAGACAATTATGCCTTTAAATATATAGTACCATTATTTCTTATTTATAAATACTGTATATATTCAAATTTTACCTCTCTATATATCTATGTTTTATAGAATAGGGTACTACTACTACATGCTAGGAAAGGCATGGTGCATGCTGAATCGAGCAGCATCAAATCTGGCTGCATTTCTCTACAAGCTGGATGCCCCGCTTCACTAATCAAATTAGCCAGAGCAGCCCCAATGACACATCATTCTTTTCCTCCACATCTCTGACTGATCACATTTGGTTGCACAGTACAAGAATTCCCCAAGTACATGAGTCATCGCTGCATGTTATGTGGTGTCACTTATTAAGCCCAAAAAAGGGAAAACAATACACAAAAGTGGCAAAAAGACAGTAGACAGAAAAATGTAAGGTACCTGGATTGATACAGGAAGACTAACCCCCTCTTTTACTAAGGTGCGCTAACTGATTAGCACGTGTTAATCAAATTAGCACGTGCTAAACACTAATTCGTCCATAGACTAACATGCACGCGTTAGTGTTTAGCATACGCTAATTGGTTAGCACACCTTAGTAAAAGAGGGCATAAAAATCCCAAAAATGTCTAAATGGTAAAAATGTGCCTTTTATTAGGAACAATTAAAAAAGTCTGTATCATGTGGACAATGATGATAAACAGAACTCCCCAAAAACCAGGGGTGTCTAACCTTTTGGCTTCCCTTGACCGCATTGGCCGAAAAAAATGTTTCTGGGGGCCGCACAAATGCGCAAACACTGGAGTAAGACAGAGGAGGTAGCCGGCAAGATGGTAAACACCTGGGGGCAGCAGAAGAAAGCACTGCATCGCCCTTGACCGGGGCCGCATAAAATACTTCAAGGGGCCAGATGCGGTCCTTGGGCCGCAGGTTGGACACCCCTGCTATAGATAATGATAGTGAAAAGGACCCAATTGATTGAATCAATAGCATATGTACTAAAAAACAAGTGATGTAAACTGAATGTAAAAATACTTTTATATTGGTGATGTTCCATGAAAATTATTGATATCTGGAGAATAATCAACAATGGAACACCTACGTAAATTTAAAAATGTGTTAGTAAAAGAATTATCTAAAACAGGGGTAGGGAACTCTGGTCCTCGAGAGCCGTTTTCCAGTCGGGTTTTAAGGATTTCCCCAATGAATATGCATTGAAAGCAGTGCATGCAAATAGATCTCATGCATATTCATTGGGGAAATCCTGAAAACCTGACTGGAATACGGCTGTCAAGGACCGGAGTTCCCTACCCCTGATTTAAAATATGTGGTAATAACAAACATAATCATCATAAATAAAACAATATTGGTACTACTAGCAGGGATTGAAGCAGGAATAGTGTAAAGAGTATAAAAAAAGATGGAGCTGCATTCATAAAAGCATCTTGATAACATTTTAGAGGAATTAAAAATGACCGTTACATCTATTATATATAATTTAAAAATGTATACGAGGGCGGTTTGAAAAGTCCAGTAAAAAATTAAAGTTAAACATTTTTTAAAAAGAAGTTATATTTCTCAACAAAGTGGGCTCCTTTTACAAAGGTGTGCTACCGATTTTTAGCGTGTGCTACAATGCCGCATGCGCTAATCCTGCACTACACAGAAAGTAGTAACGCCAACTCTATGGAGGCATTAGCATCTAGCACGCGCGGCATTGTAGCGTGCGCTAAGTGTGCACTAAAACCGCTAGCGCACCTTCGTAGAAGGAGCCCAGTGTATAGCCCTCAATGGAGACTAAGTCCAGTGAGTTTTAAGTTGCATGCTCTCTTGCTATACATGGGCATGCTTACATTTATCCGTGCTCATATGGGTTTACACTTGTAGTCTGCAATGAAATTTGGGTGTCCAGATGCCAATAGAGAATCAGCACTCCCAGCACTACATTGGGGTGACAATATCTAAGTGACCCTTTATAGAATTTTTCCCTATATATATATATTTGGTGCCACAACCTCTAAAGATAGTAGCACTGAATATAAGGATTAATCTAAATGGCAGCACTGGCATTTAACTCAACCCAGTGGCTGAATGAGCCGAAAATGTATATCTATCTGTGTATCTCTATCTATGCAGGATTGTCCCCAAGACAGAGGGGTACAAAGTGAAGTTGCCTCAGGGTGCCACAAACCCATTGAGCCGGCCCCGAATTTGGATCCTTCAATCCTGAATCAGGGAAGTTCAGGAAACAATCCTCAAGCACCCATAGCGCCCACAGAGCTGGGCCAGGTAGCAGATAGATTAATGATTTTATCTAAGCAGTGAAACATTACTGTTGCCGCATGAAAAATTAAGCTAAAATTGCATATTAAAAAGGAAAATGTACATAGAAACATAGAAATAGATAGCAGATAAGGGCCACGGCCCATCTAGTCTGCCCACCCCAATGACCCTCCCCTACCTGTCACTGTGAATAGATCCCACATGTCTATCCCATTTGGCCTTAAAATCAGGCACGCTGCTGGCCTCAATGACCTGAAGTGGAAGACTATTCCAGCGACCAACCACCCTTTCAGTGGAAAAGAATTTCCTGGTGTCACCGTGCAGTTTCCCACCCCTGATTTTCCACGGATGCCCCCTTGTTGCCGTGGGACCCTTGAAAAAGAAGATATCTTCTTCGATCTCGATGCGGCCCGTGAGATACTTGAATGTCTCGATCATGTCTCCCCTCTCTATGCATTCCTCGAGTGAGTAGAGCTGTAACTTATCTAGCCGCTCCTCGTACGAGAGGTCCTTGAGTCCTGAGACCATCCGGGTGGCCATTCTCTTAACCGACTCTAGCCTCAGCACATCCTTACGGTAATGCGGCCTCCAGAATTGCACACAGTACTCTAGGTGAGGTCTCATCATGGATCTATACAATGGCATAATGACTTCAGGTTTACGGCTGACAAAACTCCTGCGTATGCAACCTATGATTTGCCTTGCTTTAGAGGAAGCTTGCTCCACTTGATTGGCAGTCTTCATGTCTTTACTGGTGATCACCCCTTTAATCTCGTTCTGCTTCAGTTCTTGTTAGGATCTCGCCATTAAGGGTGTAAGTCCTGCATGGATTTTGACTGCCTAGGTGCATGACTTTGCATTTTTTGGCATTGAAGCTGAGTTGCCAGGACCTAGACCAGCGCTCCAGTAGAAGTAGGTCGTGCATCATGTTGTCGGGCATTGAATTTCTGTCTGATGTGCTTTTGCCCACTACATTGCTTAATTTGGCATCATCGACGAATAATGTTATTTTACCTCGGAGCCCTTCCGCCAAGTCTCTTATATAGATGTTGAACAGGATCGGGCCCAGGACGGAGCCCTGAGGCACTCTACTGATCACCTCCATCATTTCGGAGGGGGTGCCGTTTACCACTACTCTCTGAAGCCTACCTCCAAGCCAGTTCCAAATCCATTTTGTCAATGTGTCGCCCTATCCCATAGAACTCATCTTGCTCAGCAACCTGCGGTGTGGTACGCTATCAAATACTTTGCTGAAGTCCAGGTAAATGATGTCCAGGACAGGTTACTACTAGACCGACAGCTTACTGTACTTTCTCTGTCCATAGTGGGCTCACAATGTAACCCCCTCATTTATTAAAGCCACAGTGCAGGCCATGTTCTGATCCCCATAAAAATGGGCTTCGGAGCATTTGCCAAGCAGGACTTGTAAAAGGGACGTAAGGGCTTGTTTTTGCTTTTTTTTTTTTTTTTTTAAATACCTGGAGCAATGGAAGGTTAAGTAACTTACCCAGGTTCACAAGGAGCCATTGTGGAAATTAAACCTAGTCTCCCAGAACTGTGGCTATGCCTCCATGTCACAATTTATGTTTCAGGAACATATGCTAGGCATGGCATTTATCATATGTAAATCATTCCCTGTTTATTTAATTGCTGTAAACCGAGTTGAGCCTTCTTAGAATGATGACTCGGTATACAAAGTCAAGCTTTAGTTTAGTTTGCATTCCCCTTTCTTCCTGTTCTAACTCTGAGCAAAACCATAATAGTTTACATAGCTTCATAATATGAGAAAAAGAAAAAGAGCTTTCTTCAGGTGTCCTTTTACTTCTTAAAAATCAATTCTTAAATTCTTTAATGGATTTTTCTTACTCAGAATAAAAGATCCTCAGAAACTTCCGTTTGAAAAGAGATACATTTCTTAGCTATAGCTCCAAGAAGTGAGCTAATTAACTGAATGGTGGTTCTCAGTGTGGCACTTCCCTTGTGCTATCACCCTCCTTCCCTTCTCTGTGCGCCCTTTAATGATGCTAACCTGCCGTTACAGTTGAATGATGTGATATATTCTTTCTTGGAAATAATACTAGTCTGCAGCTCTGTATTGAACCTTACACGCTTTTACAAGAAGAATAATGACTTTTAGCTAGAAAGTGAACTTAAACCTCCTGACTACTAGCCTGATACTCTACCCACTGAGCAGGTACAAATAATGATTTTTCTAATGGTTAGGTATTAGAGAATAAAAGGTTTTTTTTAATGTAGAAGGTTTTTAAGGTACATGTGGTTATTTCACAATCTACAGAAAATATCTATAAGGCAGTACAGTGCAACTCTAAACTATATTGAGAAAAAAATAGTGAGAGAAAAAAATGGTTTTCTTTCAAACATGCAGTTAGCAAAAAGCATTAGAATGATCCTACTATTATCATTTGGTTGTTGGATTTAGTTGCAAAAAAAACCCCCAACATTTCCAAATATAACATGAATTATAACAGATGGATTGATTTTGTAGGTTAGTTTTTGTATAATCTCCAAGATGTGTCACCAAAGGATCAACCCACTGAAGAGCTGAATTGACTTTGGTAAGGAAATGGAGGATTGCCAAAGTCTAAACAACATATGAAATTTGTTTCCAGTCCCTCACCTGCATAAAATAGCTCAGGTGAAATAAATGTGCTGTTTTATATCAAGGCTGTCCATTTAAAAGCATATTTTATATCATTAGCATTCCCATTCCCGTCATCTGCAACTGAAAGCTAATCACCATCAATCAATAATTACACAACTGAATTTTATTAGAATAAATATTTGGTTGCAGCTTTATTATCTATCTGAATATTATCTCCACTTACAATACAATCCATATCCAAAAACCAACAAACCCCCAAATCATTTCACACACCCCTCCCCAAGGGAGCTATTCAGTGTCGAAACTAGCTCCCGTTAAGTCTTTAAACTTATAACATTCCACCAAACATGACCCATGGTGATGAAAGACCATGCTTCCCCTCCCCCAAACATGACCCACGGTGACGCATGGCCATACTTCCCCTCGCAGCAGTATCGCATACGAGTGTTACATTTATTTATTTATTAACTGCTCATCTCCCAGATCCAATTGGGCCAAACCCCATTTTCTGCCCCACCCAAAACTGCAACCACCTTCCCCAACCCCATAAGCTCAACCAAACCTACCCAAGTCGACATATAACCTGTAACCCCCACCCCGAAACACTGACACAAAACATAACACCGGCGCAAATGGGAGGGAGGGAGGAATAATTTTTTCCTGAAGAGACTACTCTACTATTCCCCTTTCCTCAAAGAACTCACTCCAGCCTGCCACAACATCCAACCAATCCCATGACTGCTCCACCCCATCACCTTAGAAACCTCCCTAATTATTTTTCTTTCTTACATTCTCTATTAACCCTTTCTTACCTCCTCTTATAAACTTGTCAATCCTTATTCTACAGACCATTGACAACACCTCATATATTCCCCTCACCCTCTTCCTCCCCCCCATTTTACACACACCACCATTCAATAAATATTACCAGCAAGTGACATCCTCTCAGCCAATGTTATATCATACCAGATTAATCTGGTGTTCCTCTGTACCCTGGAAGAGAAGGAGCAAAGGATGTGAAAATTTAAAACTAAATACATAAAGATGCTGGAAAATACACATTTACAATGTGATATAATGGTGCATTTTCCCTTTCTATTTTGGCAGACTTAGGAACGTGTGTGTGTATGATTTCCTAAGTGAAATAATCATGTGCCCATACCCTAGGTATAGTTCAAGCCTTTCCTTCCAGTACATCCTCTTCCAATTCAAACCCTTTCCAGGTCCTGCACCTTATTTTCACTTTTAATCTCTCTCACCCCTCAAGTCCAGCACTTTATCTCCCCTTCCCCTCCCTATATTCACTCATGCAGGTTCAACACTTCCCCTCTCTTCCTCCTACCTACTCTACCAATTAAATATCTCATCTCACTTTCCTCACCCTTATGTATATCCAGCATGATGCCAAAGCTGCTGCTGCTCCCACCATCCTGTGCCAATTTGAAGGTGTTCCATACTGGTATGAGTCCTTTCTACAAGGTAGAGGGAACGAGAGGGCATTCTCTAAAGTTAAAAGGAGATAGATTCCATACAAACGTAAAGAAGTTCTTCTTCACCCAGCGAGGGGTGGAAAACTGGAACGCTCTTCTGGAGGCTGTTATAGGGGAAAACACCCTCCAGAGATTAAAGACAAAGTTAGACAAGTTCCTGCTGAACCGGAACGTACGCAGGTAAGGCTAGTCTGTTAGGGCAATGGTCTTTGACCTAAGGACTGCCGTGTGAGTGGATTGCTGGGCACGATGGACCACTGGTCTGACCCAGCAGCAGCAAGTCTTATGTTCTTAGGCCTATGCTCAAGCTCTGCCTTCTCCTGGCCTTCCTCTATTGAAGTACTTCCTGTTAGAGAGAGTGGGAGGCAACAGCACTTGAGCACAAGTCTTTACTGCAAGAGTCTGCATCAGCATGGAGTACCTTCAAAGAGGCCCAGGATATAGAAGCCACATTTTAAAAATGATTGTGATGCTAATCCCAATAGAAATTACTCCTCCCTGGACACAATCAAGGCGTATGCTCAATACCCACAGCAGACACAAAGCTGACACTTATGGCCTGGGAAGATGTGCAATGGAAATGCCCATAGCAGCAGCAGCAGCAGCAGAGGAAGCATGCTGGACTTGGACCAGTCTAAGGGCTCTTTCTACTAAACAGCAGTAGAGGTTTCTACCCTGGGCTAGTGAGGTAAATGCTACGATGCTCATAGGAATTCTATGAGTGTTGGAGCACTTACCTTACTGGCCCGCTTTAGAAACCTCTACTGCCATTTAGTAAAACCCAGCGTAAGGTAGGGGAAATTAGATGATGCTCTCCTGTTACAGTGCCACACCCTAAATACTACCGTTCTAGGTGGAGGTCTAGTGGCAGTGCCATCCCTGTGTATATAATGAGTATTTGTGTATTTATTTATTTATATACCACTTATAGCCTTGTTTCCCTATCTGTCTTAGTGGGCTCACATTCTACCTTGTGTACCTGGGGCAATAAGTGACTTGAAAAACACTAAACCAATCAAAGAAGATGAATTTGTCGTATATAACTAAATCACTTCATCACATAATTTAATTACAGGAGACATAAACTTACATTTAGATGAAGTGGACAATCCAGAAGCGAAAGACTTTAAAAAACTTTCTATTTCTATTTAATTACAATCTCCCTTTACCCACACAAACACATGAAAAAGGCCATCATTTAGATGTGGTAGCGATGTCCACAAAAGAGATCTTAGACCCTTCCATCTCCCTTTCAGACGGTACTTGGTGTCACGATATCTGGTCTGACCATTTCACTTATTATTTCAATCTAACCTGGACTCAGCTAAAATCTAAGACTCATCCACAGAAAATAGAGAACACTTTACAAGGGGCCAAATCAATCCAGAGGAATATTGGTCACAATATGATCTACAAGTGAAGATAGAAGAAGGAGTTGATTTCTATGATCACTGGATGAAAACTAGCACATCCATTCTAGATAAAATTGCCCCTAAACGAAATAGTAAAAGCTGCTCAAATAAATACAACAAATGGTTTGACATCGAACTCCTAACAATGAAACAATCAGTAAGATGATTAGAAAGAATCTGGAAAAAAATGGGAAAACTGTCAAACCAAAACAACTGGAGAGCCAACATAAAACTTTACAAACAACAGATAAAAGAAAAACATAAAACATTTTACTCATCCAAAATTTACTCATCTAATACTAGCTCAAAATGAGCTAATACAAAAGAACTGTTCAACATAGTTACAAATTTATTTGACACCACACGCTACACTCAACCCATGCGTAATATCAAGCTATCCTCAGCAAATGATCTAGCATAACATTTTGATTCAAAAATTAAAAACCTAAGAAATAACTACTCGACAACTGTCGCATGCAAACATCAATCAACTGTTATACATGGAAATGAAATACCAGTGGACATGATTTGGAGTTACTTCCACAATTTAGAATGGAATAACTACATCAAGTTATATAACAAATACTCTAAATCATACTGTGTTCTGGACTCATGTCCCTCAGAAATTATGAAAGCAGCTCCATTAGACTTTAAACTATCTTTGTTGAATTATTTAACCAATAACCTAACCAATGGAAAATTCCTCACTAATAATGGTCATATCATAATAACCCCAATTCCCCAAAAAATTGCAAAGAATCATCAACATCAGTAACCAACTATAGACCAGTAGCATCCATTCCATTCATTGTAAAAATTATGGAAGGATTGGTACACACCCAACTGATGGAATATCTCGACCAGTTCTCTCTTTTGCACAAAACTCAATCTGGTTTTAGGCCTCTGTTTAGCACTGAGACAGTCATTGCGGCTATTCTGGATAATTTGTGTTACTTGTTTAGTAAGGGCCTCAGTGCCTTGATCATGCAATTTGACATGAGCTCTGCCTTTGACTTGGTGGATCATGAAAAACTGTTACAATGCCTAGATGCAATTGGAATCAGAGGAGAGGTACTAAACTGGTTTCGAGGTTTCCTTATATCCCGCACCTATCAAGTCCATTTTAACTATGATCTCTCTGATACATGGAGCAATTCATCTAGAGTGCCACAGGGGTCACCATTATCCCCTCTGCTCTTCAATGTTTACATGTCCTCATTGGGTGCGCAATTGTCCCAGCTGGGGATAAAACTATTTAGCTACGCTGATGACTTCACGATAATTATCCCATTCACTACCTCTATCTCAGAAGTCACCCCCAAAGCATCAGGAGTTCTAAACTGAATGGAGCAATGGATGACTGAATTCAGACTAAAGCTAAACTCAGAGAAAACAAAATTTTTTATAGCATCAATGTGCATCAATAACCTTAGTTATCTCATTCAACCCACTATGAAGGTATTGGGAGTAACACTGACCCAGAGTCTGACCATGAAAGACTAGGTAGACTCCTTGATTAGGAAGATCTTTCTCACCCTCTGGTCCATTAGAGCTTATTTTGATATCTCATCATTTAGAATTCTGGTACAATCCCTTATACTGAGTCAACATGATTATTGTAACATCGCCTACCTGGCACTCTCCCAGAAGAATATGCGGCGATTGCAACTGGTACAAAATGCAGCGGTTAGACTACTATGTGGACTGCAGAAGTTTGATCATGTAACACCTTCCTATCGACTTCTACACTGGCTGCCGATGGAGGCACGTGTAAAATTCAAGTTTGGTTGTTTTTGCTTCAAGGTACTTTACAGCTTAGCTCCTAAATATATAACAGACATAGGAGAAGCTCACATCTGAACTTCGTTTCACCACCGGTTAGAGGTTGTAAATTTAAAAGTCATCACCAACATCTTTTCTCACATCAAGCAGCATTATGGGGTAAAGATCTGGAACAACTGCTCATGCCTACTACTTATAGGGAATTCAGGAAACACCTAAAAACACATCTGTTCCTGAAGTATTTAGGTAACTGACCTATACAATCTTAGTCTTCAACAAATGATCTTTAGAACTGTTATTCACTAACTCTGAACTTTGTTTATTCCACTCAATCTGTAATACCTTCTAATCATTGTAAACCACATAGAACTTCACAGTTCTATGGTATATAAACTGTTATTATTATTATTATTAGATTGTAGGATTCCTTTGAAACAAATCACAAATACCAAAATATCCTACAGTAGAGTCTTTTAAGGGAATGAGGAGATTAAAGGGTCTCAGAAACCAACTTGGATAAGGGCATTCTGTCCAATACCAAGCTTTTTTAATGGTTCATACTTTCCATCATAGACCCATATAACCACCTCCTCCTTTTTATGTGTTTCCGTTTAGAAATGACTGAGTTGTAACCTATTTTTTATTCTTGTTTTCAACTTTTATATCAATCAGCAGTGAAAATTACTTATCTGAATACGTAGTCTCTAGCAAGCCCCACAGGGACCCATTTCGCCGCAGTCATGACTTTTTCAAGGGTAATCAGGGCACTCTGCTTATAATAAATTTAACATTCTGTCTCATTTAGGGCTTAGTTTGTTCTGCTGTACCACACACTCCCCATAATGAGTATTTGTCCATTTCTAGGATGTGTGTCTGTATCTGGGATTGTTTATGTTTTGTTTTGTTTTTAATGTAGGAACATGTATATATATGTCTATGTGGAAGGGGTATGTCTATGGGAAAATGTATGGAATGCATATGGGAGTCATTGGGTGTTGGAAGAAGTATGGAGGTTTCTATGTAGGTAGAGGCATATGTGTGCCTGTATGGGGAGGCATATCTGCCATACAGTTTTGCTTCCTCTTTATTTCCCTCTATGTTATCATCTTTTAATCTTTTTATTTACTCTTCTGTTCATCTTTCCTTTCCCTCTCATCCTATTTGTCTGTCTTCTACCAGTAAAGATTAGGGAACTCAGCCAATAATCTTGACTTTTCCATGCCATTGCATATTTTGTTTTCTGCCAGCGGTTGTTGGGAGCCCTGTTAGCAGTCTATCCTTTTCTTCATCACTGCTTCATCCCTATTTTCTCTGCACTGTCACATAGGTCTCAGTTCTTCTTGTGGAATGTAGGCCCACTTCAGTAAAGTAAGATACATGGCCACATATGTTGACATTATCCAATGTGTATGGATGGACAGACTAGACAAATACTTTGATATCACCTTGACAACAGGAGCTCTCACATTTCTTCAGAGCTATGCCTATAAGAGCAGATAAGTTATTATTTATATCAGTTGGTTAGCAGAGAAAATAAAAAATTAATCCATAATTAATTTTAAAAAATCATGCCTTCCGATAGATGAGGAGGAACATCTTTTGGCCAGTAAATATTGCTAAGATGGCTAAACACCAATATTCAGTGGGAGATAGCCAGCTATTCTTATGTTCTATTTCCCACTGAATATCCCAGGTACCAGCAATGTCATGTGACATAGTTGGTCAGTGCCAGATAGATCTGCCTTAATAGCAGATCTATCTTTGGCTGCTATAAGTTAGCCAGTCAGCTGATGAATATTGGCATGGCCAGCTATGCCTACCAAGGCTGAACTTAGACCAGAAATGCCATACTGCTGGCCAGAAACAGCCTCGGCAGTGAATTTCTGGGTGTGATGATGACTGCGGGAGGTATCAGTTCCATGGAACTATAAGAATTAGTGAAACCTTTAGTTATGGAAGCAATATCTAAAAGTGTTTAAGGGACAATTTCTCAACTCCATTTGTTACCTATTGTAGCTGCTGAATTAGCAGACAAAATCCATAGCTGCTATACTACTCAATGGTTATCATTTAACAGTTTCATTAAAACTGAACATTGAATTGAACTGAACATTGAACAAAACTTTTGTAACTTCACTGGAAATGTCCAGTTAGCTCTTTTGTAATCCGCTTTGAACTGCAAGGTATAGGCGGAATAGAAGTCCCTAATGTAATATAATGTAACTAGTCTTTAAGCCCGTTAAATTAACAGGTGCTAGAATAGATGTCTGTCTGTCTGTCTTTCTTTCTGTCTGTCTCTCTGGCCCCCTGTCTGTCATTCTTTCTTTCTCTCTCTCTATCCTTGGCTAGTGTTTGTGTGTGTGTGTGGGGGGGGGGGGGAGGTTTCTTTCTCTCTTTCTCTGCTGTCTGTCTGTGTTTATTCTATTTGTCTCCCTGGCCCCCTGTTTTTCTTTCTGTATGTCTCTCTGTCTTTCTCCCTGGCCCCCCTGCCTACCTGTATTTATCTGTTGTTCCATGCCTGACTGTCTCTTCGTGGCCCCCTTCTGTCTCCCTACCCCCTCCCGAAAGCAAGCCCATTACATTAACGGGTGCCCTGTGCAGCAGCATTAGCGTTTCCTCTACCCCCCTTTCCCTTCCCGCGGTCCCGACTACAAAGCTGGTGATTCCAGCAGTGTGTGCAGCAGTCTTCACACGCTGCTTCGGGTCCTTCTACTGCCCTGATTTACTCTGGCATGTCCCTGATGACAACATCAGAGATGCGGCAGAGCAAATCAGGGCAATAGAAGGGCCCGAAGCAGCGTGTGAAGACTGCTGCACACACTGGAATCCCAAGGTTCGTAGTCGGGTCCGCGGGAAGGGAAGGGTGGGGATGGCAAAGGACTCGGGTCCCGGGCGGCGGGGTCAGTTTTTCGGTTCGTTCCGGGGGGGGGGGGGAAGGAGGCTCTCTTTGTGCCCCAGTCCCGGCTTGTGGAGGCGATCGTCGGCTGGCTGGGAGCAGGCTTGTGGAGGCGATCGTCAGCATCTAAAGAAACTTCCGTATTGTGAGGTGGAGAGCAGGGAAGCTTGTCTAGCGTGCATGCACACTCGTGCCGCCGCAACAGATCAGGGAACATGCGGTGCTAGTGCGCATGCACGCTTAGCGCTTTATTATATATGATATAATGAATTACAGCCCCTAGTTCCAAAATTTGCTGGTTTCTAATCTTCTCCCTCCTTCTTATATACTTTCTATATGCTGCTGAAGAGGAAAGGAGTTGAAACTAGCACAGGAGTTTTTAGTCTCTTGTTAATTTTCAGATGGGAAAGAATGAAATCTTTTGAAACTGCAAAATCTCTTGTCCAATTCAAAAGAACCAGCTGAGCGCAGGACAGCTCTAGGAACTTTTTCCGTCTTTCCTTTTTTTTTTTTTTTTTTTGTAGATGTCAGGGGTGAATGCTGTGCAGGGAAAAAGCAGCAGAATAAAATGAGTTACGCTAACATTTTACCTTTTTCTTGCATGAAAACACAATATCCAGGGGAAGCCTTGTGATTCTTCTAATGACCTTCACTTATTCCCTCTTCTTTTTTTTATCAGCTTTAATTTGATGTTTTAGTTTTCTGCCTGTGCTACCAGATGATCAATTATTTCTCTTCTTGCTTTCTAAACCAGTTATACATCGATTTCTCAGTCCTTTAGGAAAATCACATTCATGGTAAAGGACAGGCTATCTATATTCAATGGATTCCTGTGACAGAATCATCTCTAATAACGTGTGAGGTAGAAATAATATAATAGATAATCTTTTCATACAAAAAAATGGTGTTTCTAGAAATTAAATCACACAAAACTGTTTGGGGAGCAAAAGAAGCTAGTAATCATTTTCACCTATAATTCCACCAGAAAATCAGAGAAGCTAAATGAAAACATCAAAGTGGGAACTGTGAGTGGATCAGGGACATCCACTCAGTTGCAGTAGTGTCATGAGACTACCACTTGGGGAGGCAGCTACCATTTTTGAGGAGGAGTTGACCTGGGTATACGGGTATGATCACTGCTACCCATGGTTATAACACTGACTATATAAATCCTGGGGGGAAGGGGGGGAAGATTGATGAGAAGAGTAGGATGCAGGGTATCTGTATGGGAATGGGCTTCTCAAATAATGGGTTTTGGGGTGTTTCACAGAAGGGTCTGGTTGTCACCAGGGTGTCAGGTTGAAACTGGGATGTTGGGAGCCTTGATTAGATGGGTTGGGATATTATTGGTGTGTCGGGAGCCTTGACTGGAGAGAGTCAGGTTATAACTGGTGTGTCAGGGAGAGTCATAGAGTCCAGGTCTTGTGTTGGGGTTGGAGTGAGGTTTCCAATTTGGGGATAATTAGGAGATAAAGGGTAGCCTAATGGTTAGCACAGTAGGCCAGTTGTGTAGTAAAGGTGAGAGGCAACCAGGGCGGTGGCACCCCTCCTCCACCCTCTTCTCTGCTTCCCACCTCCACATGCTCCTTCCCCACCACCTCCTGCTGCTCGCACACCACTTTCCTTTCCCCCCACCCCCTCTATACCTCTGTAACATTCCTGGCACGAACAGCAACCCCAAAACTGCTGTCACACTAGCGTTGGCTCATCCTCTGACATCACTTTCTAGCACCTTTCCAGTTACAACACTGTAATTTTTGCACTAACCATTGTGGTAAATGCAAAATGAACCACACTAGAAAAAGGGCTCCTTAGTATATTTAAAACTAAAATAAGAGGGGACTTCATTAAAGGGTGCTACTGTGTTCGTGTATGCTAAATACTAAAGATGCCCATTATCTTCATATGGGCATCTTTAGCATTTAGCACACGCTAATCGTTAGCATGTGGTAATATGGTAGCACTCTTTGAGGAATGTCCCCTTAAAGTCTTATTCTGTTGGTCATACACTCCTCCACTGGGCTTGGGGTTGGTTCTGTTTTATGCTAATCCTAGCCTGATCCTTCTGCCTTCCAGCATTCAGAGATGTGAGTTTTAGGCTTATGTATTGTCCTATTTCTTTCCGCCTATTGGGTTCTCTTTGTTGATAGAATTTTTTGATTATAACTTCAGTCCTCCCAATGTTGGACGTCTGTTCTTTTAATTTTGTTTAATTTGTATTATAAACTGCATAGATTCTGCTCGGGGTATGTTGTGCATCAAATTAAAAATGATTATGATGATGAAGCTACTTTTGTGACATATTTTATAGTTTAGCACAGGGGTAGGGAACTCCGGTCCTCGAGATCCATATCCCAGTCAGGTTTTCAGGATTTCCCCAATGAATATGCATGAGATCTATTTGCATGCACTGCTTTCAATGCATATTCATTGGGGAAATCCTGAAAACCTGACTGGAATATGGCTCTCGAGTACTGGAGTTCCCTACCCCTAGTTTAGCACATGAGCTGCTAGTGAGCAAAAATAGGTTTTACATTTATTTTTGCAATCCTGAAACATATTTGCTAAACAGTGAAACCCTCCAAGCACCTTTGCACCCCTATTTCATTGTTTTCTAATTCAAAGCCACACATCTATGTTGCAAACTGACAATATCTTGCTATCAATCTCAAGGTTTATTCCCCTCCACCTCTCAGTTATATTCATAATGAATGTGATATAAAATATCCATACTTGTTCTTGATTGGTTCCTGCTATTTTTGGATTACAGATTGTAGTTGTCTGTCCGCCATTATCCTTACTTCCTAAATGTGGGGTTGTAAAATCAAAATTACAAAATATAGAAATGCATAACAGACATGGTGATGTGTCATGTTATGTGTAATCTTATATCCCACTGAACCCTCATTAATTAGAGTTCTAGGTGGGTTACAAGCAGCATATTGCTACATAGAATTCTGTTTAGAGTTACGGTAAATGTTATAAAGAATTATACATGCTATAAAGGATTATATATGCTACATATAGTTATCAAATTGTACATAGTTTGAGGTAATATATCAAAGATAGCAACTGATCACTAACATTATAATAGTTTTGACAAGTCCTGTTGTACTCCTAGAATTGTGGTGACGGGACAAAAGCGCATGAGACTTCGGAGCGCCAATATTGCAGCGCAGACAGTTCGGCGCAAGACCCCACCACGCCGCCTAAAAAGTTACTTTTAAAGAGCTCTGACGGGGGTGTGGGGGGATCCCCACCCACTTTACTTCATACTCTTCACGCTGCCGTTGGGGATGTGTGTGGGGTGCAACCCCCCACATTATAGAGAAAACATAACTTTTTCCTAAAAAATCAGGAAAAAGTTAAGTTTACTCTATAATGGAGGGTTCCAACCCCCCAACCCCCCCCCCCACCAGCAGCGTAAAGAGAATGAAGTAAACTGGGAGAGGTTTCCCCACTTACACCCCATGTCGGAGCTCTTTAAATGTAACTTTTTAGGCGGCGCACTGGGGTCTTATGCCGATTTGTCTGCACTGCAATGTCAGCGCACCAAAATCCCACGCGTGAATGACTATGAACAAAAATTGTACATGTCTAATTTCTACATTCTTTCAAAAAATAGGGCTGCAAATAAACTCCTAATTTAGACTTTTACTCAAAAATGGTCATTTTTGGTTTGCAATTTGTGACTCTATCTAACCATTCAATGTTTACATTTTTGGGTTGTTCTTTAAAATTTATTCTTGTGTGTAATGATTGTTCATAAAAACAATTTATTGACTATAGTTTATTTACTTATCCCCCCTCCTCCTTTTATCAAGCTGTGCTAGAGGTTGTTAGTGCGGGCTGGCAAGGTAAGTGCTCTGACGTTCATGGGAATTCTGTGAGTGTCAGATCATTTACCATGCTGGCTGGCTCATGCTGAAAACCTCTAGAGCAGCTTGATAAAAGAGACCCTTATGAGGGTCTGCTGAAAAGTTCTCAGCCCAACCAAGAAGAGAATAATATGGAGCCATGAAACATACAAGTTATTCCACACTTTTCTTGACATTTTTTGTTTCATTTCATATCATTGAAATTAAAAGTGTCAAGAAAAGTGTGGAATAACTTGTAAGTTTCATGGCTCCACATCATTCTCTTTTTGGTTGAACTGAGACCTTTTCTGCGGCCCCTTGTATTTATTTGTATAAAGGTTGTATCCTACAGCCTATTTTGGCTTTACTAGTCTTACTATATGCAAGGTTTGTGCTTCTGGTTCTGGTGTGGTATTGATTTATAGCAAACCGACTGTCCTCTATAGCAAAAAATCTACACAATGTCCAGAGGTCATCTCAAACTCAAGAGAATGACATTGACAGGGAGAATGAGGATAGTTTTCCGTTTTGAAGAATGGAACAGGAATGAATCCCAGGGCACATGTGTTTATTAAGGAAAGCACACTAATAAATATTCATGTGTGCATTAGTGAATACTCATAAATACACAAACAGATTATTAAACATACATTAAACCATTAATGCAAATGCCTTCCCTGCTATATGCTGCTTCTAATAATTTAATACCATATATACTTGAATATAAGATGATATTTTGGGGTCAAAAATGGGGGTCTCATCTTATATTTGGGTCAGCGTCCACCTGCCCCTCTCCCGGACTTGTTGCAGGTGTCTGCCAGCCTGCCATATGACCTGGTGGGCTGGGACAGGAGGGATTCCCCCTCCCCCCCCCCATCTCTTGTCCTGGCCAACTCTGAAAATTTTTTTTTACCCCCGTTCTGCTTCCCCCTATGTACCTTTTTGAGTACCTGGTGGTCCAGCGGTGTACCGGGCAGGAATGAGCTTTTTGTGCTCCAGCTCGGCGCTGAGATACTTGCTGATTGGCTGTCACCAGTTCTCACGGGACTTGTGAGAACTGGCGGCAACCATTCAGGGAGCAGCTCAGGGCTGGGCAGGAGCACAAAAAGCTCACTCCTGCCCGGTACACCACTGGGCTGTGCAAACTTGAGGCAGACATTCAGGGAGGGGCTCATTATGGGGTACAAATACAGAAAGCTTGCTCCTGCCTGGTACACTGATGGACCACCAGTGATTCAAAAGGTACATGGGGGAAGGTGGGAAGAAGGTAAAAAATTGTCAGAGTTGGCTGGGACAGGATACGGAAGGGATCCCTCCTGTCCTGGCCTACCACTGGACCACCAGGTCAAACAGTAGGCTCGGAGGAGGCCTGCAGGACATCAGGAGTGAGGGTGGACAGGGTACACGGCAGGGAGGTGGGACAGGATGCAGAGCCTGGCAGGGACGGAGGGGGGGACAGGGTGGAGTGCCTTACAGGGCAGGAAGTGAGGGGGGCTGGGTACAGATCCTGGCAGAGCACATGAATATTAGCATCCCCCCCCCCCCCTGGCTTATATTCACGTCAACCATTTTCCCACCTTTTTTGGGGGGAAAAGGGTACCTCAACTTATATTCGAGTATATATGGTACATTATATGTTAATGTGGCTACTATTGAATGTGTTAAAATTGATAATCTAGGACCACCTAGACCAGTGGTCTCAAACTCGCGGCCCGGGGGCCACATGCGGCCCGCCAGGTACTATTTTGAGGCCCTCGGTATGTTTATCATAATCACAAAAGTAAAATAAAACAGTTTCTTGATCATATGTCTCTTTAGCTATAAATTACAATATTATTATTAAGACTTAATTAAGACTTAGCCAAAAGGAAAGATTTATAAACTATAAAGAGTTTTACTTCATGCAAAATTGTCATTTCTTTAATAAGACATTAGCTATTTTTTTTGAGGCCCTCAGGGGTACCTACAAATTCAAAATGTGGCCCTCCAAAGGGTTTGAGTTTGAGACCACTGACCTAGACCTAGACCTAGACCTAGACAAACTAGGACCAGTGATTCAGGTGGTAAGTTCTGAATACTACTATGCAGAAGTTCTCTGACTTAGGCTTTTTCTCCTTATGTAGTATGGAGTTAGGCATGCTGTGACACACTCTTCCCAGTCTGTGGGGAAGAGGGAGTCATGGTCATTACTTAAAGATAACACCTAATGGTTAAACTCAGGATTCAGGACTGCAGGAGCCCAAAGATAGCCCTGGTATATAGACCCAACTCAGGATCATCACTTGGTTGAGATGTGAAATTGGGGAAAATTCCAGATCCCAGCCCAGGTGCTGAATGAACTGGACATACAAAGGAGTGGGAGAAACTGTAGATGAATGTCATGTAACCAGAGCCCATTTAAAATAAACCCCCAAAGCTCTCAATTCAAATGGTTTGCATTAAACTTGCAACTGCAGAATGAGTTTAGATACAAACTGGCAAGTGATAAATTACCAGGATTAAAGTATTAATGCATCCAAGTATCAAGGGAGTAATTTTATAAAGTCAGTTTTACACATATATGACTACAGATGGACATATCCTGTTAGCAAATTCCAGTGTACATAGATGGATGTCAAGTAGAGCATAATGGGTTTTGCAAATACACATGTATACTAAAGTCCCCAGAAACAAAATAAAATATGGGATTTTAATGAATTTTGTTAGAGCAAACAATTTGTAATACAACAGTCCAAACTTCATTCTAACATGTGAAAAAATATAAACAGTTACAG
Organism: Geotrypetes seraphini; assembly: GCF_902459505.1. NCBI lineage: Eukaryota > Metazoa > Chordata > Amphibia > Gymnophiona > Dermophiidae > Geotrypetes > Geotrypetes seraphini. Next base: position 74,919,180 of record NC_047089.1, on the reverse strand, counting down.
AAGTTCAAACATGTTTATGACTTTTGGGATGTTTTTTTTGTGAAAAAAGCTATCCCGTCAATTACAATTATGTGTGGAATATACTTGCTTTAAGAAATTGCTTAGAACTAAGCTATTTATTGATGCCTACTTATGAAATAGAATGTGAATTACTCTTCTGAAATTGTACCGTTTTCCCTGTAATGTAGTTGATAAGTAATGGCTGAAAGTACTTCAAAGTGCACAATTGTTATGTTGTTAGATATTTGCATGATGATTTTATTGGGGTGTTGTATAACAGTCTGTGTATATTTTTACATTTTTTATGCGTTTTACTTTGGAAACCATTGAGATTCCTGGTGATATATACATTGTTTAAATAAATAATATAAAAACTTTTGCACACTGTGTTTGGACCCATGACGTGAAAAATCAACAATTCTCAATATTTTGCATCTATTACTTTAGTCATCTATCCCCAGAGACAGTCACAACTAGGACAATTAATACAATCTAGGAGTGAATATTTGCAGCTATTGAAAAGCAGGTGTAAATGTCCAGACCTTCAATTAAGGCTCGATTTCTGTCACATACACTAGTATGTTATAAAGTCACATAGGCATCTAATTGCCCTCTTAAACAAGGTATTTTCTTATAAAATTACCCGCCAAGAGTACAAGGTAACCAACATACTATGCAGGGCAACATCAATTCACACGTGTATATTGGAAACATTTGCTTTATCACCTTATGTGGGATCAGGTCAAAGAGATTTACATAAAACAATAAGAATCATATAAGCAATAAGAAAAGGCCAACATCAAATAAACAGGACAGTAAAACATTCACACCCAGAATAGAGTAATACTGTACCACATCATAATCTAAAACTAAAGAAAAGGGGATAGAGAGGGAGAGGGGCGAGAAGGAAAAGGGTGAAAAGGAGGGACTGAATTTAAATGCTTTGTAAGTACTATGCATAGACCTTCATAAGCCTACAGTTTTATTTCTGGAGAGAAAATCTGTTTCCCCTACGTATACAAGCCAGTGCTCAAATCTTTAAAATCACTATGTACTGAAAGAGAAGTACGTAATGTGGCTTTTCTCTCAGTTCCTTCTGCATTTTCTTTTCCTAGGGCTATGTTCTTAACTTGATTTTCTGAAAAATAGTCAGCAAAATCCTGACAGACATTTTGAACCTACCAAGATTAAAGAAGTGATATCTTAGTGATGGTTGCCATGTGATCTCAATGTCTGGATACCTACAGTACTTTGCTTCTAGGTAATTTAACAATTTGTCACTTGCCAATTTATATCCAAACTCTTTCTGCAGTTATAATCCAAACCATTTGAAATCAATTCAGTTTTCTCTAGGGCAATATATTACACTTGACAAATGTGGAGGTTTACTTTCAAGTAAGCTGCAGATCTTAGATTTTTTTTTTTTTTTTTACTTTAGCATTTGATACAGAAATTTCTAAGGGAAGATAGTATGGGATAACAAAGAGTAATGACATGTTTAATGATATTCTATATCAGGGGTGTTAAACTCACATAAGGGGCCAAAATCTAAAACATAGGGTAAGTCGTGGGCCAAATTTTTTATTAAGGTACTTAGGGGTCCTTTTATTAAGGTACGCTAAACGATTTAGTTTGTGCTAAATGTGCACCTTAATAAAAGGACCCCTTAGTCTTAGTAGAAGTATAGCGTTACAACCTCTCCAATCCCACGCCGACTCTGTAATGTAAACAAAATAAATAAAAAAGACTTTTACTCTCTCTTGCCAACTACCCTCCTATCCAGTATCTCTATCCCCCCACACCATCCCTTGTGTCCAACTTATCTCCCTTTCTGTTCCTTCCCTCCCTAAATCACATTGTCCACCATCTCTCTCCCTCTCCTCTGTTTTAGCCACACTAACAACTTGATTTCCAAACACATGAAGATAAACTTTAACAGAAGCTCAGTCGTTTTCCCCTCATTGTCTGTGCATTCTGCTATTTCTCTGCTCAAGCTGCTCGCTGAGAAACAGCTTGGCAAAAAGCTCTGACTCTAATTTAATTTAAATATATTGCCCATCCCTCATAGGTTGTGAAAAGTCAAGGTCTTACCTACCGCTAATTTCGGCAGCCTGCAGAGAGGATCGCCGGTGCTGTAGTGATCCTTGCAGGCTGCCGTCATCCTGAGTACCACGTTGCCTCTGCCATGATCCCGCCCCTCCTTTGACATCACGGCAGAGGGAACATGGTGCTCAGGATGACAGCAGCCTGCAAGGATCGCTACAGCACCGGCGATCCTCTCTGCAGGCTGCCGAAATTAGTGGAAGGTAAGAGCAGCACTTCCCGAATCGCACTCTGTCTGCTATCGGGCCAACTTAAGTTAAATTTTTAAATTGTCTGGTGGGCCAAATTTAACTACACCGTGGGCCAGAGTTTGACCTGTCTGCTCTATATACAGCATATGAACAACTGTATCACCACAAGATCCTCATGATCTCTATATTACTTGAAGTAGATAATGAGACAAATGTTTTACATAACTCTGTATTCAATAATATAAGGCAGAGGTATAAAGACAATCAGAATAGTATAGATTATAGTCTGATTACTAATCTGGGCAAACAGATGAGGGACAGGGACAAGATCTGTTGTATGAATACTGCATATTAGAGTAATTCACTAGCAAAACAAATGATAATACACTATAATACAAATGATAGAAAAATATTACTGATTAGGGGACAATCATTACTCAAGATTATAAACATGGAAGGGTGTAATCAAAAATGTGCCTAAGTCTGAGGTTGGACGTTTTGTGCAAAACGTCCACAAACCCAGCATGTAAAAATGTCCATTTTCAAAGCTACCAAATGTCTATCTTTTATTTTTGAAAATGAACAAGCTATAAGTTTTGGTCCTTAGGACGTCTACCATTTTTGCCCAATTAAAACAAAACGTCCACGTGAAAAACGTACAAAAGCAAGTTTTGTAGATGCTGTTTACCCACCAACTGCGTACCTTGTCTGATCATGGCAGAAGGAATCCCCATCTGCTAAGCCAGTTTTGGGGGATTCCTGGCGGTTCACCTGATGGGGATTCCCCTGCCTGGATCAGCTGAGCCACAGAGCCCTACATTCCTTCCTCTCACATCCCCCTGAGATCCCAACATCCCCTTGATGTCCCCCACATCCCCCTCACATCCTGACATTCCCATGATATCCCTTACTTCCCCCAACATTTCTGCCCCCCACATCCCCGTTCCTCCCCCCCCCCCCAGTACCTTTGGAAAAACAAACAGCAGGTGGGAAGTTTCCTGCTATTGGGACACCCAAGTGCTGACTTAGGCTGTTTTTTGAGTGTTTTACACTTTTGATTTTGAGCCCCATAGCTTCAAAAACTCTACCTGCACTGAACTAACACAAGGTTGCTACAGCAGTGCTATTATGGCGTCCAATAATATTATCATTGGCCAAATTAGTAAATGCCACTTTTGTAACTGCTCTCTGGTCTGTTTTTTGTTATCCTGACATAGTGGGCTAGTGTCCCTTAAAACAAGGCTGTCCTTGTCAGGTTTTTTGACAATGCACTGCTGACTGTTGCCTGGAGGGGAGTTATGTTGGAGCAAATTTTCTTTTTTCTTCTCTTTGGAATGTCTCTACAGTGGAATAAATTGTGCCTCTCTGCCCTTTGAACCTAGCTCCTATATCTCAGGAGAGAGTCAACTGACAGCTAAGTGACTGTTTTTAAGTGTCAGCTATCAGCTAAGTAACTGTTTCTCAGTAGTGTGCTTGATGAATTTTTGATTGACTTGAGATCAGAACAAGATTTATATGCGTATATTACTGGGGTTTTTGGGGGGGAGGGTACCTTCTATTATCTTTTTTTGGCATGACTGCTTATTTTTATGAGCAAAGGAATTATAACTCTTTGAGATTTCTTGCTAATTTTTTTCCAGTCTAATTCGGCCAATGTAAGCCAGTTGTTTTTGTTTTGCTAGTGAACTGCTTCATTGAAGGTGGTCCATGATATTGTAGTTATTATATTAGAGTGGTGTAATCTTTAATTGTAAAAGTTATACTAACATCGAACATGGCAGGAATAGAACAAGAGACTCATTTTCAAAAAAGAAATACATCCTAAAAGTGGCATAAATGGATGGACATTTTTCTCACCAAACTCTTTCAACTCACTACGTTTGAAAGCTATTTTTTAGATGAATATTTATGCTGTTTGTCTGCAGTTCATCTAAATCTCAAGGTGGTATGTTAGAAGAGACCAGTCTTTTCAGCATTCTATGGAGTTCCTATTTTTTTGAGTCAAATAGTATATTCACACATGTCAAACACCGTTCTTTTGTGTACAAAACTCGACTTCTCAGTACCCCTGATGCAGGCGTGTTATCCACGCCAAAACACAGTACTGTGTTGATTCTTGATGGTTTGATTTGGATATTAATAAACAACTTCACAATATCCTGTTGGTTCTTTTTGGTTCGTTGGCTTGGTTTGGATTGGTGGAAGATCCATTGTTTCATCCCACTTTCTTTGCTCTCCTCTTTTGTCTACATGGATTTGCTTTCTGCTGGATTCTGTGGATCCTGATAACAAATTGAACCTACATAATCTCAAAAATTCTAGGCAAAATACAACATACACATTGAACATCAAAACACACATAACTCTCCCCCTTTTCACCAATAGAAATCCTTGCTCAAGTTTGGTCTACTTACAATTCTAGGCACATTTATGAAAAACTACCCCAGGGAACTGTTTGTTCTTGTTGACCAACTTGACCTAATTGATCTGCCTCAATTGTCTCTTGAGACCTACATGCTTTTTTTTTTTTGCAACGTAAGCTTGGATTTCTTCAATGTTGTTCCATGAGAGAACAATGTCTGATTATCCTCTGCTTCCATTACCTCCTTCTGATGGTTCTGATCACTCTGTTTCATCATTAACTTCGCTCTCATCTATTGGTTGTCATAATTTGTTGCTGTCTGTTAAGTCTTCAAGTTGAGCAAGGAAAAGGAGAAAAAGTTCCATGGGGGTGTCAAATAACAAACAACAAAAGTGAAGTTCAAAGAAAGGAAATCTTTAAAAACAACCACAGTTAACTTAGACATTCACTTGCATATTCTATGACTTACCCCTTAACCCCCCTCAAACTAAAAAACCCCAGCACATTATTCCTCAATAAAGTAATGACAAAAAACTTGGCTGCAACTTTATTAATTTCAAACAACTTTCTAAATAATTTAAATGCAGCAAACAAATATTTTCCACTTATTCAATTGAACATTATATGTCATGTCCAGTTCAGCGACATGGTATTGAACTAGCTGAATATCACTCTCTACTCCCTTGGTCCACTGTGTTGTTGGGCCTCAAATCGCTCGAGGTGGTGCAGCACTCATGCTGACAATAATAGTTTTATTCCTTAATCAAAGCCTTTTTCTCCCACATTTTCTCCTCTCAATTCCTGCAAGCTGTGACCTCCCAACCTCATCCATGCCCCATCTCCCCACCCCTAGGGGCGTGCGGGTGGGAAAAGTTTTCCCAACTAAACCTACCTGACTCTCTTACCCTAGCCTTGCTTCCCAAAATAGCCTGCCAAAAGAACAATCTTTGCAACTCCGTTTCCCAAGTCCGCCTCGCAACATTTTCAGTCTCTGCTATCCTCATCCTGCACCCACAGCACCTTCTTAACCCTTCCCTGCCCATTTTCCATTCCAAGCTGACCCACTTTTTAACCTTGCTAAAGCAAGCTCAGCCAAGTTAATAGAAACATAGAAACATAGAAAGATGACAGCAGATAAGGGCTACAGCCCATCAAGTCTGCCCATACTATTGACCCCCCCTTTTAAGTCTACTGACCCCCTTAAGTATAATTATAATTATACTGCCACTCTACTGACCCGCTCTTTCAAGTCTATACCCTAGTGACCCTGTTCCTTGGCATGACCCTCGTAGGGATCCCACATAGGTATCCCATTTATTCTTGAAGTCTGGGATGCTGTTGGCCTCGATCACCTGCACTGGAAGCTTGTTCCAATGCTCAATCACTCTTTCCATGAAGAAGTACTTCCTGGCGTCTCCACGAAACTTCCTTCCCCTGAGTTTGAGCGGATGTCCTCTTGTGGTCGAGGGTCCTTTGAGAAGAAAGATATCATCTTCCACCTCGACCCGTCCCGTGATGTACTTAAATGTCTCAATCATGTCTCCCCTCTCCCTACGCTCTTCGAGACTGTAGAGCTGCAATTTGTTCAGTCTTTCTTCGTACGAGAGACCCTTTAGCCTTGAGACCATCCTGGTGGCCATCCGCTGATCCGATTCAATTCTGAGCACATCTTTACGGTAATGTGGCCTCCAGAATTGCACACAGTATTCCAGATGAGGTCTCACCATAGCTCTGTACAATGGCATCATGACTACAGGCTTCCTGTTGACGAAGCTTCTCTTGATACAACCTATCATCTGCCGTGAGCGTTTTTTTATTCCAAATTGTCAACACTTATATTAAAAATGTGTAACCATAAAATCAAAAGTTTCTTGTTATTCCTAGTAAAGGCCCCTTTTACGAAGCTTGCAGTAGTGATGCTGCCATGGTAAATGCACCAAAGTTCATAGTCGATGAATGGGCATTGGTGCATTTAACATGGCAGCATCATTACTATGGCTTTGTAAAAGGGGCCCTAAGGCTGAAATTCTGTAAATGGCATCTGAAAAGACAGACAACTATTTCTTATTAATCACAGTTAGGTGCCTATTATAGAAACCTCTACTGTGGCTTAGTAAAAGAGGGGGATAGTGCGTAAAAAAAATATTAACACATTTTCTGGGAATAGGGTGTGCTTGGGGATGGAGTGTGGATTTGATAGTGCTAATCAGTTAGCATATGGAGCATGACTGCACACTAAGGTCCTGATTCTATAAATGGCACTTGAAGTTAGGCGTCGACATCGGCAGTGCCTAAGTTGGTTTTTTTTTATACTCCTTGATATAAGTTTTTGTGAATTATTGAAAACTGAGATTATTTGGATAAGGGTATGAGAATTAAAGTGGATTTTGTTGAACAAGGATGTGCCTCCTACTTCAAATAAAGTTATTTGGAAGTTAGGTTAGTCCCTTGGATATGTTCATAGTTTTATCCTGGGTGACACTGAGGTCTTTTTCTCCACTAATTTAGATTATTGTTGGGTATCCCTGCATCAGCTCTTTTGTGCATTTTGAATGTGTTTTTTTGATTATAGATATATTTAGACATTCAACTTGTGTGATTATTTTTCTTTTTGAAGTGTTTTAATTGGCCATTAACGGTGCAGTAATTGCCCATGCCGTTAAAAACTAATTAAGAAAAAAATAGGCTCCACGAGGCACTTACAAAAAAGGTGTCTGAATCACATCTAAGCAGAAACTTACCAGTGCTAAATGTCAAAAGAGGTGTGGTTATGTGCAGGGTTGATGTTCGGTACAGTTATACATGGTTATGCGTCAAAAATAGGCATCAGAAATGTAGGCCTGTAAAACGCAAACTGTGATTATCAAAACATTGCCTTAGTTTGTGACTTGCAACCGGTGCCGTTTTTCAGGCACTAACCGATTCTGATGAGGTTTTGAGAATAGAATATAAGAACATAAGCAATGCCTCTGCTGAGTCAGACCTGAGGTCCATCGTGCCCAGCAGTCCGCTCACACGATGGCCCAACAGGTCTAGGACCTGTGCAGTAATCCTCTATCTATACCCCTCTATCCCCTTTTCCAGCAGGAAATTGTCCAATCCTTTCTTGAACCCCAGTACCGTACTCTGCCCTTTACGCTCTCTGGAAGCGCATTCCAGGTGTCCACCACACGTCGGGTAAAGAAGAACTTCCTTGCATTCGTTTTGAATCTGTCCCCTTTCAACTTTTCTGAATGCCCTCTTGTTCTTTTATTATTCAAAAGTTTGAAGAATCTGTCCCTCTCTACTCTCTCTATGCCCTTCATGATCTAAGTCTCTATCATATTCCCTCCAGGGAAAAGAGACCCAGTTTCTCCAATCTCTCAGCGTATGAAAGGTTTTTCATCTCCTTTATCAGACGCGTCGCTCTCCTCTGAACCCTCTCGAGTAACGCCTCTTAAGGTACAGTGACCAATATTGGACGCAGTACTCCAGATGCGGATGCACCATCGCCCGATACAATGACAGGATAACTTCTTTCGTTCTGGTTGTAATACCCTTCTTGAATATGCCTAGCATTCTGCTTGCCTTCTTACGGCCGCTGCGCACTGTGCCGTCGGCTTCATTGTCATGGGCCTTAATGATCCAGTGGCAATTGATAAATAGTGGTTATTGAAGTATTTTTACCTCCCTTTCATAGTAATGCTGTAAATGATAGCAGATAAACCTACATTGTCCATCCAGTTTGCCTGACAGAGTGGTCTGAGCCATGCTCACCATTCTGTGTCGGCTCCAGCCACCTATGCATAAACACTGATTAAGTCTCCACCACACCAACTATATAGGCAGCCAGATATGATAGAGTCTTGGTTATAACCATATATCATCCCCAGGTATTGCTGATAGTATTCAATTTACTAGTCAATATATCTTCCACTCCCTCCTGAGCTGCACAGTACCCTCATTTGTAACACTTGACAAAGTGAATTACAGTACTGGAATTGCTGAAGCTTCACCTGTCTTTTGTCATTTGCTGGACACAGACCTTAGAAGTCTATCCAGCATAGGCCCTAGTTTCCCTATGCTAGACTTGGTGAATCTTCTTCAGTCTTTAGCCGTTTATGGGACACAGATTGTAGAAGTCTGTCTGGCTTTTGCTTTAGTTTCCACTACTCTTGACTAACATAACACCTCAACAGCTATGATATGTTTCTATCACCTTTCTATTTAGGCATTCCCTGTGTCTAACCCATGCATTTTTTTTTTTTTTTTTAATTTACTCACCGTTTTTGACCACCTCTCCTGGAAGGGAGTTCCAGGTGTCTACTACCCTCTCTGCGACAAAGTATTTCCTGATGCTATTCCTAAGACTACCTTCTCCTATTACTTATAATTTCTATAGCACTGCTAGACATATGCAATGCTGTTCCTCTTTTCACCCTCTTTTTTCTTCCAGAGATATAGGGCCAGTAGAACTAGAGGATATGAATGGAGATTGCAGGGAGGTAGACTTTGAAGTAACATTGGTAGCTGGACACGCAAATTCAAGTATTCTATAAAATTGTGCCTAATTCTGGGAATGCCCCTGACCTATCCACTCATGCCCTTCCCATGGCCACGTCCCCTTTATAGTTGTGCATGAGATAATTTAGGTGCCCAGTGTTATAGAAGAAAGCATAGGTGATCCATTGTAAGTCCTTATTAGTGTCATTTAGCATCAATAGTTGATTGTTAATGACTCATTAATTTGCATGCGATTCTGGTATCTGGGCCCAAATGCGGGTAGCTTTTATAGGATCTGGAGGATAATGCTTATTTTTGAAGAGGGGTTATACAAAATAGTATGCATATGAACAAATTATGCAATGCCAAAATGTATAGTTTAGAGCACAGTTCTTCAACTGCTGGTCCGCAGACCGGTGCCGGTCCGCAAAAAAATCTTGCCGGTCCGCGAAGGATTCAGGACCCCGCCGCAGCAAAAGGTGCCGGCGTCAGCTGACATGCAACTTCCTGTTGCCGTCACTATGCCGGCACTCCTGCCTGCCACCACGGACTCCTGCCGCGTATGTCTCCGCACCCCCAGAAAAGCAGCGGTAGGTCTCTGTGCTTTTAACTTCGGCACACAGCTGCCCCTAGGCAGTATTTTAGCGCGGTTTCATGAGGCAGCCTCGGGGACTTTGGTAGGCCGGCCCACATCGCATCATCGAAGCGGGCCGGCCTAACAAAGGCCCCGAGGCTGCCTCATGAAACCGCGCTAAAATACTGCTTAGGGGCAGCTATGTGCCGAAGTTAAAAGCACACAGAGCTGCTGCTAGCCTACATAGAGGGAACATTTTCTGGAGAGGGAAGGAGGGAAGGGAGAAGGGGTACTCCTGGACAAGGTAGGGGAAGAGGCTACTGCTGACAGGGGAGAAGGGAAAGGGAAGGGATGAGAATTACTGTTGGATAAGGGAAGGAGGAAAGGGAGAAGGGGCTACTGCTGACAGGGGAGAAGGGAAAGGGAAGGGACGAGGGTTACTGTTGGATAATAGGAGGAGGAAAGGGAGAAGGGGTACTCCTGGACAAGGGAGGAGAAGAGGCTACTACTGACAGGGGAGAAGGGAAAGGGAAGGGACGAGAGTTACTGTTGGATAATAGGAGGAGGAAAGTGAGAAGGGGTACTCCTGGACAAGGGAGGCGAAGGGGCTACTGCTGACAGGGGAGAAGGGAAAGGGAAGGGACGAGAGTTACTGTTGGATAATAGGAGGAGGAAAGGGAGAAGGGGTACTCCTGGACAAGGGAGGCGAAGGGGATACTGCTGACAGGGGAGAAGGGAAAGGGAAGGGACGAGAGTTACTGTTGGATAAGGGGAGGAAGAAAGGGAGAAGGTACTGCTGGACAGGGGAGGTGGAACATTGGAAGGAAACAGCTGGCAGGGAGATTAGAGGAGGAGAAGGAGTCAGGATGGAATGGAGAGATCAGATGAGGGAAAGGGGAGAGACAGAGGAATGACAAGGTAGAGAGAGATTGATGCTGGGAAGGGGGGTCAGATGAAAAATAAGGAAAGAGGGACAAAGATGCTAGATCTGGTGTAGGAGAGAGGGGCATAGAAAGAACGCAGATACCATATGGGAGGGGGAGGGGTGAGGGCAGACAGTGGATGGAAGAGGCAGATGCTGGATTGAAGAGACAGAGGGCAAACGCTGGATGGAAGAGAGTGAAAAGACGATGAAAGCAGAAACCAGAGACGACAAAAGGTAGAAAAAAATAATTTTATTTATATCTTGTGATTAGAATATATCAGATTTAAAATATGTATCCTGCTAGAGCTGATGTTAGACATAACTGGGGAGTGCAAAGCCCAGGCAGTGCGTCTTTCGCTTCCAATTGGCTTAGGGCTCTCTCTGACCAGGAGGCAATTGCCCTAGTTGCACTCCCCCTAACACCATTCCTGCCATGTGTGACTGCGGTATTCTGTTAGCATGATATTTGTGTAGCATTCTGTAATAATTTGGCTTATTCAGTTTTCTTGATAGTAGAGGGGAGGGGAGGGGAGACGGGGGTTTTGTTGATCCTTGCCCTGTATTATTTATATTTATAAAATGACAATTGTACAGAATATTGTTTCTTTTTATACTTTAATAAAATATGTTCAATATAAAATCATAACTATTTGAGGCTTATGCGGATGGGATCAGATAGTTAATGGGACCGAGCTCGCGGGGATGGGGTTTTTTTAAATTTCAGTCTTATTAGTTTGCCGGTCCACGAAATAATTATTTTATTTCCGCCGGTCCATAGGTGTAAAAAGGTTGAAGAACACTGGTTTAGAGCAAGAACTAAGTATTTTAGAATCAGAATATCAGTAACATGCTAATGAAACTGATTCAATTCAGTTGCAAAACCTTATGTTCCAATTTAATTAACTACTTAGTGAAAGAGATGAAATAATTTTATTTTCAGAAGCAACTACATATTATGCAGGAATTAATAAAATAGCTTGGGTATTGGCTGATTTATTAAAGGCTACACAATTTTTGCAATTCATAAAAGAGATAAATTGTTATTAATGATATTGTTCACAGCTTTTTTTTTTTTTTTAGAATATTATACCTCCCCTGGAACAAATTAATAGTTTTCTTTTTGAGATGTTCCAAAGCCTAGTATTGAACAGTTGAGTATTCATCATTTAAACAGCCAATTTCATTGCAGGAGATAGTAAGGGGGTAGAGGTGGAATTAATGAAGGTATAGTTTTTAAAAAATTACATTTTTTCATACCTTGATTCACCATTAGATTCCTCAGTTTGTGGGATCTCAATACCAAAGGTTGTTGAATCCTATTTTAAAAGAATAAAGTTTTTTGGGAGCCACCTCATAAGCAGTGTTATTCCTATAGCCTGGGAGTATCAGGTCGCAAAAGCAGAGCCTGATTTGCCCATAAATTTGTGAATAGCTGAAATATGGCTTGATATTTTCATATTCAGATATATGAATGAATACTTAATGGGTGTCCAGAAAGTAGAAAAAACAGACTGTGTGTTTTATAAGCCTGCCTTACTTTATCTTTATCTTTTTCATTCGCATTTTTCTTTTATTGGAATGTGTATCCCAGTAAAGCAAAGTATAACATGCAAAGATTGAGGATCTGATTCACTAAGAAGGAAATACTCAGCCTATGGCAAAAAAGCATTTTTTACAAAGCCAGCCAGTGTGAGTACTGGAGCTGAATATCCAGGTATAATGCAGATACTGGTATTTATCTGGGTACCAGCACTATTCACTACCTGCCTGATATTCAGTGCTATTTAACTGGTCAGGAATGGTTCCTGGCCAGTTAAGTAGTGCTAACTAAGCCAGCTAGCCAATGAATTATAGCACTTAGGCCCGGATTCTCTAAAAGGTGCCGTTAGTGGCGGCCACCTTAAAAGATGCCTTTGATAACCTTCAGAATGGTGGGTCTTCCCCTTCCCAGTGCATCCTGGGATGCACCAGGGATGGGCCTAAGGCCCTGATTGGCTCAGGGCCTGAGGCCCCTCCCATAGGAGTGGCTTTAGGCACCTGGGCAAACTTAGGCAAGACAGAATGGACAAGACCTTTTTGGAAAGCTAGTGATACAATGGCTGAGTTATGGTAAATAGAGAACATCTGAGATACACTAGGTAACTATACATTCTATAGTAGATATAAACATCCGAGATACGCTAATCAGCTATAGTAGTACTTGTAGCTAGCATGCGATTTTTACCAAGGTGGCTGTGGTATCAATTAGTGTGGAGCCATTTTAATACCTACTCTAAATAAATGTATAATTTATCTGAATTGTAGCTGAATACTGCTGCACTATGGATCATTTCTTAATGCACCCTTGCTGTGTCCCAATCCCAGACCCTTCCTATATGGATAGTATCAGCCCATCTCTTTATCAAAACAGTTTGGACTGCAGATAATTGATTAGCTTTTCTGTCAGCCTCCTCATTAGGGCTTCTTTTTGGCTGTTCTTTACTAGACAATTTATTTGCAATATTTCAGAAAGGAATATGTGTCATAACGAAAACATATAATATTCTGAATATGAATTTGAGAAGTCTTCTTTCCTGTTATGTGGAAGTGATATTCTATCAAAAATTTCAATTCAGGTTTCTCCAGATCTAATGATCTGGCTGGCAGTTTGATGCATCCTGATAAGTAAAAGTAGTAGATGGCAGACATCGCACAGCTGGAAAATCTCTGGAGAAAATTGAACAGCAGATATGAAAAAATGTGCTTGACTTTGGCCATGACTTCATGTAAAGACCGGAGGAGTCCAATCAATATTAGCTCTATTAATTCTGATCTTGAACTGCTGAGTTTAGTTTCTGTTCCCTCCCTTGAGTTAAATTACATTAAAAGAGCAAAAGCTGCTTGGAGGAGCAAGCTGGAAGCTACAAAAAACTAGTCTTTAATTATCTAATGGATATAAATCTTACACATGCACAGGTCTACACACATTCCACATCCACATGTTTACACACACACACATCTGTACATATGCTCATCGTAGAGGATAAATTTCACCAACAGCAGAAGCAGAGTAAAATAAATTCTAGCAATGGTGCTTTCCTTAATCTATATATTCAAAACCACTATTCAGGTAGTGGTTTTCACTATGCAGATTGAGCTGTGACCATGCTTGCTCAATTTGCTTAACAGCTGCAAATTGCCACTAAGGTGTTGATTCTTTAAAATGTGCCAGAATGCAGCATGCTCTGCACAAATTCTACAGGGGAATCTAGGTACTCAGATTTATAGAACAGAGTGCAAGTCCACATTTGTATGTCAACATTTAGGCACTGTCATGCTATGTAAAAGGCAGGCATATTCTTTAAGTTACATGCCTAAGTACGGGACCCACACCCATGCTACATCCATGTGTACTTCTCCTTGCAGCTGGATGGTATGACCCTGATTCTATAAAATAATCTCACTACACTTTCGACCTGGTTTACAGCACAGCACAACTAGCCATGAAAGATTAGCAGAGTCCACAAAGAGAAGTACTAAACATTCCACAGGCATAGAGTTCCAGAACAAGGCAGAAAAACCCACAATTCGCACATCAGCAACGCTTCTTCTGTGAAAATTATTAAGAGGAGGAAAAAGCCTCAGATCCCCCCCTCCACCAAACCGAGAAACTCAGGTTGAAAACAGGTGGAGTTTTACAGGGTGTAATAAAGTCACTGGCATAAAAAACCTCCTCAATAATATTTCAATAGAGAAAAGCCTTGTGCAATGCAAGTGGGATATACTCTGCCTTGTATCAGGACCCCTATGATCTGAAAATGATTTGAAAAGCCAAATTCTATTGAGTAAACAGAAAGACACCGCACATTGACGGTGGCCAGCGTTTCGCTAATTATAAGCTGCCTCAAGATGTGAAGTCACAGTCAATCCTGCATAACACAAAGTTATATATGATCAAATACTTAACGTTTGAAGGATAGCTGCTCAAACCTCTCAATGAAATGGACCGGACACTTTTCAATGTACTCTCAAATCAACTCCTCGATCAAACATGGTGGTTCCCCAAACACAGAGATGTGCGGTGTCTTTCTGTTTACTCAATAGAATTTGGCTTTTCAAATCATTTTCAGATCATAGGGGTCCTGCTACAAGGCAGAGTATATCCCACTTGCATTGTACAAGGCTTTTCTATATTGAAATATTATTGAGGAGGTTTTTTATGCCAGTGACTTTATTACACCCTGTAAAACTCCACCTGTTTTCAACCTGAGTTTCTCGGTTTGGTGGAGGGGGGGGGGGGATCTGAGGCTTTTTCCTCCTCTTAATAATTTTCACAGAAGAAGCGTTGCTGATGTGCGAATTGTGGGTTTTTCTGCCTTGTTCTGGAACTCTATGCTTGTGGAATGTTTAGTACTTCTATTTGTGGAATCTGCTGATCTTTCATGAGTAGTTGTGCTGTGCTGTAAACCAGGTCGAAAGTGTAGTGAGATTATATTGTTTGGTTTTTCGAGGAGCTTGTGTTGTGTTTGCTAGTCCTAGGTGTCTACACTGAAGTGCCTACCATGCCTACATGAAAAGTAGTGATGATTAAGGGGCAGAGTTTGGGTATGGAATGAGTTAGGTGCTGATATTTTAGGCCAAGAAAACCCTGGTCTTGAAATCCGGTACCTAAGCTGCAGACACCTGGTGGCACTTAACTTTACAGGATCCAAGGCAACATGGCTTTACAAAAGGTAAATCATGCCAAACGAACCTGATTGAATTTTTTGATTGGGTGACCAGAGAGCTGGATCGAGGACATATGCTAGATGTAATTTACTTAGATTTCAGCAAAGCCTTTGATACAGTTCCTCATAGGAGGCTGTTGAACAAACTTGAAGAGCTGAAGTTAGGACCCAAAGTGGTGAACTGGGTTAGAAACTGGCTGTTGGACAGATGCCATAGGGTGGTGGTTAATGGAAGTCGCTTGGAGGAAGGAAAGGTGAGTAATGAAGTCCCTCAGGGTTTGTTGTTGGGGCTGATCCTGTTCAAAATGTTTGTGAGTAACATTGCTGAAGAGTTAGAAGAAAAGTTTGCCTTTTTGCAGATGATACCAAGATTTGTAACAGAGTAGACACCGAAGAGGGAGTGGAAAATATGAAAAAGGATCTGCAAAAGTTAGAGGAATGGTCTAATGCCTGGCAATTAAAATTCAATGCAAAGAAATGCAGAGTAATGCATTTGGGGATTAATAATCAGAAGGAACTGTATATGCTGGGAGGTGAGAAGCTGATATGCACAGACAGGGAGAGGAACCTTGGGGTGATAGTGTCTGAAGATCTAAAGGCGAAAAACAATGTGACAAGGCAGTGGCTGCTGCCAGAAGGATGCTGGGCTGTTTAAAGAGAGGTGTAGCCAGTAGAAGGAAGAAGGTGTTGATGCCCCTGTACAGGTTGTTGGTGAGGCCCCACTTGGAGTATTGTGTTCAGTTTTGGAGACCGTATCTGATGACGAAAATGATAGGAGGCTTGCGCCAGAAGATGTATGAGGAGAGACTGGAAGCCCTGAATATGTTTACCCTAGAGCAGGGGTAGGGAACTCTGGTCCTCGAGAGCTGTATTCCAGTCGGGTTTTCAGGATTTCCCAATGAATATGCATGAGATCTATTTGCATGCACTGCTTTCAATGCATATTCATTGGGGAAATCCTGAAAACCCAACTGGAATACGTCTCTCGAGAACTGGAGTTCCCTACCCCTGCCCTAGAGGAAAGGAGGGACAGGGGAGATCTGATTCAGACATTCAAATACTTGAAGGGTATTAACATAGAACAAAATCTTTTCCAGAGAAAGGAAAATGGTAAAACCAGAGAACAGAATTTGAGGTTGGTAGATTCAAGAGCAATGTTAGGAAATTCTACTTTACAGAAAGGGTGGTGGATGCCTGGAATGTGCTCCCGAGAGAGGTGGTGGAGAGAAAAACGGTGACGGAGTTCAAAGAAGCGTGGGATGAACACAAAGGATCTAGAATCAGAAAATAATATTAAATATTGAACTAAGGCCAGTACTGGGCAGACTTGCACGGTCTGTTTCTGTATATGGCCTTTTGGTGGGGGATGGGCTGGGGAGGGCTTCTGTGGCTGGGAGGGTATAGATGGGCTGGAGTAGGTTTTAATGGAGATTTTGGCAGTTGGAACCCAAGCACAGTACCGAATAGAGCTTTGGATTCTTGCCCAGAAATAGCTAAGAAGAAAAAATAAAAAAAAATTTAAATTGAATCAGGTTGGGCAGACTGGATGGACCATACGGATCTTTATCTGCCGTCATCTACTATGTTACTAAGTTACTATGTTCAGCACTGAACTGGCCAAGTTAGCCACATAAAAGAGACTACGTAAAAAGGTATCTTTTTATGGTCACCCAGAGTCAGTTAAGTGCTGAGTATTAGATTTAAGTAGCTATGCGTTACTAAACTCTGCAAAACCAGATATTCAATGCTGAAGCCTGGACATTTATTTATTTATGTTGTTCATTTTCTATCCCGTTCTCTCCAAAGAGCTCAGAAAGGGTTACAGGCTCACATACATAATATACAGTTACCAGGTTACAATTTGCTATAGTTACAATACAAGGTTTTTCAATATAAGTTTTATCCTATCTTGACACATACATAAATGCATTAGATAAATAAATTTACATGTATTAGTGTTCATTTACCCACATCAATGACAGTATTCTATAAATATATGTGTGGTTGTTCCTCAATCATGAGAAAGTGCTTTTGCCATGACCACAAACACAGTGCCCAAACAGTTTTCCCCAAAATTATCTCATAAGGTGAAATACTAAAGAGTTCATTTGCCAATATCTGAATACCTTCCCCCCCCCCAGTCTCAGACTATTTTCAAGGTGCCTGATACCAAGGGGTATTTTGGAGCATTAGTTTATTTGGTAGAGTAACCATAGGAGTCATGGGCTATAACATGCTTCTAAGGCAGTAATGAGTGGGGACCACTAATGCCTTCTTCCAGATTTTTCTACTGCGGGGTGAGGAAGGATAATGAGCCTCAAGGCAAGGCCACCTCCATGGGGGCAAGAAACAAACATGACCCAACATTGAATATTTGGGAATAATGCTGGTGGCAGTCATCAAAATGCATTGCCCTGCTAGCTGAATATCAACCCCTTAGGTTACAGAATTAAGATGTAAATGGATAATTTGTGGTATTGCCCTCAGTTTCACCACAATCCAGCCTACAATTATATGAATAATAATGGGTCACTTAGCAACTTACATAATCCAATAATATCTGTATAATTTCTAAAATTTTAAGAATAAAGGAGTTATCCATTGACACCTAAGCCTAGATTCTATAAAAGACAACTAAAGTTAGATGCCTAAATTGGTGCACCTAACTTACCACCTATTTTACTATAGCCGGCAGAGGAAGGGTGGGACCGCGGTAGAGGGAACATGCTACAGAGGCCGATAGCAGCCTGTTAAGGATTGCTACAGCACTGGCAATCCTCTACAGGCTGCCCTAATTATCTGAAGGTGAGACCGGGAGGCCAGGGGGGAAGCCGAAGGATGCCACAAAGAAGGGGGGACATGCAGACCTTCAGGTGGGAAGGAAGGGGGGTCTAAAGAGACATGCATATACCAAACTGGGTGTGGATGGAGGGAGGGAAGGAGGGGGAAGAAGAAATAATGGATCTAAAAACAGAGGAGAAGGAGAGAAGTTGGACACAAGGGATAGTGTAGGGAGGAGATACAGATAGGAGGGTAGTTGGGAATAGAAAGGGATAGATGGTGGACCCCAGGGAAGGAGGGAGAGATACTGGATGAAAGGGTAGTTGAGAAAAGGAAAGATGGTGGATCTGGGGATAGTGGTGTCCATTGCTGCAGCTGTGGGGATGGAGACAAAAAAAGGAAAGATGCCAGATTTCCAGGGGAGGGAAGGGAAACGGAAGGAGAGGACAGAGATAGAAGATGGATGGTTAGTACGGAGAAAGAAGAAAATGACAAATGGGCAGGAGAACCTGGAATGCGAGTTATCAGAAGACGCTTGTCACAGAGCCTGGAACCAACATGATTTGAATAATGACCAGACAACAAAAGGTAGAAAAAATCATTTTAGTTTCTGTTTTGTGATAACAATGTATCGGATTTGAAATGTGTATCCTGCCAGAGCTGGTATTAGACCGCGAGCATGAGCTAGGATTTAACAGAGAGGAAAAGTCTTTTATGTTTGTTTACACCACAGCACCTGTGTGGATAGGAGAGGGCAAAGGGGTTGGGGTGGGTGAACAGCCTATAAAATAAGCCCACCAGGATGTTTGGAAGAAAAAAAAATAAAAATACCCAATTGGGCAGGAAAATTGAATCGAAAATTTGATTCAATAGGCTGAATCGAATCATATCTAAATTTGTTTCCCTGAATCGGGCAGCACTAATGTTCAGTTCACCTTTCAAACATACACATCCCACCCCACCCCCAGCTCTGACCTCTCCCAATCATAAACCAAGCGTGGCTCCAACTTTAGTAGTTTTAAGGAAACAGTCACTGCCATCCTCAGTGTCCCAGTAACCCATCTGTACCACAAGGGCACAGCCGTCTCCACCACAAACTCTCGTGAGAACTGCTAAGGTAAATGTTGCCTGTGAAAGTCACGAGAACTCTGAACAGGTGGTGAGCAACTAACAAACCTCTTGAGAACTGCAAAGAGATAGCATGGATCACCATCAAATCTTGTGAGGGTTGGGTGATGCTATTCCTCTCGTTTTCCAACAGGGAGGGCGGAAGCAATCACAAAGAATTCTATTCTGCATACATGTTCATGCTGTTATGCAAGGTAAACAATATATATTTTAAATATAAAGTACACTCGGTATATATAAATAAATATATGTTTAGAATTTTTATTGTTGGTAGATCATTTTGACTTGACCATTTCAAAAGTAGCTCGCAAACTAAAAAAGTATGGGCACCCCTTGTCTATACTATTAAATCAAATTCTTGTATTACTTTCTCTTAGGTTTAAATTTGATATGCTTTCTTTTGGCACAGATTGTGATGCAAGGTACAGATAGAAGTGACAGGCTTTAGCAGTTTGTTGGCTGTGCGTAAAAAATTATATATATATATACACACACACACACACAGGGCATAGGATTATAAATTGGAAGTGTGTCATAAAAAACTTAAAATCTCTAAAAGGGTATAAATGTATAAATTATAAATATGTAATCAGGCTATCATACTATAATGCTTTTTATCTTTAAAAATTAAAAATTCAGCAATCAAAGATCTAACATGCTTGCAGAAACAGCAGGAAATATAAGCCCATACTCATACTTTTTATGCTACCACTTAATGACTGTAAACACACAGAACAAAAGAATTACTAGAAACATTTGGTTCCTGCAGAAGGGCAGAGCAAAGTGAATAGCGGTCAAGATCTGCAAAATAATCATTAAATAAAACTTGAAAGAGCAGACTCACAAACAGGGTCACACTACTTGCTGTAGCCTAAGTACGGGATGCCACTTGTGCTCCACAATGTCCCCAGACATAGTTCTCTGAGTGGTTGATCCATTCAGCAAGGTCAGATTGCTGGTCTTCGAAATTCTACTGTGACATAACCAGGGATCACATTGCATTGGTGTCAGGTCAAAAGCGCGCCGGGACAAAGGCGCGCGCAGACAATTGAGTGCAGCGCGGAGGCGCGCGCCGCAGAAAATTACTGTTTACGCCGCATTGTAGGGGCGTTGTGGGGGGTTTGGGGGTTGTAACCCCCACATTTTACTGAAAACTTCACTTTTTCCCTGTTTTTAGGGAAAAAGTTAAGTTTACAGTAAAATGTGGGGGGTTACAACCCCCAACCCCCCCACAACGCTGGCACGATCTCTATTAAGTAAACTGGGGGGGGCTCCAAAACAAACCCCCCCCGTCGGAGCCCCTAAAAACAGTAATTTTCTTTGGCGCGCGCCTTTGTCTTTCGCGGTGTTGTCTATGAACCCATTGCATCTGCTACTGGTTCCAACTTCCTGAGCACGGTATCTCATTGGAGCTTCTTACTGGTAGGACTGTTAGCATGCTGGTTTGCTAAAGGGAGCCTACTTATGTTAGTTTATTCAGATGTTTACAGAAATGTTGAAACATGCAGCCCTCTAACTATATCTCTGGTGATCACTTGGAGGCTTGGCTAAAGACTGATCTGTAGTGGGGATCTACAATTGCACTTTTGACTACTATTGGCACTGTGTCACTTGAGCGGAGGTGAGGAGCAATCAACATGGACTACTATTGAGTTATTTTACCACAAGTCAGGTTATTTTAGCACAGATTCTCAATGCATAAAATGTGACCCTGTGCTAAAATAATGACTTGTGGTAAAATAACTCAACTAAAAGTCACCCATGTTGATAACTTCTCTATATAATATTTCTCTTGTAGGGAATACATCTTGAGATTTTAAACCAGGGCTAAGTGTTCACTACTGAAAAAGTAGTTCAATTATAATTACTTTACTTAAAAATCTAGTTTACTGGTTAACTATAGCCCCTTTTTACTAAGTGGCGTTTAGAGGTGCTGCATGGCAACCATAACAAAGCCCATAGGGATTTAAAGGGCTCACAATCTCAGGGTCATCTTGACTCCTCTCTCTCCTTCACCAATCAGTTTTAACAAACAGCTAAAGCCTGTTGCTTCTTCCTCTATAATATTACCCAAACCGACCTCTCCTTTCCAAGCACCTCTCCTTTCTGAACTCTTTATCCACAATCTCATCACCTCTCAGATTACTGCAACTTGCTTCTCTCATGTTTTCCACACAAACATATCTCTCTTCTATAACCCGTGCAAAATTCTGCTGCACAACTTATATTTTGTGAGAGCTTTCATACTCACGTTACCCCTCTCCTCACTTCACTGACTCCCTATCCATTTTCGAATACAATTCAAAACTTCTCTACAAGTATACTCACTCCACAGCCCCTCTATATCGCTCTTCACTTATCTACCCAATGCTTCCCCGCCCCTGTGAGCTCTATTAATTGGGCAAGCCCCTCCTAACTGTACCCTTATCCTCCACCACCATCTCTACAGTAGAAATAGTCCCTTCTATCTTTTTGTGCCATACTAATGGAACAGACAAGAAATTGAACAATAACTGAACTATTGTATGGAAGAGGTGGATAAATGGTTATCATCACAAGGTTTGAATCTGAATGTAAACAAAACAGAGGTTATGTTTGTGAGTCTTGATTTGGAAGAAATTCTAGTAGAGATATTGAATGTGTTAGATAAGCAAGTGGAAGTAAAATAGGAGTTGACAATTTTGGGAATCTGTCTAGATTCCACACTTACGATGGGCAAACAAATCTTGAAAACCATCCAAGGGGGATATACACAGTTACATACCTTATCTAGGCTGAAACTTTTGAATAGTGGTACAGGAACTGATTTTGCCGATTGTTCACCCTCTCCAAAGTAGGGAGAACGAGAGGGCTCTCTCTAAAGTTGAAAGCGGATGGATTCCATACAAACGTAAGGAAGTTCTTCTTCACCTAGAGAGTGGTAGAAAACTGGAATGCTCTTCCGGAGTCTGTTATAGGGGAAACACCCTCTAGGGATTCAAGACAAAGTTGGACAAGTTCCTGTTAAACTGGGGCGTACTGTGACAAACCTATAGCTAGCTTTGTCCCTGTAATGGATAAAAGTAGAACATGGTTCCTGGTCAGGAGAGCTGACCAGGTTAAAAGTAAGGATATTGAAATGGTTGACTATCCCTCAGACAGTGAGGTAGAGCAGGAAGGGTTTAAACCTAAGGTTATTCAGCATAGAGTGCCATATCAGAATAAATACACCAGAAAGCCTGATAGGACTTTTACTTAGAAGTGTAGACCTAGTCTTGCAAAGTACTCACGTTTCCAGCCTAGGAGAAACCTGAATTATTTCCCTAGGGATTTCTAGCCCAACCCCCTTGCTCCTAGGAGGGAGAGGTGGGGCTATGACACACATAAAAGCAGAGCCCTGAATCACAGAGAGGAAGGCAGGGATGGAGGTGAAGCTGGGGAATCAAGGCACAGGCACCAGCAGCATAACAAACAGGAAGGTGAGGGGAGGAGTCTCTCTCCTCAGCCCTATCACAGTAGTGAGGACATGGATATGGCAGAGGACTTCCCAAGCCTGAGCCCAACCGCTGAGAAAGCTGAGGCAATGGACACTACTGAACTGTGTCTGGAAGCTGACTATAACCCAGAGGGAATGGAGGTTAGTCCATGAGGTGAAGTGAAGCCAGGAAACTGTTTTATTAAGCTGCGTTTGTGTGCTAGCTCTCTGTAACCTGAGACCAGCTGGCTTGATTAGGGAGGGAAGGAAAACCTCTCCGTTTTTGTTCCTAGACAGCTCAGAGGTTTTGTTTGCTAAAGAAGCTGTATCTCTTATCTTAAGAAGCCACTGTGATAAAGTCCCGGTATAACTAACAACTTATCTAAAGCCCTTCTGTTCTTCCTCGGCTGAAAGCCCAACTGATGCTGATAAGCCACATTGAACACCTGGGCTCTGAATGGAGTCAGAGCTGAGCACTGAACACTTTACTTTACAAGACCAGCTGGGGAGCTGGGAACTGTATTTTCTACTGGCTAAGTTTATGCAGTTTACTTGCATTGATTTGGAATTTGTTTTCATGACATTTCTGTTTATTCAAAACCTGGTGAAGAGGATTATCTTTAAAGCAAAGTCCAGGGAATTGCAACTGTATGCCATACTTGGTTCTCAAGCCATTCTGACAACTGTATGATATTTTTGCTTTGTGCTTAATTGATGCTTTCCTTGAGAGTGGCTGATAGTATTCAGACACCCTGTCCAAAAAAGCTTAAGAATGAGAATTTGAATATACCTGAATTGCATCTTCTCCTTTTTGGCACGCATATCTCAGTGTGGCCTGGGCAGATTAGGTGGGAGCCTAGGTCTGTTTTACATGAAAAGCTTTCCTCTTTCCTGGGGAAGCCACGCCGACAGGTCAGGATTTGGCACAGCTAATCCGCCTGACGGTTAGAGCAGGGGATAGCTGTGTGACAGTACGCAGATGAGGCTGGACTCATTTAGAGCACTGGTCTTTGACCTGGGGGCCGTCGCGTGAGTGGACTGCTTGGCATGATGGACCACTGGTCTGACCCAGCAGCAGCAATTCTTATGTTCTTATGTTCTTACTATACCTTGGTTTGACACAAGTAAAGAACAAGGCCTTGCAGTTGTTAATGAACTCAGTGGCAAGACTAATTACTGATACACTTACCCCCTCTATTATGAAGGTGTGCTAAGCTTTTTAGCGCTCGCTAACATACGCTAAACACTAACGCATTCATGTTATCATATGGACACATTAGCATGTTGATTTAGCACACACTAAATTTGAGCTAAAACGTCTAAGTCCCCTTTTGGCCTAAGGCCTTAAACGTTGAAAGTAGAAGCAGGGAAAATGTCCATTATCCAAAAAATGTCCAAAAGGAGGTTTTTTTTATAATGGCCTGCTTCTACGTTCAGCTGTTTAAACGCCCAGACCACCACTACGTCTACACTAACACCATATAATCAACCTAAAAACAGCCTAACTCCCAAACGCCCAAAACAGGAGCTTTTAGGCGAAGGAGGAGCTAGTCCTTCGCCTAAAAGCTGGATTCTGTAACTATAACCGATGTCTGTCAAAAACAACACTAGTTACAGAATCCCCCCCCTACAATGATCCGGGCAGGAGGGAGCCCAAGCCCTCTTGTCCTGGCACCCCCGAGCCCCGCTGACACTATCGGGCAGGAGGGAGCCCAAGTCCTCCTGCCCTTGATGCAGGGCCCCCCGGACCCCCGATCGCTCCCCCGCCAACCCGCGACCCCCCCGCCGACCCCACGACCCCCCGTACCTTCAAAATCGTTGGTCGGATGGACGGGTGCCAAGCCCATCCATCCGACAGGCTAGCCATCGTTGAATGGCTGGCCTTAGGGCCTGATTGGCCCAGGCGGCTCATATCCCGCCCACAGGTGGGACCTGAGACAGCTGGGCCAACCATAATAGGCCCAGTAGGCTTAGGCTCCTCCTGTGGGCGGGGCCTTAGGCATATGGACCTCTTTGAGACATCTCTCCTGCAGCAATAGGCAGGTTGCTGGGGCCACTGAGCTGCAGCGATCAGTTCAGCAGTCCCTTTTTCAGCACTTATACCTGTTTTGACTTGGTCTAAGTCAAAACGTATAAGTGCCGACTAGGCAACCTGCCTAAAGTTTTAGTTATACCTGATGTATGCCTAGGTCTAGATCGGCCAACCTCCTGCCCACCAGCCGCCCTTTCCCCTCCTCTAAAAACAGCTCTTTTGGCTCTATGCGTTTAGAGGCAGGGGAAAGGCCTAAGCTGGTTTTAGATATGTCTAAAACCAGCTTTGATTATGGGTACTTGGACGATCAGGCTTTTTGATCGAACAAGTACCCATTTAGGCCACTTTTTAGACTTTTTTATTTATTATGAGCCCCTTAGCGCACCTTTGTAAAAGAGGGCCTTAGAATAGCACACATTGCACCAGTCTTGAAACAACTTCATTGGCTACTAATTAAATAAAGAGTACAGTACAAAGTTATGACCTTGATCCACCA
Source organism: Geotrypetes seraphini (assembly GCF_902459505.1). Lineage (NCBI taxonomy): Eukaryota > Metazoa > Chordata > Amphibia > Gymnophiona > Dermophiidae > Geotrypetes > Geotrypetes seraphini. The sequence continues at coordinate 74,893,946 of NC_047089.1, read as the reverse complement.
GGTTCTGCATAGATTGGCACCAGCTTGGTTTGGTGCGATGTGGGAGATTTATAGACCTGCCAGGATATTGAGATCTGAGGGAGCCTTGAGACTAACAGAGATTAAGGAAAGAAGTGTATGATATGTATTTTCAAAAGCTACTATGTTCTGCATTGCTGGGGTGCACTTATGGAATAATTTACCTGAACATTTAAGATTGTGTACGAATTGTGCTAACTGTAAGAAGTTACTAAAGACACAACTTTTTGTTGATGCCTATTTGTAAGGAGGTTATTCTCTTTTTTAACTGCCTTGATTTTCAGTCACCATATATGATGAGAAAATAGAGATTTTTAAAAATATGCTTTATTAGAAATTTGATGTATGTTTGTTGCTGGAAACCACTTAGATATTAAACGGTCTATAAATGTTTTAAACAAATAAACAAATATCAGACTATCTCTTGCAGAATTCAAATCCAAGCTAAAAGCCCACTTTTTTGAGGCTACTTTTAGGCCCTCTATTACTAAGGTGCACTATCTGATTAGCACGCACTAAACGCTAATGTGTGCATGTTAGTCTATGGATGCGTTAGCGTTTAGCGCGTGCTAATCGGTTAGCGCACCTTAGTAAAAGAAGGAGTTAACTCCTAACTTCCATTCACGGTAAAATTACCTGTCCTTCCTATCATTCTCTCTGTAAGGCACTTCCCTACCCTTATATGTAGCCTCTTTGGTGCAGGGACCATCTATTACATGTCAAATGTACAATGCTGTGTATGCCTCTTAGCCCTATAGAAATGTTAAATAGTGGTAGTAGAAGAGGTATGGTTATAGCGTTGGCCCATGCTAATCACCTTAGTAAAATGGGGCCTATATGTTTCTTGTAGTAGTTTAACTACATTAGACAATTACAAAATTAGTTAACTAGTATTTAGCTGCTACAATGGCATTTTAATTTGTCTTAAAATAAATTGCACAACTATTGCACTTAGGAAGAAATGTGTTTAAAATTCTCTGCAAATCACGAAGGCCCTCTTTTACTAAGCTGCAGTAGAGGTTTCTACCGTGACCCAACGCTCTAAATGCTCCCACGCTCATAGTATTCTAGACCTCATCAAAATGGCAGCAACAGCCTAAAGCTCTGTAAAAACCTGACATAAAATGTACACTTTCAGATTACTCGCAACATCTTAGGCTGTATTTCCTCTGATACCAAGCTCAGAGCAGTGAAAGATAAGATTGGATTTATGCTGGAGATGCCTGAGGGTAGGACTTCTTGCCAGGAGAATACCATTTGGGACAACTGAGCTGACAAATGAGCACCAACTTCACATTTGCTTTCCTGTTTTCAATTGAACTTAGCAGCTTAAGACAGTGCTTGAGGCAATTACTTTGAATGGCAGTAGACTGCCGATGGGTAGGTCATGTTACCAGCAAAATACTGTTTGGAACAATTGATTTGGCAACTGGACTTCATCCTTGCTCTTCTACTGTTATTTTCAAAGAACTTAGCTGGTTTCCTTGACAACTGAGCATTTTGAGAGAGTGTTTGAGGCAATTACATTATTACCTGGCTACCTGAGAGTGAGACTTGTTTCCAACATAATTCAACTTATGAGACGGCTTGGATGGCAACTGAACTCCAACCTCACTCTTCTGTTGTTTTCAAAATCTTAGTTGGTTGTCCTGGCAACTGCGCAGTTTGGAACTGTTTCATCTTTCCATTTTCTCCATTGTTACTCTTTCCACTTCATCACTGGAACTGAAGGCCTAATGTCCTGCTGAATCCATCACTGTGAACTGGGAAGAAAGGTCCAAATGGTCATCTTGGGTCAATGGGGCCAGTGCTGCTATATAGGAGACAATTCTCTTGCCAATCAGTTTTAAATATATACTGGATAATCTTCTAAATTGACTTTGTAATATACAGTACTTTTTTTTAACATAAGCACCTTAAATGTAAGCTAGCATTTTAAAGGCCTACATTTAAAACACCGATCTCACACCTATGGAGGCTCATAGGGGTACCTACGAATGCCTAAGTCCACTTCCAGTGCAAAGCAGGCCCACACCAGCCATCCCTATAAGCCTCCATAGGTGCAAGACAGGTGCCTAAGAATGATGCCACATTTTTTTTAAAAAAGCATGCATCCCAATTGGTTCATTAAACAGCAGTAGGATACTTCCCACTGCCAAACTTCAGGATGTCATTTGGAGAATTTGTCCCTAACTAGTTAAGTGCCATTAAATATAATGTACTGAAACATTCAGCAGGGTTTAATGGGCATCAACCTCTCCTACCCAGTTAGACCTTTTTTGAATATTGATTGAATCATTTTTATTTGGATTTAGTTTACACCTTTTCATTGGCAGCTTATGGCTAGCTAGTAATTATTTCCCTGTCTATGAAGGCCTTATAATGTAAGAGCTATATTTACTAATCTGATTTAATGTGCTAATACATTTTATTGCACTTTAACACAACCACTTTATTGTAAATGGTGCTTTTTTACTTTTAATATGCAAAAAAAAAAATATATATATATATTTTTAATTAGCAATTTCATGCATTACTTAAGATATCAGAGGGGGGGATGGACTGGGACTTGTATACCACCTTTTTTTTGTTTTATAACCACACTCAAAATGTTGCACTTACAGGTACTTCAAGCATTTTTCCTTTATGTCCCAGTGGGCTCACAAGGTATCTAATGTACCTGGGGTAGTAGAAGATTAAGTGTTGCTCGCAAGTACTATGAGGATACTACTAAGAATCATGGCATCCATTTTGAGGCTGGACCATTATTGGACAGGAGTAAATGTGTTGTACATTGTTCCTACCTGTACAGTCCACTAGACTACCAGGGAGATTGCAGGAAGACCCAGAGGTACCTACTAGGTGGGGTGGAGGTAAAGGATGGGGGAGGAGGGGTGGGAGAAATGGGGAGGAGCTGATTCTGGATTTTTATTTGGTGGAGGGAGAATGAGAGCCGGAGGTAGGGGTTCAGGCCTCAGACAAGGGATGGATTGGTTTTCTTTTGGGGATGAGGAAGGAGGATCAGAAATTAGGGGAAGGGGGATTTGAACACCTGCTTGCAGTTATGTTTGCCCTGACTAAATATCAGCTAAGACTCGCATAAGCTCTACTTATCCGAGGATGATGGGTTAATCTCACATATTCAGTGTCAGTTCCGAGACATGGCCTTCATTTAATTTATAGGGCTAATTCTGCCCTTGGCAGACAGCATTTAAATAAATAAATAAAGTGATTGACACGGGCCAAATATTGATCAGCATGTTATCACCCCATGTTTTTAACATAGTCTTATTCTGATTTTAACATTTATTTGACAATTTTTATTGTACAGTGCAATATACAAGTCATAGTTCCAGGATTCATCATTAAATCAATTGTAACCACCAGTTACAATTTCAGTTTAAAATATTTTTCATTATAATATTTTGCATAGAGTAGTATAATGCAAGAATTTCTGCTTGTTACTTAGAGTTTTTGCAATTAGGCTATGGTCGCCAGTAGACCTGCTTGATCTTTGCAGTATATTAATGATTCTACTAGTGCAAACAGATGGAAACCTGAGTTTGCAGCAGTTACACTGGATGAACTAGTATTTCTCAGAATAATTTATAAAATGTCATATTGTGGTTTTTATGCTTGCTGAAATAACACTGAACATATTTTGTCAATGATGTGCTAAGAAAAAAATAAGTTGAGGGCAGGACCACTTAAAATCACAGAAACTGCAGGCCATACTGTTCATGAGACAGAAAATGCATTTTATTAGACTTTTATAGTCATGGATTTTAAAACAAATTAAAAAAATAATAATTTTATTCTGCAGGATAGAATGAAGAAAACACAGATAAGACAAACATAGCTATTTATTTTCCCTTTTACAAAACCGTGAAAGCGTTTTTTAGCACAGGCCGGTGCGCTGAATGCTCTGCACTTCTCCTGAGACTCATTGGGCCTCTTATATCAAACTGCGCTAGCAGTTTGTAGCACGGTGAGATGCACTAAATGGTAGAGAATGACACGGGGAGCGATCCCCGCAGGGAGCCGCGGCGTGGCTGCGGTTTGGCTGCGAGCTATGGAGACTCCATAGCCAAATCGCCGCAGACACGGGAACAAAAGTTTTCACCGCCTGCAAAAACGGTGAAAAGATTGGTCCCCGCAGGCAAATGTACCCCCTTCTATGTACCGCTATTTACCTTGTCTTCACCGTGAGTCTTTGGTTCGGGACCGGGTGTCAGATTTTTTCCGGCGGCCATGTTTGTCTCCGCGTGGTCTGTCTCCTCAACCCGACTTGCACATTGCCGCATTCACTCCGCCCCCTAATATACAGGCTCTTCATTGGTCAGTTCTTTTTGCTCAAAGAAGAGGACCAATCGCTACTGCCTCACCTGATATTTAATGGGTTGTAGTGCAGCAGTAGCAATTGGATTTCGGAGCCGAGCCCAGGATTTGAATTTTGTTTGCAGTCGCTGCCTCGCTTGGATTCACTCGTTTCACTTCGTCAGGTACAAGTAAGTGTTCTCCCCAGCTGATTTAGATGACCACCCAGCTAATCCTGCTGCTGCCGCCGATGCTCCTTCCCGGGCTAACTCGCCGCCGAAAATTTTGTTTGATGCCTGCCTTTTTTTGCCAGCATGCTTTTACTTGCTTTGGGCCTTCCTCGTTGCCGGATCCTGCCTACTTTCTGTTTCCGCGAAGGCAGGACCCGGCAGCGAGGAAGGCCCGAAGCAAGTAAAAGCAGCAAGTTGTAAGCTTCCCTCCGGGCCGGGGCTCTATCGTGTGCGTGCCGGCTTCCCTTCTCTTCCCCCCCTCCCCCCCGGGACACTACTTCTGGTTTCGGAGGGAAGAGAAGGGAAGCCAGCACGCACACAATAGAGCCCCGGAGGGAAGCTTACAACTTGCTGCTTTTACTTGCTTCGGGCCTTCCTCGCTGCCGGGTCCTGCCTTCGCGGAAACAGAAAGTAGGCAGGTCCCGGCAACGAGGAAGGCCCGAAGCAAGTAAAAGCAGCAAGTGTAGTGGTATACCATTTGAGGAAAAAAAAAAACGCACGGACATCGGACCTGATTCTGCTTGCTCTCGCCACGGACACGGACCGACACGGACCTCAGATTTTTAAGGCGGTACAGGTTTAGATCCGCGAGGTCCGTCAGATCCGTGAGGTCTGCGTTTTACCCCTTCCCCAACCTTGGTGTTTATTGTGGTCAGCCAGGAAGAATGAAATCAAAAAAGTTTGAGTTTAGTCAAGCTGTGATTTGAACTTTATAGGCTTTTTTTTTTCATCCTTTAACTGGCAGGCAGAAGAATGCTCTATTTATTAATCTTGCAAAGTCTGATACAGGAAAAGCTAGAAGTGCATCAAGATTTAAGGAGCTTGGGGTGTGCAAATCTACTTAATGCAGAGATTACAGTAAAACAAAATCACTTTTCTATTTCACTGTAGCTCTATGAGGTTCTTTTGCCCTTAGCTATAGTCAAATGATGGATAGGAATATGTTTATTTCATTTAAGTTAATGGAAAACAATATTTTTTCTGAGTATCCTTTAAATAATGGTTCACAAATTAATTCAGCCTGTTTTAAGGCTGGGTTTTGTTTTTCATATTATTGCTTCTATTTTTATAATCCTTAAAAAATAAGGGGCAATTTTCCAAGTGGGTTCTTCCTCGTAGGCACCCTGAGACTGTACAGGGAACGCCTATTCTATAGCAGTGAATGGGCTCCCAGGTTCCATTACAGAATGGTAGCATATAGCCTTAGATTCAGGCGCCTTACAGTTAAAGCAGCCATAGAGCATGTCCACTTGTGGGAGAAATGATTTTATTTTCAGTTTAGTGATCAAAATGTGTCTGTTTTGAGAATTTATATCTGCTGTCTATATTTTGCACTATGGCCCCCTTTTACTAAATCGCAATAGCGGTTTTTAGCACAGGGAGCCTATGAGCATTGAAAGCAGTGCAGGGCATTCAGCGCATCTCCCTGCGCTAAAAACCGCTATTGTGATTTAGTAAAAGGGGAGGGGGGTATATTTGTCTATTTTTGTATAGTTGTTCCTGATGTGACATTGCATTAAAATCATCTGCCTTGATCTCTTTGAAAACCTGCAGAATATATATGGGGTGGGGGAAGATTAGTGATAAAAAAATTGTATGAAAAATGACTATTTTCAATTTAGTGATCAAAATGTGTCAGTTTTGAGAATTTATATCAGTTATCTATATTTTGCATTATATTTGTCTATTTTTCTATAGTTGTTTCTGAAGTGACATTGCATATTTTAGTCATCTGTCTTGACCTCTTTGAAACAAATATTAATTAATATTTTCTCTGCATACAGTGTGCTTTGTGTTTCTTTTAATTTTGTGGATACCATAATGAATTAATATTATATACAGTAGTGATGCTGATGTTTTAAGATTTTGGAGAAATAAACAAGAATGCTGGCCAAAATTAGCAAAAGTTGCATGAGGGATACTGTGCATTACAGCTACCAGCACATCTTCAGAGAGGGCATTCTCTATTGCAGGAAGGACTGTGGAAGAAAGGAGAACTGGACTGAATCCAGAGATTGTGGATGATTTGTTGTTCATCTACGGGTTAAAAAATAAGGAAAATTAAAAGTACAGGTTGTGTTTTGTTTTTGTATAGTTAACTAAGTTGTAAAGTTGTAAAGAATGTTTCCTTTATACGTTAATAAAGATAAGTATATAAAATCATACCTGTTTGAGGCTTTTATGCATGCTGCGGTGACGGTGACAGGGCAGTGAATGGGATGGCAGTGGCGGTGAAATGGATGGCGGTGGTGGTGACGGGGCGGTGAAGGGAATGGCGGTGACGGGGCAGTGCAGAGGATAGTTGGCCGGTGACGGGGACAAATTTTTTCCCCGTGTCATTCTCTACTAAATGGCCTGCGCTGCTCCTGATGCTCATAGAGTTCCTATGAGCGTCAGGAGAAGTGTGGGCCATTCAGTGTGGCTCTCTGCACTAAAAACTGCTAGCGCAGTTTGAAAGAAGAGTCCCATAGGGTTCCTAAGAGCGTTGGGAGCAGAGCAGAGCATTCAGCGCATTGGCCTGGACTAAAAAACATTTCCGTGGTTTTGTAAAAGGGAGGGATATTTGAGATATTAAAAAAGTTACATGAAAGAAATGCTATAGATTATGCAGCAGTATAGAAACCTTTCCCCCCCTTTCACAAAACCGTAGTTCCGTTTTTAGTGCCATCCATGGCGGTAACAGCTCTGATGCTCATATAAGCATCAGAGCTGTTACCGCCATGGCCAGTGCTAAAAAACACGCTGTGGGTTTTTTAAAAGAGGGAGGGGGGGGGGTTGTTAACAGATTTCTGAAATATTTAGAGAGTCTTAAAGGTTCTTCTGATAACTTTTTTTTAACTGTGGAAAGCAGAGACAGTTGAACCTTCTCTGAACTAAGGTGAAACCAAGCTTGACATTTTTACCTTGAATAGATTTAGGGCCTTTTCTATCAAACTGCGCTAGCAGTTTATAGCGCGGTGAGAGTTCCTATGAGCGTCGGGAACTGCGTGGGCCATTCAGCATGGCTCTCTGTGCTAAAAACTGCTAGCGCAGTTTGATAGAAGAGACTCTAAGATCTAAATAAAGGTTGAAAGAAAAAAACATAATAGCTCAAGGTTTCTGATCCTTTCAACTCTTATGGGCACTATTTACAAGCATGATTACATCTTAAAACATTTATTATTATTATTATTATATTCCATTGGAATCTCCTCTTTACCACCTCTAGAAGGGAATGCAAAATCATCTATGAGGAGAGAGGTCATCACATAGTGCTCTTATTAAGAATTCAGTTTGATAAAGGACTTGATTGAATCAAAACACATGTTGGCAATCACACAAAGAACTAATCAGGATTCTGGGCAAATATATGAAAAACTAGTTTGAATTCTGGCAATCAGACAAGGCTTAATCTGAACTTTTTATATACTTGTTATTTATATATACACCATATCAATATTACATGTTTATTCAATGACAATTCACTGCTGTTGTTCTTGAATATTTCCTCACAGAACAAAGAGAATGATTTAAACTTCTTATTCTTGTATAAATGTAGGTACATGAACTTTAATTCATGTTCTTTTGATCAAAATCCCTCTTACTAGGGAACTCTCTATAGGTCGTCCAAAGTTAGATGCCAGAATGATCAACACTAACCCCCTCTTTTACTAAGGTGCATTAACCGATTAGCGCATGCTAAACGCTAATGTGTCCATAGACTAACATGCATGCATTAGCGTTTAACGCGCGCTAAATCAATTTCTTTCCTATTGTACTAGGGGATCAGAATCTGCATTGATAATGTTGAGGGTCCACTTATCAACCAGACTCTTATTGTAGACCCCACTCGCCCGGTGTCTTTGTATTTGGATACATGTGTGTTATTTGATGTTGGCCAGGATCATGGTTTTGCCCCTAATACAGTTTTATGTGACTCCCTAGATTGGCAGCGTTATTATACCAAATGTGCTAAGTATATATGTCTGTATAACCTGATGCCTTTAAAAATGTCCCTATGAGGAAACCTTCACTAATGGTGGAGCCTGTCCTTTATGGGAATGTGTCTCGTGGGCCACCTACAAGAACCCTCATAAATACCCAGCCAATACCCCCTCTGCCTCCCTTACTATAGGTCCTAACTCCGGCCCCTTGTGTACTACAGGCCATTACAATCCCATGGTTTTCACTATCACTGACCCACATAATTGGAATGCCAATGTCCAAGTCCAGAAGGTCAGAGGCCACATGGCATTGTATATTGATGGTAAAAGGTGAGACCCAGGTACTGTTGTATATCTCCATATTGTATCCCGCTCACGTGCTCCTGTCCATCACTCTGTGGTGTTTCCCCAGTTTTATGAAATTATGAAAGTAGATACTGATATTCCTGTAATCACTAGAAATCTGCTTATACAGTTTGCTGAAACTATAGGCCAGACTCTTAACGTTAGCAATTGTTTTGTATGAGGAGGGACTGGTATAGGAGAACAGTGGCAAAGCAGCTGGACATGTTAAACCTGACTTCACAGACCCTCACTTTTACGTCAGGTCCACGACCTACACGATGGGCTTTGCTAACCTCCATTGTTGCTTCCCACTGTCTTCAGCGCCCTTCAGACACTGCTTAATAAAATTCTTATGAATGATGGTAAGCTCCTGATGGTCGATATTGGCTCTGTGATCTGTTTGCATACTCCTGGTTGCCAGCAAATTGGACTGGTACATGTGTACTTGGCATGATCTGCCCCAGCTTCTTCCTGTTACCACTGGCTGATGGTAAACACCTGTCAGCCCCTGTATTCGACAAAAGCGATCTACTGCCACTAATTCCCTTAAATAGGTGAATGGGGAGATGATTGTCCTGCAGAACGGATCATTGCTGCTTATGGACCTGCTACTTGGGCTGAAGATGGCTGCTATGGTTATCAGACCCCTATTTATATGCTTAACCGCATCATTTGCTTGCAGGCTGTTATTGAACTCATTACCAATGAAACAGCTCGTGCATTGGCTACTATTGGCAAGGCCAATGCTAAAATGCACACTGCTATCTATCAGAACTGCCTAGCTCTAGACTACTTGCTGGCGGCAGAAGGTGGTGCCTGTGGCAAATTTAACCTTTCCAACTGCTGCTTTGAACTTGATGACGATGGTAAAGTGATTGAGAAAGTTGTGGATCGTATCACCAAACTGGCTCATGTTCCTCTCCAGATCTGGCGTGGCCTTACTGCAGACTGGCTCTCTGGTACCTTCGGCTCCTGGTTGCCCTCTGGTTCAGCAATGAAGACCATCTCTTGCTGGTTGCCGCCCTGTCTTCTCTGCTCCTTTGCTGCCTGCCCTGTGTGGTCCCCAAAGCCATAAAGCTGCTCCACCGAACTGATGACTGCTGCTATGGCCCTTGCGTTTCCCAAGTATCGACCAGTCCCTACAACTGATCCTGACCTTCCTCCTTCTTGAACTTTATCAGGCTTATCTCCTTCCTCCTTCATTCGACTAGCCTGAAAGGGGGGACTGAAGGAGTCTGGGACTGGATTTCCTAAGTATTGAACTAAGTTTTCTCTTTAATAAAATGCTGAATTATGTTTAGCTGCAGACCTAACTTATCTCATGTTCTTGCGTGCCTGCACTATATGTTTTAGCTTGGGCATTCTAGCTTCTTATGGCTTTCTCAGCATAAACGACATGTAACAGAAAGACTGCAGGGCTTAGACCTGCTACTGACCTGCTAGTGTGAGCTTAGGACCAATGATTGTTAAGAAAAGTAACACGTGAAAAGTTTTTTCTAGAATTTAGTTGTATAGCCAGAATGTATAAATATTTCTGTAACTTCCTGGTTTCGGGACTTCTGAAGCCAGCTTGGGGCTCAGGGGTTCGCATATGCTGAATAAACATCTGTGCTTTCTTCAAGTCTCTAAGTTTTTTGGCTGCCCAAAGTGACCTTTCACTACCTTTTGTTGTCTGGTTATTTTTGAAATCTTATTGGTCCAAGGCTCTGGTTGTCTTCTGATAACTTGCTTGCCAGGGTCTCCTTCTTCCTTCTTTCTGCATGCTAACCAGCCATCTGCCATCTCTGTCCTCCCCATTTCCCTTCCCTCCCCAGGAGGTCTGGCACCTTTCCTTTTTTCGTCTCCCTCCACAGATCCATCTTTTCTTAACTACCCTTTCCTCCAGCTCTCTCCCTCCTTCCCCACCACCCCAGGATCCACCATCTCTCCCTTTCTTTTCCCAACTACCCTCCTATCCAGTATCTCTATCCCCCCCTCATTTCTTTCCAGGGAGCAGAATAACACATCTTTGCTATGGGAGTCATTAACCTATAGTACTGATTTGCCACAGGTTAGTGACTCCCATTGTAATTTAAACTGCATTAAAATGCCAATTTTAAACGAGCTTAATAATTTCCCCATCAGTGAAGGGTTAGAAAGAAAGTAAAAGATGTTGGAGAAGTGAGAAAGATGTAAGGATGTGTTGTACCTGTAGGCCATGTTTGCACAGTTCCTTTTATGTATCAATGTTTATGAGCAAATCAGTGTGTCTGTATATTTTGAACAGGGACTGCAGCAAACCTACTGATTTTAAAATAATTTTGAAATAAAATAGTCTGCATAAAATCTGCAACACTGTCTTATTAGTAATCTTTGTTCATTTTAAAATAATTTCAATAAATGAAGAATAATAAATAGAACATTTACACTATAGACATCACTTAAAATATTACAAGATTCTTACAGACCAATAACCCTCCCACCCAAATTATTCTTTATCATTCAAGAATCTATAGATCTATCATAATTCCGTAATTCACTACATATTTTAAACATAAAATTACACATTTATCCACTTAGACATATTTAAACTTATAAACCACCCTGCCCCTATCCATAATAATATTTGATTATAACCTTTATATTCCTCCCACCTTCCCCCTCCCTCCCTGGATGTGCAATTTTTCTAACAACAAATGTATAATTATATTAAATCTACAAAAGATGTCAATGAACCCCATATTAGATTAAAGTTTTTAAAATTCCCTAACTGATCAGCTCTCATTTTTTCATATTTATATATTTGACCTAAACTTGCCCACCAGAATGCAAAATTGAGAAGTATAAAAGTATAGCAAAGTAACCCCCCTCATTATAAAACTGAGAACGCATTTTTTTTTTAGTGCAGGCCAGCGTGCTGAATGATCTGCGCTGCTCCCGATGCTCATAGAGTTCCTATCAGCATCAGGAGCAGCGCAGAGCATTCAGCGCGCTGGCCTGCGCTAAAAACCGCTTCCGTGGTTTTGTAAAAAGGGGGGATAAATATTTCTAAGTTTTATACAATGCCAATAATAAATATTAATTTAATTTTGAAGGCAGCTTTTCTTTCCTATGTGTATTAAATAAATATTTTTAGATATGAATCTAGTTTCTTGATACCACTGTGGGAATTCACTCTCTTTCCATAGGTGCATTCCAGGCATATTTCTACCTTTTTTTCTATTTAGGAAGATCTTTCTTCCATTAAAAGTCTCTATAAATTGGATTCTGTTGCCAGAAATGAACAGCTGTCCTCATTACAATATGTATAAGCATTGGCAGCTGTACGGTGAATTTGCCTCCGATTTTGGACTAGGATTATACTTTCAATGCAGCACAAAATTACCTGTAGTGCATAAAAGCCTGTGATGCAAATGGTGTCACAAAGTCATGCTCTGTTGAACTGCCTCAGATGTTCTCCGGCTAAAAGGTTTTGTTTTGGAAGTCTAGTAACCTTCATTACTAGAAAGTTAACTAACAAGCAACTATCTTTCACACGTGTACAGATCTATCTCTTTTCCAAAACCTGGACTAATAACAAAAAAAAAAAACAGAACAGAATATAAAAACATAAGACCTGCAGCATTAATCAAATCATATTTTTGTTCCACAATGAGCAATCTGCTTAGAAAGCTACGGGGCCATTTTGAAAGTCATATAAAGCATTACTGCACGCTTACCATGGTGAGACCTCATCTGGAATACTGTGTGCAATTCTGGAGGCCACATTACCGTAAAGATGTGCTTCGAGCTGAGTCAGTCCAGCGAATGGCCACTAGGATGGTCTCCGGACTCAAGGGTCTCTCATACGAAGAAAGACTGGGCAAATTGCAGCTCTATACTCTAGAAGAGCGCAGGGAAAGGGGTGACATGATAGAGACATTTAAGTACGTCACAGGTCGTGTCGAGGTGGAAAATGACATATTCTTTCCCAAGGGACCCTCGGTCACAAGGGGACACCCGCTCAAACTTAGAGGAGGGAAATTTAGTGGTGACACCAGGAAGTATTTCTTCACAGAAAGGGTGGTGGATCAGTGGAACAAACTTCCGGAGCAGGTGATCAGAGCCACCAGCGTGCTCGACTTTAAGAATAAATGGGACGTCCACGTGGGATCCCTGCGAGGGTTAAGTTAAGGAGCTGGGTCATTAGCACTCGGGCTTAAATGGGGTGGGTCAGTAGAGTGGGCAGACTTGGTGGGCTGTAGCCCTTTTCTGCCGTCATCTTTCTATGTTTCTATGTTTCTACCACAGTAGAAAAAATTGCGTACTCTGGGATGTGCTGCATACAGTATATAAAAAAATGATGAGATATTGACAGACCATATGTCAACACTCAAAATCTAATAAAGATCTACCTTAAACAGTAAGATCACTTTATAGAGGAGAAGGGACCTCAGACAACCACTGCTGCAGACAAATTGATTTATCGTATGTCTGGAAACTCTTATGGTTCCATTTTCTTTCATAGGTTTCAAAAACCTCTTTTTTTTAAATTTGCATGCAAGATTTGTGCAATTTAGTGCAGGTAGCAAAGAGGTCTCAATGAATTAGCATGGACTGGTAAATTTGGAAAACTACGGCCATTCCTCGATGAAGCCTAGTATTCTGGGTGAAACAGGACCTCTTGGAAAGTGAACAGAAGGAGTGATTATTGGAAGCAAACATGAGATAAGTGCATTGCTGTCTAAAAAAATATTGCTTTGCTTTTGAAAGAAAAAAGTTATAAGCATGTTAGATTGTGTGCACTGAGATGCCCCACAGTAATTTGGGGAAGCGTGCATACTATACCCATGTGCTAAAATCTAAAATTATGTTTTCATGGTGAGGGCATGCCTGGGGGCAGAGAGTGGGTTTGTTTGATAACCAATTAACACATGATTGATGTGCGGGCCCTTAGGCCCTGATTGCATAAAAGACGCCTGCAGTTAATCACCTAGATAGGCACCTGAATTGGCTAAGTGCCCCTAACTTATTTATTTTTAAACTGACTTACCCCCCCCCCCTTTACAAAGCTGCATTAGGCTTTTTTATCACCAGCTGTGGTGATATTAGCTCCAACAGTCATAGAATTCCTATGAGTGTCAGAGCTAATACTGCTGCGGCAGATGATAAAAAGCCTAAAGCGGCTTTGTAAAAGGGGGGAGGGGGTAATTAGCACTGATAATTGAAAGCACCATTAAAAAACAATTTAAAATGATTAAAAATTAATTAGCTGGTAGGCACCTCCAAACTTCAATGTAGATTTCTACACCAAGGTGCCTACCAGCAAGTAGGCATCATTAGATACAGATTTGGGGCAGAGTTTAGGTATGGATTGAGTTAGTCAGTTACTTTATATATATATATATATATTTTTTTTTTTTAATTCTTTATTTATAATTTTCAAACATTTGACAATAATATCAGTCAAAAAGCAAAAATACAATGAACTGAAATCATTTTCATCATAAAGGATCAAAAACACTTCATCCCTTTTAGGATAATAAACAACTTTTATTATTATGTTATTAGTATGGTTAGTCTACAATTACAGAGGACGGAGCTAAAGAATAGACTGAGAAACATCATAAGGATAACTGAAAATCAAAATAAAATAAAGACTGCTTGATAACCATTTATCATTGAGCAGAACTATTGGATTCAATCCTCACAGTGAGGAGGTTAATTGACCTTTAGTAGCAATAAATTTAGATAACTGCTGCGGCTCATAAAAAACATATCTATTCTGTTGATATACTAGTACACATTTGCAAGGGTAGCGCAGAACGAAGGTCGTATTATTTTAATATTTGAATTTGGGTAAGCTGATTGGACTTTGATAAGTTTTTCTGAGTTTCTCCAGTACTTTGGAAGGCTCTGCCATTATTTAAAAATTTTACAGAATTGGAGTGAGGAATCAAATTTCACTTATGGATTTTACACAAGCTATTAATAGAATTCCAAAAGTTATTACGGGTTCTATTTGGAGGGAATGTTCATTTAGAGTCTTACATAGAGCTTATTTTTTCACAAATTCAAGCTTTTCATGCCGGTTTAATTAATACCCCAATTTGTATTAAGTGAAATAAGGATCCTGGTACTTTAACTCATGCTTTTTGGTCATGCCCTTTAATAAGGTCATTCTGGTCTGCCATCCTGTTATTTTTAGGCTCAATATTTGGTAGTTCTGTTGTAGATTCATCAAGGGGAGTAATTTTTGGAAAAGCTGCGGCTTGTGGGGTTTTTGGTAAAAAGAAGTGTCTCTTATTTCAAAAGGCATGTATAATAGGACATAAATGTATTATGCAATTTTGGTTATCAAAAGAAGCTCCTAGTTTTTGGCATTGGAGGAATCAATTTAATCGTCTATTATTATTTGAGACTTGGGAAGTTAGGCGTTCGGCTAGGAAAATTTGTATGTTTATGGAAATTTGGGATCCGTATATTCAGAATCTTTCAACTAAGGCAAGAAGTTTAATTCTTAATGATTTACATTGAAGCTATGATTATTTATCTAAAATTCCAATTCTTTATTTTTATTATTCTTTGTTTTTGTCAACTTTCATTGGGTTTGAGGGGGTTTAGTATGATTTCTTTCAATAAAAAAGTTAAAAACTAAATTTTGGGGGAGGATGGGGGAGAGGTCAATAGTAAAAGGGAAAAGGGGTAAGAATTAGGGGGAAGGTATTGAGAGATGTAATGGGTATTTTGGAAATATATTTTGAAGAAATGAAAGATATTTGATGGAAATTAATATGATGAATTTTAATTTAATGACTATTTTATTGTGTTATAATATTGTATATTTACTGATTTCTTCAATAAAAATTAAAATGGTGCAATTTCAGAGGTAATTTTACCAACACATCTCTTGGTTCTTTTTTCTTCTTTTCCCTCTTTTTTAAAGTTTTTATTTCTGTTAATTTTAATTGAGAATGTCTACTTTTATTATAGTTAATTTTTTAATTATTATGGTTTATTTTAAAGTACAATCATCAGGCTACTTCAGAGACCTGCTTGTTGCCCTAATAGGACTGGCCTTGACATCTGCTGCTGTCATGCAGGCTGGTATATACTGTTTCATTCACATCTTTGGGGATGGGAGGGGGTTAGTAACCATTGGGGGAGTAAGGGGGTCATGCTTTCATGCGTCCAGTGTTTATCTCATCAGTTTTGCCACCTTTCTGTCACTTATTACTGAAACGGGTCAGATCTAGCCTCAAACATCCAGATTTTGCCCTGGACATTTCCTGCAATGGTCCATTATTGCAGAAAAATATCCAAATCATAAGTCCGCCCTAGTCCCACCCAAAACATGCCCCACCTTGAGATTTAGCTGCACTTCAAACAGCATAGAAAACTGTCTAAAAATGTGTTTCAAAAATGGCAGTTTGAACGTTTTAGCAAATAAAATGTCCAAATGCTACTTTATGTCATTTGGGGGTCATTTTCTCTTTTAAAAATGAGCCCCGTTGTGAATGTGTTCTTGTAAACTGCTTAGGTGCTAAGCAAGTAATGCATTTTTTAAATAGATAGATAGTTATGAGACTAGTGCTGTCTATATATCACAATGAAACATCTTAATAGGCAGCCAGTGGGGCAAGTGCAATTGAGGTATATAGACATGAAAAGATGGGGAGTGCAAAGTCATTGGGATACATGCCCTGTAGTTAGGTAGCTAAATTGAAAGCAAATTAGATATACTGTACAGTTGAATAAGATAAGAGGAACTGTTCTAAATTACAGGGTGTGCAACAAGATAGTCCAAGTGGTGAGTAAGTATGTAGTCACTCTCCGTGTATATGTTATTTACATAGATTATGTATAATCCAGAATGCGGCAGTGCGCCTGATTTTTAATTTAAAGAAATCAAACCACACAACACTGTCATTCGCACATCTCTGCTAATGTTTCCCTCAACAATAATAATAACATCAGTCAATTAATGGCAAAATTTGGGCCGCAGCTTTATTAACTCCCAAAGTACAGTAAATCCATCAGTGATAACCATACATCAAAAAAGAGTGTAGCATAACAATCACAACCCCTGCAGCTAGTCGGTGACGAACTAGCTCCATACACAAAAATGTCCCCACAGTCCCAATACCCCATCTCAGCAGGACTCGCGGTGCTGCAGAGTCTTGCCGCCACCCATGGTGGTGTCGCACACGAGCAGCTCAAAAACAAATCCCCCATAATTTTCCTAGCCACACTGGTCCACATTTTTCCCCAAAACATCAAATTTTCCACAATAAAATTGCAACCAATCCAACCACCCACCCACCATGAACCCACAACCCCCAGCCCAAAACCCCTAATGACAACAAAAGAGGAGGGGAATGGGCGGGAAACTTTCCCCCCTACAAAACCCTCACCTTACTGACCTCCCTCCCAACCAAAAATACCGCGAACCCACCAAAACTTTCCTTCTAAATCCAGACTCCTCACAGAACCTCCCACTAATCAAACCTCACCTTTCCACAACAGTTCCCTCCCACTTCTTCCACTCCACCAATCCCACTAATCCTCTACATGAATATCTTTCCCACTACCTCCCTATTCACCCCCTTCCGCCTCCCACAGCCCGCTAAACTTTAACTACCCCTTCCCTAACCAACTGGCTCAGCCAGTGTTACATGCTCACAGTCAAGACTGTGAGCATAATTACACCATACTATAGAGAGTTCTATTGCAGGGGTAGGGAACTCCGGTCTTCGAGAGCCGTATTCCAGTCTGGTTTTCAGGATTTCCCCAATGAATATGCATGAGATCTATTTGCATGCACTGCTTTCAATGCATATTCATTGGGGAAATCCTGAAAACCCAACTGGAATACGGCTCTCGAGGACTGGAGTTCCCTACCCCTGCTCTATTGTCTTCCAGTTGAGGCCAGAGAATTGTTTAAATTCAGGATTATTTGCACGGCCAGGCACCTGGTTACCTGGTGGATCAGTTTACACCAGGGGTGGGCAATTCCGGTCATCGACGTCTGGAATCCAGTTGGGTTTTCAGGATTTCCCCAATGAATATCCATTGAAAGCAGTGCATGCAAATAGATTTCATGCATATTCCATTGGGGAAATCCTGAAAACCCAACTGGATTCCAGCCCTCGAGGACTGAAATTGCCTACCCCTGGTTTACCCCTTTACTCCAGATGATCCATTATGACTTATATCATTATCTGTGTTTCCTTCTGTACGTGGCTGCATATATAAAATATTTCTACGATGATTGTCTGCATATCAAGCTGCTAGCTAGGATGCTGAGCTTCATAAACTGTTTTCTCTCTCCTCATCAAACAGGCATTTCAGAAAATTGCTGAAATTAATTGTTTCTTTTATACCTTTTGAAGCATTGTAGATCACCGATGCTGTACAGTCTCTTACTACAGGGATACATACTGTCACCAGCTTCAACTAGTTCAGAATGCTGCAGCATGACTGGTAGCATGGCATGATCATACCCTTTCTGCAAAAACTACCAGTACCATGCAGAGCCAGATTTAAAGTTTCAGCTACGATTTTTCAGGTCCCCCAACAAAATGGAGCAGAGTACCTAAAGAATAAATTAGCCCTCAACACGCTATTGAGGTCTCTAAGGATCTCTCAAGGAGAATCATTCATGACTTATATCCTTGTCACAAGAAATTGCACAATGTGATACCTAGAAATGAGTCTTCTCATGAGTAGCCCCTGCACTCTGGAACTCACTCCCAGAGGAGCTATGCCAAGCACAATACTGCCTTTCTTTCAGGGAGCAGTTGACAGCCTAGCTCTTCCCTCAAGCCTTTAATACACATAACATTTCATTTCTAGACCGCAAAACCTCACAGCTCTATGCTGCAGGTCAGTGGCCAAGATGATGATGTGCTGTTGCTGAACAGAACTGATTGTTCTCTGTCTGACAAAGAGGATTTGAACCAGATAAATGCTATGTCACTGATACCAGTCTCTGCCAGCCTTGTAAGCATGGTATTATGATCCCATAGTGTTGAAGGCTACTGTGAAATCCAGGACCATTAGTATTTCCTGTTGTGGTTTCCATGGAGATGGTAAAGAAGCCATATAAGAACTGTTTCTATTTTGTACCAAACTTTTTAAAAGCAAGATTGATATGGGTCTAATCAGTCACTTTAATTTAGCCAGTTATTAAGTTGAAGGTAGACTGTTCTATAAGTTTTGCTAAGAAATGGATGCTACAAACTGGATGGTAGTTCTCAAGCTTGTCATGATCAAAGGATCTCTTTTTCACTTGGGGATGAACAACAGTGCTTTTTAGTGTTACAAACTGTCCTTCCACAACTGAAGAATTAGCAATTCTAGTGGTCCATTCAATGAGGCATTTGCTTGCTATGTGTATTATCGTTATTTGTCCAGTGTCAAGAGCTGTTATGGCAGTGATTTTATTCTTCCAATCTTATTTTTTCAGATTTTATGGCTAGCAGCAGTTCTTTTATTTAAATAATGGGCCATATTATGTAAAGAGATTACATAATATATTTATTTTGTCTGCTTTAATCCATGTCAAAAGCCTTACCATCACTACGAGGCTAAGATGGCGTCAGAGACGGATACCTAAGCGTTACTCTCCTGGCTTGGTGAAATCAGGGCGCTTTTCAGTTTCTTGGCAATCTTTTTGATTTCCCTCAATGAGGAAACAAAAGGGAGCTCTGCGGACTGTTCCTAGAGCATCAGCAGTGCCCCAACATCTGGTTCAGACCACCATACCAGGAGTTTTGATGCAACCAGCAAGAGAGGTGTAGCTGACTACAGGAGGGATGTTGGAGAGTGCGGCAGACCTTAGCGGAGGTCAGGTTTCTTTGAGCCCAGAATTCAAGCAGGCACTGCTCCAACCCAGAACTCTGAGTATATCAGGGATGGCTTTGGTGCTGCTTTCTCAAAAAGTGAATTGGCAAGTGCCAGCGCTGGAGGAAATGCTGAGGATCTTTTGCAAGAGAACTCCCCAGCAAAACCCTTGTCAATGGTAACCTGTTGGAATACCTTGGAAAAAAACAGCCTGCAATACAATTATGTCCCCTTAATTTGCATTTTAGGTAGTTAAATTAAGGGGACATAATTAATTGAATTGCAGACTATTTTTTCCAAGGTATTACTTTATACTGAGATTATTTTATATTGGGACAACTTTATCCAGAAAAATATTGTGTGACAGACAATTTTAAAGACCACTGATACAAGCCATGTGCCAAAACACTGACAGTGTCGGGTCTTAACAAAATAAAGAATGTCTAGTCCCAGTTCTGTAAACATATGAATGAGCAATTTTTGGTTTCTTGGTTTAACATTCTCATGTTCTGGCTTTAGGAGCTACCTTTATTTTGAAGTTTCTGGAAAAATGTTGTATATCGTGTGGTGGAAAAATATATTTTTTTACCAAAACAACTGCTGGACTTCATTGTAGCAAATGAAGAGGTTGGAGTAATAGGACCAGTAGGTACCTCCACATAGTAATGCAAACTGGCTGCTGGTCTATCACCTCTTAAACGTTCTCCTTTGAATTATATGTTTCTTTTCATTAGTTTTCTCTCTGTAGCCTCATAAATTCTGGGCTAAAAAAGTAATTAGTTTTCTGGGTGGAATTTTTCACTGTATATATATTCTTTTTTTATCTGATCTTGATTCTATGTTCATGTATAATTTATAATTGTATTTGAAAGTTAAAAGTTGATAAATAAATAATTTAAAAAACCAAACCTTATCATCCAGGCCTAAAGTGATCTTTACAAATAACCCAGTCAATCATTTATAGCTTTGAATGGAAGGGAGATGACATAACCAAGTGCACCAATAATTTACATCTTCTGTAATCCACAAGTGTCTCAGAGGTTCAAGTATTTTATTAACCCACATCTCCACTCTAATGTATAATTTTCAGGATTTTCACAATAAATATCTTAGGGCTTGACCATAAGAGCTCAATAATGGCCATAAATATTCCTCAGGAGAGCATGGTAACATCTGAAAAGCCTATAAAAGCTATTATAAATGATTAATAAAACATGCAAGGGATAAGACCTCATGAAATTGTGAACTAAAACAATGATGCATGCATGACATATGAGGTAATTGACTAGTTTATATATGCACAGATGACCTCAACAGTTTCCATGTAATTAGTAATATTTTCAATCTAAGATACTGTAGAGGCCTTAGCACAGAAAAGAACACACCTCAGTAATTAGATATAGACTTTTTTGTAAGTTGTAATAATTTTGGGTGATATAATTAAATCATTTTAACTCAAAGCTCCTCAACTCAATTTTGTATGCAGAACATTTGTCACAAAATATATCACATGTACATAATTATATGGTTGAGGAATATTTATTTTTCTTATTTATTTATTTAAAAAATTTCTAGACCATCTAAACCTAAATGGTTTACATAGTAATACAAAACAAAGGCAGAAATTCCACTAACAAAAACGATGAGATTCACACTAGAAAGTAGAATTTAATAATAAAATCAACTTGGATAAAATATAAACTAATCTAATATACTGATAGGTCATCTATGGGAAGGAGGCAGGGCCTCAGACCATATTGCTATATCTCATATCGGCCAATGGCACAGAAAAAGATTTTCATTAAATATTTTACATATATTGGAAGGGACGGAGGTGGTCTGATGATTAAAACCACAATTGCAGTTGGTCAAAACGGCCATTGGCAGATATGAGATATAGCAATATGGTCTGAGGCCCTGCCTTCTTCCCATAGATGACCTATCAGTTTATTAGATTAGTTTATATTTAACCAAGTTGATTTTATTATTAAATTCCACTTTCTAGTGTGAATCTCATCGTTTTTGTTACTTCTTCTGGAGCAGAGTCAGTAGACGAGTCATTGCGGGACCTTCCAGCATGCGGCTGCTGAGTTTGCTCCAGAGCAAGTACGTTGGAGTGGGGTGGACTGGCAGCCGGCAGCTACAATCATCGTGGGACCTTGCTGCATGAAGGGAGAGAAAGGAGCAGGATTGCTGGAATGGAAGAGTGGTGGAGGGAAAGAAAGGGGGCAGGGTGGTAATTTCTAGACCATCTAAACCTAAATGGTTTACATAGTAATACAAAACAAAGGCAGAAATTCTTACCTGTCACAATATATAGATAGGTAGGGTATAATTTTTCTTCCTATGTAAATAAAACTATAACCCATGTGTGTTTTTAGCAAAATTTCCTATAGGGGTACTTTTCAGTCAGGAATATTTATCCAGATGAAGCCTTTAAGGATTCATCACTTTCCCCTCATTTCATAAGCTGGGTACCAATTGTGCATGCAATTATAGAATACTACCATTTACTGTATGTGCATGATTGCTCCAATTATGCACATAAGTGCTAGCTGTATGTTCAACAGCTTTCAATAACATAGGAGTGCAACGCACGTGGCATATGAATGTAAGGGGGTATTTGCATGGTTGGGCCTCACGTTTATCCAAGTTACTTACAGAATATTGAAAGTTACACACGTGGAGGGGCATAATCGAAAGGGATGCCTAAGTCCATTTACGTCCATCTCGCAAGTCATCCAAAATAAAAAAACAGCTTAAGACACATTTTCAAAAGATACGTCCAACTTTCTTTTAGTTTCAAAAATCGTCTAATTATACGTCCTGCTGATCTGATCATCCAAGCCACTAAATCGTCCATCTTTATACCACATTTTCGTCCAACTTTCCGTCCAAGTCCAAACGCCTAGAACAAGCCCTGTTGGACGTGGGAGGGGTCTGCAAAGTGATGGACTGCACACCCAGACATGCCACCTAAATAGTAGGGTACCTTACAGGGCACTGCTGTGAACTTCACAAAAAGGGTGCCATATCTTCTCCTCGCTACAGCTCCCTTATAGTTTACGGTGAGACCCCTAAACCACCTCCAGAATCCCCTAGACACACTTATCTACCACCCCAATAGCCCTTATGGCTGCAGGAACCACTTATATGCCAGTAAAAAAGGGTTTTGGGGGTGTATAGGGCAATGCACATGTTTAAGTATCAATGCAGTGATTACAGGGGCTTATAGGCATGGGTCCTCCTCTCCATGTTTCCCTAACCCACCCCCAAGACGACTTAACCTGCCTCTATGCTGGACGACTAGGCTTTCCTATGCCAGGCGGCCTGGTGATGATGGTCTGGAGGCGGAATTTTAAAGTTGTGAATAAAATTTTTATGGGGGTGGGGGGGGGTTGTTGATCACTGGGGTAATGTGGGGGGGGGAATATTTTATATGTTTTCAGTGTTTATCTGGTGACTTTAGGTGGGTTTTTGTGATTTAGACCAAGTTCCGTCTAGGCTCTGTTGTAAAACTTTTGGTTATATATGCTATACGACTAAGTCTAAGCTGGCCCATGTCCCGCCCAACTCCTGCCCTCGACACTCCTCCCAAAACGCCCCATTTAACTTTCAGCGGCACTATGAAGGCCTAGGTGGTTTAGAAATACGTCCAAGACCCGTTTTTATTACCCACACTTGGACGTTTTTGAGAAATGTTCGTCCAAGTGCCAGCTTAGGCTGGTTTTTGGACGTTTTTCTCTTTCGATTATGAGCCCCATAGGTGCCACATTTAAGTGTACACATTTATCCCTACTACTGTTATTATGTTTAAGGGTGTAGCTATATCACTGCTCATTTTAAACTGTGTTGTAATCTTCCACTTACAGCCTGCTAGTGGGGGTGCTGTTTCACTATCACATTTTCAATAGTGAGGGACAGGCAAGCTCTGCTGGACTCCAAGTAACTGGCCTATCTCTAGCACATCATTGAAGCACACAAACCCCCCCCCCCCCCCCCCCCCAACAGCAATGCATTTGGAATCCTGCACAGTCTAGAGCAATGGTCTCAAACTCACGGCCTGGGGGCCACTTGCAACCCACCAGGTACTATTTTGATGCCCTTGGTATGTTTATCATAATCACAAAAGTAAAATAAAACAGTTTCTTGATCATATGTCTCTTTAGCTATAAATTATAATATTATTATTAAGACTTAGCCAAAAGGAATGATTTATAAATTATAAAGAGTTTTACCTCATGCAAAATTGTCATTTATTTAATAAGACATTAACTATTTTTTTCTGAGGCCCTCCATGTACCTACAAATCCAAAATGTGGCCCTAAGTTTGAGACCACTGGTCTAGAGGGACCAATGGTCTAAATGGTGTTTAACTGCTAACTTAAGATGCATTTATTCTGTAAATAAATCAGGGCACCCAGAAGCCATTATAGAATTAGTACTTTGCATGTTGCATCTTGATGACATTTATTGTGTCCTTTGTGTTTCTGAAAATATACATATGAAATAAGGCCCTATATCTGAAATGGACCGATTTAAGGCAAAGAGACAAAATGTACTGATAAACTAAATGAAGAACCAAGAGGAGATTCTGAACTGGGAAAACAAGGCAGGTGATTACTAATAGATTAAATTGGTAAGGAGTGGGGTTTGCTCAAGCAGAGGCCACTAGCATCATTATCTGGTGAAAATTTGGTAGATATGAGGGTAATTTGCACCTGCGTTAAGAAACTAAGTTCCTGTTTTAACATCTAACCTGGCTGTGTTTAGAAAAAGTTGAATAATTTTGTAAGATGTAAGATTACCAAGGAGTGCAATACTTCCAGGAGTGAGAAAATGTAAGGGTAAAGAGGCACTAGTGTATTTGGTTTAATAACACTTTCTTAAAAGAGTTGTCATACAAA
Source organism: Geotrypetes seraphini (assembly GCF_902459505.1). NCBI lineage: Eukaryota > Metazoa > Chordata > Amphibia > Gymnophiona > Dermophiidae > Geotrypetes > Geotrypetes seraphini. The sequence goes on along the minus strand of NC_047089.1, from coordinate 74,869,403 downwards.
AAAATAAAAATTTATGGGAGCCAGTAAGGAAGCCACTCAGCACCGAGCAGCAGCACAAAATCATGCACCTGCTCCTGCCGTTCAGCGGCCAAAGAAACTCACGGCAGCCGGTTAGCAGCAGGGCAAGAACTCGTAAAGTTCGCTCCTGCCTACTGCACCTCCACCGGGGATCGGCAATAGAAGTATGAGGCTAGGGCAAGGAGAGGGGCAGGGTGCAGAGCCTGGCGACAGTGGCCTGCAATAATTTTGGAAGGGGGTGTATTGTTGGCTTGAATATAAACAGGAACCCCCAATTTTTCGGCCCCAAAATCCCGGTTTATATTTGAGTATATATGGTATAACCTGAAATTTAAGATAGCCTAACCAGAAGAAAGTTGGCTTGAGTATGGATCTAATGTGACAAAGTTATTGCTATAGCTGTTTCATTCTGAAGTGTAAATAATGGAACATATAGTACATTAAACCGTCTTGCGTCAAATTATGTTCTCTTGGCTGTATTATATGCAAAGAGGTGTGTCACTACAGTGAATTTTTGTTGTTTATCTGGACAGACTGCTGCTAAAATGTATACACGTGATTTGCAGTCAGCACCAAAAGCAATCCCACATGTCAAAGGCTATCAGGACTGTTTTGCAAATGCTAGGTATGTAGCTTTTAGCATTGAAGTGAAGTATTCTTATCTGTTACAGTAAGCCAGCTTAGTTAAGTACTATACTTAAAAAAAAAAAAAAGATTTTTAGGGGGTCACGTACTCCATTTACTGCTTGCAAAACAGTGGTAAGGATGACATATACATTTCAGAAAGAGAAAATAAAAAGCAGAGTAACAGATAATTGGCTATTAAGTTTGGGCAAAGTTTCAGCTTGGAGGTGATCCTTCATAAGATTTTTCTTTGTTACAGAACGTGTCAATGTGACTCTTCAAATGAAGAAAAGTGAAGTGAAACATGCATAATATTCCTAGGGGAAGAAAAAGAGGACCCACGTGCTTTGAATCACTTTCTGCTGTGCAGGGTTGGAGCATGACAAGGAGATGATAAACTGGATTTTTTCTCTCTCTCTCTTTGACAGGAACTGTCACCTAAAAGAGCAAGGCATACTTGTTAAAGGAACCTGCAAGCAAGTTCAAGAACTCATAACATCTGGCTGTCATACTTCCCAGCTATATTCCAGAAGACTTGCAATTTACCTTGCAATGCCATTTTAATTGTGACTTACAGCCCTCAATTGTTTTCATTTTGTTTAAAACAAAAGTATGAGGTTTTGCTTCTCTTCTTAGTAGGTTGCACACAATTGTTTTACCATGGCTAGAAGCAAAATCTACATCCAGTACAAAGCTTATAAGCTAGATAAAGCAGCTAGAGAAAAACCACCAGTCATCAGGTGGAAGATAACACTAGCTGAGCTTGCTCACCTGCTGGGAGTAATTGGATATGGGGAGGAGGGTAGTGGGAGAAAAATCTTTGTTTGGATGCTGAAGGACAGTGGAGTAAAGATAGCAGGGTGTTTGAAAAGAGGAGATAAAGGGTTAAAGGCAGATTTAAGAAATGGGATTGATTGGTGGTAGATATGGAGATGGGAGAGGAGTAATTGTGGGATTGGTCTGGTGTTTTGGCAGGTTGGAAGAGAATGGTGTCAGGAAAACAGGGAAGGGTAGGGTAGGGTAGGGTCTACCTGAGAAAATTATTTTGTGTTTGGGATTTTGTAGTTTTATTCATAGTGTTTGGGAGGGGGGGTGGTGGCTGGGGGAAGGATTTGCATTTTGAGCATTTGGGTTGGAGGAGGTGGTCACAGCTGGTAAAAGGGGGTGTAAAATGTATTGGCCTCAGTAGCATCTGAGAGATCAGTAGTTACTAAATAATTAAACATAACACTCATAGGATACATCACTGTGAGGGGAGGCATGGCCTGACATTACCGTGGGCCATGTTTGGAGGATGCTATAGAAGTTAATAACTTAATGGGAGCTAGTTATGTCACCGAATAGCTCCCTTGTGGTGTGAAAACTGCATTGGGGAGTAGATTGTATTGTGATTTTGAGATGTTGTTAAAATAATAATAAAGCTGTGGCTAAATGGTTCTTCCACAAATATTGAGTGGCGTGATTATTTAATTATGGATGAGTTATACTGCGTGTAGCAGGTGACAGAGTGTAAATGCTATTGTTATGGCATTTTAAAAAAAGGATGTTAAAATTGAAATTAAGATGGCAAGGTCCAGGTTGAAACATCTCAAGTTCTGTTACTACCGTATTTTTTAGACCATAAGATGCACTGCCCCCCCCAAAAAAAAAATGGGGTGGAAAAGGGAATGTATCTTATGGACTGAATACACTGCACCTCCCCCCCCCCTCAGTTACTGACTACAGCCAATCACAGAGCGGCGTGGGACCAAGCAGGAAGTGAAAAGGTCACGCTCCTGCATTATGCATCACTCTTCTAAGACAAAGGCAGCCGTCCAGGAGACCACGCTGGACCACTGCCACTATAAAAGTTACCGGGGGGGGGGGGCTGCGTGCAGCTTCAGGTGGCTTCGGGCTGCGGGCTTTGGGCAGCTTTGGGCTGCAGGCTTCCCAGGACCAGATGCACCAGACCACCAGAAGCACCTATGTGTAGAGGAGGAAAAACCAAGAAGAAAAAATTTTTGAACCAAAAATTTCTTTTAATTGGTTTTTCCTCCTCTATAGGTGGGTGCGTCATATGGTCCGGTATATCTTGTGCTCTGAAAAATGCGGAACTTAAGAACAGGACTTCCCAACATAGAGACTGTTGTAAAATACATAGATAAATGGACATGTATGCACTAGTTATGTGCAACACAAACATCCATTTTGTAAAAATAAACAGAGTATACTTTATACCAAATTCTTCAAAGAACTCTCCAGGAGATTTACTAACAGGGTTGACAGAAGATGATTAGGTTGATTGAAATAATCCATCAATGGGGGCGTGGCCTGACTACCGCGGGGACCACACACATGGAGTAGCTGCTCCTCTTCACCCACACTCGTGCCAGATTAAAAAGTGCTTTTTTTTCGCGAAAACTCCGCGATTTTCATCAGGATCTCGCTGCCTGAGTTCCTTATGTCGCCACCAAAACCGGCGAAAAACGAGACTGCTCCACCCGCGCCACTCGGAGGGAAGAGACTGTTACCCGATCCGAGCATGCCGGAGAAAATGGCGCCGAAGACCGACGAGGCTTCCCTTGACCTGCTCCTGAAGGAAATAAGATCACTCCGAGGCATTATACAGGAGCAGGTTGAAGAAACCAAGCTTTTAAGAGGTGAAATTGAGGCAATTAATTCTCAATTTGTGGATGCCCGTCATCGCCTGGATGCCCTGGAGGAAAAAACGTCTGCCATTCCTTCCCTTCAAGAAACGGTAATTAAACATGACAAACTGATTACTGATCTACAAAGGGACTATGAAGATCTTTCTAATCGCAGCAGAAGATCCAATTTAAGAATTATTGGGCTGCCTGAATCATCGGAGGGCTCTGATATGGCTTCCTTTCTTTCTACTTTCCTGCCTGCTACCCTGGGTCTTGTCTTCTCACCTCCACTGGAAATAGAGCGTGCTCACCGCGTGCCGTCTCACCTCTCTGCACATGCATCTTCTCCCAGACCTATTGTGGCTAAACTCCTCAGATTTCAGCACACATTACAGATCCTCACAGCAGCAAAATCTAAACCTCAGCTTCTACATCAAGGCAGGAAGTTTTTCATTGTTCCAGATCTGGCTAAAACCACAGCCTTGAGGAGAAAGGCTTTTCTCTCTCACCGGCAGGAGCTCAAAGACATTGGAGCCAAATACGGTCTTATGTACCCTGCCAGGATGAAAGTTACCTACAATAACCGCACTACTTCTTACACTGAGCCTGAGGAGCTGGCTGCATTCCTGGACTCTCTGAAAATGCGCTGACATGCTGAGCTACTGATGTTTTTGCTTGCCTCTGGTTCCTGCTGTTAATGTTTTCTGCTGTTATAGTTTGCTAGTACATGACTGTACAATTTTATTGCTTTGTGTGAATAAGCACACCATTCTCATGTTTCTCAAATTGAATGGGTGTGGAGTAGTGTTGGCTGCTCACAGGAGCACCCTTGAACTGTTTTATTCCATGCATGATAGTTTGGTCTTTCTTTTTTCTGACCTTGTATTATGCTGTCACTGCTAGTCTATTTGCTCTTTCTCTTATGTTTTCTTTATTTCTACTTTCTGGCAGAAGTGTCTGCTTGATATTCTGGTTGTGTCATTTGCTTTTTTCTCATAAAGGTGATATCTACTATGTCCTACCAACACATATAATAGATTATGGCTGACTTGCATATCCTTTCTTTTAATGTGAATGGTTTGAACCATCCTATTAAAAGGAAAAAGATAGCCAACTATGTGTCTAATAAACATCCTGATGTGATTTATTTACAGGAGACCCACCTCCCGCCCGCTGCCTCCTTGAAATTTAAGTTGAAGGGATATTCCACTCATTTATATTCCCCTGCAACTCAGAGGAAGAAAAATGGGATATCAATACTTCTCAGTGACAAGCTATCCCATGTTGTTCACTCTGTTAAAACAGATTCTGACGGTAGGTGGTGTCTGGTGCATGCTGCGTTGCACTCTGTAGATTTTGTGTTCCTTAACATTTACGCTCCTGTCTTGGACCATCCAGACTTTTTCAAAGACCTTCAGCTGGCGTTAGTTGAACACAATTCTTGTTCTCTGATATTGGGCGGGGATTTCAATCAAATTAAAGATATTTACATAGACAGATCATCCTCTTGCAGACCCTCCAAATCCAGATCTTTTGCAGCTCTGCATGCTTTAAAAGAAGCCTTCTCCCTTGTAGATCCATGGCGCTTACTACATCCAAAAGGTAGAGAATATTCCCACTTTTCACCGCCACACAACACCTACTCTAGGATTGATTTCTTTCTTCTTTCCTCTTCTCTCATTCAGGATGTGACAAACACTATCATACACCCAATATCTCTTACAGACCATGCAGCTATTTCTTTACATTTATCTATTTCTGCTCCGCATAAAGAATCTCCCTCTTGGCAACTTAACAATACCCTACTCTTAGATGAGATAATAGTGGACAAAATCAAATCCTTTACTACGGAATTCTTCGAACTCAATACTAAAGATCCAGAAATCTGTCCCTCTATCGTTTGGGAAGCCTACAAAGCTTCTCTCAGAGGTGAATTGATTAAGCTTGCTTCCTGGAAAAAGAAACAATCCATGCAAAAAGAAAAAGAATTGGAAATTTCTGTCAAAAACCTAGAATTACAACATATGTCTACCCATTTACATGATCCATCCTTATTCCAACGTATTCAAAACCTTAAATATGAATATAATACCTTGGTCTCCTGTGCGGCCCGACGAGATATCTTTATTTCAACTTCTGGTCACTATATGGGAGATAATCTTATGGGTCGCCCTTTAGCTAGATATCTCAAAACCAAATCAAAACGTTTACACATTTCAGCTATTCAAGACCCATCAGGACAATTAGTCAGAACCAGATCTTTGATTTCCTCCCATTTTGAAAAATTTTATACTGCCCTATATCAATCTGAGTTTTCGGCCCCTGATTCGGACATAGATTCTTTTCTTGCCTCTTTAGCTCATCCGACCATATCGGAATCTATTAAAGCAAAGCTAGATGCTCCTATAACTACATATGAGATTGAAACTGCTATATCCTCCTTACCCACTGGGAAAGCCCCTGGACCAGATGGGTTTACTGGTGAGTTTTTTAAAAGTTTCCGAGCTCTCTTGGCGCCTCAACTTCTAACATATTACGATTTCCTCCACTCCACTCCGGACAAACAATTTAACTTCACTGAGGCCACCATTGTAGTTATTCCCAAGACAGATAGGGATGCTACTTTGGTTAAAAACTTTCTTCCTATCTCTCTCCTCAATTTGGATTACAAAATCATGGCAAAAATACTAGCATTAAGACTTACCACAGTGATCCCATCTCTCGTACATAAAGATCAAACAGGATTCATCAAACAAAGATACATAGGAGATAATTTACGCTTATTTCATCATATCAATGCTCACGCCAAAACAATGTCGGAGCCTGTGATTGGTCTGGCTATTGATGCTGAAAAGGCCTTTGACCGAGTGGAGTGGCCTTTCTTATTCCGAGTACTGAAATGGTACAACTTTGGTTCCTTTTTCACAGATTGGATAGAAACATTATATCGACATCCCACGGCCCGTATCCTGATTAATAACTCTCTCTCTAACAGATTTTCCCTTCACAGAGGTACCCGTCAAGGCTGTCCCCTTTCACCATTATTGTTTGATTTAGCATTGGAACCTCTACTATCAGCTATCCGACAATGTTCCTTAATAAAAGGTATTCCCTCATCCAATCGAGACATTAAATTAGCAGCTTACGCCGATGACGTTCTTCTCTTTCTCAGAGATCCTCTTGTCTCTCTACCCCATCTCATCCGCATTGTTTCCCAATATTCTCATCTCTCTGGATATTCTGTCAATTGGGAGAAGTCAGAGATCTTTCCTCTCAATGACCATATTTCCTCCTCAGATCTAGCTCATTTCTCTTTTCCATGGTCACAAGGAGCTGTGAAATATTTAGGAGTCCTAATTCATAAAGATCCAGTTCATGCTCAGGATCTTAACATATCCAAAATCAAAAATTTAGTTTTAAATACTACAACACGTTGGTCCCCGCTTTATCTGTCCTGGTGGGGTAGAATAGCCTCCATTAAAATGACTCTGGCCCCACAAATTAATTACACTCTTTCTATGCTTCCCCTTCTATGCCGAAAAACATTCTTTCATTGGCTTAATATGAAAATCTCTGAATTTATTTGGAACAAGAAAAAACCTCGTATTGCTCTCGCCAAGCTGAAGGCCTCTAAGATTAATGGCGGCCTAAATTTACCAGATTTTTATTATTATTATATTGCATCACTAGCCAAATATGGAGCTCAATGGATAGTTGATTCGAACCCTCAGGATCAGCCAGCATGGTTTGAAATGGAACGCTTTTTATGTACACCACTGCACGTCTCCTGCTTCCTTACAGTGTCAGTACCTAGACACTTGAGAAAGTATTCTTTGTTGAGTGCAACGCAGCATGCTTTACGCCTCTTAGATGCAGCGGCTGAGATTCACGCTGATGAAGGCCCACTCATGTCCCTTTGGAATAACTCTAAAATTCAAATCAGCGGAAGATCCCTCTCATGGAAGAGATGGCAGCGGGCAGGTGTGTGGTTTGTTCATCAATTGGTCTCCTCCACTTCTTTTGTCCCCTTTGATATTTTCCGTTCCACATACTCACTTCCATCCTCTGTACGTTCACAATGGCTTATGCTTACTGGAATATTAGCTAATATACATACACGCCCTGACTTTATGACCTCTATTCATACTGTTCGTCACTGGTCTACTCTGGCTTTACTGAAAGGTAAGGCAATATCTCTTTTTTATGGTATACTAAGAGATCACTTCTTCACTTTTTCACCTCAATCTATGAGCCATTGGGACTCTATTTTGAAAACCACGCTTTCTGAAATAGATTGGGAACTTTTCTGGTCTTCCACAAATCGCCCTCTTTTATCATCCAGAGTTTTGCAATCAATGTACTTTATTATGTGGAATGCAGTATGGACCCCACTTCGTATGTGGAAAGCGAATCTACAACAAGACTCTACCTGCTGGAACTGTTTGAAAGAACCTGGAACTCTTGATCACATGCTTTTCCACTGCAATATGGTTCATTCCTTTTGGCTCCGTATTTGGGACACCATAAAATCTATTACTAAATGTTCAGAAGTGATCTCCATGGACATTATAATTCTTCGTTCTCAACACCCTTGTTTTGCACAATCAAACTGCCCACCTAAACTCATTGACACCATGTTTGTGACTGCTCTAATGCATATTTTGAAAAATTGGAAATCATCCTCACTACTGGACTACACCTTCTGGTGGAACTCTTTAAGCATGTACCACAAATTTGAATCTTATGCATATGAGAAGAAATTGATTTCTCGATTCTCCACAAACTTGGCACAAAATAAATCACCTTGGTCATTCTTAGATTCATATGTTCGTTCTGCTCTGTAGACACTTCTGCCTCTCTCTCTCTCTCTATTTCTCTTTCTCTCTATCTTCCTTTATCTTTCTCTCTCTTTCTCTCATTCTTCCTGTTTCTCTGTCTTTTTCTGTTTCTTTTATTAGCAGTTTCAGACACTCTGGATCCTTTTCACTAATCTAGTTCTATTCAAACGATTGTAGATACGGATATTTGATACATGATTTTTATTCTGATTTTATGTGTTTGAACTGCTTTCTGTTTATATTTCTTATAATATTCAATAAAATTATTGAACTAAAAAAAGAAAAAAAGAAATAATCCATCAATATTGAAGGAATCTATTTCTGAGGTTACAAAGAAAGCAACACAAATAGTAAAATTTGGTTTTGAACAGGACTTAAATAATGTGATCAGACTTAGTGGCTTGCAGATTAATCTGCGGGCTTATAATGCTGGATGAGCTAGCGAAGATTGGGTTGGGGGGAAAGGGTTAATTAATATTAGCAGGAAGGTTGAATAGGTAGTGAGTTGTTAGGCAAGTTAGGTAAAGGGAGGGGTGTGGAAGTAAAGGATGCAAGGATAGGGTAAGAGAGAGAGAGTGTAGATTGGTTGGGGAAGGGGCTCTGGGATTGGAGGATTTTTTGTGAGGAGAATTGGTGGGCAAGAGAGAATTAAGGGTTGGGAGGGAGTGTAGGAAGGTTAGAGTTGGTGAGGGAAATTTGTTTCACTGAGGTTTACAAACCTAACCAGTTCAAATCGGGTAATATTAGTGATATAGGTGGGGTGGGGGTGTTTAGTTTGGGGAGAGTGGTGGGGGCCAGGGTTTTACCTCCTTGCTGCTGTGTTTGGCTGGAAGCGTCGGGCCTGTGTCTTCTTCGGTGGCGTGTGGAGCTGCTTTGCGCTCCTGCCGCGTGGTGTGCTGCGCGTCGGTGCGGTGCCTTCTTCTGCAGTGTGTGGAGCTGCTTTGCGCTCCTGCGGCGCTGTGTGCTGTGCGTCGGGGCGGTGCCTTCTTCGGCAGCGTGTGGAGCCGCTTTGCGCTCCTGCAGCACTGTCTTCTGCCTCCGAGACTGTGAGCCACGTTGGACAGGGCTGCCGCGGGATAGTGGTGGCCGTGGTATTCTTCCGGCGGCGGCGATTCTTCGTGGGCCGGGTGCAGGCTGCCTCTATAGGCCTTGTTTGCTGAGCTTGCAGGCAGTGTCAGCGGGAGCCTCGTTTTGGTGCCGCTGACGTAAGCGGTGCAGGTCGTGGTGGGTCCTTGGACCAGGTGGTGCTTCGTCTTCAGCGCTTGTGGCAAGTATTCTGGGGTTTTTTGTGCTGAGGGGGGACAGTGTGTGTGGGGAGTCTGGTTGGGTGTGTGTGCAAGGGGCTTTTTTGGACGGCTGAAGGTTTTATTTCCGGGGGGGATTATAGGGTGGTTTAAGTTTGTGTGCATTGTTGGTGGGTTTGTTTACAAATGGCACCAGCCACCACGTCTGGTGGTTCCAGGAGAGGGAGGGGCTGTGGGGCTCGGAGGGGCCGTGCTGCGGCTGGGACTCGGGCGGTTGGTCCTGTGGCTGCGTCACAGCATGTTGGTGCAGCGTCCAAGGGTTTGCGACGTGGACCGGGTGCTGCTGGTTGTCGTGGGGCAGTCTCACGTCAGCGTGTGGGCCCAGAGTCTGCGGCTGGTCGGGCATGTCGGCGTCCTTCTGCAGTTGCTGTTCCTGACCCTTTACCTGGACCTTCAGGCATTGCTCCGGCAGCTATTTCGGGTGAGTCTTTGGGGGTTTTGTCTGATTTATTAATGGGAAATGGTGGGGTACTGGGTGGGGGTCTTGAATCTTCTGGGTCCGGTCGGGTGGTTTCGAGTGGTCGGAAGTCAGTTAGTAAGAGGTTGCGTGACCGCAACTTTTTAAAAAATTTGCGACATGTGGTCCGGCGTTTGGATAGAGAGAAGAAGCAGAGGCGAGGTGTTCTGGGGGACCCGATGGCAGCTTGGCAGTCCTCAGATTCTTATGATTCTTCAGAGCCTTCTTCTGTTTCTTCTTCTTCTGAGGATGAATGTGTGTCTGGTATGGACAGGCCGTCTCGGCAGGTCGGTCAGGCTCTAGTGGCCGGGTCAGTGCCAAGTACCTCTGGAGTTGCTGCAGTAGGAGTGACTCGTAATGGTCATACCATGTGTGAGATTGCGCCGCTTGATTGTGGTATTTCTAAAAAATTGCGGCACAAAATTTTGCGAGGGAAATTTGTGGATGTGTTTAGTTTGTTAGAAAAGGAACATGATAAGAGTGATAAGAAAAAAGAGGAAGGTAAGGCTGAAGGCTATCGTAAGAGGTCTTGTGTGCCGCGTACTATCATGAACTGGTTGTTGGGATTTAATATTTATGCGGCGGTAGTTGGTGCAGCTCGGCCTGTTTTGTATGCGGGTTTGTTAAGATATGCTGATATGATATTGAGGGATTATCGGACCTATTGGGGCTGGTCGTGGTTAAATTACGATGAGCAGTTTCGTAAAAGTTTGGCAGCAGATAAATCTTGGGCATGGGGTTATAGGGATGTGGATTTATGGCTGGGGGAGATGACACAAGCCAGGTCTTGGTCCTTTCATCCCACAAGTTCCTTTGGGTCTGGGTTTTCTGGGGGAGTGTCTACAAGTGGAGTCTCTGCTCCCGCAGTACAGCGTTACTCCTCGGGGTTTCTGGGCAGGGGGGGAGGTACTAGACAGTCGGCTGCTCGAGGAGGACCCAGTACCTTTTGTTTCCAGTTCAATGCTAGGCTATGTGAGAGGGCATCCTGTAAATACCGCCATCTTTGCAGTCAATGTGCCGGTTCCCACCCAGCCTTTCGGTGTGTCAGTAGTGGTGGGGGACCCCGGGGTGCAGGAATGCGGCCCGCAGGATCCGTCCCGGGGAGCATACATGGCTAAAGCCCCTTCGCCTATTAATTTGGAAGTGTTGGATGTATGGATACAGCTTTATCCGGTGGAGGATGCTGAACAATTGTTGTGGGAAGGTTTTCACTTGGGTTTTGTTATTCCTTTTGCTGGCCCCCCCCTTTCACATATGTGTCATAATGCGTCTTCGGTACAGTTGCAGGTGGAGGTGGTACGGGATAAATTGAAAAAGGAGTTGGATTTGGGTCGGATTGCTGGTACTTTTTCGGTCCCTCCCTTACCTGATTTTGTGGTGTCTCCTTTGGGGGTGATACCAAAGAAGGAGTTTGGAAAGTATAGGCTGATTCATAATTTGTCTTTTCCCCCGGGGTACAGTGTTAATTCATTTATTGATCCTTTGTTTTGTTCTGTGCAGTATACTTCTTTTGATGTCGCAGTGTCCATGCTGCGCAGTTTGGGTCCGGGGGCCTTATTTGCGAAGGCTGATATAGAGTCTGCATTTCGTTTACTTCCTGTGCATCCTGATTCCTTTCATTCGTTAGGTTTTCAGTTCCAAGATGGTTATTATTTTGACAAGTGCATGCCGATGGGGTGCTCTGTGTCCTGTTCTTATTTTGAAGCCTTTTCCTCTTTTCTGCATTGGGTCACTGAGCAGGTATCCGGTTGTGGCTGTATTGTTCATTATTTGGACGACTTTTTGTTCGGGGGTCCTGTGGGTTCTCCTCAGTGTGCGGAGATGGTGGCAGCGTTTGAGGCAGTAACTAAGAGTTTGGGTGTGCCTTTGGCGTCAGATAAATCTGAGGGACCGGCTACATCTTTAGTTTTTCTGGGTGTGGAACTTGATTCTGTTCGGATGGAATCTCGGCTGCCTGTGGCTAAGGTGCAGGCTTTGTGTCTGGCTATTGGGGAGGCTTTAAGGAAATCTAAGTTGACTTTGCAAGAGATTCAGTCTTTGGTGGGTCACTTTAATTTTGCGTCTCGCGTGATTCCAATGGGTTGGGTTTTCTCTCGCCGTTTGGCCATTCTTTCCAGATGTCTTCTTAAAAAGCATTTTCGGGTGCGACTGACGGCAGGTGTTAAGGCTGATCTTAGGCTCTGGTATCAGTTTTTACAGAGATTTAATGGTGTTTGTGTGTGGCAGCAAGAAGTGGTCTCCTCAGTAGATTTACGCCTGTTCACTGATGCGGCTGCAGGTTTTGGTTTCGGTGCCTATTTCGGAGGAGCTTGGTGCGCTCACCCTTGGCCAGTCTGGTGGCATGAGCGGGGGTGGGGTGCTAACATTGCTTTTTTGGAATTATTTCCTGTTTGGGTAGCCACTATGATTTGGGGTGACCGTTTGCAGCATAGGAAGGTGCTGCTTTTCTCAGACAATATAGCGGTGGTGCAGGCTGTTAATGCACAATCTGCTCATTGTCCGTTGTTGGTGGACTTACTGCGTTTGATTGTGTTAAGATGTTTGCAATTGAATATTACTCTGACTGCTCAGCATGTTCCAGGCTTGTTTAATGAGATTGCCGATGCATTATCTTGTTTTCAGTGAGCCCGTTTTCGGGCTTTGGCCCCCATGGCGGACCTGGAACCTACTGTGATGCCGGTGGAGCTGTGGAGCAGAGTGCTGGATTCTTAACGGAGCTGCTGCGGAATAGTCTGGCTGTAAATACTTGGAAGTCCTATCGCTCTGGCAGGCGCCATTTTCTGTTTTTTTCTGGCGGATCCAGTTTCTCGTGGTAGTTTGCCTTTTTCAGTGCCCTTAATGGTGCAGTTTTTAGTTTTTGCCCGGCAGCAGGAGTGGTCGGTAGGTATTGTGCGCTCTTCCTTAGCGAGCGTGGCATTTCTGTCCCAATTATTGGGTTATACTAATCCTTGTGCTGCGTTTTTGGTGAGGAAGTTATTTCAAGGCTTTCAGCGTTCCAGCAGTGCTCAGGGTTTGAGGCCTTTGCGTTTGCCTCTTTCTCCGGCAGTGTTGTTGCAGTTTTGGGATGCGCTGCCTAATGTTTGTACTGATGCCTTTGAAGTGTGTCTGTTCAAAGTGGCATTTAGTGTTGCCTTTTTTGCAGCCATGAGGATTAGTGAGCTCGTTGCCCCTGCCGCTTCTGCTGCTGGGGAGACTGGATTGTTGGTATCAGATGTGGTTTTGCAAGACCGTTGTTTGCGTTTGCGCATTCGTAAATCTAAAACTGACCAACGGGGTGCTGGAATTTGGGTAGAGTTACGGGCATTGGGGGCTGGGGTGGTGTGTCCCGTTCTTTGTGCTAGAATGTATGAGGCGGTGCGCCCTGTTGGGGGCTTATTTTGGCTCATGCATGCCAATGGTGCACCGTTAACGCGTTATCAGTTTGGTGCTGTTTTCAAATTGTGTTTAATAGTGGTTGGTTGTGATCCGACGCAATTTGGAACACATTCTTTTAGAATTGGGGCGGCGTCTTATGCTGCAAGGCGTGGAGCTTCTGCATCTTTGTTGTGCAGGATTGGGTGCTGGCGTTCAGCTTGTTATCAGTGCTATGTGCGCGCTCTACCAGACAGTGTGCATGCTTAATCTGTTTTTTGCTTCAGTTTTTCCTACAGATGCCTTGCTGCCGGATAATTGTGTTTGGTTCTGTGGCCATTCATATGTCTTTTGGGCACAGCGCCGAGCTAAGGAGTCTTGTTGGGGACCGAACCTTGGACTGGTGCATTTGGGAGTCCGCATCAGATGGCTCGGCTTGAAAGGCATGCTGTGGGAACAGTTTCTTCCGACTTTGCTACAAGCTCAACGTTTTTCTTCACCTCAAGTGATTGTTTTCCATGTTGGGGGGTAATGATTTATGTTATACTAGAGGAGTGGACCTTATTCGGAGAATGAAGCAAGATTTGTTGTCTGCCTCATTTTATTTTCCAGGCACTCGTTTTGTATGGTCTTGCATCATTCCCCGGTTGGTCTGGCGGGATGCTCGTAAGGTTGAAGGTATTGAGCGTCTCCGGAAACGTGTTAATTCTGAAGTTTCCAGGTTTTTGGGTATGATGGGTGGTTTAGTTCTGTGCCATGATTTGCTCACTGTTGACTGCCCTGGGTTGTATAGGGCAGACGGGGTTCATTTGTCAGATATTGGGCTGGATATTTTTTTTTAAGGGCAGTGCAGGATTTGTTGGAGGCTTGTTATGCGGGCCCCCGGGGCCGCAGCTTTTGTGGGGGAGTGCGGTGACTAGCTAAGCTGTCTCCGCACGTGGCGGGAAAATTCTATGTTGGGGAAACAATTTTGGATCAGTGTGGCTATGCAACAGATTGGGTGATTAAATTTTGTTAACTGCTCATGTGCGATACCACCATGGGTGGCGGCTGGACTCTGCGCTACCGCGTGTCTTGCCGAAAGGGAAGTGGGGAATGGGGGTGAATTTTGGAAGAGGAGCTAGTTCGACACCGAGTAGCTCCAGAATTTTGAGAATAAGCTACACTGTATTGGAAAGTTCTAAGTTGTTTTGTTAAGGTCTGTTTTTTATGACAATAAAGCTGCGGGCCATTTTTTGCCACTTTATATGCGTTGTGTATTTTATGTGAACAATCTGAGCGAGATGCGAATTCCAGTGTTATACTTTTGAATTACTCAGGCCCATTATACTACTGTCCTATTTGGATTTGGATCTAACCTGATATGATTACGGGCATTCATCTAGGATAGGAGATGTTGATTTTGGCCACGAGGCAGAAAACAAAGGATATAAGTGCCTCTTTTCTGTTACAATATCCTTGAAAATGTATAATCAGACAGAGAAGAACAAAATTTGTATTGTTTTGTTTTTTTTTCTGTACCTGAACAGCTCAGAAACTTTCTGGATATGAAGAAGATAGTAGTTGGGGATATTAAATCTTAAGTTGGTAAGATAAAGAGAAATGGGGTAGAAGTTCATACTAAGCCTATCAGTTCAATTATTATCCTTTTAATCTCCCCTTATTGCTTTTAGTTCCTCTCCTCCACTTTTATTGGGGGTCTAAGGAAAATGTTAAATTGATTCTCAAGCTGCTGCATTAACTACTAGGTTTGCTACTCCATTTCCTATATTCTATTCTGAACTTGGAAAGTTCTAAGTGTCTGACTTCTTCTTAAATTTCTCTATTGACTAGAAATAGGTTTTGTTACTTGATATATTTTCTCTAGGATTGAGCACTGACTTTAATATTTATTACTGAGCTTTAAACTGTGAGTGTTTCTCTAGACTGGAACACTGACTTTAATATTAATTATTGGGTTTTAAACTGTTGAGAGTTTTTCTAGACTGGAACACTGACATTTAATTATTGGGTTTAATCTGTGCTGACTTTTATCTATAGTGTGGTATAACTGCTCTGTTTTCCATCTAGACCCCCATGCCCCCCTCCCCCGAGGAAAAAAAAAAGCTTTTTCTCCTTTTTCTGCCTAGCTCTTACCCATATATTAGCGGGGATAGTCTCTTCACACTGATTCTTGTCTTTCATTCTGCTATCTTTCATACTACTGGCAAGGTTTATTTTACACTGCCAGACCTGGACTAGATAGTAACTATAAGGTTTAATGTGCAGTTGAGATTATATAGCACATAAACTTCTAGCTAGATTTATTGGGGATATTTGGAATTTTTTAAAAAAGGATAAAAGATAGATTCCAGCAGAATTTGTATTTGTATCGTAGTATCTCAGTTGCTAGCCCCTCCTATACAACTGTTGATAGGGAACTTGGTGACTCATTGGGATGAAACTACCTTTCATAGCAGGAGGTGGGCTGGTCTTTGAAGAGTAAAAACAAAGCATACTTACAACATTGTCATCCATGTGCTTCATATCAAGGATGCAATCTTGGAAATTACTAAGTGCCTTTGACTTATTCTTAAATTTCTCTACTGACTGGAAATAGGTTTTGCTACTTGATATATTTTTCTCTAGACTGGACAACTGACCTTAATATTGGGCTTTAAACTGTGAGGCCCTGATTCTGCAAAGTGCTCCCAATTGTAGGCAGCTGTAGGCATCCTACAGCTGCCTAATCAGCCAATTGGGAGGCACTTTTTCTAAAAAAAAAAAACATGCTCCCCAGGCAGGCCGCCTATATTTAAGGCACCTTCAGGGAGCCTAGAGAGGCCTGCAAGCCCACCTAAGCTCGCCTAAGGCTAGGCGGTAGCCTTAAGCGAACCTAGGCGGCCCTACACGTCTCTCTAGCAGAACAGGAGACACTTACTATGTAGGCTAGCAAAATGCTGGCCTACATGGTAAGTAGATGCAGCCGCTGTACCTAATCACGGCAAGGATCTCCCTGCTGTGATTAGTATAGTGGCCGCAGCTACGGCCACAAGTCTCCCCTCCCTCCAGCGATCGCAGCAGGAGGGTACCCACCGCCCCCAATGGCCCTTCCGACAATCGTGGTAGGAGGGTACCCAACCCCTCTGCTGACCCCCCCCAACGGCCCTCCCGACATTCACGGCAGGAGGGTACCCAACCCCTCCTGCCAGCCCCTCCAATGACCCCCCCTAAGATCGCCGGAAGGAGGGTGCCCAGTCCCTCCTGCCGGAACCCTCAACGAAACCCCCCCCCCCCCGGAAACCCACCTTAGTCTTACTTTCAAGTTGGACTGGACGGCTCCTCGCAAGTCCGGCCAGCAGGCCCGCCTCCGTCCAAATGATGCGGGCCCGCCCTTCCCCTGCCCAACCCACAGGATCCTAGGGCCTGATTGGTCCAGGTGCCTAAGGCCCCTCCTGCTATAAGGCAGTCTCCTTCAAGGGCTATACACTTAGGGCTTCTTTTACTAAGGTGCGCTAGCTGTTTTAGTGCATGCAGGGTATTACCGTGTGCTACACTACGTGCTATGTGGTTAGAACTAATTCCAGCTCAATGCTGGCATTAGCATCTAGCGCGCACGGCAATGTAGCGCTTGCTAGTCCGTGTGTTAATGCCCTAATGCAGCTTGATAAAAGGAACTCTTAGTCCAGTGATTTTTCACTTTTGTCATTCTGTCAGAAAATAGCCCTTGATGGAAACTGCCCCAATGTTTTTGGTTGGGCTGAGAACTTTTCAGCAGCCCCTCACATCCAGAAATAAAGTATAAAAAAGAAAATTAGAAACCAAATTGTTATACTTCTTTGTCACCCTCTTAGCACTCATCCATCTTTCCCTGTCTCTCCCACACCCAGATCTCCCTGTTTCTCACCTTACCCACTCTTTCCATCTTTTTGTGAGACTGTCACTGGAATGCTTTTATGTTTTACTTGTACGTATATTCTGATATTTGTGAACATTTGCTCATTTCTGATCTGAAGAAGAAGGACTACCTTCGAAAGTTAATCGAAATAATGTGTTAAGTTAGTCTACTTAGGGGTCCTTTTATTAAGCGCAAAATGCAAAGGCATCCATTATATTCTATGGATGTTAAATTGTGGAGTATACGCTTGTTTACATTCTTATAGGCATTTTGTTTGATATCTTTTGTGCGGTTTGCTTCATACCTTTAACACCATGGACCCCTGAGGAAGGTGTGTTGTCTGAAACACGGACCGTGTCGGGTCCCTTGGTTGGTAATAAGGTTGTATATCTTACTGCACTTCTATCAATTAAATAAACAATGCCTACATCATCTGCAGTTTGTCCGTTGTTTTTTGCTATCTGCTTGTTTCACTGCAGATCACGTTGGATTCTCCTTTTTGTGTCTCTAAATTGGTTAGCACACCTTAATAAAAGGTATAATAAAATAAGTATCATCATATTTTCTTTATGTTTTGTTTTATTTCTATATATAACCTTTAAAAGTAGACTAACACGGCTACCACACCATTTTGCTCATATTTTAAAATTAAAGCAAAAAATTATATCACTAAACATACGAGTTACAATAATGCCGCTGCCACCAGAAGTGATTTTTCAACACATTTCATTGCTTAATATCACTTTACTAGTAATATTAAATCACCAAGGTTATTTGTATCTTAGCTCTCCTATTGATATTATGTTAATCTCATGAAATATATTTCGCATGGTGAAACCGTCTACAGTAATGTATTTCCCTTATACCACATTTCCCTTGCTGAGTTCATTTTTCAAAATAATACTGTATTTCTATTCAAACTGCACAGAAAATAACTCACTGTTTCTTGTCTGATATTCACCCTGCATTAGTTCAGCTTGCTTTCTACTTCATCTACAGGTAGCAAAGCTTTGTAATCCTGTGACACAAAGAGATTCTTACTGTGCCACTGTTTGCCGTCGGTCAGCCTCTCTGATCAAAGGTGTTTCATGTTCACTTCCAAAATGTCTTATGCTTGAAACCTCTCCACGGGACTCCTGTTGAAAATATTTCACAGTGGCCTAGTGCTTATTTTAATACATACACCTCTTTAAACTCACTTAATCTCTTTTAATGATCTATTCGTTTTTCCATGGTCTAAGGTAACAATTGACTTGCATTTGCATGCATCCGTAGATGTAAAGATGGACAGAAATAATATTGCTGAGCAAAATATATTGATCCAGATTTCAGTGTCTCAAAGTTTAAAAAATAAATTCCACGAATTGTTTTGTGATGTTTATCTGCCTGATATTCAGTCTATGATGGTCAGCAGTTTTAAAGCTGCTGAAGGCTGCGGACTGAATACAACCTGGATATTCGGTGCCGGTCTCTGAGTTCAAACTCCTCTTACTGACTTACAAGTGCATTCACTCTATAGCCCCTCAATATCTCTCCTCATTCTTCTCCTCCTATGCTCCTTCCCTCCCCCCCCCAATGAACTTCATACATTGGGTAAGTCCCTCTTATCTGTGCCTTCTCCTCCACTACCAACTCCAGACTCCATCCCTTCTTTCTTACCGTGTTGTATGCCTTGAACAGGCTGCCAGAGTTAATATGTCATGCTCCATATCTAATAGTATTTAAATCCAAGTTAAAAACCCATTTTTTGGAAGCTGCTTTCAACTCTTAACTGCCACTCACTGTCAGATACCTATACTCATCATATTATTCCTTTTGCTAGAAACTCCCCAAGCCTTGTAAGCTCTTCTGAGAAGGGACCGTCTATTGAATGTTAAATGTACAGCACTGCATATGCCTTTCCGCAGTAGATGGACCATTTGGCCTTTATCTGCCATCATGTTCTATGTTTCTATGATAAATAGTAGCAGTAGTAGAGGCAGGTTTTTTTAAAAAGCTGGAGCCAACCTAACATGCTGAGCACCAGCATTGGATATCCAGGTCAGCCATCAACCTGGAACTTCTGCGAGTAGCGGTCGGTATTGATTGCCAGTACTGGCAAAACTATGCAAGCAAACATAGGATTGTTTATTGAAAGCTTCTATACCGCTACTAATGATTAGGGAGTCAATTCAGAGCGGTTTACATAAGCTTCTGTAATGGTGGTACAATACATGAACTTATGTGAGGAGTTACAATACATGAACTTCTGTACTGATGGTACTGTGTTTACTCTATGAATATACTCATCCTACATTTTATACTACAATAAGATCATAAGAATTGCCATATTGAGACAGTCCGAAGGTCCATGAAGCCCAGTATCCTGTTTCCAGCCCCGGTCTCAAGTACCTAGCTAGATCCCAAGTAGTAATACAGATTTTATGCTGCTTATCCAACGGAATAAGCAGTGGATTTCCCCAAGCCATCTCAATAATGGCCTATGTACTTCTCTTTTAGGAAATTAGCCAACCCTTTTTTTAAACCCTGCTAAGCTAACTGATTTCACCACATTCTCCAGCAATGAATTCCAGAGTTTAATTATATAGTATGTTGTATGAAGAAATATTTTCTCCAGTTTGTTTTAAATCTACTATTTAGTAGTTTCATCACAGGTACCCTAGTCCCAGTATTTTTGGAAAGAGTGAACAAGCGATTCACATCTATCCTTTTCACTCCACTCATTATTTTATAGACCTCTATCATATCACCCATGAGCCATCTCTTCTCCAAACTGAAGAGCCCTAGCCGCTTTAGCCTTTCATCATAGGGAAGTTGTCCCATCCCTTTTCTTGCCCTTCTCTATACCTTTTCTAATTCTACTTAATATTTGGAACTCGCACCATGCATTCGAACAACTCATAAAATGGAACATTAAATTAAACCACTTACAACATATTTTGGGCATAAATTTGGCCGCAACTTTATTAATTCAAATACTCAAATAATAATGCAATTCAAATTTATATCCCTCTCTTCCTTGGCGGCCTTCCAGTTTTCTTCCCCAACAGCTAGTCGGTCCTCACCTTGCTGCTCTGCCCCAACATCCCAATACATTATATTCCATTCCAAGTATCCCATTTGCAAGACCTGCAGTGTCGCACACAGCATAAAACATTATAATATATCTTACTTATTTCCCCACAATCCATAGTCGCCTAGAAGCAACTCCTCCTGATTTCCACAAAGCTGCGACCACCAACCCCCCCTTTTTTATCTTTCTCCCCACCCACCCTTAACACTGATAACCCCATCAATGAATAACACTCCCAAAACAAATCCAAACAGACCTAAACAAGTAGACCTCCACCCTGTTCACAATGACACACACCACAGAAAAGGAGGGAAGGGTGGGTAAAATTTAAAACCACAAACTAGCCTTTCTATTCCCAATTTCCCCACAGCTCCTCTTTACCGCCTACCCTCCTTACACTCCCAACCTCCCACACATAATCTTCGCACAATTCTCCCACCCGAATCTACCAATCACAGACCACCTGACTCCCTCCAATCACTCCTTCCTTAATCTTCATCTCCAACCCGTTAAAATTTCTTCTACCAATCACTTCTTTCTTTTATTTTACCTTTCTTCACCCAACTCCTTTACCCCTTCCAGTTATCCTAACTCCCCTTTCCCTAAACCCACCTCCGAATACCCTCACTTCTGTAGTGCTCATCCAATATTATGAGCCCTTTGATTAACTCAAAGGGCTTTCTATATCTCCTCATAGGGAAGTTGTCCCATCCCATTTGTTGCCCTTCTCTGTACCTTTTCTAATTCTGATATATGTTTTTTGAGATATGGTGACCAGAACCATATACAGTATTTGAGGTGTGGCAATTGTTCCGCCACTAATTTCTGTCAAATGGGATGATCAGTGACACTCAGAAAAGCACACAGACAATATAAAAGCATAAACAATAACCCTTTATTATACATATATAAATATGAATATAAGCATAAAAAACATCACCGTAATCCCAGGCAACGACCTGCAATGACCAGCCTTCACAATTGGGAATCCTTGCAATTGATAGGTGGGTGGACCCGGGAGACTTTTGGATTCTGTTCCTGGAGATGTCTTGGATTTTGATGTTAGGAGCAGAATCCCGTCCTTTTAAAAGGGTGAACGCTGTTGAGTTCAAAAGTATAAACAGCTGGTCCTGCTATTACAATTAGAACAGCTGGTCCTGCTCTTTTGTTCTTTTGTTTTGACAACACCCAGGTCAGGATATCAGAAGGAGGTGTTGCAGAAACGGCTTCCCATCTGGTTCCCTTCGATGTTGTTTTGGGCAACACTCAGGTCAAGGAAGTCAGAATGTATGCTGAGTTTCAGTTACCCCCCTGGCCAGTCCTTTTGATGTTATCGAGGAGGTGTTTGCAGAGACTGGTTTACCATCTGTCTTCACTATCCCTTTGATGCTATCCGGGCGACACGCAGGCAAAGGAAGTCAGAACATTCAGATAAACAAGGAGGTGTTGCAGTTTACTGTCCTTTGATGTTGTCAAGGTAACACTAAGGTCAAGGAGGTTAGATAAGAAGACTTGAGGAGACATGTCACGTAGTATGCTGAGTTCATTTACCCCCGGGCCCTAGGCATAACAGCAATACAAGGGCATTATAGCATTTTTATTTGTTTTCCATTCCTTTCCTGATAATTCCTAACATTCTGTTTGCTTTCTTAGCAGCTGTCACACATTGAGCTTAGGGTTTCAACGTATCCTCAATAATGACACCTAGATCCTTTTCCTGGGCAGTGACTCCTAAACCAGAACCTACTCACTTATGCGCTTATTGCTTGTTCATCCTAGCTTTACATACTTTTGTTAATTCTAGTTATCTGTACTTATTTATCTTATCTCTGCATTCTGGGTAAATCTTTTGTGATCATTCTTTCATCTTTCTAGAGGTAGGTTGCTAGTTATTTCCTCTTTGATTGCATTATTAGTGAAAGTAGTCTTTGAAAAGGATGGGCTTTATCCCTTTCTTGAAATTTTTTTGGCGTCTTTTTTTTATAGATTCAATTCCTTCAGGAAGGAATTTCACCACATTAGGGCCATCACTGAGGATATTGTTGGTCCTATCTGCACAGTCGCTATGTGAGCACTAGAACTGAATAAAACCAGTGATCGCAAAACTGACAGTTAATGAAGGATTCATATACTTTTCACACAAGGATATATATTGTGGAATCTTTTCCATTCATAAATAAAATATATATTTTTGTCTAAGTCTTAAATCAAGCGATATTTCTTGTCTTTCAGGCTTTAGGTTTGCATTAAATCAGTTTTTGAGTAGTGCTACAATAGACCCCATTCTGAGAGTTCACAAACTTTCCCTCAGCACTAGCAGAAGTCAAAACATACCATTTTCTACTTTGTGGACACTTCCCTATTCCAATGCTAGACTGATCTGACAGCTCCCGAAGGCTTTGCCCTAGGCCAAAGTAGTTTCTCAAAAGAAGGGGCAGAGCGTAAAGGGACCTATCTGTATAAGACCTGTGGTACAAAATATGCTTAACAAAACAACACTTTAAAAAGAGAGGGAAGAGCCCTAGTTCAACACACTGCAACACCACTTCACAAACTATGTCATGACTGGAAAGTACAAATTATTTATACTTCTCTCTAGAGTGCAATACCAGTAGATGCTTCCTCAGTCTTCCTTTAGAACCATCTCTTCTTTCTCTGGAAGTGATAGCATATGTGTCTTTTATAACATTAGCTCACAAAAAAAAAAATCTTACAAACTGAGTGAAACAAGGGAAGTGGCATTTCTAATGTGGTGCAGAATAAAAACTACTGACTTTCCAGTAAAGCAAAGGTGTGTTCTGTAACTGTTCTGATGAAGCAATGGGCAACATTAGAAACATAGAAAGATGACGGCAGAAAAGGGCTATAGCCCATCAAGTCTGCCCACTCTACTGACCCACCCAATTTAGTCTGTGTGCTAATGACCCAACTCTTTAACTCGACCTTCGTAGTGATCCTACGTAGGTGACCCATTTATTCTTAAAGTCAGGCACGCTGGTGGCCTCGACCACCTGCACTGGAAGCTTGTTCCAGCGATCTATCACTCTTTCTGTGAAGAAGTACTTCCTGGTGTCGCCATTAAATATCCCTCCTCTGAGTTTGAGTGGATGTCCTCTTATGGCCGAGGGTCCTTTGGGAAAGAAAATGTCATCTTCCACCTCGACACGTCCTGTGATGTACTTAAATGTCTCAATCATGTCCCCCCTCTCCCTACGTTCCTCAAGAGTGTAGAGCTGCAGTTTGTGCAGTCTCTCTTCGTACGAGAGACCCTTGAGCCCCGAGATCGTCCTAGTGGCCATCCACTGAACCGACTCGATTCTGAGCACGTCTTTATGGTAATGTGTCCTCCAGAATTGCACACAGTATTCCAGATGAGGTCTCACCATGGCTCTGTATAGTGGCATTATGACTTCAGGTTTCCGGCTGACGAAACTTCTATTGATACAACCCATCATCTGCCTTGTCTTGGATGAGGCCTTCTCCACTTGTTTGGCAGCCTTCATATCTGCACTGATGATTACTCCCAAATCTCGTTCTACTGAAGTCCTAGCTAATGTTTCTCCATTCAAGGTGTAAGTTCTGCATGGATTACCGCTACCGAGGTGCATGACCTTACATTTCTTAGCGTTGAAGCCCAGCTGCCAGGTCGAGGACCAGCATTCCAATATAGTAACATAGTAGATGACGGCAGATAAAGACCCGAATGGTCCATCCAGTCTGCCCAACCTGATTCAATTTAAATTTATTATTTTTTTTTTTCTTCTTAGCTATTTCTGGGCAAGAATCCAAAGCTTTACCCGGTACTATGCTTGGGTTCCACCTGCCGAAATCTCTGTTAAGACTTACTCCAGCCCATCTACACCCTCCCAGCCATTGAAGCCCTCCCCTGCCCATCCTCCACCAAACGGCCATTCACAGACACAGACCATGCAAGTCTACCCAGTAACTGGCCTTAGTTCAATATTTAATATTATTTTCTGATTCTAAATCTTCTGTGTTCATCCCACGCTTCTTTGAACTCAGTCACAGTTTTACTCTCCACCACCTCTCTCGGGAGCGCATTCCAGGCATCCACTACCCACTACCCACAGTAGAATTTCCTAACATTGCCCCTGAATCTACCACCCCTCAACCTCAAATTATGTCCTCTGGTTTTACCATTTTCCTTTCTCTGGAAAAGATTTTGTTCTACGTTAATACCCTTTAAGTATTTGAACGTCTGAATCATATCTCCCCTGTCCTGCAAGTTGCTTTCACTTACTATATTGCATAGTTTGGTGTCGTCGGCGAATAATGTTACTTTACCTTGAAGCCCTCGAGTCAAGTCCCCTATGAATATGTTAAAAAGAAGTGGACCCAGGACCGAGCCCTGTGGCACTCCGCTGGTCACCTCCGAAGTTTCAGAGAGGGTGCTGTTGACCACCACCCTCTGACGTCTGCCACTCAGCCAATCGTTGACCCATGTAGTCAGTGTCTTGCCTAACCCCATTGATTTAATCTTGCTTAACAGCCTGCGATGTGGGACGCTATCAAAAGCCTTACTGAAGTCTAAGTACACGACGTCCAGAGACTCTCCCGAGTCTAGCTTTCCTGTTACCCAGTCAAAGAAGCTTATGAGATTGGATTGGTAGGACCTACCCTTGGTAAAACCATGTTGACTGGGATCCCTTAGATTCCCCTCATCCAAGATCGTGTCTAATTCACGTTTAAGTAGTGTTTCCATGAGTTTACACACTATTGATGTGAGACTCACTGGTCTGTAATTCGCAGCCTCTGCCCTGCAACCCTTTTTGTGCAGAGGGACGACATTAGCTGTTTTCCAGTCCAGGGGGACTCTCCCCGTACTTAGGGAGAGATTGAAGAGCATGGCTAATGGTTCCGCCAGGACATCAGCCAGCTCTCTGAGCACTCTTGGGTGCAAATTGTCCGGTCCCATGGCTTTGTTCACCTTGAGTCTTGACAGTTCGCTGTAAACATCAACCGGTGTGAACTCAAATTTCTGAAACGGGTCTTCCGCGCTTGGCGTTGCCTCCAGCTGTGGCCCATGCCCTGGTTTCTCGCAGGTGAAGACTGAGCAAAAGTATTCATTCAGTAGTTTGGCTTTATCAGAATCTGCTTCCAGATAATTCCCGTCCGGTGTTCTAAGGCATACTATCCCGTCTGTGTTCTTTTTCCTGTCACTAATATACTTAAAGAAGGATTTGACACCTTTTTTAATGTTCTTTGCTAAAGTTTGTGCAACTCTTGTGAGGCAGATGTGGAATGGGGAAAGGAAGTCAGACATTTTATCACCACTGAAATGTTCATATTTTTTTTTACATCAATCAAGAATTCTAGACCAAAAACACACTTGTTCTCATATAAGATTACTAGGGTCGGTGTTAGACATGCTGGGGTCCAGGACAGAAATTAAAGAGCTGACACCCCATTATTCTCTCTGCCCCCTCCTCTAATTTCACCACCCACCAAATATCCTTCCATCCAGTATCTCTCTCATTCTCCTCAGCACACCCAAGTCCATCTCTCCCTTTCTCTTCCCAACTGCCCTCCCATCTAGCATTTTTCCTTTTCTCCTCCTTCTTCCTCACCACCTCTGGGTCCACCAAATGCCTTCCCATCCAGCATCTCTCCCTTCCTTTTAAAATCAGGTGCTCCAAGGGGCCCCTGTGGTCCAGGATGTCCTTCCCTTCTCCCTACCCTGGTATGAAGCCTCCCTCATCTTTTAAAATGCAAGGGAGTCACCACAAGATCACAAAAATAGGTTTACTGGGTCAGATCAATGGTCTATCAAGACCAGTAGCCCATTCTCACAGTGGCCAATCCAGGTCACTAGTACCTGGCAAAAACCCAAGGAGTAGCAATATTCCATGCTACCGATCCAGGACAAGCTGTGGCTTCTCCCATGTCTTTCTCAACAACAGACTATGAACTTTTCCTACAGGAACTTGTCCAAACCTTTCTTAAAACCAGCTCTGCTATCTGCTCTTACACAACCTCTGGCAATGCGTTCCAGAGTTTAACTATTCTCTGAGTGAAAAAAATTTCCTCCTATTGGTTTTAAAAATATTTCCTTCCAACTTCATCGAGTGTTTCCTAGTCTTTGTAATTTCTGTCAGAGTGAAAAATTGATCCACTTGTACCTGTTCTACTCCACTCAGGATCCACTTGTGACAATGATTCTCTGACATTGCCCATGGCCTCTTTGACGCTGTTCCTCTGCTGCAGTCCTCCCAAACAGAAACATGGAATTGCATCAGGGGATGGCAGGCTGGGGTGGGGAGAGGAGAAGAGCATACCAGTCCACAGGGCCAGCCTGGAGCTGTGGTGCCTAGGTCAATTTCCTGGTCTGTCCTCCCCTGCCAAACACTAGCCCTGAAGACCTTCAACACCAAATTCAGGAAACACAGATACCATATTCTTCACCTCAAATCAAATCAAACAACTGCCCATTTATCTCTCTCTCACTGTTGGATATCAGATTCTTCATCACAAATCCTTGTATACAGCATATATTAATGTTTGGGCTCAGTAAATGATTACAGTTCCAGCAGAGTGATTAATGAGTATTTGGAAGAACCCATTTCACATGATAAAAATCAATAGTCCTTATGAGAAAAAGGGAAATGAACTATCTCATAAAAGACTCTTCAGAGCAACAAGGAATGTAAGCAAGTATGACCTCCACAGAGGGGTTCACGCATTAGGAGATAGAGGACTGACTCATGTCTGTCATGCTTCCTACCACCTTGTGAAAAGAGCCAGTAGCTAGATAATGCAGCATTCTCATTATTTTTGCTTCAGCAGACAGGATGTTAATGCAGTCTATAAGGGAGACCAGGCATTCATGTACAGAGGAGGGAGATGAACACTCTGCTCAGTTTAAATCTACTCAGGCATTTTGTTTCAGTGAGTACTTCTTAGTCTGGTCTGGTTCAATTATGCTATGGAACGCTCTGCATTTCTTACAATGTGTATAAAGGAAAAAATGCACCCTTTAGGCCTTCAAGGTGCAACTCAAATTCAAATCTATCATAACCAAGGCTAAAAGGAAAGGAAATTCCAATTTCTTTCTCTCCCTGTTGGAAAAAAAAAAAAAAAAAAAGCTGCTGCTTACTGTAAGAGATTAGACTAGGATGCCTTACAGCTAGGATGAGTACTGACAAACCTGGTTAATTTAAATAGTTCTGACACCCTGCTGTCAAAATACTGCAATACACCATATAGCCATAGGGATCACACTCTATTGTTAACTGCCTGACTGAAACATCATGATAAGATGTAAGAGGTACTGTCTCTGTACCCTCAGCTGAGTATGAAAATAAATGTTGGGTACAAGTGCAAAAATATATGTGGTTCATATACTGGAGAATATATTGCAAACCTAGAAAGAAGGGTGTATATAAGTAGTATTAGGCTATTTAAGAAAAAGAGACTGGCCAAGCAGTTTGACAAATTATGCAATGTGCTGTTTAAAAAAAAAAAAATCTTTAAAGTAAAGTAGAAAAAAATATCTCTTTAAAAGCAGCCTTACCATTAGAAAGTAAAGTCAATGATTTTAGAAAAAAAATGAAAGCTTTCTGACCTTCCTTCTCATGGTAAAACACAGTACAATGTCATTTTCAACTGAATTTCTTATGGTTTTTTTTTTCTGGCAATAACAAAAATAAATGAATGGAATAGAAAGTGCACAATTTCAATCAGTGTTAAGAAAGACATTTATACAAATTGTGTTTCCTATCCAAGCTATATGGCAATATATCTTGGGATGATACACTTTCTCTCTAAGTGAATCCATGTTTGTTTTGCAGTGGCAGGAATATTCATAACCTGAAAACACACTTTCATGTGATGTGCAGTATTTTGTTTGAGTTGATGCTTGCATTCCCTTCTTATCTCCCAACTGCACGCTTCGTTGTAACCAATACCAGTCCTATCTTTTAAAGCTTCCCCTCCACCTACTATTTAAACTCTGTAGTCAGTATTGACTTCAAATCTTGATTGAGGCATTTAAAATTCTACCTTAATATCCAGCCCTGGGTTGCAACCAGATACTGGTACAGAATATCTGGACATCAGGTGGTCATGGAATTATCTATGCGTTGCCAGTTGTTTATTGATTATTGAGAGCTTCTATACTGCTACTAATGACTGGGGAGTCAATTCAGAGTGGTTTATATGAGCTTCTGTAATGGTGTTACAGAGTTAGCATCTTCTGAGATGGTTTTCAGTACAGACACATTTATACTTTAATCAATCATCCTACATATATGCACATATTTATACCATAATCAATTATCCTACACATGTACACATATAATACTAGTATTGTGTACTATGTTTATACTAAATCTTACTTACTTGCCGCATAATACTTGTATCTTGTTCTATGCTCATCTTAGATTTACATACATCCTAATAATTCCAGTTACTTTATCATATCCTCAGCAATTCTGGATATCTCTACTGTGTTCACCCTATTGTGTTCCTAGTGGGAACTAGCCAAATATCTCCTCTACTGTATGTTGCATTATTAGTCTGTGAAGAGGATGGTCTTTATCCCTTTCTTGAACTTTCTGGTGTCGTTTTCTAGTTTTAATTCCTTTGGAAGAGAGTTCCACCAACTCGGAATCATCACTGAGAACATTCTTGTCCTGATGCTTTTGTATTTGATGTCTCTGAATAAGGATATTAGCAGTAGGCATTCTTGGCTCGAGTGCAGGGCACGTGCTGGTGTATGGTAATGTAATCTGGCTGCTAGATATTGCGGTACTGAGAGATGAATGATTTTGTGCGTCAGCAGCAAGATCTTGAATTTCACCCTGCAAATGTAACTCAGTAGTGGAGTGGCACTCATCTGCCTCGATTTTCCCAGCAGAAATCTTGCTGCTGCGTTTTGTATCATTTGAATCTGCTTGATCATGTACTTTGGAATGCCCAGCAGGATTGCATTGCAGTAGTCAAAGATTGAGAGCACCAGAGTTATTATTATGTTGGACATTGCTTGATGGGTGAGGTAGGGTTTAAGTCCTCTAACCCAGTAGAGTTTGTCATAAGCATTTTTCATGATGGGTTGAGCCGTATTGAAATAGAACTACACTTTAACTTCTGCCTTTGACTGAAAAGGACTTGGGCTTCCTTCGATATCACTTGATAACAGCATTTTACTTTCAGTTAAGTACCTGGAGGGACAAGTGATTAACTTTTTTACTGTCTGTCTTTGGATCAGTGGATTCAGGCATTTGGGGTATTACAGGACAGTAGATTTCCTGCCTTTTCAACTTATTTATTTATTTATTGCACATTGTTTGCACTTTAAAGCACACAGGAGCACACAGATGATGGTGTGCTGCTAGCGGGAGTAGCATTTTCTGCCCGGTGTTTGCCGGTGTTAAGCATTAGAGCCACTCTTCTGAGCTGCTCTTTTGAGCTTTCAAGTTGCTCTTTAGAGCTTTCAAACTCACTCTGTTTCTTCAGCATGATGATCATTTGGACGTCATCTGCATAGATGTAGCATTCCCATTCCGGTTTTCTGATGAATTTCCCCAGTGGTTGGAGGAAAATGTTGAACAGCATGGGTTCATCAAAACAAATGATGGCATCAATTGAATTAACACTTCCACTAGCTGGTTCTTTAGTTGCAACTCCTTAAATAGTTAATTCTTACATAGTTAATTGTCACACCGAAGTTCCTCAGTATTCCACACTTAAACTCTCAACTGGAGAGCCTGTGTGGTGACTGTCCTCATTGGAACTTAAAAAACGTTGTTTTATCAATTCATCTATATCTAATTATAATTTTATAAGGTTTTTTGTAGTTATTTATTTCATTTCATTATTAAAGTGCCAGTGCTTTTCTAAAAATCGATCTGTAAATATATTTATAAATATGTTTGCAAATTTTTATGAAAAGTGAGACTTAGCTTTGAATCATTACTGTTTCATTCCCCACCAAGGAGTTGCAACTAAAGAACCAGCTAGTGGAACAGCATGGGTGACATAGCAGATTCCTGTGGTACCACTCTGTTTCTTTCCAGTTGCTTATATTCCCCTGTCATTGTACTCTTGTTAGTCTCCTACATAACAACTTAAAATGCATTTGGTGATAAACAGGAAGCCAATGGAGCGTTCCCCATGCCATGACTTATCCTTTAGACTAGATTGTAGGCTGCTAAGAGGTCCAGGAATCCCAGCAGTACATCTTCTCCTTTTGCATGGTATTTAAGGACTGAGTCCTTACTGCTACTAACATGGTTTCCGTGCTCAGGTGCCTGGTTAGGCCTGGTCTAGCTTTGATGAGTTTTCTAGGAAGTTTGATATTTGTTGGCAGACTAATTTGTCCATTAGTTTAGATTCCCATGGTTGGTTGGCTATCAGTCTACAGTTGGAGGGATATTCTAGGTCTTTTTCTTTACTCTTCAGGATGGGCTTGATGACTGACAGTTTTCATATAAGTCCAAATTTTAATGATTCATTGATAAGATCTGTGAGGTAGGAGAGTCCTGGGTCTTTGAGCATATATTTCACTGTTCTTAGAAGTTTCTTCACCTGGATCTCTGTGACAGGTTTGTACTCATCCATTGTGTCTCCCGTTCCCCTCATATATTTGTCTTCTAATATGTTGTTATTTAGGCCATTGTCTTTCTGTAGCTTCATTATTTTCTCTGTGAAGAAGTTGTTGAATTCTTTATTGGGTAGGGAACATTCGTTGGTGATTTATTTCTCTCACCCCCTCCCCCCAACAAACCATACCCACCTATTATAGGGTTTTTGTGGAGTTTCCAGCTACAAGGATCTGTTTTGAGAGGAATTATTTATTTTCTTATCTTTTTAATGTAAAGACTGTTGACTCTAAGCCAGGTTTTTCTGACTTCATCTTCGTCTGATTTCCTCCATTTCCTCTCAAGTTTTCTTTTCTCTCTTTTTAGCTTCATAATTTCATCTGAAGGCATGAGCCCATCTTTTCTTTTGTTTGGTAATTTTAATGGGGCTACTTCCTCTAGACTACTGTCCAGTACCTCATCCTATAGTCACCCATTCTATAAGGTATCTGATGTCAGTTTTTACCTCTCTGAGGTGTGTCTCCAGTCTGATTCTGAATTTAATGTTTTCTATGAATCTTCTCTTTTTTTTGGTCTTGTTCTGGATGTTTTTGATTGTTTCCTACTTTCTGGTTGTCTTATCCCCAAGCATACTAAGTGGTGGTCTGTCCATAACACTTTCATAAAGGTGGGGTTGCAGTTCCCTATATCTTCCTCTCTGCTGAACAGTACATCTAATGTGTGCCCTTTGCATGAGTTTTCTCCTTCACTATTTGGTGTAGTCCTAGACCTTCCAGTTTTTGGACTATTTGTTTGGATTTTTGGTATGCAGGATCATCTACATGTAGATTAAAGTCACCACATATTTTAGGAAAATTTTAGGTTGACTTCTGTGATTAAGTTCACAATGTTTTGCCACTCTTCCGTGTCTAGGTTAGGGATGACATATAACACTACTATGCCCATTGTGTTTGTGTTTCCTATTCTAAGAAGTACACATTCTGCTCCTGTTGGCCGGTTAGTTTTCATTTGTTGTAATCCCAGATTAGAATTGTATATTACTGCTACCCTTCCCCCCCCCCCCACACACACACACTCTTATCTATTTTATTCTTATACCATATGTTCAACAATTGAAATATTAGGAATAGTTTTTGATCGACATTTGACCATAAAGAATCAGATTGATGCTGTGATTCGTAAGGGATATTACACTCTGTGGAAATTATGTGTTATCAGACCATACTTTGAAATTTCTGTCTTTAAAATTCTTGTTCAGTCTTTATTATTAAGCCTTTTTCACTATTACAATGCCATCTACTTGTCAAGCACCAAGAAAAATATGGCCAGACTCAAACTGATACAAAATACTGCGGTCAGACTAATTTATGGTCCGAAGAAATATGACCACGTGACTCCACTTTATAATGAGCTGCATTGGCTCCCAATGGAGGCATGAGTTGTTTTCAAGTTGGGATGTCTGTGTTATAAAGTTGCTTTTGGATTAGGTCCATCATATCTAGTTGATATATTTCTTATAGCATCTTATAAGACTAGTAGAAAGTCACACGCTCTGTTTGTTTTTCCACCAGTTAAAGGATGCAAAAGTTAGAAATATCTTGACCATACGCTGGCCTATCAAGCAGCACATCATGATAAAGATTTTTGGCACTTAATACGTACATCTTCTTATGAACAATTTAGAAAACAACTGTAAACTTTTCTTTTCGCAAAATTTCTTATGAATAATCCAGAAAACAACTGAAAAATTTCCTTTATCCAGGCTAGCATAAGTGATTGAGCCTTGCACCTAAATTATAGGCATGGATTTCATCTGTTATATTGTTTTTGTTTATTAAAAAAAACAAAACCCAAAAACTTGCTATGCTGATTTCCAAATATCAAAGTGGTATACAGACTAAATTAAAAGACAGAAAGGAATTCTAATTTCAGTCTTTATAAAGGGATAGGAGCAACACTCACTCAGTAGCTCATACATTCTCATCAACAAATCTCCCATGAAGAAACCCAGTGAGCAGTCCTTATATAGATTATACCTAGGTTAGCTCAAAGAAATAGGTTTTCAATACCTAACTAGCCCCCTCTTTTACTAAGGCGCACTAGTTGATTTAGCGCGTACTAAATGCTAACACATCCATCTAAGATAATAATACCCTTAGCGCAATTTTTGTGGCTCCATGCGTCCGTCGCTCTGTGGTCAGCAGAGAAATGTTGCAGAGTGTGGCGCGTATGCGGCGCATGCGCACATTGGGAGCCGACATTGGGGAGAGAAGGAGGCGGTGGTGGCGACCGAGCTACGGAGCTAGGGGAGGGAAGGCCACAACTATTGCCGCTCCATGGTCGCACAGCCTTCTCCTCTGCCTCCACTCTCCCCTCTGGGTGAATTTCTGGGTCGAGGATGAGGATTTGTTGGAGGCTGGTGGCACTGCCGCAAAGGGGGTAGGATGGACAGTGCTGGGGGAGGCGGTCAAAGGAAGTGGAGCGGGGCGCAGGCAGGGAATGGGAGAGAGGGAAGGAAAGAGGCAGACAAGATAGAGGCCAAGGAGAGAGAGAGAGAGAAAGAGATAGAAAGATAGACAGTGGCCAAAGAGAGAGAGACAGAAAGACACACAGGCAGCGGCCAAGGAAAGAGAGAGAGAAAAAGACAGAAACATACACAGACAGCAGCCAAGGAGAGAAAGAAATAGAAAGACAGACAGACACACAGACAGCGGCCAAGGAGATAGAGAAACAGACAGCGGCCAACGAGAGAGAAAGAGACAGAAAGACAGACAGACACACAGCGGCCAATGAGAGAGAGAGAAAGAGACAGAAAGGCACATAAACAGTGACCAAGGAGAAATAGACAGAAAGAGACAGAAACATACACAGACAGCGGCCAAGGAGAGAGAGAGAAAAAGAAAGAGACAGAAAGGCACACAGCTGCCAACGAGAAAGAAAGAAAGAGACAGAAAGACAGACAGACACACAGACAGCGGCCAAGGAGAGAGACAGTCAGACAGCGACCAAGGAGAAAGAGAGAGAGAGAGAAAGACAGACACACACAGAGAACGACAGAGGGAGACACACAGAAAGACAGTGGCCAAGGAGAGAGAGAGAGACAGAAAGACAGGCAGACAGCAGCCAAGGAGAGAGAGAGAGACAGAAAGACACATAGACAGTGGTCAAGGAGAGACACAGAAAGAAAGAAAGACAGACAGACAGCGGCCAAAGAGAGAGAGAGAGACAGAAAGAAAGACAGTGGCCAATGAGAGAGAGAGACAAAGAAAGACAGACAGACACATCTATGCTAGCACCCGTTAATGTAATGGGCTTAAAGACTAGTAGAATATAATTACCCTCTTAAAGTGTACCTGCAATTAAACTAATTGAGATTTTGTTTTTCCTTTCTTCGCAGTAGATGAAAAAAAAATATATTGAACACTGGCATTTTTCATTCTCATGTTTGGCATGGTGGCGACGGACTTCATGCACAAGTCAGTTGGTATAGCCAGATGCTAAACAGCAGTAATGGTGGTAACTCTAATAATGATTGCACACACAAAGCTTTCTTCTCCTAAATTGCTCCAGCATTCATTTCCAGAACAGTTAATTACATTCTGCTCCCTGTTCTATTCATGTTTTGGAGTTATGCCAGGTTCAAGTGTAGAACATCTATCTGTATATTTTTCATTTTTCTTTTTAGATTTAAGGTCTAATTTTAGAAATGTTTAGAATACCAGACCTGGTATTAACTTTAAAATTCTCTGCGAGTACATTTAAATTCAGCATTATTTATTATTAGAATAAACTAATCCTGCAGTGAATCAAATTCCCTGGATGAGGTTATTTATTAAATGATTATAACTTGCCCTTTGATCTTTTAGTGAGGGCACAAGTCTGGAACAAAAGACCCTTCTAGGATGAGGTTTAAGTTATTTGTGAAAAAATATACATCTAGCAAGTGGTATATAAACTCTAGTAGTGACAACAAAAAAACAAAACAAGAATAGTGCGCATTTAGCTTAAGACAAGTACATTTGACATTGCTTTAAAAGTGACTAAGTCTCAGACACGCCTCACATCCCTTGTCAGAAACATTCACAAGAAAATCTCTCTGAACTGTTGTTCATTTTTAATGGAATGAAGGGTTACCGTGTAAATAGTCATCCAAGCAGACATTAAAAGTAGCACTGTCGCGACGCTACCCATACTCTGACAAAACAAGTAGCATCAGGAAATAATGCATCAGGTCCATTTTATGAGACAGCATGAAAACAATAATGTGCTTGCAGACATAGCTGGAGATTTTAGTATGTGATCCCTAGTGACTATCCTTTTTCCAGAGTCATATAATCGTAACAGCAATTTCAATTACAGACAACAAATGTGCCCTACTCTGAAAAGATGTGTATATTGGCAATACTCAAAAACAAACAAAAAAAAAGATATAGACAAAAAGAAAGAAGCCATTATACTCTACCATCCCCAGCTTCAGCAAGAAGATTCTCCTCTCTTTCACTCTTTAGAACATCCCGGTGCAAAGAATTTGAAACCTGACAGTATGACAGTAATCCTAACTTTGAAATGGAGGAGCAGGGCTTTGACGTTGAAGAACAGCAAAATTACATTGTATCAGCAGGAGGAGAGTGTGGAAAGAAGATTTGATGGGAAATGAAAATGACAAAAGACAAATGCTGCTTTTTCTGCTGTTTTAGCTATTATTAATGAGAGAAATATTGAGGATGAAAAAAAAACAAAACAAAACAAACCCTCAGCACAATAGCTAATTCAACAGGCAGTGACAGCAGGTTCAACAATGAGGTAATGGAAGCAGAACTGGAGAGCTTACAGTCACAAAGGATAGGAAAAAACGTAAAGTGAGATTCTGATTGTTTTTAACTTTTCACAATAGACTGGTGAATATCTACTGGGAAGCACAATGGTTGCGATGAAGGATTTGCTGTACATAATCTAACAAAAACATCAACTTACCGTAAGCCTTTAATAAAGCATATCGTTGATAAAATTTATAATGACAAAAATGCAATTTAGCATAAAGAAATGCCAGTGTCATAACAACAATCTCTTTGTAGGCTTTATTAACACCTCCTTCCCCCCCCCCCCCCCCCCGTTTTTACAAAACCACACTAGTGTTTTTTTAGCTCTGGCCGCAGTGGTAACAGCTCCAAAGCTCATAGAATTCTATGAGCATTGAGGCTGTTAAAATGCATGGTTTTGTAAAGCATGGGGAGGAGAGGGGGGCAAAATCCTACCATTCAAGATGTAGAATTCATTCTCTCAAACTGCCAAGTATATGTAAGACTGTGCCACAGTATTGACAAAAATAATTTAGGCCCCCTTTTACAAAGCCGTGTAGCTGAGTGCTGCGTGACAAATAGCTCTAACGCCCATTCAGTTCCTATGGGCACTGGAGCATTTACTACACTGGCCTGCGCTGCTGGGTTTTGTAAAAGAGGAGGTTAAGAATTTCTACAGTGGCCAAACCTACACTGAAAATCACGAGTAAAAAAAAAATCTAATAAACAATCGAAGATGGCACTCCAAATTTATTTGTATACTGCAATACCTTGAAGTTCTATGTGGTTAACATTAAAAAGAGAAAGCTGAACACACTCAATGAAATACAAACGTCAAACTTTAAAATTTTTTGCATATAAGTAAGTAAGTAACACTTTTTTTTATTATTCTTTATTCATTTTTATAACTTACATCAAGTGTAACAAAAAGTAACATCATTTTAACTTAAATATATCATTTGAAACTCTATAATTAATCATACTCAATATATTTTATCCCATACCCTCCCAACTCTTCAATATATCATAACACATTTATCATATACTAGCTGATGCCCCGGCGTTGCACGGGTATTTAATTATAGCAATAACACTGTAAATGGATTCAAATAAAGATACTTTATAGTGGTGAATGAAATTATTTTTTATAAAAAGTACAATATTCAAATTATAATGTGAAATATTTGACAAAATGAATACATTACATTACATTACATTAGTGATTTCTATTCCGCTTGTGCCTTGCGGTTCTAAGCGGATTACAAGTTAGAGGACTGGACATTTCCAGTAGCATTGCAGTACATGTAATCAAGAGTGTGTCCAGTTACAATTGTTAGTCTGGACTTTTCCAGGAGAAATTGATAGCAAGAGGGATAGTGATAGGTTGTTTATACGAATAGAGATAATACTGTTCGGATTCAGGGTATTGCTGGTGGTGGTGATGGAGGTGGTCGTGAGAACATTTTCTAATACTTTTGTGAGGTTATGATGATGGGAAGTGTTTTTTGAAGAGATGAGTTTTGATTTCTTTTCGGAATACTTTAATGTCTGTAGATTTGGTCAGTAGATTGGTGATGGTAGTATCGATCTTTGCTGCCTGTGTCGCTAAAAGGCTGTCGTATAGTTTCTTTCGTCGTGTTCCTTTGAGAGGGGGGTGAGTGAATAGGCTCTGAGTTCTCCTTAGTCTGTGTGAGAGGTTACGGTGTAGTCTGTACAACTAACACAAAACTTGATTATAAACAACATTTTTAGTTTCACCTCCAGGAGCAAGAACATATAAATTCTTGGGTGAACCCACCCTTGAGCAAGCAACATAGAGTTGTCCATGGGAAAAACAGGGGGATCTTAAATCCACTCCACAGTATGTAATAGTCTATCCCTGTGATTTGTTGATTGTGATAGAGAATGCAAGTCTCACTGGAATTTGCAATCTCTTAAACTGAAAAGGAAGATGTGTTGCAAGTTTCGTTCAAATCGGGCAAGTCGTTTTTGAGTTGGCAGCTTTTTACATTTTTTCCTTTGACATGAATGGGTGAAATCTGATTTTCTGTTTGTAACTCTGCCCACATGTGCAGGTGGGCCATGAGATCCCCAGAACATATCACCCCAGGTAGTGAGGGATCTGCATACCAAGTTTCGTTCAAATCGGGCAAGCCGTTTTTGCGTTGGCAGCTGTTTTACATTTTTTCCATTGACATGAATGGGTGAAATCTGATTTTCTGTTTGTAGCTCCGCCCATGTGTGTAGGTGGGCCACGAGACCCCCAGAACATATCACCCCAGGTAGTGAGGGATCTGCATACCAAGTTTCGTTCAAATCGGGCAAGCCGTTTTTGCGTTGGCAGCTGTTTTACATTTTTTCCATTGACATGAATGGGTGAAATCTGATTTTCTGTTTGTAGCTCCGCCCACGTGTGCAGGTGGGCCACGAGACCCCCAGAATATATCACCCCAGGTAGTGAGGGATCTGCATACCAAGTTTCGTTCAAATCGGTCAAGCCGTTTTTGAATTACTGTGAGAATGGCAACTTTTTACATTTTTTCCATTGACATGAATGGGTGAAATCAGATTTTCTGTTTGTAGCTCCGCCCACGTGTGCAGGTGGGCCGCGAGAC
This sequence comes from Geotrypetes seraphini, assembly GCF_902459505.1. Taxonomy (NCBI): domain Eukaryota; kingdom Metazoa; phylum Chordata; class Amphibia; order Gymnophiona; family Dermophiidae; genus Geotrypetes; species Geotrypetes seraphini. The sequence continues at coordinate 74,831,261 of NC_047089.1, read as the reverse complement.
CCCCAGAACATATCACCCCAGGTAGTGAGGAATCTGCATACCAAGTTTCGTTCAAATCGGGCAAGCCGGTTTTGCGTTGGCAGATGTTTTACATTTTTTCCATTGACATGAATGGGTGAAATCTGATTTTCTGTTTGTAGCTCCGCCCACGTGTGCAGGTGGGCCGCGAGACCCCCAGAACATATCACCCCAGGTAGTGAGGAATCTGCATACCAAGTTTCGTTCAAATTGGGCAAGCCGTTTTTGCGTTGGCAGCTTTTTACATTTTTTCCATTGACATGAATGGGTGAAATCTGATTTTCTGTTTGTAGCTCCGCCCACGTGTGCAGGTGGGCCGCGAGACCCCCAGAACATATCACCCCAGGTAGTGAGGGATCTGCATACCAAGTTTCGTTCAAATCGGTCAAGCCCTTTTTGCGTGATCGCAGCACATACACACACACATACATACACACATACCTCCGATTTTATATATATAGATTTAAAGACCTTCCTTTCATTCAAATCACCTAAAATGTTGATAAGGAACAGAGGTGACAATCAAATGATTGAACTCTTTATCCCAGGTTGCGGCCTGAAATGAGAGGAACCATTGAAAATATTGTTTATATGAACAGCCTTTAACAGGCAGAAAACTAAATAGAGCATAAATACACTGTGAACATCTTGAAATAGCAAAATTGAAATGATCCACAGGATAGCTAAGTTTACAAAAACATCACTGTGCATCAATAAACTTAGCTACTCTATTCAACCCACTGTGAAGGTTTTGGGTGTAATACTGGACCATGAAAGACCAGGTGGACTCTTTGGTTAGAAAGGGTTTCTTTAATCTCTGGAAGCTTCAGTCCATCAGAGCATATTTTGATGCTTCATCATTCAGAATTCAAGTTCAATCCCTTATACTGAGCCAACTTGACTACTGTTATATTGCCTATCTGGCAATTACCCAGAAGAATATGGAGCGATTACAACTGGTGCAAAATGCAGTGGTCAAACTGATTTTTGGGTTGAAGAATTTTGACCATGTGACTCCTTCCTACCGACTCCTATATTGGCTGCCAATGGAGGCACATGTGAAGTTTAAGTTTGGATCTTTCTGCTTTAAGGTACTGTTCGGTTTAGCCCCTAAATATATAATTGACCTTTTCTCCTTCCCAACCAGCGCAGTTTGATAGAAGAGACCCTAAATCTCAAAGAAAAATAGTGCTTCTATTTCTTTGAGATTTACCCCCTCTTTTACTAAGGTGCAGTGATCGATTTAGCATGTGCTAAATGCCAACGCGTCCATTATGGAAGCAATAGTGTTTAGCATCTCAAGATGCACCGGGAATTGGTAGGCCTACCATTCCTTCATAGGAGCCAGCCAGCCAGCCAGCTAAACCAGGTTAGGGGGGGGTCCAGGTGGGGTCCTGGTGGGGGTTGGGGGTCTGGCTGGGGTTAGGGGGGTCCTGGTAGAGGGTCCTTGTGGGGGTAAACTTTCATGGGGTTCATGGGGTATCGGCATTGTGGGGGTTCACTGGATATCGGCAGGAGGGATTGGGCATCCCTCCTACCAGGGATCATTCCGAGACGGGTTACCTGGGTCGCTTAGCTGATTGCAGCAGCTGCAATCAGGTCAGTAGCCCAATCTGGAACTTAAACCTGTTTGACTTGGTCTAAGTCAAAATGTATAAGTTCTGTCCAGGCAACCTGTCAAACTTTTTGATTATGGCTGCCAGATGACTAACTGTAGGCCAGCCCACATTCCACCCACCTCCCGCCTTCCCACTCCTCCAAAAAATGTTCCTTTTCGCTCCGGACACACAAAGGCAGGGAAAAAGCCTAAGCTGGTTTTAGATATGTCTAAAACTCTGTTCCATTATCAGTACTTGGACGACCTGTATTTTTGATCATCGAAGTGCCAATTTAGGCAGGTTTTTAGACTTTTTTTAATGTACCTCTTATTGTCTGTGTCCCTTCTTTTCAGATTGGGTTTTATTTATTACAGAGTTTTGCAAGATACAAGTAATGGCATCAAAAGTAATGACATTTGCCTTTTTTCAAAATTTCAGATCTCTACTCCAACATGTGTCAGAAAAATCTACATTCTAAAGAGTACTGCTGGGCCAATCATGCATTTAACATCAATATAAAGACAAGTGGAACTGAGTAGATTAAAGACTGTACAACACTGGTTATCAATTGTTTTGCTTTTTCATTTGCAATTACCACCAGCATCATCATTGTCAGTGTTTGTTATTCTTATTTTTAAAACCAGGAAATGAGTTACAGGACCACCCAAAACTAAGGTTTCAATGCACCCAGACTACCATGTGAAGGCTAAAACAGATTAAAAACTAAGAAAAATAGAAACATGGAATCATAAACATTGAGTCTAGCACAAGGTTAAGGTTGGGGAAGGAGGGGTGGAGTGGGAAAGGAAGAGTGAGTAAGTAAGGTATTAGGAAAGGAAGGTGATAAACAGGTAAAAAGGAATGATTGGAAGGGAGCAGAGGTGGTGTGGGAGTTTTGGGGGGGGAAGGTTGTGTGTGGGAGGGGTTCAGTGCCCATGTTCATCTCATGGTTTGGGGTGCTGAGAAGTTGAGATGAGCAGGACGTTTGTGGTAGTAGGGGTGGGACAGGGTTAGGAATTCTCATCGGTCTCAGGTGACCATTTACTGGTGAAAAAGGGAATTAAATTTAAGATCATTTATGTGTAAAAAACATATCCCCTCTTCTACGAACTGTGCTGCTCCCAATGCTCATAGAGTTCCTATGAGTGTTGGGAGCAGCGTGAGCCATTCAGCGCGGCTCTCTATGAGGGAGATAGGCTTGGGTATGACACTGCAGTGAGCCAAGGTGAAATCTTGGCATCACTGCAAGTTTCGCTTTAATTGAACTCAAGCAAGATGACATTTTTGCTGTGTGGTGGGATCAATTGGGAGATTTGGGGGCTAGGACGTCACCTTCTAGCCTTCAAAATTAAGAGTTATGGGTAGGGGAGTCCGTCTGACAGGACAGAGTGCTGATAAGCATTGCTGTAAGTTTGTTTAAAATGGTTTAGCAAAGAACTTGCAGCCAAGTTAATTCCAGAAATGTTATTTAAATTTATTGCAGTAAAGAAGGTGTAAGCTGTGCTTGTGCACAGTGTGAGTGCCAAGGTTATATCTAAAATGGGGCTATAAAACTGAATTAAAAATTTGCATTAATTACAAAGTCATAAATTTAAGGAATAAAATGTAAACAGTGTAAAAACAATGGGGATTATTTTTAAAAAGATAGATGTTCGAAAGACAGCATAAACCATAAGAACATAAGAATAGTATTACTGGGTGAGACCAATGGTCCATCAAGCCCAGTAGCCTGTTCTCACAGTGGCCAGTCCAGGTCACAAGTTACTGTCCAAGTGGGCATTCTCAAAACAGGCTTTCTAGATGTCTTTCTGGTTGTTTTGTCTCCAGTGCTAGAGGTGTGGTTGGGTGGGCTTAGGGAGGGCTTAGGACTTGGACGGTCCTCATGCATAATCAAACCTTTAGCAAAAGTTCTTGGACTTTTTTTTTAGATGTTTGGAGCTAGACCGTTTTTAAAGCATCTACATTCTAAAGAAGTGCCCAAACTTGGCTAGTTGACCATTGGATAGATTAAGGTATGACCCCCTTTTACGCCCCCAGTGGTAACTGACCCTCTCCTAGCAACCAAAGATGTTAAAATAAACAGTACATTACGAGGTGTGCTGAAAAGTTTTCTGCCCAAGCGGCTTCAGATATTAACACAGGTATTTGAGCCCAGAAAGCAGAGAGGCACTCTAAGAGTTACTGCAGTGAATTTCACATTAAAAGTACTAAGTACAGATGTCATTTTACCTAGTTTCTATTGTATGGTGAGCCCTTAAAAATCTACTATACCTACATTCAAATACCTGAAGGCATAAGGGCTATTTTGTGGTATACAGGTGGGTATAGTAAGTTTTGGGTGAGTTTTGGAGGGTTCACCATACAATACAAGCAAGTTAAAGTGACATCTGTACCTGGGACTTTTAATATGACATTCTTTGCAGTAATCTTTCTGCTGTGCTGAGGAATGCTCAGCTGTCTGTGAACAGTTTCCTAAGAATGCTAGCTGCTTGAATGTCATAAAATTTTGCTTTTTGTGCCTATTTCATGTGAATGTTTTTATATTTGAGAATAACAAAATAAGATAGACATACTAAGAATCAAAATATCTAATCTAATCTAATCTAATCTAATACTTGGTTTTATATACCAAGACTTCAATCTAAGAGTGCTCGACTCGGTTTCCAATAGTTAGATTAAGCTAAGAGAAACATATTAATTGGATCTTAAAAGGGTTAATTACCAAAGTGTTTGGCGAAAATAGTAGTTTTCAAAGCCTTCTGAAAGGAAGAAAGGGAGCTGAAGCATCTCAGGAAAAGTGGAAGATCATTCCAAAGTTGTGTGAACTTAAAAGACAGAGAGGGGCCAAAGATCTTGGTTCTTTTGATACCTTTACTGGATGGGCAGGAAAGCTTAAATTGTTGATCTCCTCTTGCAAAAGAGAATCTATAAAGATTCCAAGATAAAGGAACTAAAGGGATGAAAATACCTAGAAGAATTTTAAAAACAACACAGGCACACTTGAACTGGACTCTAAGATACACTAGGAGCCAGTGGAAGTTGAAAAACAGTAGTGTCACATGATTAAACTTGCACTTCCCAAAAATTAGCCTGGCAGCAGTATTCTGGACCAATTATAATCTGGAAAGACAAGTTTTTGTAATACTGAGGTAAAGGGCATTACAATAGTCAAGATGAGATAAAATAATCGATTGGACCAAAATGGAAAAGTGGTGTTGGTATAAAAGGTGTCTAACTTTTCTCAGCATGCGTAGATTGAAAAAAATATTTCTTAATAATGGAGCTGATCTGGTCCTTAAAAGAAAGCGAGGAGTCAAAAAAGAACTCCCAGTATCGTAGCAGAAAACTCGATTTGCAGAAGAGAACCAGATATCAATGCTACAGAGCTGGGAAGGCAATCATTCTCATAAAATGATCATAAATCATTCTCAAAAATAAAATAAAGATAGAGGTTTTGCTGTTTTGAAATTGGACATTTTCTCTACTGGATTTTTGGACGTCTTTCTCCAAAACATCCAAACTCAGACTTAGACGTCCTATTGAAAATGCCCCTCCATGGCTATATAAACTCTTTTAAAAAGGTTCATTTTCTGTTGCCTTAAAACCTAGAAGTAAAATATTTTAATCAAAAGATGTTTTATTGGTTCAAGTTAAAATTGCCAAACAAAGTAAATAAATACAATGAAAAGTTCCACAACTCCCAATTAACTATTTGAATTTTACCTCCCCATCCCACAAAATAATTTAATTAACAATTGTTTATGTTGATGTTTTGGATGTCTTATATTACTAATATGATAATATGTATTTATAACTTGTATTTTATTGTACATCGCCTAGAAAGTTTTATATAGGCGATTTATCAAAATAAACCTGAACTTGAACTTGAACTACTGTACTGACAATATTGGTGATATTGTAGATGACATAGAAACATAGCAGCAGATAAAATCCAAATTGTCCTTCTAGTCTGCCAATCCATAGCATCTACAATCTCCTCCATTCCCTAAGAGATCCCACTTGCCTGTCCCATGCTTTCTTGAATTCAGACACAGCCTTTGTCTCCACCACCTTTACCAGAAGACTATTCTACGCATCTATGCATCAACGCATCTGTAAAAAAGTATTTCCTTAAATTACTCCAGAACCTATCACCTTTTAACTTCATCCTGTGCTGTTTCACTCTAGAGCAGCATTGAAGCATTTATCACCCTGGGCCATGGTAGAAAATTCTACTGTGGCATAGTAAAAGGGGTTCTCAGGAGTATAATTGAACAGTGGAAACCTAGACCTCCACGAGACAGGTCAAAATGTAAGACTATGTAAGCATTTAGAAGGGAAGAAATGGTGCTTTTGAAGACAACTACTCTGATAAAGGATGGGTAATAGTGGGCCAACTTCTGTGTTTGGTGACCCACAAAAATTACTAAGGGACCCTTGAACAAAACCATGATAAAAGGTTGCCTAAGCATGCTCTTACATGAGTCACATGCTAAGGCTATTTTTCTACTGGGGTAAAATGGCAATTTTTCAGAATTTTTTAATAATGTCCATGTTCTAAGGTTCATATTAGCAAGTGAGCCCCGACTGCCCCTTATTGTTAAATCTGTACTAATCAGATAGTTAATGGCAATGTAGTTGTGCAAAGCTATTAACATTGAACATATACACTCTGCCTATGTCCTGCATCAAATGTATATATATATATATATATATTTTTTTTTTTTTTTAATTTATTTTTTTTTTTTTTGCATGGGGCTAATCAATTTAGCACATGCTAAACGCTAACGTGTGCATATTAGTCTATGGATGCATTAGCGTTTAGCGCATGCTAATTCGATTAGCGCACCTTAGTAAAAAAGGGAGTTTGTGTGTGTTTATGTCATCACATGTTTTAATCACAAGTGCTAAGTTGCGTAATGGAGGAAAAATACGTGATGTACAACTCAGTATGTTGAAGTTATGTCAGTTCACAATGTTCTTAAGTGATTCTCTGTAATTAATGCACTTAATATGCTGCAGCCTTAAATAAAGCCACTTTCTCAACTAAAATAAACCCCCTCTTTTACAAAAGTGCGCTAAGCTTTTCAGCACACGCTAAACGCTAACACGTGCATATTATCCTATGGAGGGCCAAAGTGTTGGAGTAGATATCAAAGCCACAAATAATTTTTACTTATTAAGAAGGTATAGCTGAACTGTTGACTGTCAACTGTCAGATTTGAGCATATTTCTACCCACAGTAATGGCTTTAAAAATTACTTTTTTGCTCCAAATTTAGGTACCAAGCCCTAAAAGCCACAAGTAGGTTTACTGTGTATATTGTGTCTAGCCTCACTTATCTTTCAGCTATTAGATTCTAAATCTTATTTGATCATGCCGTTTTCACTTGACTCTGTAATGCTAATGGAAATGCTTACACACCATATCAAAGCATTTTGTATAAATCTGTGCTAATATGCTTGAAACTACCCAGTAGACACAATTCAGAATCCAGGCTTAAGGTTTTAAAAGGTATGAAATGCATAGTGGGATTTTCAACAGGTCTTCTTTCTGTTTTATCATTCAAATATGTTAACTCTGACCTTAGCTAAAGTCGTAAGGCCATATGCGAGATGCCTATCAAGAGTCTGGCAGAGCATTACTCAGCTGGCTCAGATACAGGAATAAATAGGGCATTATGCTTTCACGATAAAAAAAAAAAAAAGAAGAAGAAAGAACTCAAAGGATTTAACTTTTCAATAGGATGCATTTTTTATTTTTCAGTCTTTGCAGAATGAGATAATGCGTTCTTTTCAAGGTCATACAGATTATAGATCACATTGAAACATTTATTTAACAATATTTATAGCCTACCAATCACTAGCAGTCCTCGGTAGATTACAGAGAAAGCATTTCATGTAATAAAATAAAAAAATACAACATAAATTATTAAACTGGGATGTCAGCCTAATACATTACATTATCCTGCTAAAAACAAGGCCCCCCCCCCCCATTCAGCCAGCAGCAGACCGCATTTTTTTTTTTTTTTCCGCTTAGGGCCCGGTTCTATATATGGCACCTAAAAATTAGGTGCTCACTAGTACAGCGCTAAGCGCGTTTCTATAAAAATTAGGTGCACTTTATAGAATCATATTTAGTGCTGCCTAAGCGGCCTTTGGCATCACTAGGTGTCCTAATTTTAGGCGCACCATATTTATACCAAGATTTTATTGGCCTAAATACCTGCTTCTAAGTTAGGTGCCTACATTTGCCTAAGTCCAAAACAGGTGCCTACATACAATATACATTCATTATTCACCCCAAACCACACCTACATAAATTGCTTTGAGAATCTGCTGGTCAAGCATTAAAAACACAGTGAACAAAATATTTCACCTTCTCAATACATTATATTTACCTAACTAGAATGCTACTTAGACTTACTAATAATCTGGGGAACCATTAAGTACTGCATAGCCATCCTTACTACTAACCCCTTCACATTAAAAGCATGCTCAAAGTAAGCTAAATCAGAATCTGGCAGTGCAACCAAAAACCACCACCTAAAACTGAATATGGCTAAAACCAAACTCCTTATTTTTTCTGCCAAAATCCACCCTATTTCTATGGATAACATTCTCCTCTTCCCTGTCTTGCAGTTCACAACCTCGGAGTAATCTTTGACTCCACTATATCCTTCTCTACTTAGATCCAACAAACTGTTAAAAACTGTCACTTCCTCCTCTATAATATTACCATAATCTGGCCTCTCTTCTCCAAGCACACAACCAAAACCCCTATCCAAGCTCTCATCACCTCTCTCTTAGACTACTGCAACATACTTCCTTTCAACCATTTCTCTCCCCTTGAATCCATTCAAAATGCTGCTGCAAGACTCATATTCCACAAGACCCCCACACTCACATTACCCCTCTCCTCAAGTCACTTAATTGGCTGCCCATCCATTTCCAAAAACAGTTGAAAACTCCTCTTACTGACATACAACTATATTCACTCTGTAACCCTCAATATCTCTTCTCATTTATCGCCCCATGCCCCCGTGAACTCCATTCATTGGGTAAGTCCCTCTTATCTATTCCCTTCTCCTCCTCCACCACCAACTCCAGACTCCGTACCTTTTTTCTTGCCATGCCGTATGCTTAGAACAGGCTGCCAGAGTTAATGTCAAGCTCCATCTCTAGCAGTATTCAAATCCAAGCTATAAGTCCACTTTTTTGAAGTTCCTTTCAACTCTTAACTCCCATTCACTGCTAGATACCTATACCCATTGTATCTTTCCTTCTTCCATAAACTCCCCAACCCTGAGATGTCCTGTCTGTCTGTCCAAATTAAATTGGAAACTCTTCTGAGAAGGGACCATCTATTGAATGTTAAATGTACAGTTCTGTGTACACCTTTTCAGCGCTATAGAAATGATAAATAGTAGTAGTAGACCTGCAATTGACAACACGTGACCATGTATACTCCACTCTGAGTGTAACCTTAAGTGAGATCATGCTCAATAATGTCTGGTCCTGAGACCAGAGGATTCATGTTGGTTGACAATATAAAACTTTAACAGACTCCGGCATGGGTAAATCTAAATGCAATATCTTATATGTAGTTAGTTCAACCTTAAACCCAATTCACCATTCAACTGAGAGCCAATTGAGAGATTACAGAACAGCAGAAATATGACCAGACCATCTGCTGTCTGTCAGTAGACAGGTTGCAACATTCTGAATCAACTGTAATGCTTTAATGAAAATGGATGGAAGTCCAAGACAGACTGAATTGCAGTACTAAACTAGAATTAATTCTTTCAAAAAGGTTCAAAAATCAATAAACTAAGAGATGGTTTAAGCCAGTGGAACAGATGCAGCCTGAAAAACCTTGCAATAAGTACTTGCACTCAGTGTGATTTAAAGATTAATTGTGACTCCAAAATCATACCTAAATAGTATACTTCAGAAGATAGAAATAAAATTTGATCAGTGGCCTAGTAAAGGGGGTGCAAAGGGGTGGTCCACCCCAGATGCAGTCTTCCTCAGTGTGCTGGCACCTCCTCTCTGCCCCCTTCCCACTCCACCCCCTGCCATTCCCCTTTCCCATATTTTTTTTTTAACTGTGGTGCGAGCAGCGACAAACTTGCTGCCCATGTTGGCTTCAGTGCTTTCTCTGACCAAAGTGATGTCAAAGAAAGCGCCAAAGCCAGCGTGAGCAGCAAGTTCGTCACTGCTCATGCCAAAGTTAAAAAGATACAGGGAAGTGGCATACACACACGGCAGGAGGAACAGGTACGAGGGCAGGAGATGGGCGCTACCTCCCGACCCGGTCAACCTCGCTACATCACTAAATCTGATCACTAATATCAATGGAAGGAGGAAGATTACTTGTATGTTAAAGAACTAAAGTGTTTTTCTACTTATTAATCACATCAAACCCTATAAATAATAATAATATTAGCAAACAAGGTACCAATACTCAAATAGCAGGCCCCCTGCATCCAGTCACAGAATCCATGAAAAGGCAGCATTAAATATTTATTTATTTCTTTAAATTTTTATCCCGTCCTTCCAGTAGCTCAGAACGGCCTACAAGCAAACATTCACAGTGGAGTACATTTGGACAATACAAAGACTATACAGTAGTTTAAATACAAGAACTATACAGAAATTTAAGTACAGATTAAGAATGGACTATACAGCAATTTATGTAGAAGTTTAGAGTGGGGAAGAGAGGGTAGAGGGGAGGGGGGTGATTCAGTAGGTACCCCAATCTGAGCACCTACCGGTAGGTGCCTTATATAGAATCAGGGCCTAAATGCAAAAATGTATGTTGAAGATTACAGAATGAGGGGGTATCTGCCCTATGCAGTACATCCCTTGCATTTGCACCTACCATGTTCTAGACTAGGCTTCTCCAACCTATGGCCCTGGGACCTGAACCCAGCCCTCCATGTACTTTTTCTGGCCCTCATTAGCTTGGTAATTCATGTGGTGCTTATAGCAAGATTCCCACTCCCCTGCCATTACTCAGATCTACACATTTAATTTTGAGCTGAGCAGTATCTGAAGTTTGGATTGCTCTCGTGAGACCAACCTGAACTTCTAGCACCATAAAGCTCAGATCTGCAGAGAGTTGAGTCATGGTAAGTAAGCAGGAAGATCATTATTTATTCCATTACTCAAGCCAGGTGAGGGGAATGGATAAAGCCAGGGGGGGGAAGGGGGGTGTTATGTTAGAAAAAGCAAAGGGCTCCTTTTACTAAGCTGCAATAGCATTTTTAGCGCTTATAGAATTTTAGCGCGCACTAAACCCGTGCTATGTGACTAGAACTAATGCCAGCTCAATGCTGGCGTTAACATCTAGCACGCGCTAAAACTGCTATTGCAGCTTAGTAAAAGGAGTCCTAAATGAAGGCTATGGGTAGATTAGAGAGAGACTGGTTAGGATGGGATGACACACTGTTATATTTTGCCACTATTTGATTAAGCATATGGCAACATACAACAGTGCATGTTTTAGCCCTCCAAATGTTACAAAATGGAAAATGTGGCCCCTGTTATAAAAGGTTGTACAAGCCTGTTCTAGACTTTGCAACTAACATATGATAAGTGTAAAATCTTACCACACTGATAATAGGGCCAAATGTGTGGCGGCAGCAAAAAAGGCAAACAGAATGCTAGGAATGATAAAGAAGGGGATCACGAACAGATCAGAGAAGGCTATCATGCCGCTGTACTGGGCCATGGTACGCCCTCACCTGGAGTACTGCGTCCAGCACTGGTCGCCATACATGAAGAAGGACACGGTACTACTCAAAAGGGTCCAGAGAAGAGCGACTAATATGGTTTAGGGGCTGGAGGAGCTGCCGTACAGCGAAAGATTAGAGAAACTGGGCCTCTTCTCCCTCGAACAGAGGAGATTGAGAGGGGACATGATCGAAACATTCAAGGTACTGAAGGGGATAGACTTAGTAGATAAGGACAGTTTATTCACCCACTCCAAGGTAGGGAGAACAAGAGGGCACTCTCTAAAGTTGAAAGGGGATAGATTCCGTATAAACGTAAGGAAGTTCTTCTTCACCAAGAGAGTGGTAGAAAGCTGGAACGCTCTTCAGGAGGCTGTTAAAGGGGAAAACACCCTCCAGGGATTCAAGACAAAGTTAAACAAGTTCCTGCTGAACAAGAATGTGCGCTGGTAGGGCTAGTCTCAGTTAGGGTGCTGGTCTTTGACCAGAGGGCCAATGGGTGAGCGGACTGCTGGGCAGGATGGACCACTGGTCTGACTCAGCAGTGGAAATTCTTATGTTCTTATGATATATTCAGTTTAGAAACTCCTAAAAGCAACTGAGTAGATATTCAGCCAATGGTAGTGAGTGTTTTCTAGACACTGCCAGTATTATTCCTGGATATTCAATGCTGAGCCATATTTGGGTATTTGGGTACTAGCATTGAATATCCACATTTTTACAGCTGGCTATCCCTTATGTGATCTAATGCAATATTCAGCACTTAAAGGCCTAAGCAACACCATAAAAAGCATTGTGTTTTTTTGTGGTCTGATATGACCATTTAACTTAGGCAGTTAAATACTGAATATTGGCATCTAACTCCTTAAATCCTACTCAGTTTTCAGTCTGCCCACAAAATGGCCGGCTTTCACTTTTTAGTTGTCCGTGGTGATTTGGTGGCACTAGCTGGTTAAATGCCACTGAATATCAGCAGATAACCCTGCACAAGCAATTTAACTGGCCAGGAGATATTTCTGAATATTGACTCCAAACAGTAGCATAATGAGGATGAGTGGCGCCCAGGGCGGTGGTGCCCCTCCCCCACCCTTTTCTCTTCTCACCCTGCTCCTTCCTAATCCCCTCTGCTGCACACATGCCCCCCCCCTTCCCTTCCTGCATAAATTTTCCAGACATGAGCAATATCACAAACTTGCTGCCTGAATCGTGTCGGCTATCCCTCTGATAACACTTCTTAGATGTGAGGCCCGGAAGTGACATCAGAGAGAGGTCACACTGATGTGGGCAGCAAGTTCATAATGCTAAATACACAGGGAAAATTAAAATGGTACGAGGGAATGGAAGGGGTGCACACGCATAGTAGGGGGGTCGGCAAGGAGCAGTGGGTGGAGAGGAGGATAGGTGCCGGCGCCCTTACTAACCCCCTCTTTTACTAAGGTGTGCAAATTAAATTAGCATGTGCTAAACACTAACGTGTCCATAGACTAACATATACACATTAGCGTTTAGCGTGCGCTAAATCGACTAGCGCACAAAGAGGACCTAAGTCCATGCCTGGGGTAGACTGCCCCTTCGCCTCTCTTTACTATGTCACTGACCCCAAAGGTAATGATTTTTCCAGCTGATAAAATTGAAGATTTAGAATGGGCTGTTCAGCTGTTTACTAGAGCAGTGTTTTTCAACCTTTTTACACTTGTGGTCCGGCAGAAATAAAATAATTACTACTAGGACTAAAATTAAAAAACCCCGTTTCCGCCCCATCTCCACAAGCTACGTCCCAGCAAATCATCTGATCTTATCCGCAGAAGCCTCAGTTATGATTTTATATTGAATGTATTTCATTAAAGTATAAGAAGAAACAATATTCTGTACAATCGTCATTTTATAAATACAAATAATACAGGGCAAGGATCAACAAAACCCCCGTCTCCCCTCCCCTTCACATATATCCCCTCTACTATCAAGAAAACTGAATAAGCCAAATTATTACAGAATGCTACACAAATATCATGCTAACAGAATACCACAGTCACACATGGCAGGAATGGTGTTAGGGGAGTGGAACTAGGGCAACTGCCCCCAGGTCAGAGAGCATCCTAACCCAGCTGGAAGCTAAAGAAGCACTGCCTGGACTTTTCAGTCTCCAGTTATGTCTAACACCAGCTCTAGCAGGATATATATTTCAAATCTGATATATTCTAATCACAAAATAGAAATAAAATTATTTTTTTCCACCTTTTGTCATCTCTGGTTTCTGCTTTCATCTTCTTTTCACTCTCTTGCCCTCTCTGTCTCTTCAATCCAGCATCTGCCCCTTCCATCCATTGTCTGCCCTCTCTCCCTTCCATATGGTATCTGTCTTCTTTCTATGCCCCTCTCCCCTTTCCATCCAGCCTGTGCCCCCTTTCTCCTTTTTACATGAATCATTCCACCTCACTGCTCTCTTCATTTTTATCTCTCCTACACCAGATCTAGCATCGTTGTCCTTCTCTGCTTATTTCTCTGCTGACCCCTTCCCATCATCAATTTCTCTATTTTCTCATGCCTGTTTCTTCCCTTCCCCTCCTCTAATCTCCCTGCCAGCTGTTTCCTTCCTTTTTTCCTTCTCCCTTCCCTCCTCCTCCTATCCAGCAGTAACTCTCTTTCCTTCCTCCCCTCCCATCAGCATCTCTCCTTCTCCTTCCCTCGAGGTCCAGTAGCAGCTGTCCCTTTTTTCCCCTTGCCCAGCAGCTTCCCAGACTCCTTTCCCTCCTCCCCTCCCAGCAGCATCTGTCCTTCTCCCTCTCCAGGTCCAGTAGCAGCTGCCCCTTTTTCCCCTTGCCCAGCAGCTTCCAGGCCTCCAACAGTGGCTTTCTCCCCTCCCAGCAGCTCTCCTTACTTGCCAGCGCAGCGATTCAGGAAGGCAGCCTCAGGTCCTTTGTTGGGTCGCGCCACCTCTGAGGAAAGAGGAAGTTGCATCATCAGAGGCGGCTGCGACTCAGCAAAAGCCCCAAGGCTACCTTCCTGATTCACTGCGCTAGTAAGAAGGGGGGCTGCAGAGAGGGGAGAAAGCCACTGTCGGAGGTGCCCCATGATCTCTCCGGCCCAGCTGAATATAACTCGCCGATCTTACCGACCCTTTGCGGACCGGCAGGAAATTGAACTTAATCAATCTCGCCGGCCCTGTATGGACCAGCAAAAATTTCCTGCGGACTGGCATCGGTCCGCAGACCGGCGGTGGAAGAACAGTGTTCTAGAGCACAGTTCTTCAACCGCCGGTCCGCGGTCCGGTGCCGGTCCACAAAAAAATGTTGCAGGTCCACGAAGGATTCGGGTCCCCAGACACAGCAAAAAGTGCCGGCGTCAGCTGACGTGCAACTTCCTGTTGCCGTCGCTATGCCGACACTCCTGCCTTCTACCTCCTACTCCTGCCGCGTATGTCTCTGCACCCCCAGACAAGCAGGGGCAGCTTTGTGTGCTTTTAACTTCGGCACACAGCTACCCCTAGGCAGTATTTTAGCACGGTTTCATGAGGCAGCCTCGGGGCCTTTGATAGGCCGGCCCATATCGCATCATCAAAGCGGGCAGGCCTACCAAAGGCCCCGAGGCTGCCTCATAAAACCGCAGCTAAAATACTGCTTAGGGGCAGTTGTGTGCCGAAGTTAAAAGCACACAGAGCTGCCGCTAACCTACATAGAGGAAACATTTGCTGGAGAGGGAAGGAGGGAAGGGAGTAGGGGTGCTCCTGGACAAGGGAGGGGAAAGGGCTACTGCTGACAGGGGAGAAGGGAAAGGGAAGGGACAAGAGTTACTGTTGGATAAGAGGAGGAGGAAAGGGAGAAGGGGTGCTCCTGGACAAGGGAGGGGAAAGGGCTACTGCTGACAGGGGAGAAGGTAAAGGGAAGGGACGAGAGTTACTGTTGGATAAGAGGAGGAGGAAAGGGAGAAGGGGTGCTCCTGGACAAGGGAGGGGAAAGGGCTACTGCTGACAGGGGAGAAGGGAAAGGGAAGGGATGAGAGTTACTGTTGGATAAGGGGGGGAAGAAAGGGAGAAGGTACTGTTGGACAGGGGAGGAGGAACATTGGAAGGAAACAGCTGGCAGGGAGATTAGAGGAGGGGAAGGAGTCAGGATGGAATGGAGAGATCAGATGAGGGAAAGGGGAGAGACAGAGGAATGACAAAGTAGAAAGAGATTGATGCTGGGAAGGGGGATCAGAAGAAAAATAAGGAAAGAGGGACAAAGATGCTAGATCTGGTATAGGAGAGAGGGGCATAGAAAGAACGCAGATACCATATGGAAGGGGGAGGGGTAGAGGGCAGACAGTGGATGGAAGAGGCAGATGCTGGATTGAAGAGACAGAGGGCAGACGCTGGATGGAAGAGAGTGAAAAGAAGATGAAAGCAGAAACCAGAGACGACAAAAGGTAGAAAAAAATAATTTTATTTCTATCTTGTGATTAGAATATATCAGATTTAAAATATGTATCCTGCTAGAGCTGATGTTAGACATAACTGGGGAGTGCAAAGCCCAGGCAGTGCGTCTTTCACTTCCAATTGGCTTAGGGCTCTCTCTGACCAGGAGGCAGTTGCCCTAGTTGCACTCCCCCTAACACCATTCCTGCCATGTGTGACTGCGGTATTCTGTTAGCATGATATTTGTGTAGCATTCTGTAATAATTTGGCTTATTCAGTTTTCTTGATAGTAGAGGGGATATATGTGAAGGGGAGGGGAGACGGGGGTTTTGTTGATCCTTGCCCTGTATTATTTATATTTATAAAATGACAATTGTACAGAATATTGTTTCTTTTTATACTTTAATAAAATATGTTCAATATAAAATCATAACTATTTGAGGCTTGTGCAGATGGGATCAGATGGTTAATGGGACTGAGCTCGCGGGGATGGGGCGGCAATGGGGTTTTTAAAAATTTCAGTCTTATTAGTTTGCCGGTCCACGAAATAATTATTTTATTTCCGCCGGTCCATAGGTGTAAAAAGGTTGAAGAACACTGTTCTAGAGGATGATAAAATGGGCAAAAACAATACAGTTTCAAGTTTCAAGTTTATTAGGATTTTATATACCGCCTATCAAGGTTATCTAAGCGGTTTTTACAATCAGGTACTCAAGCATTTTCCCTCTCTGTCCCGGTGGGCTCACAATCTATCTAACGTACAGGAGGCAAATGAAGGAAAAGGAGTCAAGATAGGAATATTAGTCACTGTCAAAAATATATGGTGATAAATAATGGCGAATGAAGCCAACAAAAGTTACAGTATAAGTAAAGGTACCAATTGTGGTTGAGAATATTCATGAGATATTCATCAGAAAACTTGGGAAAAATTCATCAAGCAGTGTCAGGGCCTTCACATAGGTATTAGGGCCTTAATGGGCTATTGAAATGCATTCATTCAAGGCTGTAAAGTGATGCTATTAGGAACAACTTCAGGGGAGAGGGAAGTATCTGAATATTTAGGTACTGTTGATGTCAGGTTATATCTGTTGGAACAGCAAAAAGAATAACCAAATCCACAAAGAACACAGATGCAGGGTGGAAATGTGCTTGGGTATGCTGTCGTCTTGGCAGTTTTTCTACTATGTTTTTTCTGCCATGTTTTTTCCTAATGAATGATTAGGAAGTCCTAGTTAGAAAACTAGGATTATTCACCCTCGAGAAGAGGAGACTACGAGGGGATCTGATAGAGACTTTTAAAATACTGAAAGGATTCGACAAAATAGAACAGGAAACAACTTTATTCACATTGTCAAAGGTGACTCGGACAAGAGGTCATGGACTGAAGCTGTGGGGGGACAGGGCCAGGACAAATGTCAGAAAGTTCTGCTTCACACAGCGAGTAGTGAACGCCTGGAACGCTCTCCCGGAAGAGGTTGTGGAGGAAACCACCATTCAAGGATTTAAGGGCAAGTTGGATGCACATCTTGAAAGACACATTGAGGGATATGAGTAACTAATGAATTCGCCAGGGTAGGCCTGGCAGGGCCTCTGCGTGTGCGGATCGCCGGACTAGATGGACCCAAGGTCTGATTCAGTGCAGGCATTTCTTATGTTCTTATGTTCTAGACAATTTTTATTCTGAAGAACTTTGAGACTCCTGAAGCAGGCCATTTGGGCCGAAACATGTACATGTCGAGTCATTTACTTGTTGAATG
Source organism: Geotrypetes seraphini (assembly GCF_902459505.1). Lineage (NCBI taxonomy): Eukaryota > Metazoa > Chordata > Amphibia > Gymnophiona > Dermophiidae > Geotrypetes > Geotrypetes seraphini. The sequence goes on along the minus strand of NC_047089.1, from coordinate 74,813,759 downwards.
AATAAAGGACTTTTTAAAGAAGATTCAGTTCACCAGGTTATATCTGTTACCATTGATTTTTTTTTCCCTTATATTTCTCCTTTAGTTGTGATTCTAGAAATCCCACAGGTTAACTATTGCCTACCAAAATTTCATTTATTTTTTCCTTTTCGATTGATCCTCTTTTTATATTTTATTCTCAATTCTGATCTGTACATTCTCCATGTAAAACAACTGTTTAGTAAATAGATCTTTTAGAGTTCCTGTATGCTTTTGCAGCCATAAGAAATGATTTATTTGACTGTGACAGTTTTCCTGTTGTCAGTATCCTTCCATTAAATATAATCATATATAAAATGGATTTTAAATTTACTCATGCTCAGATCTGCTGAAAAATGCTAGTTTCCCATTCCTACTAGCATTCCCTAGAGCCATCAATGAGTTCAATCAACTCAAAATCAGAACTAAGAAAGATTTATGAGTAAAAGATTTTTGGTGAGTTTGAAAAATAGAACAAATAATATCATATGAAATAAAAATAACTTTGCTAGGGAATACGAAAATCCTCAAGATTTAGAGGAGTAGTTTCTATGATGCTGTACGGCAGAATGCACATTAGATTAGGTTTCTGTGGGATACCTAATAATGAGATGCAAAGCACATAAATGCATGTAAAATACTTCATTAGTATGCAAATGTAATAGTGTAGCTCATTTTGAACAGATCAATGTAGGGGAGGGTTCAGAGAGATGGAGGAACCACAATGCCACAGGGGGAGGGGGCAAATTCTGGATCTGGAGATGGAAGAGAGAGAAAAAAGAAATCAAGGAAGCCACTAAATTGTTTTAGAGGGCCAAACAGGGTGGGTCTATGCACGCAGCTATATTGCTGGTGTGTGGGTTCATAAAAAGATATATCTAATACCAGAAATTTGTATTAAAGAGCTGTATATTTCAGAAAGATTCACCCTCTCTAACCAAAACCTCTTGTTAGAGAGGAAGGAAGAATCTCATTTCTTTTTTGAGTCTCTATATAGAAATCAGGAGAACACTAAACCCGCTGTCTATAAAGTCTACTAAGCAATTTCAGACAATTAAATTCTTGTCACCCTAAAGAACTAAGGAGGCCAGTAGGTTTGCACAATGTCACAGATATGCTGTGATTCAACCCACTATAAAAGTTTCAGTGTCATAGGTTCCACACTTTGGAACTCACTACCCTTTGACATTTGTTCATAATCACATCACCTTAATTTTTGTGCTGCCCTCAAAACCTTTCTATTTAAAGATGCTTTTCCAAGCTGATTTCTTCATACCCCTTATCATCTCATCCTGAGTGCATGTTTCCGGCGCAGGCATGTGCCTGAATAGTCCTTCAGTGCATCAATGCTACTATCTCTCTCTCTCTCTCCCTATGTTGATTTCCTCATCTCCCTTTTTGCCCTCTCTTTTCTTTCATAATTCTTCTGTACTATATTATGTAAACCGCTGTGACAGCTGCTTCTATAGAGCAGTATATCAAATTAATTAATAAACTTGAAACTTGAGATCTTCAGGCAAGGCCTCAATTAGAGCTGAAATGTCCAAAACTTCTAAAGAAGATTGACCTGTCCCATTCTCATTTCCTCCACTATAACTAGAGTCCCTTTTATTAAAATAGAAGATAACAGACGTTGTAGACAGGTGGTATAGCTTCCACAGGAATCTCCAACTTATAATGCATACTGACACAATCACTGTTAACACGCAAATAAACCCTCAAACATTCTTCAGATTTCTTATCCAAAGCACTCAAGCATCAATCATGCACTACGAGTGTTTTCCTCCATGCCTTTAATTTGGGTTTGGACAGTATCCACAAAGTTCTCCATTTGCCTCATTCTTTTCCCTACAACCCAGTGATAATTTTACTATCAATATTCAGAATTGTCCATAATACAAATACAGTGATGATTAAACATGAAATGCTAAATGGATCTAATGAGCACAAGGCTCCAGAACAGGAAGGAATAAGTAAAACAACATGAGGCTCATATGAGAGATCTGAGTCTAAGGTGATTCTGCTACATCAACTGTGCACTAATCAATTAGCATGACATTAGCTAGGGAGCCCTTACCGTCATTTGCACTGAGGAAGATAGCAAGGACAGGAGATCATGAAAATTGTTCCTGCTCTGACTCTCCATCAGCTCCTCTCTGCCACCCCCCCCCCATTTCATGTGAGCGCACTCCCTTCCCCACCCTTCCCCCTACCCCCACCTCCACCTCCACCTCTTTTCATCTTCTCCAGTATGATCAACTTTTTCAGCCTGCTGCTCGCGCCAGCCTGTCTCCTCTGTAATATGCTTAAACATAAACCTCTGAAATCACTTCTGGATCATGGGGCCAGGAAGTGATATCATAGGAAAAGCCAACACCTGCACGAGCAGCAGGCAGGAGAAGCTTCTTGCGCTGGTGAAGAGAAGACTGGGAAAGGGAGGATGTGAGTGAGGAATGGGGGTGGGGAAGGAGCGGCGGTAGAGAGGAGGGCATGTGGGGTGCCACCGCTGTGAGCGCCTTCTACCCTTGCTACACCACTGCTGGAGGGTAAATGTTCTGTAACGTCTAAAAACTTACTTTCAAAAATCGGCACTTGGACATTTTGGTGATTAAAATGCCCAAGTGCCAGTTTATGCCATCTTTTGGATGTCTATCGTTTTTGAAAATGAGCCCCTAACTGTTGTGGACTAACCGCTATCAAATAACTCCACTTAGTGCCAATTAAATGGTGTTGAGTGCTGATAACGGGGTGCTGATTTAGCCTATTGATCATGTTTATGTTTAAGTAGGCATCTATATCCGCTAGGCACTCCGATGTAGGCACCTAACTTTGGGAACACTTTATGGAATTTGGGAGTTAGTACCTAAGTGAAAGTGGATTTTTTTTTTTGGGGGGGGGAGGAATTTCAGGGGCAGAGTCAGCACATTAAACTGTTCAGGGTAGCCACATAAATGGAACTGCATAAAACCACAATCCTATCTTTATGTGGTAACCCATGGCTGGTTAAGAGCTGACTATCAATTTAACTGGCTATGGAGCTTATTTCCAAAAAGAATAGATGTCCAAAAGATGGAATAAACCGTCACTTGGACATTTTGCTAGTCAAAATGTCCAAATGGGTATTTTCAAAACTGACTTTCTAGATGTCTTTCTGGTCATTTTTGTCTCTAGTGTGTCTAAATATTAAGGGGGTATGTTAGTGGCGTATTTGGGGCAGGATTAAGGCATGCTTAGCACTTGGACATTTTACACCGATATAATCAAACATTTTACAAAATGTCTAGGGCATAATTTGGACGGTTTGGACTAAACCTGGTTTAAAAATGTATAACAGCAACAGGGGCCCAAACTGACCAGATGGAGGGATGAAAATATGGCACACTCCCCCCCACCCACCCACCCCCACACTAACCCAGTTGTCACTAACTTCCCTCTCATCCCCCAAATAGCTGCATAAAACAGTACATATCTGCAGATACTATGGCCAGTCCTAGTACAGTAGAGCTGCAAGCAGGTCTCTGGAGTAGCCTGCTGGGGAGTGCAGTGGACTTCAGAGAAGAGACCCATGCCCATATGCTACCCTAACTAGTACACTTCTGATGAAAATTGTGAGCCCACAAAAACCTACCAAAATTCCACTGTACTGCCATATAGGTGACGCCAGCAGACAAAATGGCTATTGGGGTGGTAGGCAGGTGGGCACAGTAAGTTTTGGGGGCATTTTGGAGGCCTCACTAAATAATTTATGGGAGTTATGGTGAGATATGTACCTGACACCCTTAATCTGATGTTTACAGCAGTGCCCCTTAAAGTGCCTCACTGCTCTGCTGGCATTTCTGCATGGCCATGCCATTAAAAATGCTGGCCCCTCCTACATACAAATAGCATGTTGTGAACGTTTTTAATTTGGACAGGTTTTGGTTTTTTTTTATAATGGCAAAAAAAAAAAAAAAAATTAGATGTCTAGCTGGATAAAATGTCTAGTTGGGCCATTTTTGAAAAAAAAAAAAAAAGTTAGACGTCTTGCGGGTTCAAATATGGCCATTTCTTCATCCAATATGTGGATGTCTTGCAGGAAACATCCAAAGTCAGACGTCTGTGTTTGCAAAACTGCTGTGCAGAACCAGCTATTCTATGTTGAAGCTTGGACATGGCCCAGCATTGAATATCCAGAAATAATGCTGGCAGTGATCGGCAAAATGCTCACTGATACTGGCTGATTATTGACCCTGTTGTTTCTAAAATATGTATGCATATACATACTTTATATGTGAATATTTACACCTCCTTATGAGCAGCTATACATATTCAGGCCCAACCCCTCCTCCCCACCCCCCCGAGTCACCATAGAGGCTTTGCTATTACCACACATTAATTTTTGTAACTAACTCACAGTAAATACAATTTTTTTACCACATTTTAGCAAAAGGATTCCAATGTATTGTGAATGTATTCCATATGTTCAGAAGTACTATTAATTTTAGATGTGACTGATGGACTTTAATGTGATATGTGTGTTCTGTGAATGAGGAGGGGTAAATGACAAATATATTCATTAGCATCTGTGACAAAGAACTGATTGCATATGGTATTGGAGCTACCAGTTGTCAGAAACAGTGACTCATGTTTTCCTAGTGTAGCATTGCTTTATGACAAAGTCTGAATGACTGGTCTCCCTGCATGCTTAGGAATCCATTATTCTGGGGATTTATCTGTAAAATAGAGAATAAGCTTCCATGTATGTAAAAAGTAAATATATTTAGGGCTTTGTATTTAATTACTTGCCTTTCCAAAGTCGTGCTCAAGGCAAGTAACAATTCAGATAGAGCAAATTGATGTGTTATAGAATGTGGGTGAAAAATTCTGGGTATAAATTTATGAATGAAAGGAAAGAGTTATACGAGAATGGGAAAAGTAATATTCATGTTATTTAAGGTAAAATGGTTGTATGAATAGGCCTAACAGTTATCGATAGGTAAACATTGTCTCAGCTGAAGAGTGGCACTAAGGGCAAGATTCACAAATCAAACCGATCGTGTACCGAGCCCTTTGCAACCCGATTTCCGTCCGACTCAATTCACTAGTGTTTAGCAATCCTATCCCGATCCGTGCATGCAAATGAGGGAAATGGCATGCAAATTTGGGAGGGCAGCAATTCACTAAACACTTTAGCTAACACCGATTGCTGAAGACCAGTCGCTTCAATCCTGGCCGACACTCCTGCCCTCTTATGCCCTTTAAAACCACGGGCACACAATGCTTTTTAGCAGAGCAAGCCCATGGTTTTAACCCCAAATCTGCCGCTGCCGCTGCCAATGGGCCCGACACTGCCCACTCCATCCCCACAAATATGGTAGGAGGGATGCCAAGGTCTGGCTCACCCCTCCCCATACCTTACTCCGGGCTCTTAAAATTATTGCAGGAAGGTTCCACTCCCTCCTGTCATATCTACTACTACTAGCCCCCCTCCCTCCCTGATCCCCCTAAAAATTTGCCCCACAGCCGTGTTTAAAAAAATTATGGCAGGAGGGTTCCCACTCCCTCTTAACATCAGTCCCACCCACCCAAAAACTAACAGCAGGAAGAATGCCAACTTCCTCCTGCCACCCCCCCCGGACGCCCCTGTCCCCTCCCCAACTTCTATCCCCATACCTCCCTTGCTTACCGCGTTGAGTCTAAGGCCTTAGGCCATGTCCTGGTGCATTGTATGATGCATGGGATGAGACCTAAGACCCTGATTGGCTGAGGCGCCTCAGGCTACTCCCTTGGGAGGGGCCTGGGGTGCCTCAGCCAATCAAACACTTCCTTAGGGAGAAATCTAAGGAAGTCCCTGATTGGTTCAGGTAGATCTCTTACATCTTCTTCCGAAAAGACCAAAGGAAATAATTCATTCAGTCTTTCCACTATGGTCAGGGCCAGATTAATGAATAGGCCCAGTAGGCACGTGTCTAGGGCCCGAAGTTGTCAGGGGTACCCGATAAAGCAGAGGACTCGGGTTTTTTTTTTCCTTGGCAACGCGGACCCCCCGGGAAAGATCGGCAGTGCTGGGCCCCCCCTGGAAAGATCGGCAGCGCTGCCCTCGCCCCGGGAGATCGACAACACCACCCTCCTCCTGACATCGACATCAACCAACCAGAATAAGTGACGTTGAAGGGGGTGGACTAGCAAATGCAAGGAGTTGCTGCAAGGTCCCGCGATGACTGCGTCTGCCGGTCCTACCCCTCCGACGTCACTTACTTCTTCCCTGAGCAGAGCCGGCAGATGCAGCCATCATGGGACCTTGTAGCAATTCCTTGCATCCTCTGGTCTCCCCATCTGATGTCACTTATTCTGGTTGATTGATGTTGATGCCGGGGGGGGGAGAGCGGTGCTGTTGATCTCTCGGGGTGGGGGGCAGATCTGTCGATCTTTCCCAGGAGACCCACGTTGCCAAGGAAAAAAAAACACCCCTCTGTTTCTTCAGCGGGCCCCCTCTGACCTAGAAGGGTGGTGGAGGGAGAGAAAGGTGCAGATGCTGATGGAATTGGTGTGCCGGGGAAGGGGAGAGATATAAGGGGAAGGATACTGGATGGAATTGGATTGGAGGGAAAGAAAGGGGGCTGATTCTGATGGAATTGGTGTCCAGGGAAAGGGGGAAGGATACTGGATGGAATTGGGTTGGAGAGAAAGAAAGGGGGTTGATGCTGATAGAAGTGGGGGGAAGGGAGAGGAGAGAGTGAAATGCCAGACCAAGGAGGTGTGGGTGTGAGATAGGGAAGGGAAGAAGAGAAGAGGAGAGAATGCCAAACCATTGGAGGAGGGAATGGAAGAAGATGGATGCCAGACCAATTGGGGTGAAGGGAAAGATGGAAGGGGGAGACATATAGTTTCAGGAAATGGCACAAAAGGACAGAAGATGAAAGGAAGAAAGTGACAAGAAGATGAGGAGAGCTGAAACCAGACAAGAGAAAGGTAGAAAAAAAATTTATATTTATTTATTTTTTTTGCTTTAGGGGACATGCATCGCTGTTCCTGTGGAGTTGCATTGTATGCAGAGTCCAGCTTCTTGGTGGTTTTATTTAACCTTTGTCTATGTATTTCTATTTTATCCCCCCTTTTACAAAACTGTAGAACATTTTTATAGCGCTGGCTGTGGCTAAAAACCAGACTACAGTTTTTTTTTTAAAAGGGGGGAGAGGTTAGTTTGTGATTACTTATTCCATACTAGGCGAAGGTGTTTTCTGTGTTCTGTTTGTATGAAAGACATGGATTTTTGTTAGTGTTGACTAGCCTTGTTTGGCAAAATGCATCGGGCATGGTTCTTGGGAGCACCTTAAATTAACCTGATTTGAATCTCCTTATTTTCTGCAAATCTTCTTTTGTTTCATGTTGGATTCTTTGGTGGACTGCTTGCCTTGTTGTTTCGTTGCAAGTTAACATACATGGAGTGGAATGTACTAGAGGAGTTACAGATTTGGTTGTTTATGCATACATATTGGTTACAGTTGGTTGATGTAGAGTGAGGCAATTGAGAGGCGTTGTAAACTTGGTTATTAATATAGACTAATATTAATGATAGTATTACTGCTTTACAAATATTTGAACACTCTCATATAAGCATTGAAAGAGTTCAGAGTTAAATTCCTGGGTAAGAAGGTGGGAAGGGAAGGAAGGGGGATTTGTTCAGAGATGTTTGGGGGTTGCATATAAGAAAAACTGTGCACTGGTATACTAATCTTTGTTTGTTTTGAATTAAGAAAAAAAAGAAATACAAGTGGAACTAAAGAAGTAAATAAGAAAACAGATAAATGGGGGCAGGACATGGGTGGGGTGGGGGCGGGGCAGGGCCATGGGGGCCCGGTGTACTTGTGTGCCTAGGGGCCCTCGAATAATTAATCCTGTCCTGACTATGGCCTTATCCTCCCTGATCGCCCCTTTTGCTCCTTGATCATCTAACTGTCCCACAGATTCCCTCACAGATTTTCTGCTTCTGAAGTACCTAAAAAAATTACTTCGAGTTTTTGCCTAGCATAAATGCTTATGTCTACATTTCGGAAGTTGGGTACATAAATAATAGTATTCTATAACCTGTGTATATAACTGGCTAACATGCCCATGACCCACCTATGCCCCCCTCTTGTTTATGCCCCCCTTGAAGTTGCATGCTCTGGATTTGAGCACAACACTTAAAAAATACTAATCAGGAGCAGTTCCATGTACGTCAATAATTGGTTGTTAAGACCAATTATCATCTAATTTTATTTTATAAGTTGTGCATGCAAATTTTCTAGCCTGCTGCTCACACCAGCCTGGCTCCCCTCTGCAATCACTTCCGCGTCACAGGGCCAGGAAGTGACATCAGAGTCAAAGCAAACGCCAGCGCGAGCAGTGGGCCGGAGAAACTGCTCGTGCTGGCAAAGATTTAAAGAAGTATGGGGAAGGGAGGGCACAAGTGTGTCATGGGGGGTGAAGAAAGAGTGGGGGGACATGGAAGGAGGGGATGGAGAAGAGAGCGTGGGGTAGTTTGAAATGTGGGCACACAACATTCTACAATTAAGAGGGAAATGGGAAGTATCAATGTAGGCTTCCATTAAGATTGCTTATTGTACTGTTAATTAGGGTTTTAGTAACTAGCCCCTTCTTTTACTAAGGTGCGCTAACCGATTAGCGTGCGTTAATCGAATTAGCGCCTGCTTAAGGCTAACATACACATGTTAGCGTTTAGCACACGCTAAATCGATTAGCATGCATTATTTATTTAACACACCTTAGTAAAAGAGGGCCTAGGTTTCATTACATATGCTGAAATAAAACAAAACAAAAATAATTAAGGTGATACATGTTCTATTGGACTAACTAGATCATTGTTAGATTAGCTTTTAAAGGTAGCCTTTCTTCAGATCAGATAAGATTTGTGTGTTACTGACCTACAAGTTGTGCATGCTAGTTAGAAATGTGGGCACACATAGCATAAGTTGTGGTAACAAAACCAGTATTAGCAGTAGCTCATGTTAACTTTCCCACTACTGGAAGTCTTTAAGGGGGTAATTTTACAAGGAGCTGCCTAGCTTTGTGTGTTGTGGACAGGTGTAAATGCAGATATGACAATGGTAATACAGTATTTTTATTCCACCAACTCCCGCACTAGGTTCAAAGTATATTACATATAAAGAACATTTAGCTGTGGAATTAGTGGATTTTTTTCTGGTTTATGACTAAGGTGAGATATACATCTGACACCTTTTATGTGAAGTTCACAGCAGTGCCCTATAAGATGCTCCAGTGCTCTGTTGGAATGTCTCTGTGGCCAGTCCATTACAATGATGGTCCCTCCCAAATCGAAATGGTCTGGATTTGGACATCCTAAAGTTGGAAGTTCTGACAGCCAAGATGTCCAAATAGGTGATTTTCAAAAAACTTCTCAGAACATCCAAAGTTGGACTTAGACATCCTATTGAAAATGGCCCTCCATGTCTTTAAATTTTTACAAAATAAAAGGTAAAAGTCTGAAGTTCTCAGTTCAATAGGTACAGAATTCCAGAACTGAACAGATTGATAACAGAGAGAATATAATAAAATTATCTTATAAAACAACCCATGAACAGATGGGAAACAGCCATGGGAGAAAGTGGGCAACCCTGAGGAACTCCATAGGAGAAATTCTTTCTGACAGTTTATTATTCATTTTCACTTTATAATGTTTGATACCTAAAAACTCCAAAACCCATTTAAGGACAGATCTTGAAAAGCCGAAGGAACTCAGCATGTGCAATAAAATAGCCACTATTAAATCAAATTGTAATTAAAATTAAGAACTTTATTTTTAATTTTTTTAAAAAAGTCTTAGTATGTCATACATAAACAAACAACCAAGATTCTATACCAGGGGTCTCCAAAGTCCCTCCTTGAGAGCCGAATCCAGTTGAGTTTTCAGGATTTCCCCAATGAATATGCTTTGAAAGCAGTGCATGCACATAGATCTCATGCATATTCATTGGGAAAATCCTGAAAACCTGACTGGATTTGGCCCTCAAGGAGGAACTTTGGAGACCCCTGTTCTATTCTATAGTATGGTGTGAACAGAAACCAAAATGCATATTGCTTAAACCAGTGGTCTTCATTAATTTTTATGCTAGGGCCACTATGGATTCTAATGAGCTGGAGAGCTGCCAAATATCTTCTAATTTGGGTCCACAACATTGCCAACCAGTGTGTATCGATGACATCCAACCACACCAGCACATCTTAAATTTTCAGTGAGGGGTATCCTAAAAGTTGTGAGTATTTCCAAATGCATTCTCCTTAGTCTATTCAGAAAAAACAAGCTCCCATCCAGGGCAGGATTAATTCATCGAGGGCCCCTAGCCACACAAGTACACTGGGCCCCCTGCCCCGCCCCACCCCACCATGCGCCCAGGCGGAAACAGGAAGCTGCGTCAGAGGGAAGCTTTGGGCAAGCAGCACAGCTTGCACAATTACAGTTCCCGTTGCCTTTCTTACTCACGTTGCTTGCTTGTCTTACTTTCCGTCGATGGGGGGGGCGCGTTGTCAATCAGGGGGCCCACGTAGCCGATCGGTGCTGGAGGTACCCATCGCTGTTTGGAAAAAACAATGTTGATGCCCTCCTTCATCGGGCCCCCCTAACCATTTTGGGCCCTAGGCACATGCCTACTTGGCCTATTGGTTAATCCTGCCCTGCTCCCATCCCATCTAGGGTGGAGCGTGCCAAATCGGCCAAAGCTGTTGCGAGGGGGGTAAGAAGAAGGGTTAGGGAGTGACAGAGAAGGGCAGGCAAGGATAGGGGAAGGGAGGAAAAAGGAGGAGGGCCAATCAAGGAAGAGCAGGTCAGGAAGGGGAGAAAGGATAGCGGAAGGTGGAAGGGAAAATCACTCTTTGAATCTGACACTCAGAGGAGGCGGTCGTAACTTAGCATCACAGCATGGAAGGGGACACCCCACTGCCTAGGTAATCTGGCCTGCTCATGCTCACCAGTTTTGTATTCAGCGTTGGGCATGTTTGGCACAGCTCCTTCATGGGGTTCCCTGGGCAAGTGTCCGGCAATAGTTAAGAGCTGCTACAGCCGCTGGAGGGAGAGCACGAGGCAGTGCTGGGAGGGTAGCAAGGGACGTTTGGTCCCTTCCTCGGGGTGGCCCGTCGCGCTCAGAGAGCTGCCTTTCCTATTTCCTGGTTGGCGTGGCCTGCTAGCATGCTCACCTGCTGTGCGGGGGAGCAGGAGCATTCCAGCGCTTCCCTGTCAACCGACATTGGGGGTGAGGGTCGGTGGCGAGCCTCTGCAGCCCAGATGGAACACGGAGCAATCCGGGGTGCAGCGGGGATGTTGTTGTCCAGCAGCCAGTGGAGGCAGGCCACTGCGGTCGTGCCGGGTGCTGCAATGCGACACACACCCTCCCCGATGGGGCTTCTTGATTGCGAGTTCCAACTGGGAGAGGCCTGATTGCAGCATTTTCCCTCTGGGCCCCTTCGCAGAAGCGGCGTCTGGAGCGGCCACTGTCAGTGTGCCGGGTTTGGCGTTCACGCATCGGGTAAGTGGATGAGAGCTCCAAAACTCATCCCGACTTGGCTGTCGCCCTGCGCTCCAACAGCCGGGGAGGGAAACATGGGGTGGACGGTTTGTGCCCATTTCCCCAGCACGTGGGGGGCAGTTTGTGACTGTTGAGGATGCTGACACGAAGCAGCAGATAGAGCGCGGCAGGGGAGCAGAGAGGCTTTGCATTCAATGTGAGCCTCCTAGGTTTAGCGGCACTGCGTCGGGTTTCTGTTCTCTGCCGTAGGTCTGAGCGTGGAGCAGTGGAGAGTGAGCAGAAGAGTGCAGTTTGATGTGGGCCGCCGGCTCAACGGTTTCGGGATTCACTTCCAGCCGTGGTTATGGCCCTGTGCAAGTAAGGCTGGGGGCTGTGAAGCGGCCGACAGATTGCGAGTCACCCCTTGTTCCTCTGGTGACATCGGGTCCCTGAGGGGAGCTGGAGGCAGTGGCATCGGCGGGCTTGTGGTGAAAAGCACAGAGGGAGAGGGCGCAGATCTCTCAAGAAGGTACTAGATTCACGGCAGGAAGGTGGAGGTAAAGGGGGGGGGAAGTTGCAGTGCGGCACTGATTTGGCCACTTGTGTGTGGGGGGGGTTGCATTGCGGCCATGCTGTAGCCATGTGATGACTCAGTAATGGGCATCAGTGGCCATTGTGGCTGAGATCAGCATCTCCCTTTCAGGAAAGGGTCATAGCAGTGTGGCTAGGTGTGTGTGGGGGTTCCTGCAGCCGGCCATTGAACTTGGATAGAGGAGCGGCGCTATAATAGAGCATTGTTTTTCCAGGAGGTAACTTTGCCTGTTTTCACAGTCTATTTTGCTAGGGGAGATAGGTGGCAGGTGAAATTTCTGCTTACTTGGAGCCTATTGTTCTACTCCATTTGATTGATTTCCAGAGACACTGGCAGGCATTCCAAGAGTGGACGACCTGCCTATTCAGCCCCTTCAGACTGCAGGCAGAATTCTAGGAAGTAACTTTGCCTGTTGTTCGCAGTATATTTTACTAGGGGAGATTGGTGGCAGTTGGTCGCTAAAGAGTGGACTGGATGTACCCTTTGGCCTTTGTCTTGCTTTCATTAGGTACTTTAGCTTAATTAGTGCTGCCTTCGCTGAGCCAAGGATTACATCTCAGAAAAGAAAGTTTGTCTTTCCTTGCAACTCCACTAATCAGCCCTTAATTGTTGCCGGTGTAACAGGGGGAATCGCAGAATATGCATCTGATGGTCAGTTTGGTCAGGCGCCGGGATTAATCAGTTTCTAAGTGCTTGTATAAGGTCTTATGGCGTGCTTCATTAGCCTCCGTGGTAAATAACACGTTTCATATGAAGTCTACCAGCATGATTTGTATGTGGATAGCACTCAGTGATTAAAGGCACCATCAGCGAGACTATGAGACAATGAGATGATGGTTGAGGACGGGCGGATTAGATGGGCCATTTGGCCTTTATCCACCATCATGTTTCCTTAGGCACCTGGGACCTCTCTTGAGAGAAATAGATAGAGAAGACTGGATGGGCCACTTGGCTTTTATTCGCCATCCTGTTTCTTTAGGCATGTAGGATCTCTCAGGGAGAGAAATCGATAATGCTGCCACATATGGGCAGACTAGATGGGCCACTGGGCCTTTTTTCTGCTGTCAGTTTTCTAGTAGACAAGTAGGATTTTCCAGAGAAAGAGTTGATGCATACCATAGATGGGCATACTAGATGGATTAGATAAGGATTACTACAGAGGGGCAGAATAGATAGGCCATTTGGCTTTTATGCGCCACCCTGTTTTCTTTAGGCACGGGGGATCTCTCAGGGAGAGGAATAGATAAGGGTTACCACAGATGGGCAGTCTAGATGAGCCACTTGACCTTTTATCTGCAGTCATGTTCCTATTAGGGAAGTAGGTTTTTCCGGAGAAAGAGTTGAGGGTTACTGCAGATGGGCAGACTAGATGGTATAGATAGATAATGATTATGACAGAGGGGCAGACTAGATAGGCCGCTTGGCCTTCAGCTGCTGTTAGGTGTCTATTAAGCATGAGGTATGTCTTGGGGGGAGAAAGAGATAATGGTTAGTGCAGATATGCAGATTGGGCCTTTATCCGTCGTTATGTTGCTATCAAACTGAAGTAAACCCCTTTAAGTTTGCATCATACAGATAGAGCTCGGATAGATTGAGCCTTTATCCGTCGTCATGTTTCTATTAGGCACGTGAGCTCTCTTAGGGAGAGAAATAGATAATTACTACAGATGGGTAGACTTGGTTACTTGGTCTTTCTATGCCGTTAAGCTTTTATTAGGCTCTATGTTTCTATTAAGCATGTGGGATCTCTCGGAGAGAGAAACAGAATGGTTACTAGAAATGGGCTAGTTGGCCTTTAACTGCCATCATGTTTTTCTAATTATTTATGTCATTTGGAGTGGGAGATGTGTGATTCCTGTATGTGCGATTCATGTATAGAAGTCTGTCTACAGATATGACGGTCTCCCATGCCCCCTCCTGTAGGTACGTTGCAAGCCTTTTCTACATCATAAATGTTTTCACCTAATTGTTTCCTCGTCATTAATATCTTGTCCGTAGACATGCCAGCAGAAAACAGCATATGTGGCAAGGGCTCCACAGCATTTCCTTCGCCAGGGGCCTTTTGGACCATACGGAAAACATGGGAAACCAGCTCTGGTGCCCGATTGGGTGGTGTCCAGCATCGCATCAGTGGGTGTATCCCCAGGGTGCAGAGCGCCCGTGGTCCGTTGTTTGGGATCTTGGCCTCGAGGTGTGCAACATTCACATTACAGTAGAGTGTCAAGGCAGCTGTGGTGGTGTTTTGGAAATGCATAAAGTAGGAAATGGGGTCAGTTAAAGTGGTCTGGGTATATCTCCCGATGTCATACATAGTGGTTAGATTTGAGGCATCCTATTATAAGTTAGTTTTATTTTGGATTAACAGTTCTGCAGGTGAAGGGTTGACTGATCTACAGCTAATTTTACACTACTCATAGGAGGTAATCTATCCATAACTATGCAGCTTCATATTATTCCAAGTACCCTGCTCATGGCAGTTCAAGGGGCTGTTCGGCTGGGACATTTGCGGGCGTTCCAGGGACATCATTTTCTTGGGCTCGTTTCACGCTGTCATTATCAAGTTGGATTAACAATAAAGTCTACATTTTGAACATCAATTCTCCACATAGTCTTTTGTGGCTGTCACATTTATCTAGTACAGTTTCAAAGCAATTCATAAGTTAAAAGGCCTACAAGATAGTATGGGGAATAAAGGTTATATCTCAACAAGGCTGAACGCAGTTTGTCGCGGTTAGATGAGGCAAAGGGAAGAAGAGATTACATTTGAACTGAGGGTAGGCAAGACATTAGCTGGGGTAGGCATTTACAGATTTTCAAGAGAGCTAAGGGGGGGATAGCATTAAAGACAAAATCGGTTAAAGAGCAAGGGTAGATTTTTGATATACGTGCACATTTTATAAAATGTGATTGTACACATGTAGAATACCTACACACTTTTACAAATCCATGTAACAAGTGAAAATGTGTGCCTATTTTATAATTGTACATACAATAGGTTCTTAAGCTGCTTATATAAAATAGGCTTCAAATTGTTTCCTTTTTGACTTTTTATATAGTCATGCTGTTATAAAATTGGCATTTAATATTTTAGAAATTTTAAAAATAGGGCCCAGTAAATTGTATTTCGGTACTCTGAAAAATATGCTAGCTTTAGTCTATATGCTCCTATCTAATTAATTCAAGTTGACAGCTGTTAATCAGAAAAAAAATTGTGTTCTGATCTTTATATAGCATTAATTCCTAAGCTAATTACTCTAATGTACTGGCCGGAAGCCTAAATTAATTTCCATCTTACTCTATTCATTACATTTACAAAGTAAAAATGAAAAACATGACAACAAATTTCAATTCAAATGCAAAGGAAATAAAACCCATATTCATTCTGGAGGGATATATATTTTCTAACATTTTAGAGATATATACACAAGAGAATTGTCTTTGACGTTATATTTCTACACTAACCTAGTGGTTTGAGTGATAAGACAATAAGGGGTCCCTTTATTAAGGCGTGCTAACCAATTTAGCATGTGCTAAATGCTAAGGCACCCATTGTACTCAATGGGTGCCTTAGCATTTAGCATGTGCTAAATCGGTTAGCGTGTGCTAAGTCGGTTAGCATGCCTTAGTAAAATAATCCCATTGTCAGGAACACCTTTATTACTGACAATATATTTTTGAACCCAGCTATGCTAACTGCTGTTACAACATCCTTTAGCAAAGAGGTCCAGAGCTTAACTATTTATTCATCGAATGAAAAAAAAATATATATATATATATATATTTTTTTCTCCTATTTGCATTAATGTATGTGTCTACATTTGTATTTTACAAAGTATGCTTATGTTATTGTTTATTAAACTTTATTTATTGTCTTTTATGGAGTCTGAGCAAGTTTACAATCAAAATAATAAAAAACATAAGAAAATAATTTCAATAAACAATAGGGAAGCAAGGGGTGTGGCAACATGGCGGCAGTGTGAGAGCCGCTAGTGAGAAGCTTTGGTAGAACCGACGATAGCTGGCGCCTTCCACTGAAGTTATCTTACCTTTTATAGTTCTTTTGCCATGCCACATTCAAAAAGGAAGGGGGTGATAAGGGCCGTTCCTTCGCTGGCCCTATCTTCAATGCCCATCCAGCAAACCATCGACTGCTTCTTCACGGTTTTGCTTTCGGTTGCTCAACACGCCAGAGGAAGTGACCTGGCTTTGGGAGAAGAAGTGGGAGAACCTTTTCCCCTAATGGGACTCTGGCTCCATCCAACCCTACGTGTCCAGCCTCTGCTGGGGCTCAGTTGCAGGAGCACTATGATCCCGGAAGGGAATCTACGGGGCTTCCTGGCAAGGGCGCTGAGCCAGTAATGGCAGGGCAGCTGAAGATTTCAACACCAACAGAGAGAGAGGGAATTCATCCCTCTCCCACAGAGGCGTCCTTGGGAGACATTTGGTCACTCCTTCAATGGCTGGAGACCTCAATGGGTAAAACAACTGAGGAGGTAATAAATATTAATGCCAAGCTTGATAATCTCACTAAGGGCTCCTTTTACTAAGGTGTGCTAGCGTTTTTAGCTCACGCATGAAATTACCGCATGCTACACTGCATGGTACGCTTCTGGAATAAACAGCAGCTCAATGCTGGCATTAAGGTCTAGCACGTGGCAATTTAGCATGCGCTATTCCGTGCGCTAAGGCCCTAACACACCTTAGTAAAAGAAGCCCTAAAACTGTTGACTCAGTGAAATTGGATTTCTCAAGCCAAACTAAATAAATGCAGGATGATATAAAGCAATTGCAAACATTTAAAAATGCAACTATTAAAGATAATTCCTTTATAGATAGAAAATTAGAACAAAATGAAAACTATAATCAAAAATTAAATCTCTGCATCTTGAATTTTCCATTTTCCCCTGGAATTTCACCAATAGATTTCCTAAAAAGATATTTAATTGAAAATTTGAAAATTTCCTCTGACAATATTCCTCCAGTAAGCAAGATTTATTATCTTCCGAATAAAAAGATGCCTCAAAAAGAGATGGAGAAACAGACTGAAGGAGAAAACCAGATTGATTTTGGGAATGTGACTGCTCTTTTGGAACAAACTTTGAATGCAGATACTGAAAGAGCTACTCTTCTAATATCTTTTGTTTTTGAGCAAGACTTAAATATGATTTTAAGACTATACTTTAAGAATGCTCAAAAATTGGAGAACAACGGATTTGGATGTAACCAGATGTCTCCAAAGTCACTCAAGAGCGAAGAAAAGATTTCCTTTCCTTGCGTAAAGAGACTCTTAAATTGGGGGCTACGTTTCTTTTAGCTTATCCCTGCAAATGTTTGGTGAGGTATCTGGGAATTAAGTATACTTTTTTCCTACAGGCCACTTGAGGGAGTTTCTGAAAGTCAAAAAGATCATTAAGGACTGATTAAGGAATGGACTAATAGCTAGATAGTAACCATTTCACACTAAGGGCTCCTTTTACTAAGGTGCGCTAGCGGTTTTAGTGCGTGCTACAATGCCACGCGTGCTAAACTCTAATGCCTCCATAGAGCTTGCGTTAGTATTTTTCATTTAGTGCAAGATTAGTGCGCTCTAAAAATGCTAGTGCACCTTAGTAAAAGGAGCCCTAAGCCATTCCGGAACTTGAAGCCAGAGAGAATGGCTGGCTAACTGCTGAGCTCCTCCTGAAGGCAGTTTGTAATTATACTTAAATACTAATTTTCTTCTGAATTTAAAATTAAATTCCTGGGAATGGCTTCAAATAAACAAAAGCTGCAAGAAGCTTCTTCAAAATCTACAGGAAAAACCAAAAGGCTGAAAGAAGACTCAAAATCTTCCAGTGAGGTTCCCTTACCTATGGACGCATTGGATTTAATGAAGTTATGGAGGAATTGAGGAAATTTAACACAAATATAATGGAAGTGAAACAAGAGATGAATCTCATGAACAGCAAATTTGATCTTTTGAACAACAGAATGGATAAGATTGAAAATAAAGTGGAAAAAATTGAAAACATTCAACAGAAATACAAAGAAGATTATAAAATGTTAATGGATATGAATAAAAAAATGATTGACATGGAGAACAGATCTAGGAATCAGAATTTAAGAATTGTTGGACTAAAAGAGGGAATTGAAGGGAAAAACATGATCTCTTTCCTAGAAGAGTTAATACCAAAAATTATTCCATTAAAAATAGAAGGATCACTGGAAATTGAAAAAGCACATAGGGTTGGAATGAGGAAAGATCAAAATGGAGAAAAACCAAGAACTATAATATTCAGACTACTAAAATTCCAACAGGTACTGGATATTATACAAGCTGCAAAGGAAGTTAAAAATCTTGCATATAAAGATTCTAAGTTGTTTTTCCTTCAGGATTTTGCTACAGAAACTGTTCAAATTAGAAAGCAATTTTTACAACTGAGACGACCACTGAGAGAAATAGGTGCTAAATATGGACTATATTACCCTGCATCAATGAGAGTAACGTACAAGGGGAAATTTCATCAGTTTGATGATCCTGGAAAACTTAAAGAATTTTTGTCATCTCTAGAAGTTCCTATGAATTAAGATCAACTGATTTTGAAGGATTGGAATTGGGGTTTTAAAATTTTATTTACATAAATTTAATTTGAGAAGATAAGTTTGTTTTTGAGGGAATATAAAGAGGAATTTTAATTATTTCCATATACTTTATTAAATTCAAAGATGGCAGCTGGCATTAATATGTTAACTGTTTTGGAATGACTGGAATAGTTTCAAATAAAAATGATTAAAATTCTACAAAAGAATGGAGAAGCAAAACATTATGCTAGTTCCCTGGCCTTGGATGACTTCGCCTCTCCTCACATTACCCGGCTTCAGTTTTGAGTTGGTGCAGCCCTTCTCGCCGCTTCTGCTTGTCTCCAGCACATCTAATTCCAGGGATAGTGGACAGATCATGTAGTGCCTGGCTTAGAGTATAAGTATTTAGTATATTATTTAATTTTGTCTAAGTTTAACACATTTTGGATTCTAGAATTAAAAATCTTTGATGACCATCTTCAAATGCTTTCTTTGGGGAATTTTTTTTCCTCATGGGAAAAAAAACAAAAAACAAAACACCAAACCATTCTATGTATCTAAGATTGGAAACTGGGATGTTTGAGTTATTTTTAATCTCATTCAGTGTTTTATTTACTTGTTTTATTTTGGTTTTATTTCTATAATTTTAAATTTCTTCAGAATTCTTTTATTTAATGGCTCCTCCCTTTTGCAGCTATTCTATATTATAGTGGATTTTACTTTGCTTGGCATTTCAGTTCTGTGCAAAGGCATGTGGGATTTGGTTTACATTTACATAAATAGTTTGTATTATTTTTTCTGTTACAGTGTTTCTTTTAATTTTTATGTATTGAATGATGAAGGTCATTTGTAATAGTGAATGGCCTTTCACATGGGGATTAAAAGGTGGAACTGGGATCCAGATAAATGGAGTGTTTCATTTAGAAAATCTTTAAATTGAATATTTTGTAAGTGAACTAATTGAATTTTTAATTTAATTAATTTTAACGTATATGAAATTTATATTGCATTTACATGTTAAAGCTGAATTAAATGTTGGTAAGGGAATTGTTACAGAAAATTATAAGAGTCTTTGACATTTAGTTTGAAACAATTAGTATAAAATATTAAATTATACAGTTCTTTTTGGTATGATTTATGGGTAGAGATCTATGTAATAGATTGGGGATATATATAGAGTGGAAATTAGGGGATTTAATTATTTGGAATGTTCAATTTTTTATAATATGGGGGAAATAATGAAGTAAAATGCTTGGGAGGGGATGGGTGCTGGTCTGATCTTTTGCCTTCAAGTTACTGTATAATAAGAAAGGGAGGGTTGTGGGAGGGACTAGGGAAGGGGTTTTGGGGCTTTAGAAATATAAGTTTTAAGGAATTAAGGGAAGGGAGGGTTGCACCTTATAGTAAATTAAGGAAATTAAGATTTGAGCAGAAAAATTATATGTTGAAGTATTTGGTGAATATCATATGTGAAAGAATTAATTTGATTAATGGAGCTTAAAATTCTTTCATTAAATGTTAATGGTTTAAATCATCCAATAAAAAGGAAAAAAAACACTTTTGTTTTTAAAACAACAAAATATAGATATTTGTTACATTCAAGAGACTCACTTGTCAGCTTTAGAGTCTCAAAAACTGAAAGAAAATTGGATAAAACATTGCTTTTATGCCCCAGCTGTAAAGAAGAAAGCAGGTGTTGCAATATTGGTAAATAAAAGATGTAATGCTACCTTCAAATTTATATCTGGTGATCCTTTAGGAAAGTGGATACATGTGGACATGAAACTGGGAAATACTACAATGGCGCTTTTCAATGTCTACGCACCTAATATCAATCAAATTGAATTCTTTAAAAACCTACAACAATTGTTATTACCACTGGCTACTTCTAATTTAGTTGTGGCTGGGGATTTTAATGCTGTTATAGATCCTATAATGGACAAAAAAACTAGTAGAATTATGAAATCATTAGGATTAGATAATTTGGTACAAAATTGTGATTTGAAGGATATATGGCGAATATTTCATGATCGGGAATTTTCATTTTGTTCCCATGTTCATAAATCTTTTTCAAGAATTGATTATATATTTGTGTCAAATACATTAGTTCAACAAGTAACACAAGCCTCCATAGATCCAATTATTTTGTCTGATCATGGTGGGGTGTGGATTAAACTTAAAGTAATTGATCAAGAGGATAGGAGACCTATATGGAGATTTGATAATGCATTGCTGATGGAACCAAATTTTATTGAGGAAATACAATTAAAAATAAATGATTATTTTCAAATTAATAATACGAAGGATATCTCTATAGAAACATTATGGGATACTTTTAAGGCAACCATGAGAGGTCAAATTATTTCTTTTTCGGCATATCTTAAAAAACAAATTAAAAAACAATTTCATAGTTTAGAACAAGATATAAAGATATTAGAATCAAAATTAGTTGAGAAATGGGATTATTCTATATTACAAGACCTCATGAAAGTGAAAGGGAAATATAATGAGATTTCTTCAAAATTGATTAGAAAAGATATATTTTCTCAACAGGCATTGTATTATGGAAATTCAAATAAGGCGGGAAGATTATTGGCAAATTATCTAAAAGTAAAAAAACAAAAAACAAAAATAGTGATGATTAAAGATGAAAAGGGGAATAGTTATTCTCAAATTGAACCAATCTTAAGACAATTTTTAAACTTTTACAAAAACCTATATTCTTCTGAGCCTTATTTAGATAAAGAAAAGGATGGTTTGGAATTTTTAAAGTTAATTACGGGACCGAAAATTCCTGAGCATATAAAATAAAGTTTAGAAAAGCCAATATTAGTTAATTAATTGCAAGCAGCATTGAAATCCCTTAGAGTTGGATCCGCTCCAGGTGGAGATGGTTATACTGTAGAGTTTTATAAATCATTTCAAATTACCCTGTTACCATATTTATTAAATTTATATCGGACTCAACTTACTAAAGGTTGTATTATGGGTACCATGGCTGAATCATTAACTATAGTTTTGCCAAAGCCAAATAAAGATCCCACACTGGTTTCAAATTACAGGCCTATTTCTTTAATTAATGTTGATGGGAAAATTTTAGCTAAGATTTTGGCTATACGTTTGGCTAAAGCTCTCCCTTTTATGATTGGTATGCATCAAACAGGTTTTGTTGCTCAAAGACATTCTTCTAACAACACTAGGCTTGCATTACATATGTTGAATTTATCCAAAGCCTTAAAAGATCCAGTTTTTTCTGTATCACTTGATGCAGAAAAGGCTTTTGATCATGTTGAATGGACCTTTATGTATCAAGCGATGGAATGGTTTGGTATTGGCTCGGGATTTATACAAATGGTTCAAGCATTGTATAGCTCCCCTATTGCTAAATTATATATTAATAATAATTTCTCAGAAGATTTTAGGCTGCAAAGGGGGGTTAGACAAGGTTGTCCCTTATCTCCTTTGCTTTTTGATATTGTTTTGGAACCCTTGTTATTAGCCATTCAGCAAACAGAAGAGATACAGGGTATTCCTCATAAAGATAGGGAATATAAGATCTCGGCTTATGCGGATGATATATTGCTCTATTTGAGAAATCCTGAGAAAACCGTTCCTTGCTTACTTGAAATTATTGAGAATTTTGGAAAATTTTCAGGATATAAGATAAATTGGAATAAATCAGAAATTCTTCCACTCAATGTTCATTGTACAAAAGGTTTGTTTGATTCTTTTCCCTTTCTTTGGAAAGAGGAGGGAATAAAGTATTTAGGCATTTGGATTAAAAATACATTGGATGAAACAATGAAAATAAATGAAAAATCGTTATTACAGAAGGTTACGGAGATGTGTGAGCAATGGAATCCGCTACACCTTTCATGGTGGGGGAGAGTCCAAACTATTAAAATGATGATTTTACCTGTGGTTTGTTATCAGATGGGAATGTTGCCGGTATATTTTCAAGGGTCCTTTTATAAAAAATTAAATAGCATTCTTTTAAAATTTATTTGGCTGGGTAAAACTCCTAGAGTGGCTTTGGTATCCTTACAAAGATCAATTTCGGAGGGAGGGGTAAATTTTCCAAATTTTTATAGGTATCATCAAGCCTATATTTTGCGCCAAGGTATGTATTGGGTCCTCCCAGAACTCATGGAAAAAATCCCTGACTGGTTGTGGTTAGAATGGCAACTCATGTCTCCTTTGCGTCTGTGCCATGTACTCAGTATCAAAATGCCCAGCTATAGTAAAGATAATAGTATACTAGTAGATACATGGAAAACTTTGCAATATGTAAGCAACCTAACTATTCCAATTTATAAATCTACAAAACAGTCTATATGGGTAAACTCCAAGATCCAAATTGGCGGGGAGAGACTAGTCTGGAAGCAATGGATGATAGCAGGAATACGAATATTGGATGATGTTATTGCTAATGGTACTATGCTTGAGTTTTCACAGTTGCAACATAAATTTGGTCTTAAAAACTCAGAAAACTTTAGATGGATGCAGCTGAAGCATGCCATTCAGGCAGGGTTCCCTGATTGGAAAAACCTTAATAATCATAATAGTATGGAGTTTATGTGTTTTCAGACAGACTTCTTGGGTCACCAGGCCGCCCAGTGGTACAAAATATTAAGTAGATTTAATAAAAAGAATTTAAAAACTGGTCTAAGAGATGTTTGGAGTATTGAGATTAAGCATGAAATTACTGCATCTCATTGGCCACGAATTTGGTCTTGGAGGATGAAATGTACGGTGTCAGCATCTATGAGACAAACTTGGGTTTTTCTGTTGCACAGAGCATTATGGACCCCTGTTAGATTACAAAAAATAGATAGTTCTTTGTCTAATAGATGTTGGCATTGTCATTTAGAAGCAGGAACTTTAGATCATTTATTGTTTCATTGCCCATTTATTATGAATTTTTGGAAATCAATTTGGGACCAAATTAATAATTTATTAGAGAACCCAGTGGCATTATCCTATGATACTGTGATATTTGGTATGGAAATGAGAGCAAAAAGTCAGATTTCTGCAAATAACAATAAATTATTACTTATAATGACTGGAGTTGCCATTCAGCAGATCACATTTAATTGGAAGGATTGGAGGAGATTAAATTATAGCTTCTGGTGGAACTCTATGCCATATATATAAAATGGAAAGGTTTATTGCAGTACAGCGGGGTTATTTTAAAAAGTTTCAGGATGTGTGGAAACCATTAACGAAGTATTGTAAAGATTAATTCAAAATTGGTTCCCTTATATTTATTTGTTAATTTAAGGTGCAGGGAGGGGGGATTTTATTATTACATGTTTTATATGATAATGGAATATATGGGAGGGTGGGTTGGGATAGGGATGGGGATAAGAATTTGTGAGATGTGTTAATGATTATTTCTAAGTGATGTATTTATTGTTTACATTACATTACATTACATTAGTGATTTCTATTCCGCCATTACCTTGCGGTTCAAGGCGGATTACATTCCAACTAAAAAACAGGAATTACATACAAATTAAAAGGAATAGAATAAGCGATGACATAGAATTTTTTTAGGTAATAAACATTGGATAAAGAGTTACCAAAGGGAAGTGGAGGTCTTTAGGAGGTAAGAATATGGTGAAATTATGGGTTTTAGATAGCATTTGATAGGTAAATGTGTTGATAAGAGTAAGAGGTTTTAAGAGTGGGTGTGGTTAGGACTGTTTCAGGGCTTTCTTGAAGAGTATAGTTTTTATTTGTTTTCTGAAAATCTTGTAGTCTGGGGTGGTTAACAGTAGGTTGGAGATTTGGTTATCCATTCTTGCAGCTTGAGTGGCTAGGAGGCCGTCGTATTGTTTTGACCGTTTTACTTCCTTGATCGGGGGAGGTGTGAAAGGGGAGTGCGTTTTTCTATGTCTGGTTGAGGTAGCTTGGATGAGGCGATTGTTTAGGTAGGCTGGGCTGTGATTTATGTGATTGAATATATTTTAACACTTAATGTAATCTTGAAAATGAATAAAGAATATATATAAAAAAAAGGAGCCCTAAGCCTTTTCCTTTGAATTTACTATTACTTTAAATTATCTCCATTATAAAGGATTCCTCCCCACCCCCCCACCTCATAATTGTGGTCTAAGAAAGGGATACGCTATATCTCTGTATTTTGATAAGGTTTTTTGGGGGGTTAATTGATAAAAAATTGTTTCCTTCCCTGTGTTGCATGGAACAAGATTATTCTTGTGAATTGATGTGAAAATTCAAATATATAAATAAAAAACAATAGGGAAGTAAAAGTAATCCAGAACCATAAGTGTAAGAATATTGACAGTCAACTGAAATAGAGAGAACACATAAGCTACTAAGCTGACAAAGACCTGACATTGCCCAAGTGGCACATTGAAATCTTTAGAGCCAACTTGTACATTGGAAGGGATGGCTCTGAGTGCAATGCCATGGGAAGAATATTCCAGAAAAGGGGGGGGGGGGAGAACAGAGCAAAAGAAGACAAAATTACATATTGTAATGCATGCAAATATAAACTCAACCCCAACCCAGACCTTGGAAATCAATCCAGGTATGCATGCATAGGTTGTATGTGTTATGATTATATGCATATTCTGAAGACATTTTTTATAGAAACACATTTCTCCTCATAAAATACTCTTTTGCCTTTGGAAATATCTTTAAAAATTGTCCTCTTTTTATTGAATATTATGACAGAAGATGGTACTCCAAGGGATCATTTTCAAAAGAGAAGTACCGTATTTTCGCGGATATAACGCGCACCATTGTAAAACGCGCACAGGGGTATAGCGCGCAGAAATCACGATGATATGTACAAAAACTTTTCTATACCGCGCTCAGGCATATAACGCGCATGCTGCCCGACTCTCCTCTGGCCACCCCGACTTTCCTTTCGCTCTCCCCGACTCTCCTCTGGCCACCCCGACTCTCCTTTCGCCCTCCCCGACTCTCATCTGGTTGCCCCGACTCACCCTGACTTTCGGTGCACTGCCCCGACTCTCCTCTGGTTGCCCCGACTCACCCTGACTTTCGGTGCACTGCCCCGACTCTCCTCTGGTTGCCCCGACTCACCGTTCACCCGCCCTGACTTTCGGTGCACTGCCCCGCCTCTCCGTGCCTGTCCCCCTTGAAGTCCTGTCCCCCCTTGAAGGTCTGCCTGTCCCCCCTTGAAGGTCTGCCTGTCCCCCCTTGAAGTCCTGTCCCCCTTGAAGGTCTGCCTGTCCCCCTTGAAGATCTGCCTGTCCCCCCTTGAAGTCCTGTCCCCATCCTAAAAGCCTGATGCCCCCCCTCGACGTCCGATTCTTCTCCCCCCTCGGCAGGACCACTCGCACCCCCACCCCGAAGGACCGCCGACTCCCCGACAATATTGGGCCAGGAGGGAGCCCAAATCCTCCTGGCCACGGCGACCCCCTAACCCCACCCCGCACTACATTACGGGCAGGAGGGATCCCAGGCCCTCCTGCCCTCGACGCAAACCCCCCTCCCCCCCAGCCGACCCGCGACCCCCCTGGCCGACCCCCACGACCCCCCCCACCCCCCTTCCCCGTACCTTTGGAAGTTGGCCGGACAGACGGGAGCCAAACCCGCCTGTCCGGCAGGCAGCCAACGAAGGAATGAGGCCGGATTGGCCCATCCGTCCTAAAGCTCCGCCTACTGGTGGGGCCTAAGGCGCGTGGGCCAATCAGAATAGGCCCTGGAGCCTTAGGTCCCACCTGGGGGCGCGGCCTGAGACACATGGTCGGGTTTGGCCCATGTGCCTCAGGCCGCGCCCCCAGGTGGGACCTAAGGCTCCAGGGCCTATTCTGATTGGCCCACGCGCCTTAGGCCCCACCAGTAGGCGGAGCTTTAGGACGGATGGGCCAATCCGGCCTCATTCCTTCGTTGGCTGCCTGCCGGACAGGCGGGTTTGGCTCCCGTCTGTCCGGCCAACTTCCAAAGGTACGGGGAAGGGGGGTGGGGGGGTCGTGGGGGTCGGCCAGGGGGGTCGCGGGTCGGCTGGGGGGGCGGTCGGAGGTTCTTGGGGGGGGCGGTCGTTGGAGGGAGGGGGGTTTGCGTCGAGGGCAGGAGGGCCTGGGATCCCTCCTGCCCGTAATGTAGTGCGGGGTGGGGTTAGGGGGTCGCCGTGGCCAGGAGGGTTTGGGCTCCCTTCTGGCCCAACTACACAAAGTACGGGGAAGGCGGGTGGGGGTGTCGTGGGGGTCGGCCAGGGGGTCGCGGGTCGGCTGGGGGACGGGCGGAGGTTCTTGGGGGGGGGGCGGGCGTTGGGGGAGGGGGGTTGCGTCGAGGGCAGGAGGGCCTGGGATCCCTCCTGCCCGTAATGTAGTGCGGGGTGGGGTTAGGGGGTCGCCGTGGCCAGGAGGGTTTGGGCTCCCTCCTGGCCCGATATTGTTGGGGAGTCGGCGGTCCTTCGGGGTGAGGGTTCGAGTGGTCCTGCCGGGGGGGGGGATGTATCGGACGTCGGGGAGTCGGCCGGGCAAGAGGGCTTGGGCTCCCTCTTGCTCCGATCGTGGATGCGGGTGCGGGTGGGAGCGCGTGCGAGCGGTCGTTCGGGGTGGGGGTGCGAGCGGTCCTGCTGGGGGGGTGAATCGGGCGTCGGGCGGGGTGGGAACTATGTTTAAAAACTTTTGTATACCGCGCTCAGGCATATAACGCGCGAGGGGTATGCGCGGTACGTAAAATCACGTATAACGCGCGCGTTATATCCGCGAAAATACGGTAATCATCTTAGCTAGCAATTTCAATCAGTCTTTTCGACACACCCATTCAATTTAAGGTTCAGCATTACTGCAATAAATATGCATAGGTTGGATTTCTATGCACTGCCATCATCGTATGCAGTCTATTTTATTGACTTGCTATGTATCTATCCTGAAAAAGACTGGTTGTGTCATAGGAATTGCCCAAGCTGGTTCATTTAACAATGCTACAGGGATCATTATCCTGTTAAGTTTCTTCAGATTTATGCTTATGTAATGTTTGAGTTGCATACCAGATCTTGATTGATTTCCCCTAGATATTACAGAGAACCTCCTTACAGAAGTTGATGGTCCAACAGGAGCATTCTAAATCAAATCATGCCCTTTACAACATGCCACCTAATGCCCAGGCCCTGGCCATTGCACCCTGTCTCCACTGTGCACTGTGAAACCACATTGCTCGCATAGACCTCAGGATATCCCTATGGTCTAGGAAAATTCTGCAATGACATAGTATGTATAATTTGATAAAAGACCTAACTTCTAAAAATACTTATGCCTAGCCTTGGAAATCACTGCTGATTACCTAACTTTAGGCTTCTTTTACAAAGCTACACGGCAAACATTCTGACATCCATTAATTTCCCGTGGGAGGGGGTTATTTCCCTAACTTGACCACTTTCCTAACCATACTTCTTTTGTATGATCCCAAATTAAGAGGCTTAAATTTAGGAACTGAAATAGGAAAAATGTCTGATTTGCAAGATTTGGAGACGTATTTTCAAAGCACTTAGACACACAAAGTTCTATAAGTTACTTTGGTTTTTTTGTGTGTCTATATGCTTTGAAAATGAGCCCCTTAGGTACCTAGCTCTTGGAGGTCAATTTTTGAAAACTTTATCTATATGTAAAAGCTACAGGTACTTAAGTACTCACAGACTTTACATCAAATTTGTGCAGCTATTTCTCCTAGTGCATATTTTTTGAAATCCAAAATACTGTACATGCATAAATCTTCCTCCTAACCCAAACCTTCCTCATATCAAATAATGTGTCTCCAATATGCAACATCCTGCTTTTGGAACTTTCTTTTTTAAGTCCTTACCCTGTAGAATAAGCTCCAATAAAATATCAAGGATGCTGTCTCTGCCATTAGGGCTAAAAGTTAATCTTTATTATTGTATCTGGCCTAAACTGACCTGAAATCAGGTTTGAGGTAGTTTAATCATGCATTTATTGTGCAACTGGGCACCACTTTCTTTCCTGTGCTTGCAGTACTTGAAGTCACTCTGGTTGAGCACAATCAAGATATCCATCAGAGTTAAAGGGACTTTTTATCAACCTGGAAAATTCATTGACTTGCAAGCCTTTATTAGACTTTCGCAAAGTTGATGGACTCCTGAAAAGTTCAGTCCAAGTCCACTATTAGAATTAATCTTTTCTCAGGAGATTGGCGCAGTGTTTATTAGAGTCTTGTAATGTCAGAGCAGTTTGGTATTTACCATAGTAGATAGTCACAACATACGAAGTTGCAGAAACCATGGCAGTACATTGCTAGTCGTACATTAAAAAGTCTGATGGGTTAATGTGATGTGATATATAGCCCAGAGTGCAGTACAGAGCTCTATTTTATTTTTTTGTCACTGTTCTTTTCCTAATTCTTTCCAGAATTTTTTTTTTTCCTGGGAAAGTTTGAATGTTACTGCCTTTTCTATTCTTTTCTTTTCTGTTAGAGTTCATTTTACTAAAAGGTGCTAGAAGTTTTTAGTGTGGGCCGGCGAGGTAAATGCTCTGATGCTCATAAAATTCCTATGAATATCAGAACATTTACCTCATCAGCCCACACTAAAAACTTTTAGTGCTGTTTTGTAAAAGGAGACCTTAGTTTGCTACTTATGGATCTTTTTTTACTAAAGAGTGTTAAGCCCTAACACACATAGCACAGGAAAAACAGGGTACCACAAAGTGCATTAAAGCACTTTGTGGTATGTCTAGTTGCATACCATTAACTATTTCTTAAAACTTATTTTGGAGGAGTCATGCCATAGGTGGAGAGTGGGCATTATTATCCAGATAATGTATCTGCATTAGCACTTGCTAACTGGATAATACAGAGTTAATACAGGAGAGAATTTAAGACTTCTTAACAAGGAGGCGGTAAGTGTTTCCATATTAATTTGTTGTAGGTATAACATGCTAATAGGAACAATAGCACATGACCTGCAAAAAAATAAAAAGGAGAATGCCCAATTTTGATGCTGTAGTAAATCTGGACCAAGTTTACAGGAAAGTCCAACCTTAGAATGCTCTAAGCCAATATTTCCCCACACCTTAGTAAAAGGGCATCTATGCTATTTGGGGGTTGAAATTCAGATTCTCCAACACAATAGTGAGCTTTAAATGATAATATAGTGAACGGTCACCTGCCATGTGTCAAATCACAGCCAGGTGCCGCATTCAAAATCGGGGTTACCAGCCCCTAATAAGGTGGCATCAGAAATGCAGGCCAGGATTTTACAGGCCTACAATTTTGGCGCCTAGGGTCCTTGCAGAATCACAGTTAGCATTGCCTAGTGATGCCAAAGTCTGGCAGTGCCCATAAACATGCCCACTTCTGGGCTTCGACGTCACTAGGTGATATTATGAACCATGGACCCAGGTACTGGTCCCGGAGGCTGCCTAGCATCACCTAATTTTTTTTTCTAGTTTTTAATTGTTTTTTTAATGGAGCGGCCAATTATTGCACCTCTTAGAACCAATTAAAATTTCTAAGTTAGTCACTGGTGGCACGATCTAGGCACATGTCAGCAGCAACTAACATTTATTTAGCCTATTATATATCAACAGATATCCTCGAGTGAAGCTAGTATCTTGATTCACCAAATAATGCAACACTCATTATAACTCATGGTATTCAATTCTATTTTACAGCTTTACTCTTCTTATGACATTCTTCAGTCAGTAGACTTATCATATACTTATAGATTAAAGATGTATTCAAAATCTTCCTTTCTTCAAAAGACCTCAGGGCTACCTTTGAATTCTCTATTTTATGTAAAATTCAAGTTAATAGTAGCAAGCCTCCTCATCGGTCTATTTTAAATCTTAATCATGCATCTTATAAGATTAATAATATGTCAGCGGCACTTATCTTAGTTAGCAGCAAGGAGGCATGTCATAAGAAGAGTAAAGCTGTAAAATAGAATTGAATACCATGAGTTATGATGAGTGTTGCATTATTTGGTGAAGCAACTAACATTTGGCAGCTTTTCAAGAGTCCAACCCAAAATATCAAAGCAGTTTACAGTTTCATTTCAATAAACCTCTTATAAAGACAAAAGAATAAAAATTACTATTCTGAGACATAAAAAAATTGAAAAATAAAAATAACCATAAAACATATAAAAATCCTATCAGACAAAATGGTCTCCAAATATTGGTGTAAAACAACTGCATCTTTAATTTGGTTTGAATTACGCTTTGTATTGACATTGTAATATAACATACTATACCATACTTTGTATTGTAATCTGAATATTTTTATTTCACTGTTGTAATTGTATATTACTTATGCTTGTCTTATTCTTGCTGTAGACTTCCTTGACTTAACTCCTTCAAAAATGTGATTCAATCACAATAAATAAATAATGTTCTCACTCAATTCAGCAAGCATAGCGGTCCACAAAAAAAAAAAAAATGCAATCTATAACCTGTTTAAAGAAGGAACTACAAGTAGATTATCAATTTCAGAAAACAAAAACAAAAAACTGAAAACAGTCTATTGTCTTTAAACATGTGAGCAAAGAACACCGCAGACAAGCTGAAGTTGATTTTAGTTTCAGCATCCCCACTGGGTTCTCTCTATAGCGTTTTTTTGCTACTTCAGCTTGTCTGTGGTATTCTTTGCTCACATGTTTAAAGACAATAGACTGTTTTCAGTCCAATTCTTTATATGTGAGTTTGCAAACAATTGGACCCCTGAGGAAGGCGTGTTTGCCGAAACACGTACTGTGTAGGGTCCGGTTGTATTTTTACCACTGTATTTTTTATCATTGTACTTTTTTCATTTAATTTTCATGTTTTTATATGTCAGTATATAATAAATTATCTCCAGAACATCTGATTCCACAGTTTTTTGTTTTTGTTTTCATCGGAGGATTGTTTTCACTGTCGATCATTGGGTCTCCCCATTTTTCCTTGATTATCAATTGCAGAACATACACATAGGATGGAATCGGAATTTTAAATAAAATCCTGTATCTCACAGAAAGCAAATGATGCTTAATCAAAAGAAGGGGGACATAATCATATAATTATGTGTAGCAAATAATCTTGATAGAGGAATTCTGAATTAGTTGTAGCTGCTGCAGTTCAGATCATTATCATAATTGAGGTGTGTAGTAATAAACACGTGTCAGTAAAACCAAATCTTTCTCTTTAAAAAGAAAATTTGCAGAGATGATTTGATTAATCAAAGATTAAAAATAAGGAACAGAAACGTAACTCTGAAAAGATAAGTTTGAGTACAACGAGACACCCCAAATCTGAGAGATTCTTTCTGCCCTTATAGATCAGACTATCCCCTAGTGGCAATAATGCAAAATTTGGCTATGGATGGTAGGCACCATTATGAACCTATGCTGCTTACAGCTTGTATAGACTAGTTCACCAGAGATTCCCTCAGTTTTGTACTGGAAAAACTAGGACTCCTCTGAGTGGCCAAACACTGTTGTCTCAATCTGAGTTACTGACAATTGTAAGAGTTAACCCTTATTTCTGTATTTGCGGAGCAACTTTCTTTAATAGCATGAAATAAAGAATAAACACTCAAAATTGATGGCTTCAAGGCAGTTCAATTTTCATAGAATCTTCTCACTCTACCAGCCTATGCTATTCAAGCTGGGAGTGTGTCCACACCTTGTGGAAATAACACTGTTCTCCAGACTTATATAGAGAATCCAAGCTGTATTAGATTGTTAGAAATAAAGGGTAAAACTCAGTGGGAGAACAATGCTAGACTCAGGTTCTAACAGCCATGTGATCTGACAAAAATGACAACTATTCTCTCTCAGACTGATAAAAAAAAATGGGGGGGGGGTAGGCATAAGCTCTGTGGAATACAGCATAGCTGTCTGGGAGATTCAAAGTCCTCTAGGGATTAGTCCACAGAGCACACTTTACTCATACATCTTAGAATAAACGCTAATATACACTTGTATATACAAGAATTGAGTAAATACCCATATAAAGTGGGGGCAGAACAGAACCTGATGCTGGCAGGGGCAAAGTATCTCGGGATCACTGTTGCCATATAACCTTAGAATATCAGGAATTGCTTGAGGTAGGCCTGGGGGGGGGGGGGTCTATAAGGGGTGAAGAAAGAGTAGAGCTTGAACTGAGGACACTCAATGTATCTTTGGTGGCTAGGGGTTCTGGGAGCTTGGGGGATATATTCACTAGGGATGGGTACCCAAAAAGGTTTACACATTTGTGTATATTTTTTTGTTGTTGTTGTCAAATGAATGTCATTATGAATGTTCTCTCTATGCACATGGAGTGGGAGAATTCTATAAATGGTGCCAAGGTAGTACTCTATAATGACAGAGTTGTGCACCAAACTTTAGACATAACCACATATACCATTTCTATGGTGGATGTAAATGCTAGTGTCCAAAAGCAGCAATTGGATGTATAAACTATTTTATAAAGTGAGCACAAGAGGGATCCAAGAAGGCCGTTACTACTACACGTTGAGTGGGGAAGTCTAGGTGGCCACTACTGGATATCTTTTGCTTCCATTCAACTTATTTTTCTTCATTATGTCAAAACGTAGGGCTAGAATTAGACTACCTCCACCTACCTTGACCCCAAGTATAGTGGTGTTCGGTTAGCGCACCATTCTGGAATTTGCCAGCATTCATCAGAGAGCACTTCTCTGTTGGGCAGTGAGGTTTCACTGAGCCCCGTTTCTCCTAATCCTCCACCAGCACTTTGAGGACTGGTTAACACTGTAGCTATTCAATGCTTCAGAAGCAGTGGTAGAATCTAGCCAATGGGGAGTCACAAGAAGAAGGGCCTGAGCCCTGCAAGGGATTTTGAAAAGGGCTGTGGAACCAGTGAGTATTGTGGTGGAATGGGATTGTTGAAAGGAAAAAGGAATTTAAGAATAATGAGAAAAAGTGTAAAGGCAGCAAATGCAAGAACTTAGAATGATGGTATAGAGTGGGGACACTGCCTGAGAGAGTACATGCACTTGTGTGTAATTTTGTACAATGTAAATAAAGCTTCCCTTTGAAAGTCCATTGCTAGGAATGTACCTCTGAGCATATTAAATGAAAGGAAGGTTTCAGCCTAAGGAATTTACCAAACTAGCAATTAAGAGCACCTTTTACAAATCCATGGTAGTGAGTCCCGGTGCGGCAAATGTGACACAGCCTATAGAAACTGACTGGACTGCATTATATTTGCACACTGAAATTGCTACTGTGGCTTTGTATAAGGGGCCCTAAGTTTCCTAGGCAAATTCCTTTAAATGCTGTCCTAATGCTGCCTGCTCTCTGTCTATATCCTTTAATAAAATCCAAAGAAAGTGAAATTTTATATTTTGTTGCTCCCATTTGTGAAGCTCTTCTCATACATAAAATTTTGTAAATATGTACCTGATTATGTCGTCCCTTGGTACCTCTAGTTTGTACCAGAGACAATGGAGAGTGAAATTGATTTGCACAACTTCTCTGGGTTTTGGCTTACTGCAGCAAACCTGCCAAGTTACCCGGCTCCAGGAGAGACAGACTTTTTGGCCAGTCCAGGGGTTGAACTTATATCCCAATCCAGGGTGTTTTTCTGTAGTCCCTGATACTACCATGTGAAAGCAGCATTTCATGTTCCATAATGTACCAGGACTAGATATCTAGGACTAGTTCAGAATCTCCCTCCTGGAACTAGGTAACTTGGTAGCTCTCCAACTCTAACCATTAAACCGAGCGGGGTCCTCCTGCTCTCTCACAAAATATTACTGCCACCATGCTCACAGATAGGCTTTGTACTTTCCTTGCTATTTCTAGAGAACTGAATGTGTATGGTGGGGGCAAGGGTGTAAGAGTAAGTAAAGAAGTATATCAGGAAGAAGGGGAAGAGGCAATCCTGGTAAGGGGGTCCACAAATATATTTTTGCCTAGGGCCCAATATAGTGTTAATCCGACCCTGGTGCTTCAATTATACCATGCCAGTCTTTTTAAGACAGGCTGCCTGGAATCTTTGGCCTACTTTAGTAGACCAATGCTCCTGGACCAGAACATAAGAACATAAGAATAGCCTTACTGGGTCAGACCAATGGTCCATCAAGCCCAGTAGCCCGTTCTCACGGTGGCCAATCCAGGTCACTAGTACCTGGCCAAAACCCAAGGGGTAGCAACATTCCATGCTACCGATCCAGGGCAAGCAGTGGCTTCCCCCATGTCTTTCTCAATAACAAGACTATGGACTTTTCCTCCAGATATAAGAACCATTGAGAAGTTCCTCCCAAATGACATCAATGGTGGAAAAGTGAAAAAAGTAATAGAAAAAATGAACTGTAAATTATGCTTTTGAGTTATCTAGAATACCCAGAACAAGTGCTCTAGACATTTTTCTTGTGGTAACTAGAGTTCATCAGAAAATAAGTAAAAAAAAAAAATTGGGGAGAGTTCTTTATTGCATCTGAATTACACATATGATTTCTTTTGACTTGTTGTGGGCATTATGAGCTTCCAGTTCATCTGACTATTTGCCTGTCTCCTGGCTTTTGATATGGCTGATGAGAGATGTACACTAGCAGTTTTATTAGTGGTACTTAACGGATTCAGTTACTGACATAAATCAGAGCAGACTTGTTGGAAGGAAAGTTTCAGTGTGGGTGCGTGGAGAGGGTAACCAGCTGTTCTGATTTATTCATCACATAGTGCTACATTGTCCAGCTGAAATTGTGACACATGTAGAAGTGGTTTTAATCAAAGCAAAATACAATCAGAGTAGAAACAGATGAAAAGGAAATATGTATTACCTTGAATACATTTTTATATCATTGAACAGCTGTTAAGGTTGTTTAAAATAGCAGTATTTAACTACTTAATGTTCACACTGCTATTGTAGGCCTCTTTGTTGTAATATTGTTACTTACACAGTGGGTTTGTATTTTGCTGGAAGATCCATTGTTCATTTAATCCATTTCTTTCAATTTTTGTTATATTCCTTCCTTCTCTTTAGTCTGTTTTTGGCTTGACAGTTTGTGCCTGCTTCTTTGGACTTTGCAGCTCTCTCAGAATGGTTTGCCTTGATCTATGGACTTTAATTCACAGCTGTCCAAGTGTTTCCTTTATATTTCCTTCAACAGTTTTTGCATTGTCAATCTTGTCTTGGGGTACAGGCTGCAGCAGCTTCCAGAATTCAGCATATAGAGTAGACTCTCCGTTAACCGGAACTCAATTAACCAGAACTCTCAAGCACCCAGAAAAAAACATCAAATAAATATTGTAATACTTTAAATAAAAATAAAATACATTTCTGTCAGAAATTTAAGTGTAAACTTGGCATGCCACACCTGAGTATGCCCACGCTTTGATACAACATGTCCGAGGAGTTTGTCTGGAACAGTTTATGGGATGACATAGTATGGGTTATAGCATTAGTTAATAGTAACTCTCAAGCAACCAAAAACTACATTTATCCGGCATCTATCAATCCCCATGGGTACTGTTGTCTGAGAGTCTACTGTATTGGACTACTTATAGGGTAATTTTATAATAGAGTATATAGGCTACAGTACATATGTTGAGCCTGTTTTATAAAGGTTACAAATGTGCTTATGTGCCTTTATAAAACTATCTAAAAGATCTATAGCAAGAAGTTACATCTATTTCAAGGCAGGAATAACTTTATATATGTATGTGTTGATAAGAATTGGAACTCTGTATATTTTATAAATTAGATGCATATGTGCCCATTCTACACCCACTCTGCCAATTTTCTGTTCTCAGGAGCTCCTATGTGATGTGATAAATGAAAGTTTTTTAAGTTGTTTAAACAGACATGGGGCCCATTGATAAATTTTATCACTCTTGATTAAATGGGTTTATTTTCCCTTATTTTCGGTTTTACTTGTACATCCAAGGAAGAGGGGTGGGTGGGCTGGGGAGGTTTATTATATTAGGATTTGTTTTATTTATCACATGTATGTACTGTTGGAAGATATTCTTGATTATATGGGAATTAGGGTGGTTGGGAGGGAGTGAAAATGTTTTTTCATATATTTATTGATGTGAGTGCTGTTTTTTTTAACTATTTGAATATATTCCTTTCTGCACTGTCTTAGGACTGAAAAATGAATAAAAATTTATTAAAAAAAAAAAAAAATAAAGTTTTTCTGTTTTTTTTTCAAGCACCTTGCTTGAGAATGTAAATCACTGTTTACTTACTTACATCACGTCTAAAATTATTTCCTTCATGCCACTGTTGAATATTGACTCAGGCTTCCTTTCTTAAGGCAGGCACAATAATTGCCACTGAGCCAACAAGCAAGCTTTTTTAAAAAAAATAACACATTAACTGCTAAATTTTGTGTGTTCGACACACAATCTTAGGTGAGGATACTGATCTGTATGTAAACTAATTAGCTAACTAGAGGAGAACAATCAGTTATATGTGTTAACAAGCAGTTAATTGGCAGTAATTAGGAGTTAGGTACAGATCTGCCTGTCCTATTATATAGTATGGTGCCTAAATTTTATAGTATGTAACTCCAAAAGGACATGGATGGGTCAAAAGTATTCCTAGAAATTAAGTACGATTCGCAGAGTCAACAATCTGATTCACCTGTGTCAAATTTTCTTCACTCTTTCATGCATTACTGCATATCAGATGCTAAGCCTCCTTGGTCACAGTACACTTCACCCCACTTGCATGCCTTCACCTCAGAATCCTGTAGTGGACCCTGTTGATTCAGTGGTCTGAAGCCACGGGACATTTGTCTGTTCCATTCCTAGTTATCTGACTCTCTGTCACATTCTCCAAGCTCCTCACAATCTCACTCAAGGTCCTCACCCTACCACCAAAAGCTCTTCACCACAGATGCTTTGATGTTGGGGGTAGAATGCTCTTCCACCAATAATTTTAATTTTTTTTAAAAAAATTAGTCTTTAATGCCATTTTCAATTACCATGCCAATAATTAATTTTGATTTCCACACAGAACTTGGCTAGGTGCCACCAATCTAACCATCCAGCATCACTGTATCATTCTCTTATCATGTATATGAACCCTCACAATACTTTCTCTTATTTTTCTCATTTATTTTTAATTGTATTTCTTTTTCCTTTTATATTAATTCAATTTATGCCCTTTATTTCTGTTTTTCTTTAAGGACCCCTGAGGAAGGCAATTTTGTTGCTGAAACAGGCCCGTGTTGGGTCTAGTTTCCAGTTTGTTTGTACTGAGATATGTTGTGACTATTGTATTGCTCAACAGATTGTTGCACTTTATGATTTTAATAAACATTACATTTTATAATTTATCTTCTTGGACTCCAGAAACTGGTTCCATTTTCTGTGATTTTGGATACCAAGCTTGAGCACCATTTATAGAATCAGGGCCCTTGTGTCAATGGAACAGTGCTTATGTTGCCAAGGTCACATCACCACTTTGAGTACACCGCAGAACACTTTCTCTCTAGATGATACCCAATTTCAATCACAATATCTGAAACAGAAAAGCACAGTAGACAGCAGAATAGTAAGTAAAAATAAGTAACGCAGAATAACGCAGTTACTATACATCAGGGGTGCTCACACTTTTTTGGCTTGTGAGCTACTTTTAAAATGACCAAATCAAAATGATATACCAACAATAAAAATTAAAAAAATACAATGCACACTGTTTGTACAGAAAATGTTAATTATCATTTAAAATATGCAATGTCACCACAGTAACAATTATAGAAAATAGACAAATATAGTGCAAAATATAGACAGCAGATATAAATTCTCAAAACTGACACATTTTGATCACTACATTGAAAATAAAATCATTTTTCCTACCTTTGTTGTCTGGTGATTTCATAAGTTTCTGGTTGCACTTCCTTCTGACTGTGCATCCAATCTTTCTTCCCTTCTTTCTGCCTCCTGCATGATTCCTCTCCTCCAGATCTCATTCCATTCCCCAACCATCTTTCTCTTTCCCTCCTTGAGTCCAACTTTTCCTCCCTCTCTCCCTGCCTGCCCCCCTGCCACCCAACACATTCCATAATTTTCCCCAACTTTAAACTTTTTCTTTCTCTCTTCCTACTCCCTCCCCTTTCTTTCTTTCTTTCTTTCTCTCTCTCCCTGCCCCCTTTCTTTCTTTCTCTATCCCTTCCCCCCTTTCTTTCTTTCTTTCTTTTTTTTTTAATCATATTTTTATTGAAAGCAGAAAGGGCACACTCCATCAAAATACAAGATCGTGAACAACACAAAGACAGCCATATACAGCAGTTGACCTCCATATACAGCGCAACCTTCATAGGAGACCATTCGTAGGGAATCACAAAACTACTACAGAAAGAAACGCTAAACAAGTCCAAAAGTCCGCAGCAGATTGTAGAAAAAACAGGTGAAGACTGCAGAGAGTACAATTCAAGTGCACCACCACCAATTTTCATATACCCCGAGACAATCAAACAGCCGCCACACCTCCCAACCCACATTCACATGCAAACCATCCTCCACAACTAATACACCGACACATATCCAGATAAACCACATTCCCCTCCCATCCTACCCTGAGATACCAAAAAGTTACAGAGGCATGCTGACAAAACCCGGTGTACAAGCAAGAAAAGTCCAACTGCCCTTTTAAGGCAGGACAAGATCACTCAGTTGCTCAGTCACTGTCTTTCTTTCTCTCTTTCCCCCAGCCACCGCCGCTGATTTTTCTCTGCTTCTCTGACATAGCAATAGGCCAGGTGCGCAATCCCCCCCCCCCCCAACATCAATTCTGACATCGGAGAGGAAGTTCCGGGCCAGCCACTGGCCTGGAACTTCCTCTCTGACATCACAAATAACATTGGGGGTGGAAGGTTTGTGCATTCGCTGCACACACCTTACCTGTTGCTGCGTCAGCGTCAGGAAAGCAGGGAAAAATCCTGGGCTCCGTGATCGACTCGCATTGCCTTTGCAATCTACTAGTAGATTGTAATCAAGCTTTTGGACACCCCTGCTGTACATTATGTGGGCTATTAAGCTATACACTAATAACTGCAACATCTTGCTCATTTGCTAAACATGAGTCCTCCTATAATTTTGCTTTTAAAATTAATGCAAAATTCTGCAGGTGCA
This sequence comes from Geotrypetes seraphini, assembly GCF_902459505.1. Classification (NCBI taxonomy): domain Eukaryota; kingdom Metazoa; phylum Chordata; class Amphibia; order Gymnophiona; family Dermophiidae; genus Geotrypetes; species Geotrypetes seraphini. Next base: position 74,774,041 of record NC_047089.1, on the reverse strand, counting down.
ATTCAAGTGCTGCACGTGAAATTTATCTTAGAAAAATAAACATAAATAGAATTGATGCTGCATTCATATTTTTGTCCATAGAATCAGCATCTGTTCTGGAGTTGGCAATTAATGGACGGCAAATCTGTAAATCAAAAGAATGCCAGCTGGCCACAAGCTGTTAACCTAAAATTTATGTTGGCTATTGTATTATGATGTATGCTACGATGAGAAATTTGGATCAAATAAAAGGAAAAATCTGACTCGGGTTATTTGATGCAGAGTAAAAAGGAAACAGTTATGGAAATTATATATTCCAAGGGGAACTTATAATAAAAAGGTGATTTATAATAGATTCAGAATTGCCAAAAATAATTAAGTTAAAAAATATGCATATCACTGCAGATGTAACAGTAGTAGTGGTATTAGAATAAAGTTATGTTCCTTTCCCTGTTATTTTTATTTCATATAAGTCATTTTTACATGTGTAAAAGTGCTTTTATACGATCTCAGGGGTTATGCATATTAAAAGTACATATGGGAGAATTCTATAAATGGCGCTCAAACTTTGTCACTGGAAAAATCTGTGATAAGTGTTATTCTATAAAGGACATATGCCTTTTATAAAATAGCACTTAGGGCTTCTTTTACTAAGGTGTGCTAGTGTTTTTAGTGCATGCAGGATTTTAGCACATGCTAAACTCATGCTACACTTCTAGAACTAACACCAGCTCAATGCTGGTGTTAAGGTCTAGTACACACAGCAATTTAGCGCGTGCTATTCCGCACGTTAAGACCCTAACACACCTTTGTAAAAGGAGCCCTTAGTGTGCATTCCCTTGCCAAACCCTGGGCATCAGATTTATGCCAGCTGAAACTTGGTGTAAATCCCTCACATTCTATAACACTGCACCTGACTATTTGGAACATCACTGACCCACCCATGCTTCTCCCATGGACTCAACTCTTTTGGGTTAAACACAATGGGGTTGATTGTTTAAGTGGTGCCTGCCGTATGTCAATCACCATCAGGTACCACTTCCAGAATTGCGGCTTGATAGAACCCTAGGTGCCAGGGTTTCACAGGCCTACATTTCCAGAGCCTAGGGTCCCGTCAGAATCGCAGCCAGTGGAGCATAGTGACACTGAAGTCTGGCACAGCCTCTAACAATGTCTACTTCTGGGCTTCAGTGTCACTATGCACCACTAGCCATCAGGGACCTAGGTGCCAGTCCTGGAGGCCATATAGCAGTACGTTTTTTGGGGTAATTATTTTTTTATTGGTTTTAAATGACACAGTCAATGACCACGTCATTTAGCACCAATTAAAACAACTAAGTTAGGTGGCGGTAAGATGCCTACCGCCACCTAACTTTCAGCATCCCAATGGGAATCCAGGCCTATGGGATTTTGACACCTATATTTATAGAATAACACAGCCAGATGTGCACTCAAAAGTTAACTGGTGCCAATTAACATCAATAATTGTTATTAACCTTAATTATTGCTCATGAATGGCTCATTATCCAATTAAATTGTGTGCACATCTTGAGCATTAGGCCCCTCCCACTGCATCCCAAAATGCATTGGGAAGTAGAAGGCTTGTCATTCTGAAGAGGCAGCCCTATCAGTAGGAGGGAGTAGGCTTCCATTCTGCTGATTTTCCATCAGAAGGTACGTGTTGAGTGATGTTACGGGGTGCCAGATGATGTTTGGGGGTGTCAGGTGATATTGGGTAATATCAAGGGGATGTCAGGTGATGGGATGTTAAGTGATATCAAAGGATGTCAGTGGATGTTGGTAAAGGGGTATAGGGCTCTAAGGACAGCGGCTCTTTGAAGAGGGGGGCTAAGGGGAGATTGGTGGGTTTGAGGGAAGGAGAGAGGAATTGTGGTTCTCCCTGCTGGTTCAGCTGCTCCTGGCAGGGAAATTCCCTGTGTTCATATGACTATTGCTTGGGGATGTTTTTTTTCATGAGTTACCTTCACTGGTTCTAGTACTACCTCAATTCTTTTTTTTTCTTGAGTATCACAATGCTCTAATGGAGAAAAAGAATTATGTAGGGGCAACATTTGTGAGGGTAAATATTTCTGTGTTACATGCTGCAGTCTACCTGAACGTGCTGCAACCCATTTATTCCTGGTTTGTTTTATTCTTCAAGACAGTGGTGATAAATTGGTTTGATTATGTGGTGTGATCATAGCTGCTTTAATTGCATCCAAATCCTGCTTAAGTTTACAGAGTTCCTCTTTAATATTAGCAAGCTGAAGACAGATGGGAAAGCCTTAAGCCTCCAGGTGGTGTGCCTTGGAACTAAAGCACCATAGTGACTGCACTGAATAAGAGTCATTTTGATTGGCTGGAATGGGGATTGACTTAGTACTCTTTTTTAATTATTATTTCTTTATTAAAGTTTCAAATTTTCCAAAATAAATTACTAAATATTAGCAGTACAATATAAAAAAAAATACAACAAAAGTTATGAATTAAAAATAAAAGGAAATAAATAATTTTTTTGCACTCTTAGTCCTCAATTACATAGGGGTCCTTTTACTAAGGTGCGCTAGCCGTTTTAAAGTACGCTAAACACTAATTTGTCCATAGACTATAATGGATGCGTTAGCATTTAGCATGCATTAATATTTAGCGTACGCTAAAATGGCTAGCGTGCCTTACTAAAAGAACTCCATGAGAGGCGGTGATACCAATAACGTAGATTACATCACTTAAATTTTAAAGAAAAAAAGATGGTTATCTCTGCTTAATAGTCAAGCTTTCCTCTTACGAAGTATGTGCCTGCAAATCTAAGGGGGTACTAGCAGAAACAACAAATTTACCAACTATAAATTTAGCTAACTGTGAGGCTTCAAAAAATACATATTTAACACCTTGAAGATTAATCATATATTTACAAGGATATCTAAGAATAAAAGTAGCCCCTATTTTAAGACCTGGCGGTCGCAAAAGTAAAAATTGTTCCTCTTCTTCTGGGTAGTTCTTGACACATCCGGATACATTCTAATTTTTTGATTCATAAACATTTTATCCTGATGTTTAAAGAACATTTTCAAAAAACATTCTCTATCTGAATCCAATGCCAACTGAACGAACAGTGTAGCCGAAGCCACCACTTCTGCCTCTGTTTTTTTCCAATAGGTTTGTTAAATCCAAACTGTCCATTGAGAGACCTTGCTGATCCTTCACAGATTTCTTTTTTTCAAGAGGTAAATAGTAAATTTTAGATATTGATTGGTAAGAGACTTCTGGTACTTTTAAAACCTCTGACAAATATCTCTTGAATATATCAAGAGCTGTAATAGAATATACTCTATGGAAATTAATTAGTCTGAGGTTTTATCATCTAGAAACATTTTCCAATACCTCCAGTTTAAAATTAACATTGCCACTGTCTCTCATCATAAGTTGGCATTGGTTTTGCAAAGTCTCAATTTTAATCTCTTGTTCTTGATAATTAGACTCCAACTTTTCTACTTTATCTTTTAATTTCAATGTTTCTGTTAATAATCCAGTACAATGCGAGGTTAAAGTTTGTATCTGTATCCCCAGAGAAGTTTGTAATGAGTAAATAACTTCCCATATAGAGTCCAAATCAATAATTGAAATCTTTTTCAAGGGAGTGACCAAAAGGTATAGAACCTAAATTACTTAGGGTTCCTTTTAATAAGCTGCAATAGCGGTTTTAGCACATGCTAAATTGCCGTGCATGCTAGACGCTAATGCCAGCATTGAGCTGGCGTTAGTTCTAGCCACATAGCGTGGGTTTAGCGTGCGGGCAATTATGCACATGATAAAAATGCTATCGCAGCTTAGTAAAAGGAGCCCTTAGTTTCACAATACCTGTAAACAAATCCATTGTAAGTGGATCCTGTGTTCCCCCTTCTGTCTTCAAGGCACTTCCGGATCGCAGCTGAGCTGGTAATTCAACCTGTGATTTTTGTGCCGCAGAGTCATCTCTCTCCCCACAGTCTACAGGTTGGGCTGCATCACTCTTCTCTCTACCTGCGCTATGAGATAGTGGTTGTACCGGACCTCTTTGTTCCTACAATGAAAAGCTGACTGCCTTGAGAGAGGTTCTGGAGTCCAGCCGAGGACTTTTCTTCCAGATTTCTTCTAGTCCCACGCTCTACATATGCATCCATTGGACCAGGTAATCGCTGAGTTGACCCGGGTTTAACAGGGAAAACCTGGGTCTTTGCTTTCCTTTTTACCATCAATATACAGGAAATGTTTCAGTGGCATCTTGTTGAACGCCTTCAGGCAGCCATCTTAATCATGTTCCGCCTTGACTTAGTACTCTTGACTATCAGGATATCTATATGAGTAGCAAACCCTAGATTGGGGTGTGGGAATAATGACTGGGACTGTAAGTCCCTGTGAATCACCAAGTTCCTTGTCAATAGTTCTATAGGAAGGGCTAGCAATTGAAACACTATGATACAAATTATTCTGGAATCTATCTTTTCTCCTTTTTTAGAAATTCATTATCTCAAGAAAGATATAGTAGCACTAGAAAAGGTTCAAAGAAGAGCAACCAAGATGATAAAGGGGATGGAACTCCTCTTATATGAGGAAATACTAAAAAGGTTAGGGCTCTTCAGCTTGGAAAAAAAGACAGCTGAGGGGAGATATTATTGAAGTCTACAAAATCCTGAGTGGAGTAAAATGGGTACAAGTGGATCAATTTTTTCACTCCATCAAAAATTACAAAGACTAGGGAACACTTGATAAAGTTACAGGGAAATGCTTTTAAAACCAATAAGAGGAAATATTTTTTCACTCAGAGAATAGTTAAGCTCTGGAATGCATTGCCCGGAGGTTGTGTTAAGAGTGAATAGCCTAGCTGGCTTTAAGAAAAGTCTGTTACTGAGACAGATATGGGGGAAGCCACTACTTGCCCTGGATCGATAGCATGGAATGTTGTTACTCCTTCAGTTTTTGCCAGGTACTAGGGACCTGGATTGGCCACCATGAGAACAGGCTACTGGGCTTGATAGACGATTTGTCTGACCCAGTAAGGCTATTCTTATGTTTCCCAATAAATCTAACTGTAGGATGTCTGGAACAACCGCAGTAACATTATGACATTATTGTCTAATAACATATATAGTGTAAACATCTGACAGGCCGAATAATCAAACCTTTTGCTCCATCTAACCTAGACATCTTGCAGGTTATATAATCAAATCTCCTAAACATCTGGAAGAATGGGTTTTAGACAGCACTATCACAAACATTTAAGGCTCCTTTTACGAAGCCGCTTTAGCGTCTTTATTGCACGTACCTTTTTAGCACGCGCTAACCCCTGCGCTAGCCGAAAAACTACACCTGCTCAAGAGGAGGCAGTATCGGCTAGCGCGGCCAGAAAATTAGCGTGCACTATTACGTGCATTAAACCGCTAACACAGCTTCGTAAAAGGAGCTCTTTGTTATTTCATTTTAAAATTTATCTTTCTTCCTACACATCTTTTCAGTTATGACCGTTGAATTCTAGATGTCTACCTCTATAAATCTGAAATTGAACTTAGACGTCCTCTCGAAAAATGCTCTTCATGTCTTCCCCCACCCTAATGTATGCACTAGGGACTTTCTGCCCAATATTCAGCACTATTTAACTGCCATTTAATTTTTGGGTTTGCCACCGACCACAGGTCTGCCTCCTGTGTTCTGAATATCTGCCCACTGTTTTTTGCTGAGTTCACAATTATGGCACTCACTTTCCCAAGATATTTGTTCAGAGTCCTCTTTCTCAAAGTTTAAGGAACTAGTAACATCTTGGTTATTTCATTTAGCCTCTAATTAATACTTCTCCCCTGCTGTTTATCCTACCATCATAACTCCCCATCCTCTTCTATTGTTTATTCCATCATCTTCATCTAATGGTTAATGCAGCAGTTTGAGAATGTGGAGAACTTAGTTTGATTCTCACTATAGCTCCTTTTGATTCTGGGCAAGTCACTTAACCCTTCTTTGCCCAGATACAAAATAAGTACCTGTGTGTAATATATAAACCACTTTGAGTATAACCACAGAAAGGCAATATATCTCTTTCCTCTTTCTTCATTTCCTTTTGCCAAGTTCTTCTCCCTTCTTTTGTTTTTTTTTTTTGTTTCTTCCTTTTCTACTTTTTCGGGTTTCAAAAATTGTGAAGTGCTCTGCAGCCATTCTTGCGCAATCACTGCAATGACACATCCATGTAAATTAATTAATTAAATACTGGGCTCTATCTTTGAAGGTAAGCTAGAGCGCTATGATTGTGGCAGTCACATAAGGAAATAGTAAACATTATATCATTTCCTCTACCAGAACCTCCCCAACCCTGAGGTGTCCTGTCTGCCTAAATTAGATTGTAAGCTCGTCTGAGCTGGGACTGTCTATTATATGTTAAATGTACAATACTACACTTCTCCCTCGTTATTTGTGTGGGATACGGGCAGAGCCGGATCGCGAATGGTGAAAAACCGTGATTATCCGGCTCTGACCCACCCCCACCTCCCTGCTGCCTTCCCGGCCTTACCTGGTGGTCTAGAGGGCTTTCGGGGCAGGAGCAATCTTCCTACGCTCCTGCCCCATGCAGATCGCCATGAGGAAATGGCTGCTGTGAGTTCCCGTAGTCTCTCGAAACTACGATGGGAACTCCCTACAGCCATTTCCTCATGGTGATCTGCACGGGGCAGGAGCGTACGAAAATTGCTCCTGCCCCGAAAGCCCTCTAGACCACCAGGTAAGGCCGGGAAGGTGGAAGGGAGGTAAAAAATATGTTTTTTTAATTTTCCCCCTCCCCAGAAAAAAATCACGATTATGTGAAATCGCGAGTGCAGAAACCGCGAATGGGGAGGGGGAAGTGTATAGAAATGATAAATAGTTGTAGTCGTAGCTTGCACTATCATCTGCATCTTTCAACAATTGTGAAACTTTAAATTTTAAAAAAGTGAATTACTGCTCTCGATCAGAATTGTGATAAAGCAGAGATTAATATCAGTATAACTATGAATAAATGACAAATGAGTGTGCATAGAAAGACTTCGTGATTTAGACATTATTAGAAAGAATTCCTCTGAGCTACAGATAGCCTGCACTGCCTTGTATGCAATCTGTTCAGCAATTTTAAAACATTTTAATCACAGAATTGTGAAATTAAGTTTCTCCTTATTCCTATTTCTAAGAGATTGACATCTAGAGCAGGGGTCTCAAAGTCCCTCCTTGAGGGCCGCAATCCAGTCAGGTTTTCAGGATTTTCCCAATGAATATGCATGAGATCTATGTGCATGCACTGATTTCAATGCATATTCATTGGGGAAATCCTGAAAACCTAACTGGATTGCGGCCCTCAAGGAGGGACTTTGAGATCCCTGATCTAGAGCATACCATTAGCTTGATTTGTGAAGGCATGAGTTACTAGGACTATTGGAAAAGACAAATTGTCCTTATCACCTGACATCTGCTATGTAATAATATTGAGTCACTATAATAAAGAAATATTTGTACCTTTCATCTTATAAAGACTTCTAAAACACATACCAGCCGATATTCAAAGTGAATTAACTGGGCGTGAAAGACTGTCAAGCGATTAACATAACATAACAAATCTTTTATATACCGCCTCTTCCTCGCAGTTCTGTGCGGTTCACAATTCCAAGATACTGCACATTTGCAGCGAAATACAATTCAGCCTATTTAGGTACTTTTCCGCTTAAGTTGGTCTTTAATGATTTCCTAAAGCTTAAATATGAGTCAAATGGTAGAATCAATGTGCCAAAATTACCTCACTTGTAACTTGTATGCAGTCATTATCAGTAGCACTTAACCAGATAGAAGTGGAAGTTGGCTTCGTTGGAGATATTCCAGGGCTGTTTCAGGGCCGAAGTCCAGTTAGCTGTCCAATGTTTAGTACATAAATAGATGTCCTATTTTCATGACTAAGTCTGAATATTAATAAACCCGGAACATCAATGCCGATACCCACAAAGGACCTAGTACTGAATTTCTAGTTTTAACATCAGCGGTGGTTTAAAAAAAAACAAAAGAAAAACAGTCATTGGCTGAACATCTGGGGGATAGGGTCCAATATCCAGACCATAGTGATAAGCAACTTGTAAGCTGTTCACAGGCATAGGCTGAACTAATCCTGGAGAATTTACTGACCAGCTTGCTGTCTTCAATTTACAGATAAATTGTTGCTCAGTGTTGCTTCTCTGTCATCACATCTGACATGAGGAGTATTGCTCCTCAATATTTTAAGTAGAAGGGACTATATTTGGAACCCATTTACTATGGATGTTTGTCAAACTACCTCTGTTATACAATCTGGAAGGCAGCATAGGATGCATTTATTTATGAAAGCTGTTCCATCCTGTTGATATACTTCTTTCAGGATTGCATCTTTCACTGCCTTGTCCTGTTTATTTTGTACTTATTTATGTATTCAACCTGTTTTGCTTTAATTTTTTATTGTGCATGTTCTACTGTAACCTACCTAGAATGGCGGGATAATGCAGGATAGAATATTTATACTTTATAAATAAATAAATAAATAAAACTTCAGAAACTGAGTTACATGTGTATCTGTGGCTATTAGATGCTAACATTTTTGTCAGGTTTTTTCTGCATAATGGAGCTCTTCGATATCTTTGATCATTTTTGTTACCTTTCTCTGTACCTTTCCTAATTCTACTCTATCTTTTTTGAGATGAGTAATGCTGGCCTATTCACTGGATGGACCAGAGGGCCACCTATGGTGGCACATTTTAGAGGGGGTGGCAGGACACTGGTACTTGGTCTTCAAGTTTTCTTTTCCTTCCCTCCTTCCCTCCACACATCATGACTTACCTATGGTGGTGATATGGAAGTCAGCAGCCATAGAAAATGTGTGGTGGTTGGCATGGGGTCTCGAGCATCCACAAATGCTCAAGCCATGCTAGATCCCAACCCCTCTGAAACACCATGTTTTGAGGGGGTGGGGGGCCTTCAGGGCTTGAACAAGTACAGATGCTCAAAGCCCTATCCTAGCCATATTACATCTTCTATAGCCATCAACTGCCATTTATTTAGCTCCTGAAGGAAAGGAGTTGAGGAAGGGAAGAAAGGAATGAGAGGCTATGGTTTCTTTCTCCCCTCTTCTTTACTATCGTCCCTCTTTCTGTTATCACCTTTATTCTCATGAGCTATTAAAGCAAATAGATCAATATATTTACTGCACAAAATGTTTTTGTCTCCACTTAACCAAAATAAAGCAGTCCCATGGGGCAATAATGCACAATGTATGACCAGCCCTTGACAACCCCCCTCCTTCCCCACCCTCCCCGCAGACCTTTCTGCTATAGAATCTACATCCTCTGGAGCTGGAATTGTGTTATTAACTCCCACATCAGAATCAGAGGAGGATGAGGGAGAAGAATCAGAGGAATCCCAAGAGTTCAAAGCCGAAACTCTCATAGGATCATTCTCAACACCCTAACGCTGCCAGTTCTCAATCTGCATGTCCTTCACAACATGCCTTAAACTCCTTAAAACCTTCTTACTCTGCAAGATTTTCTTCAAACTCCTCATTTGTAAACCCTTACCTGACCACATGGATGCTATACCTCGAACCCCTTCCCCACATTTCCTATAAGCATCACTTCGCATTTGTCCACATTAAATTTTATAGGGTTCCGTACTCTTAAAAGGTCACCTGCATTTTCTCTAAAACAAAACAGCTTTGAATAATTTTGTAACATATGCAAATGTGAGCATTCGTTTGTTGCTTCTTTTTCAAGATCATTTATAAATATATTATTTATTTAAAGAACTTATTATCCACTTATCTCTTAAGCGGTTTACAAGTAGAGGTCAAATTTTACCATATATTTTCCAACACATTATAAACATCAATCAGCTTTGTTTACATTACTCAACAAAAAATTGTAGCCATTCTCAAACATTTTATTGGATGTCAGAGGGGCAGCTAAAAGCTAAGATGAAAAAATGAGCCTTAAATATTTTTTCAAATAGCAGTACATATTGCTACAGACAGACCATTTCAAATCACCGGACCTGCAATTGAAAAACAAGACTTTCTTGTGGAGGCATACTTAACTTTGTCTCTTATTTTTGCATCTAACAACATCCTATTTTCTGATCTCAAAACTCTATTAGGTTTATATATTTTCAAGCATTTGGTCAGCTATATCACTAGATGGATTATTTTCAAAATCTTAAACTGTACCCGATGATAGATTGGCAACCAATGTAATTTCTTTAAAACTGGTGTAATATGTTCATACTGTGCTGCTCCCGTTAAGACTCGTGCAGCAGAATTTTGTATAATCTGTAATGCTTTTAAGCGGGTGGATGGAAGACCCAGATAAATGTCATTACAGTAATCAAGCTTTGAGAGCATTAGTGTCTGTAAAGCTTTTCTGAAATCCCAACCTGATAAGATTTTTTTCAATTGGAGCAACATTCTGATTGCGAAGTATGCACTTTGCAATACTTTAGTTATCTGAGACTTAATAGATAATTTTGCATGGAGGATTTCCCCCGGCATTTTGATCTCTTCACTAACGGTAATCAGATGATCATTTACAAGAATGCAACTAGGCCAAAGATGTTCCTGATGCTCACCTATAATCATTATTTCAGCTTTGTTTTTTTTTTCATTTAGCCGTAATTATCAAACATGCATCTATTCCAGGTGGGGGGAGGGGTCCTGGTGGGGGTATGGGGTAGGTGCAAATTTTGGGGAAGTGGAAGGTTGTCGGTATCTCGATTGTCTGGTTAGGCAGCAGTTGGCAGCCTACAATCGGGACACCATTTATAAAATCCGGGCCTTGGTCTTTGTCTAACCCCTCTTTCTTAAGCACTGGTTTGACAGTACTGACTTTACCACTCTCAGGAAAGATTCCAGCAGTAAAGGATTTATTTACCAGTCGAGTCATGAAAGAAGCATTTCCTCAGCGATTTGACTCAAGATGCTTGAGGAACATGGCTCGTTACAAGCCCTAGTTACAGTAAGATGCAGATTACTCTTGCAATCTCTGAGGTAGAAATATCTTGAAATTTATCCCATATCACTGCATTCTCTGATACCGGAATCTTCATCTCTCTTTTATCTTATTTCTTTCCCCCATACCCATTTAATTTTTTCTCCAAGAAATCTGCAAAATTCTTTGCGGGAGGATCAATATCTCCTTCTTCTCTCCATCTATTCTCGGTTAATCATCTCACAATATTATACAATTTTCTAGCATGATTTGTAGCTGATCTACCGTAATCCTGAATGTATACACTTTTCATTTTCACATAATTGCAAATACTCTTTTAGCTGTATCTCATAACTCTCGTAATTATCTATGTCTCTAGATTTCCTCCAGTGTCTCTCTGCTTGTCTAACTTCCTATTTAACCTTAAGTACAGGAGGGGAATGCCATCTCAAAAACTCAAATCTGAGTACATTGTCATACAACTTTTTCAGGGCTACAATGTCCAAAGCTGCCGTTAAGTAGGTATTCCAAACACGGACAACATTTTTAATATCACATTCCAGATCCCAACGTAAATTAGAATTCCATACATTCCAAAGGTCTCCTTCTTGGAAATGCAGTCTTACTTTTTTCCGTGTAGGGCTTCGAGCAGTGGAATATTCTGAATTATTTACTAAAATCTGTATAGTAAATAAGTGATGATCTGACCACATAGGACCGATCCAGGCAGGTCCAAAGAATTCTGGAAGTTAAAATATGCAGATGGGGGCGATTGGAGGAATGCCCCCATCTGCCGGCACGGATCACCGTTGTGCGATCCCCGCGCATGCGCAGATCATCTGTAGATGGTCTGTGCATGCCCGTCCAAGCCGCAACCTTTTTTTAAAAAAATTTAAACTTTACTTATTTTTTTGACAAGTTTTTAGCCCTGCAAGTCCGTGGTTTTAACTCGCTTTAAACCCGCGGGTTAAAACCATGGGTTAGCAGGGCAGAGAAGGGCAGGAGTTTATACTGCATAAGATAAGACTTTTCACAGCTACAGGGAGTCATGAGATTATGCTAAATGAAGCATTGCGGGACAGAGCAGGGCAGCATTCGTGAGACACGGAGCAGAGCAGGACAGCATTTGGGAGACACGGGGCAGAGCAGGAAGGCATTTGGGGTGAGGCAGGAGAGAAAAGATCTGGGCATAGCAGAAGAGATTGTAGAGCAGGGCAGAGAGCAGGGTCGGAAAGACGTTTTTGACAGGTCCCCAGCAGTTGCTTCATCAGTTGATTGGCCAGCCCAGTTGGATGTGAAATTTTATGTTGTGAATCGTATCCCTGCCTACTTTGCATGCGTTTCACCTCATTTGCATGCATGGATCAGAGGATTATCAGCAGAGAGGTAAGTGAATCGGGACAGAGGGAAATTTGGTCACTAAGGGGTCGCAAACCGATCAGTACACGATCGGCTTGCTTTGTGAATCTAGCCCATAATCTCTTCTATATCTAAATTAGAGAGAACTATTTTTTCACATTCCTCAGGTACAAAAATCAAGTCAAGAATATGACCTGCTTGATGAGTTGGGACTTTTAGCACCTGTTTCATTTATATTGATCTTAAAAGTTGTAAAATAGGAAACTACCCTTCTACTAATCATATATTCCCTGGTATCATAGGTAAGTTGAAATTGGTGGCAAGTCAAATACACACAAGACAAAAGCGTGTGGACAAATGCGCAAAGACAAGGGAGTGCAAGACATTTGAGCGAAATTACAATTGCGCGCAAGACAATTGAGCCCAATAACATTTGCGTGCTGTCTTGTACTCACTTATCTTGCACTCACTTGTCTTGCGCTCAGATGTCTTGGCACAGTTATCTTGTGCTCACTTATCTTGTGCTCACTTGTCTTCATGCTCACTTGTCTTTGCGCTCATTTGTCTGCTCCAATTTGTCCACATGCTTATGTCTTGCACGCATCTGACTAAACTTTGAAAAAATTAACTTGTGGACTCAACAAGAATACTAGAACAACAGAACAATCGTTCATTATCATGATAGGTGGTTCCAGTGATAAGCCAACTATTTTTTAGTACTAACCCTTCATAATAGTATCCATTCTTTTCAATTCTAGCCATTTTATTAAAAAAACACAATCTCACCTCCTCCCCTCTTATGTTCTCTACATACCCAGTCCCAGGAATAACCAGGAGGACAGCATTATTTCAACAATCCTACATCTGTTTCCATCAGCCAAGACTGAACAATACCAAACATATCATAATCCTTATCAGTTAACAAATCATGCATTATGGGTAGTTTCTGCTTAATAGCTCTAGCATTAACATATCCTATAGAAAGACACTTTCCTGTAAATATCTCAATCTGCTTCAATAGTCTTTGTTCTGCAAAGGATCGCTTAACCCTATCCTTTGCCAAGATTAGCCTCCATATCTACCATGACCTATCAATACCTCAATCATTTCAGTCTCCATAATGATACAAAATATAAGCAATTAAAAACACACAATATGTACTTTATAGAAACTTATCAGAATTATTAAACAGTTTCTCACTAAGGCAAGCACCTTCGCCTCGTGCCTTAGCCGACATGCCGGACGGCGACATGCCATCAACCATGGTGTTTATCAGCACTCAGCTCAAAAGTCAGCAAAGTGGGCAAAACTAATTCCCAACCCTTCCAAATACACTCTCATGTCAAACTTTGAGTCAGGCTGCACTGAAGAAAACAGCTGATAAGAGTCTCACAGTAGATTTTCAAAGCACCTAACTCAAACATCAGCAAAGTGGGCAGAGCTAACTCCCACATCCTCCCAAATACACACTCAAGTCAAACCATGAGTCAGGCTGCACTGGAAAAAACAGCTGATAACAGTCTCCCGGGCATTCTTTACCTTTCTTCACTCAGCCCTACTTTCTGTTTGCTATTTTGTTAACCAGTTCCCAATCACTAAAAGAGTCTCTTTATCTACTTCTATAGCTCCAGGTCTCTTCTCTGGTATTTTGTTTTTTTTGGTCTTACTCTCCTTTCTTATCTCCTACTGTCTGCAAAATACATTCTCTTTCTCCATCTGTATCTGTCTGCGATTCCTGAGTATGTAAAAATATAATGCCCCTGTTTCGAAGGACTCAGCTGCAGTTTCCCATTTACCACTGGATGTTAAATAGTTCTTTTTCAGGATTTAACACAGTTTTGAGATGATATTTTTTTAAAAATAGCTTTATTTCCTTTACACTGCAGCTTTTGTGGAGGTTATCAGAGGTTCTTTAATATCCCTTGAATACAAAATTTCATGGGGTTTCTACATTAACATGCTATTTGCATTTTGTGAGAGATTTCACCTCTTTTACATAGAGAAGTTTGTGATAAAATCCCATTTGCATTGCTATTTCCATATCACACTTTTATGCTTGTGGAAAATGTATTTGCTGCCATTAAAATGGATTTGTTGCTAGAAACTCCTTTGTAATAACTCCTTTTTGAATCCTACAATAAATGTATCTGTTGTATGAATTGATCCTTAATTGTCCCATTTATCAAATACTATGACAATATTGAGCTACACGATGAGAATTTGATGCCTTTGGCCAAATATTGGAGTCTGAGATAAGTTCATGTCTCTCATTTAGATGTAGATAATAATATAGTATCTATAACGTCATTTAAATTATTACTATTACACAGATGGTGAGGATGCCAGGCCTTTCCTAGCCCAATGTATTTCAGGACAGATGACATCAAGGAGATAAGTGCACTTGAAACATTTCTCTTGCTTAGTTCATTTTTATATCCCCTCCCCCCCTTTTTTTTTTTTTTTTTACGAAGCTGTTAGGCTTTTTTATCGCCGGCCAAGGCTGTATTAGCTCTGAAACTTATAGGAATTCTATCAGCGTTGGAGTTAATACCACCATGGTCACCATAAACCCTCAAATACAGAGCTGTCTATGCATTCACATTCACCTTTTACATATGTGCAATCCCATCTCCACACTCCACCCATGCTTTCCCACCCCACAATTCCCACCCACATCCACCCCTCCCCCATGCAACCATCCACTACATAAGCAAAAACATTTTGAATTACCATTTTGAAAATTCTTCCCCCCCTAACATTTAATACAACTGAAGTTGTTATATAAGCTCAGCCTTCAAATCTTTTTCGGAAATATGGCTTGATCAGTCAAAAGAAAACCGTTTTATTTTTATGGCAATCTTTTGAAGAAACATTGTTAAAAATTATTTTGCTTAACAAAGCTGGTATTCTAGATAGCACTGAGAACTGAATATGTATCTTGTAAACATGTATTTAACAAAATCTATTCAAAAAAGCATACCTTATTATTAAATGTTATTACTAACATCTATTTGCCCTCTATATGAAATCGTAAAATCATCTGTAAATAAAACAAGAAATGTATAACTTCATATGCCCTGATATGAGAGTTAGTTGTTCTTTTTTTTTGCTTTTCCAGACTGTAATGGTGGCAGTGGCCTTTGCCAGCTCTATCCTATACCCTCTCCCATTATAAGCATATCCATCTAAATCAGTTTTTTTACCTGCCAGGCAATGGGTATAATGTGTAGATGTCACTGGTACTCTCGGTACTGTATTGTCATCTTCAAGTTCATGTTTTCAAAGATAGTAGAAGTCAATGTTTGCCATGAAAACTGATATGAACTCCAGGGTAAGCAATATTTTCAGACTCAATAATCACTAACAAGAAAAGGCTTTTTTTTTAAATCAGATTTTCCTTTCCTAACATTCTGATTAGCTGCTCCAGCAGCACGGCATTCAAAGAGATCTAATTAGTCTATGGCTTCTATACTCTATCATGTTTCCTGACTTTCCTAATACATAACTACATCAACAGGATGGTCCCTAAAGCAATGGTCTTTATTAAAAAAAAACAAAAAAAACCAGGAAGGATGGAGAATCAAATCATTGGACTTATGAGAAAGTATGTATGTGCTACAATGGTGTACTTCTCAGACCTGCCGTTCCCTAAGAGACTGACAAACCATTAAAACCAGGTGAATAACAGTAAAAAAAAGTGAATAGAAATACTGTTTATCTTTATTTAGCAAACTTCACTTACTGCTTCCTATTATTATGCAGCTAACAATTTATAATACAACAATCAGCCCCACAACCCCAATTATAATTGCCACAGTACAAAAGGGAAACCATCCTTCTGATTAAAAGATCCCCTTACTCCCAACACCCCTAAACCACCTACCATACTTTCTCTTGACATCCCCAGTTCAGAATGCACTAAAATGGTTCACCTGACTCAACCTTGAAATGCTCATAAAAACAACCCAACCTTCGATTTCTTGCACCGCCAAGGGTAGCTTAATTGACCACACAAATTCCTTGAGAGAGCATGCCACCACTCTGAACGTTAATAGCTAAATAATGCAGTCCACATGGTTTAGCAAAACATCTTTGCATTCAGCTCCAAAAATTCTTCCTAGGATGACCTTAAGGGCTATGGAAATGAATGTGGGGGAAAACAACTGACCCCAAACTAGGGCATGATGCATAAGGCTGACATATTCTGGCTTTGACCAGCAACCAGTGCAGGACCATCAGCAACAGAAACATATGCTGCCATTTAACAGCTCCAGTTGGGAACATCACATCTGTATTCCACATCAGTTAGATCCTACTGAGATTACCCTGAGGAAGACCCAAGCATATAGGGGTCCTTTTACAAAGGAGCGGTAGCGGTTTAATGTGCGGAATACCGTATGTTAAACTGCCTGCCGCGCTAGTACCTAATGCCCTCATTGACGAGGCATTAGGATTTTAGGCTGCCGTGGGGGTTAGCGCGTGATGAAATGTCCGACACGTTAACCCCCATAGCGCACCTTGATAGAAGGAGCCCATAGATTCAGCATATAGATTAAGCATAAGTAGCCAAGACATTGTTGCCTCCCCAACTTGGGTAGTCATTTACTCCCTAATTCTATAAATGATGCTCAAAATTCTGCACGCAAATTTGGGCATGTGCACAATTTGCCAAATGAGCCAAATAGTGTTGATAATTGGGTATAAATAATCAATTATCAGTGCTAGTTTGCATTAATTTAAATTTACACACTGATCTTTAGGCATTGGGATCCGCAGATACATTTCACATATGGACCCAAAAAGTGGATATGGCCTTGGGAAGAGCATGGGAAGATCAGGGTCATTCCTAGAATTGCTGTGAAAGGGTAGCTTTAGAAAATTACTAAAGACGCAGCTATTTGTTGATGCCTTTTTTTAGGTATTTCTGACAAAGTTGATGAACTAACCATGACTTTTTTTACCCACATTATGGTATCTCTTGGAAGATTGTTTTTATGTTTATTTTATCGTATGTTTTTGTTTTTCCTATTTGTTCATTTTAAATTCTGTGTATGTAAACTCTGTAAACTGTTTAGTTTTAAACGGTATATAAATTTTTAAAATAATTAAATAAAATAAAGTAGGGGTAGTGTGTAACCATAATATTGCCATTTAAGTTTCATGTTTTTATTAGGCTTTAAATACTGTCTATCACAATAACCTCTACTTAGTGTACAGTATAAATAAAATATAATAGAACATGATTATTGTGAAAAGAAAAAAAATAGGATGGGAAACATAGTTATACAATATTGATTAGATAGCTAAGACAAAGATAAAAAACAAAGAATATGTATCTCAGCCCTAGATGTTCTGTTCCTAGAGGAACTATCCTTAGGAGCTAAAATATTTCTCATTGAAATATGTTTTTAAGCCTATTTTGAATCTTTCAAAGGAAGGTTCAAGATGTAGCTACTTAGACATATTGTTTCATAATGATGGTCTCACAACATGGAAAAAGGAATTACAAATAGATTCATGTGCTTGTCAAGAAGGTACCATTAGAAGCTGTTGATCCATAGACTTTAGGACTTATCCTGGGATGTAAGGGATAAAATGTTTAGCTAAAATAGTGGAAAGTCACTATTATGTACTTTATGGATAAATGTTCATAAATATCCAGTAACTTAAATGGAATTCTGTAGGAAATCAATAGCCAGTGTTCCTCTTTGAGTCAGTGTTAAATGGCCCTTTGTTTTGTAATTTTTACTAATGTTTTGAATTAATTGCATGCACCTGAGATCTTGGTGGCAGAGGCCTTGAGAAGGGGAATTGCAGTAGTCAAAATGACTGTATATAAAGATTTGAGATCCAAGCAAGATCACAAGAGGATTGAGCCACATCCATTTTATCATTTTCATTATCCTTCTCTGTACCATTTCTAGTTCAGTTATATATTTTTGATAGTAAGTGACTGGAATTTCACACAGTAATTAAGATGCAGTCATACCATGGAGTAATGCAGAGGCATGATAATATCCTCATTTTTATTTTCCATTTCTTTCCTAATAATTCCTAATATTCTATTTGCTGTCTTAACCACCACTGCACATGGAGTAGAGGGTTTCACGGTATTAACAATGATGACACCTGCATCTTTTTCTGGTTGGTGACTCCTAATGTGGAATCTTGCATCACATAGCTACAGTTGAGTTTGTCCTTTCCTACATGCAACGCCTTGCACTTGCACACATTTAAATATCATCTACCATTTGGTATGCCCAATCTTCCAGTCTCGTAAGGTCCTCCTGCAATTTTTCACAACCCTCTTGTGATTTAACAACTTTGAATAATATTGTGTCATCAGCTAATTTAATTACCTTACTAATTATTCCCATTTGTAGATCATTTATAAATATGTTAAAAAGCAGTGGTCCCAGCACAGAGCCCTGGGGAACCTCATTATCTAAGCATACATCTGAAATATCCTTTTAAGAAATAAAAATTGTGAAAACTGGTAACTCGTTTCAGACCACAGTATATAGAAAAGAGACATACAGAAACACTATTTTGGAGTTTGACAGTTGTCATCTTTTCCCCTTGAAGAAAAGTTTGTCTGTCTCACAGTTCTTACGTTATAGAAGAATTTGCTTGGCTGTACAGAAGTTTAAACATCAAGCACACTTTTTGAAATCTAATTTACTCTAATGTGGAAACCCTGAAAGGTTGTTAAATCAGGCACAGATGCATACAAGATTTGTTAATAGAGATCTCTTGTTCCAACCACAGAGGACTTCAGAAAATGAGTGGACACCCACATGTGTTTTAAGGTTTTATGCTGGCACTGGTGATGTGTCTATTTTACGTAGGCACTAGCATATTGTTCATTTGAATAATGTGTTTGCCTTTAAGCCTTTGAGGATTGCATATAGTCGGCTGCCCAATCTTAAACAGGTATTATGCCCTTCTGATTCCAGTCTTAGGATCCAAGACTGTTTTGAGGGTACACATATGTGCTGTAAAAGGTGTAAAACCTATGATAATACAAGAAAGACAGAAAAGATGACCTATGGTGCTCAATTCCTTTATTATGATCAAGACTCAACATGTACGTGTTTTGACCATAATGGCATACCTCAGAAGTAACTTTTATAAAAGCATAAAATAACTTTATAAAAGTATAAAAACCTTTCTCTCTCTGCTTTAGGTATGTGACTAACTGGAGTCTTAGGCCACTCCAAGTGCATCCCAGGATGCACTGGGAAGGGGAAAGCTAGCTATTCTGAAGAGGCGGGCCTGCTGGCCGGAGGGATTAGGCATCCCTCCAACCAGCCTTGCTTATAAAGGTCCAGGACGGGGGTCCGGGTGGGTTTTGGGGGTTGGGGGCTCAGGGTTTCGGAGAGTAGGAGGTCATGTGTTCGGGGGAGTGCTGGCAGGAGGAAATGGACATCTCTCCTGCTGGGAATGTTGGGGGGGGCAGCAGGAGGGAGTGGGCATTCCTCCTGCCAGGGATTGTTTTGGGGTTTGTGGCAGGAGGGATTGTTTCAGTGGTTCTGGCAGGAGAGTAACAGTGTGTGTGGGAGATCATGGGTGGCGGTGGGAGGGAGTGGGCATCCTTTCTGCTGGCCATCTTGCGGTGGGGTTCAGGGGTTCCCTGCTGCCTGCCTCAGGTTGGTTTTTTTAGAAAACATGCATCCCAATTGGCTGGTTAGACAGTGGTAGGACACCTACCACCGCTTACATTTGGCCCTCACTGTCTAAATGTTGGTGTCCTTTTGACAGAACTACCCTGTAAATGCTATAGGGAAAGATATAGTAAGTTTAGGACAATAGCAAAAAATAGTAGCACAATTGATTTTTCAATATAGAGGTATTAGCTTTTGTACAACCTTTTTTTTTTGAGAGAAAAAAGGAATAATGTTTCTACCTACAAAAAGAAAACCTACTTAAAAGAAAACCATCAAGGCAGTTGGGTCAAGACAGAGGGCCTGCTCAGATGCTATTGTTTTTTTGCCTTATGTCTAAAAGACTTAAAGTGACTGCCATTGATAAAGTGGCATTGACAGTGGAACAAGAGCACATAGGTCACCTAGATAAATCTTTTGGTTCCTTTTCAGAAACCTTCTACATTTCCTATGCAAAAATCACTGATATAGTTACTGCTGTTGCATGTGTTACTGAGAAGAGGGGACCCGTCAATGACAGGAATTCTATTGCTTGTGGCAGGCTCAAAAAAACAAGATCAGCTAAGTGCTAACCAGCATGTATCACTATACCTAGTAATTCAGCCACATTCAAACACAATGTTATTAAAAGCTAAATGTGTCTTTTCTTTTATCAATTATGTAGGAAAAATGGGATCCTTTAAATCTATGGTACTTTTTTTTTTTTTTACTATAGTACGCTAAGCATATTAATATGTTGGATACTGTGTGGTAACTGCTACCACACATCTGTGTTACGGAATATGCAGTAGTTTAACAGTAACGACATGGTGACTTGCATGTTAAGTGCTTTTTGTGTTAGAGTGTGATATGGTAAGAGAATGTATAAGGGAGAGGAAGAAGCAGCGGCCATTTTGAATCAACATTCAGTGGTCCGATATGTCGGTGTAAAGCTTGCTAAAGTAAGAGAGAGATGGTTTTAGGAAAACCTATATATTTCTTAACACTACTAGCATGAGGAGTGAGTTAATAGATGGATATTAGTATATTAAATGTTTTAGAAATAAACTAAACAGTTCTGTTTTTTAAATAAAGATAATAAGCCTTGAAAAAAACTTCTTTAGGTGAAACATGTTGGCTCCTATTTTCCCTGAAAAGAAACCACAATCAAAAACTAAGTACCTTTGAAATATGCTAGAAGGGTTGTTAAATAAAAATGTTAAATTTAAAAGTAAAGTTTGTAAGTGAAAATTGATAGCGGCTCCAGTGAGGAGGTAGTTCATAAAGCCAAGGGCAGCAAAAACTTGTGAGCCCAGGTGGTACTTCTGAGGAGCTGGGGATTATATATTGGAGGTGAGGAGTTTGAGATATATACTGAGCTTGGAATATATCTTGGTGACAGTTTGATTGGAGATCCTCACAAGAACTTTTACATATAAAAATTGAGTGCCGTTTGGATAAAATGGTAAGAGAATGAGCATGGAGGTGTTAACAGGCACTGGCAAAGTAAGGTGGCGGGAGTAGACTGCCCTGGGTGCTGATGTCACAGGGGCGCTGGTGCCCCCCCCCAGGCACAAACTTCACTCATTAAGCCACTGTAGCCAGGTAGTGCACTTCAATTACCACAGGCTACTGGCTAATGAAGAGTTAATACAACTAGCTCTAATTGCTCCTGAATTAACAGCAGCCAGGTACAGCAAGATGACGGCCACTTTAGCACAGGACCTGAATATGAAAATGCTGGTTCTGCTCCCACTGGTTGCTACATAAAATTTGTTGCTATTGTACCTTAAAGGAGGCCTCTGTTAAGCTGCATTAACTGCACTTTAGTAAAAGTACCCCATATTACATATACGTTTTGTTTAGTTGCTTAAAACATGAACAAATTTTTAACTAAACAAAAGAAAACGAAGAACAAGAGAAGTGGGGAGGAAGACATGAAGGGTGAAAGAAAACAAAGAAAATTGTCTTAGAAGGATGAGTGCTTCTGGTGCATTTAATCCCGGGTGGAAAATATGTGCAAACAGCTCATATACAGAGAGAAGCACCCTCATTTTGAACAGCAAATTCATGATTGAACAGCAAGTGCATGATTTAGGTATCAATGAAAGTGTGAAATGGCTGATTTTCCTCTAATTTTCTGTCCATTTCCCACACATTGAGGGGCCTGCTTGCTAAGGTGTGCTAAGGTTTCATACCTAATGCAAATTGACTGCCAGAGTTAATGTGCATAAGGTGCAGGACTTTTGTGTGAGGGCACTCTCAGCGTTTTCGGAAGGCTGCCATTAATGCACTGTTCAGTTTGCTATTTCCTGTTCACTGCACAGCAGATCCCATATAATGCAGTTATCCACATCTTTCCTGTTGTAGTCAACTGTGTTGCATTATCTGCCATGTTAAGAACTAACGTGTGATAACAATGGGCCTGATATAAAACTGGTGGCGATCAGCATTTTGCTGATCACTGCCAGTATTAAATCTCACAGTTCAATAGTGGGCCTTGTCCAGGCACCAGCATTGAATTTCTGGATTTCCAAGCCAGCAAACATATAGCTCATTAAGTACAATATTCAGCACTTAATCAGTTATTATTCAGTCCTATTTATGCAGTAAACCTGACCAGAAGTGCTGAATATGGAGACTTAACTGGCAAGAGACAACTCTACCCCATGAAATGCCCACGAAATAGCTGTTTTACAGTTCAGTTCAGTTCTAAGAAATGGCACACCAGAGTTAGGCAGTGATAGGTGTCCTACCACCGTCTAACTAACCAATTGGGACACATGTTGTTTTTTTAAAAATTGATATGGCAAACGGTGCCTATATTGAAGGCATCATTTGCATACCCATGGAAGGATCTAGGCACACATAAGGACTTCTGAGGCTGGCATGGGCGTGGTTTACATCGGCAGTGGCCCTAGATGTTCTTAGGTGACCCTAGGCACTTCTGTAAGAGCAAACAGGTGCCTTAAATGTATTTATTCAATTTTCTATACTGTTCTCCCAAGGGAGCTCAGAATTGTTTTACATTAATTTATTCAGGTACTCAAGCATTTTTCCCTGTCTGTCCATATAGGCTCACAATCTAGCTAATATGCCTGGGGCAATGGGGGGATTAAGTGACTTGCCCAGGATCACAAGGAGCAGTGTGAGTTTGAACCCACAACTGCAGGGTGCTGAGGCTGTAGCTTTAACCATTGCTTGAACACAGTACATGAATGGCAGCCTTTCTTGTGAAAATGAAGTTCTTTTGGAATGTATGCTTATTCTAGCCTATTGACCTATTATTTTGGACATTCTGGTGTTTAGCCTATCCGACATCACGTTGCCGTGATGACGTCATGACGCCCGGCTCCTTCGTTTTTTTTGAACGAGCCGGGCGTGTCTCGCAGTCCTTCGTCCATTCTGTGAGGAGCCAGCTGTAATTTTGTCTTGCTAAGAAGCGTGGAGTATTCCGAATTATATGGATCCCCTGAAGTAGCCGTTTTCGGGCGAAACAGAAAGTCTTTTCTGTCGGGACTATGAAGGTTCACATTGTCAGATGAGTGATATTTGATATTTCGGTTTTTCAAAAGTCACGCAGCTTCACGAAGTTCACATGCTTAGAGCTGAGCTGATTGCCACATTCTAGGTGTTTGGGAATGAATTCTCCTTTGTGTTTTGGACAGATCTAATAAGTGATATTTTGAATTATATCAAAAATATTGAAGAAAACGATAAAAGATTGAAAAAATTTTGAAAAAAATCTAATACTTTGAGGTATGAAAGTTATCTATAATTGTACGGAGTTTTTTTTATAAACCCGTGATGATGAGAGCGGCTTAGGGCACTTGTGTAGTCCCGGCTGCTCTCAATTGAGGTTTATTTTTCTCCGTTGCGTTTTATGATTTTGTCTACAGTCTTTTTCTGTCCGTTTTGGTAGGAATGAATCCCTTCTACCTAACATCATTTACAATACGTGTTGAATTGAAGTTGTTTGTGCTTTAACCATTGCAACACACTCTCCCCTGTAACATGCTTGCCTACATTTAAGGCACCTGTTTTAAAAACAGCCGCAGTTCTATAAATGGTGCTGATGCTTGATGGACATGCAAACGGTAGCTGATTTTAGGTGCCTGCTGATACCGGCACCATTTACAGAATCCAGGCCTAACTTGTTACTTTTCAGCAGGACTAATTGGTTAAATGGCACTGAAAACTAGCAGTTAGCCCTGAACAGGTGATTTAACCTACAAGGAACTATTTCTGGTTGGTTAAAATGCTTTGACCAATATCCGTGTTAACTACAAGGCACAGTCTTCACACAAGATATATCCATTACATGCTCTAAAATGGAGTTTTCTATGATAACATGTGCTAATTGCTCTATTAAATAGCTAACAACATGCAACATTAATCTGTTAGTGTGGTACCAAGATGTTAACATGCAGTAATTCTAATAATAGCTAACTCAGCTTATTAATAAGAACCTACGTGCTTTGAATGCTCTGCCAGTTTGATTGGCTAATGTCCCAAATTATAAACATTCCACTTGGTTTATTTTGCTCTTATTTCTTTATAAACCACTCCTGGGGAATTCTGCGCATACATTTTTACAATTCTGCATACAATATTTGAAAATTCTGTACTGTGATTTCAACTTATATTTAATACATTAAGAACATAAGAATTGCCGCTGCTGGATCAGACCAATGGTCCATCGTGCCCAGCAGTCCGCTCACCCGGTTTCCCTTAGGTCAAAGACCAGTGCTCTAAATGAGTCCAGCCTCACCTGTGTACGTTCCGGTTCAGCAGGAACTTGTCTAACTTTGTCTTGAATCCCTGGAGGGTGTTTTCCCCTACAACAGACTCTGGAAGAGCGTTCCAGTTTTCCACCATTCTCTAGGTGTAGAAGAACTTCCTTAGGTTTGTAAGGAATCTATCCCCCTTCAACCTTAGAGAGTGCCCTCTCATTCTCCCTACCCTGGAGAGGGTGAACAATCTGTCTTTATCTGCATAGTCTATTCCCTTCAGTATGTTGAATGTTTTGATCATGTCCCCTCTCCTTCTCCTCTTTTCAAGGGAGAAGAGGCCCAGTTTCCCTAATCTCTCACTGTACGGTAACTCTTCCAACTCCTTAACCATTTTAGTTGCTCTTCTCTGGACCCTTTTGAGTAATACCGTGTCCTTCTTCATGTACCAGTGCTGGACGCAGTACTCCAGGTGAGGGCGCACCATGGCCCGGTACAGCGGCATGATAACCTTCTCTGATCTGCTTGTGATCCCCTTCATAATCATTCCTAGCATTTTGTTTGCCCTTTTAACGGTACCCCCTCCAATACATCGGAGGTGACCAGTGGAGTGCCACAGAGATCGGTCTTGGGACCGATCCTTTTCAACATATACATAAGAGACCTGACTCAAGGGCTTCAAGGTAAAATAACACTATTCACCGACGACGCCAAACTATGCAACATAGTAGATAACAGCACCTTGCCCGACAGTATGGAACAGGACCTGCTCTTATTGGAACATTGGTCCTCGACTTGGCAGCTAGGTTTTAATGCCAAAAAATGTAAGGTCATGCACCTTGGCAGCAAAAACCCGTGCAGAACTTACACTCTGAATGGTGAGACCTTAGCTAGGACTAGGGCAGAACGTGATTTGGGAGTAATCATTAGTGAAGACATGAAAACTGCCAAGCAGGTGGAGAAAGCTGCATCCAAGGCTAGACAAATGGTGGGATGCATCCGTAGAGGTTTAGTCAGCCGGAGGCCCGAAGTCATAATGCCCCTGTACAGATCCATGGTGAGACCTCATCTTGAATATTGTGTTCAATTCTGGAGATCACATTATCAAAAAGATGTGCGGAGAATCGAGTCGGTTCAGCGAATGACCACCAGGATGGTCTCGGGACTCAAGAACCTCCCATATGAGGAAAGACTGAATAAACTGCAACTATACTCGCTCGAGGAACGTAGAGAGAGGGGGGACATGATTGAGACTTTTAAATATATCACGGGCCGCATCGAGGTGGAAGACGATATCTTCTTTCTTAAAGGACCCTCAACCACAAGAGGTCATCCGCTGAAAATCAAAGGTGGGCAATTTCAT
Source organism: Geotrypetes seraphini (assembly GCF_902459505.1). Lineage (NCBI taxonomy): Eukaryota > Metazoa > Chordata > Amphibia > Gymnophiona > Dermophiidae > Geotrypetes > Geotrypetes seraphini. The sequence goes on along the minus strand of NC_047089.1, from coordinate 74,747,985 downwards.
GGCGACGCCAGGAAGTATTTTTTCACCGAAAGGGTGGTCGATCATTGGAATGAACTTCCATTGCAGGTGATTAACGCCAGCAGCGTGCTCGATTTCAAAAAGAAATGGGATATGTATGTGGGATCTCTAGCCGGGTGAAGTCTGGGGGTGGGTCATTAGCGTGGGCAGACTTGATGGGCTACAGCCCTTTTCTGCCGTCATATTCTATGTTTCTATGTTTCTTTTCGCTGCCGCCGCGCATTGCACGGACAGCTTCATCAATTTGTCAACCAGTACTCCCAAGTTTCTTTCCTGGGGGGTTCTCTCCAAGTACCACCCCGGACATCCTGTATTCGTGTATGAGATTTTTGTTACCAACATGCATCACCTTATACTAATCCACGTTGAACCTCATTTGCCCTGTCGCTGCCCATTTCTCGACGTGGTTATGTCACGTTGCAGATCTTCGCAATCCCCCTGCATCTTCACTACTCTGAATAACTTCGTATTGTCTGCAAATTTAATCACCTCACTCGTCGTACCAATTTCCAGATAGTTTATAAATATGTTAAGAACACGGGTGCAAGCACCGAGCCCTGCAGTACCCCACTGGTGATGCTCTTCCAGTCTGAGTATTATCTATTTACCCCCATTCATGTACCTATTGCAAAGCTGCTTTTTAATAACTTAGATTGCTTCTTGTTTATGGTTTTACAAAAAAATCAGAATAAGTCAAGATGAAAAATGGTATGCACACACCAAGATAACAGAAAGATCTCCCTGCGACAACTCTCATGGTTGAAACCTAATTCCATGTTGGAGTCAGTTGAGTTACTCTACAGAATTTATATATTTCACACTGATAATCTTCATTGTTAAACTTCTTAAGTTATCTATTATATCTGTATGTTTACGTATGTATGTATTCATTTTTATAATAGAATTACTGAAAAAACACATCTATAGAATTATCATATCGTTTGTGATGATTTTAAAGATGCATAGGACTTGGCTTTAGCAATATTATACAGGTATACTGTAGGCTCTGGTTATGAACATATCTTTTTTCTTTTACATTTTATTTTTTTCTAAAGGATTTTATTTTTGAGATAGCTTCATCGTGTACCAAGGAGGATGACAGATGTTTTGGGAAAAAGTAAGAAAACTGAAGGAAGATAAGTCATGCATTCATGTTCAATAATAAACCTTATTCTGTTCTCATCTTCCTAAGACAGTGACTTGAGACATTAGACTTCAATTTTCAACCCTGCGCTTAAGATTGTCAGTCATCATCAATTCAATCTAACTTAAAAGTCATGGAGGGCATTTTGAAAAAGCTTCCAATGTATGAAAATAATTTTTATACATAGAGATTTTATACAATTTGCTTATACATGTACAAAATAATATGCCTACTATTATATATATTTAAAGTGTACATTTGTGAGGGTGGGGCTGCATAGTATTTCAGTTTTATAAGTATTCTTTACAAAGTGCAAATGAATATATGCATAACTATCAGTCATAAACGGAGCGGCTGGGGCACGGGCAGTGTGTCTGGGAGGGAATGCATGGATGGGAGAACATCTCAGGGGAGGAGACATAGGCATCCTGGGACTGTCGGCCAAGTCTCTTCCCTGAAGAAGCCCTTTCTGGAAACGTCAATCGCTCCTCCTAAACTTACTTGCTCCACTTCATCACTTCATCATGCTTCTATTCCTTTCTCTCCTCTCTTCTACCTTCCAAAGTATTTAGATCAATGCTGTCTTGTTAAAATGTTTATTTTATTTTTATTTTTCCTCTAACTCTACTTTTCACTTCTCTATTACCCTCCAGGTACTTTAGTTAGATTGTGAGCCTTCGGGACAGTAAGGGAATTTTTCAAGTACCTTTCTTATTTCTAATCTTAATGTATATTTTCTGTAAACCGCTTAGAACCTAACGGATGTAGCGGTATATAAGAAATAAATTACATTACATTACATTACATGTCCATTTTTGCTAGCTCTGGAGCATTCACAAATACATGAGCTATGCTCATACTACTGGATACACAGATAGGTGGCACATTTATAAGGAAAAGTCTATGTGTATTTTCCTTCTACAAAATTGCAGACTTATCTACATGGTTGTTTAGGTGTTATGTTGGACAAGGATAGTGAATATTAAGGCCAGTGCCAGACAGATATCTATAGTCTGCATCACACAAATGTAAAAAGACAGATGACGATTCAGCAACTCCAGTACTGGAGAACCAAGGTCAATTCTGAACAGCAGAGAATGGCACAGGGACAGAAATTGTCCCTGTCCCCATGGTTAACCAAAGGCACCCTCCCCATTCTGCTATCATTTGTACAGCAGTGAAAGGTGTACACAATGCTGTACATTTAACATTCAATAGATGATTCCTGCTCAGAAGAGCTTGCAATCTAATTTGGACAGACAAGATATCTCAGGGCTAGGGAATTTCTAGCAGAAGGAATGATACAATGGGTAAAGGTATCTGACAGTGAGTTGAAAGCAACTTCAAAAAAAGTGGGTTTTTAGCTTCAATTTGAATACTGCTAGAGACAGAGCATAACGTATTGACTCTGGCAACCTGTTCCAGGCATATGGTGCAGCAAGAAAGAATGGACAGAATCTGGAGTTGGTGGTAGATGAGAAGGGTATAGATAAGAGGGACTTATCCAATGAATAGAGTTCATGGGAGGGAGAGCACGGGGGAGATAAGTGAGAAGAGATATTGAGGGGCTACACAGTGAATGCACTTGTAAGTTAGCAAGAGGTGTTTGAACTGTATTCAGAAATGGATGGGAAGCCAATGGAGTGGCTAGAGAAGAGGCGTAATGTGAGCGTAGCAGCTCTCACAGAATATGAGTTGTACAGCAGCACTTTGAATGTATTGAAGGGGAGAGAGATGGTTAAGCGGAAGATCTGAGAGATGTACATTGCAGTAGTCTAGGTGAGAGGTGATGAGAGCGTGAATAAGGGTTTTGTTAGTGTGCTCGGAGAGGTTGGATTTTGGTAATATTACAAAGGAGGAAGCAACAGGTTTTAGCAGTTTATTGGAGAAGGAGAGAGAAGAGTCAAAGATTACCCCGAGGTTGCAAGCAGACGAGACAGGGAGAAGGAGAGTTATCCACAGAAATAGAGAATGGCAGGAGGTGTGTCATTCTTTAGTCTCTGTCTCAACTTTGGTCCTTCTTCACTAGCATTTTTCAATGCTATGCCCATTCATATTTTGACTCTTCCCTCTCTCCTTATTAAAGAATGACTGGGATGGGTACCCATGGTTAACCAAGGGGACAAATTATGTCCCCGTATCATTCTCTACTGAACAGACTTCTATGGTCTGTGTTCCACAAATGGCCAAAGACAGATCAAGGTTTGGCAACTCCAGTGTTGTATATCACTTTATTATCATATACTACTGTGAGTAAGGGTGCTGTATAAATCACTTTTGTCCTGTATGTCTGTCATATTTAGATTGCAAGCTCTTGCATGTTTGTTGTACAATGCTGTGTGTGTCTAATTGCACTTTAGAAATAATAATAAGTAGTAGTAGTATACAACTTAAGTTATAACATATATTGTCCCAAGACTCTAACATAAAGCTATAGAAATGATTACTAGTAGTAGTAATATTTAACTGTCAATAAAGTATGCAGTTGGCATGAGAGCAAATTGCCAAACGATATTTTAGTATGAATGACTATAACATGCACAGAGCGATGGGTACAGCTCTGAAGAGTTGTCTAGATGGGCTTTGCAGGTCTTTGTTTCCTGTGGTTTACTGTGTTGCCAGCTGCATCCACTTATGCATCATTTATAAAATTATCTTCCCTGAGGACAAGTCCATAACAAGGCATTTAGTTATACACCACTTGCTTATGGAAATTTGCAGAAAAACTGACAATTTTGTACATAAATGACAGCACTTTAGCTGAATGCTATTCATCCAAGGGCACATGTAAGCTGCATAGCACATAATATATAGGGACATGAGAACATGGGTTATGAACAGCAATAAAACACCAAAACATACTAACAATACAGTTACTCCTAAACATCCTTTCAAGTTTTCATCTACATTCATGCTGCATAATGATTCGAGTTTCACATAAACGGTTTCTAATCACAACAATATAAGGAAATCTGTTTTATAAAAATACAAAACCTAACACCAATATCATATAAAAAGCTAACATTCAACTGAGACTTCAGTTACTGTACTTGGAGTGGCCTTAAGGATATGGCAATTGGAGTCTTAAGCCACTCCCAGTGCATCCTAGAATGCACTGGCAAAGAGGCCTAAGACTTTGGTGGGCCCAGGTGCCTAATGCCCCTCCTATGGGAGGGACCTTAGGTGCCTGGGCCAATCAGGGATGAACCGGTATGGCCCGCCATACTGAAGAGGGCCTGCTAGCCAGAAGGATTAGGCATCCCTATTGTCAGCCTTGCTTTTAAAAGTAAAGGAGGTCTGGGGGGTCTTTTGGGGTGAAGCTTTTGAGGGGTTATAAGTTTGGGGGGGTGTCGGCAGGAGGGAGTGGGCACCCCTCCAGCCAAGGATGTTGGGGGGAGGGGTGCCTGCAGGAGAGAGTGGGCATCCCTTCTGCTGGAGATTGTTTTGCGGTTTGTGGCAAGATGGAGTGTGCATCCCTCCTTCTGCGGACAGTGGGGGGTTGGGGGGCGAGTTAGGGGGATGGCAGGAGGGAGTGGGCATCCCTCCTGCTGGCTGACTTGGGGTGGGGTTCAGGGGTTCCCTGCCGTGGCTGCTCAGCTGATTGCAGAACGGAGATTTCCTTGCTTTGATCAGTTTAGCTGTTGCGTCTAATTGAAATGTAGTCCAGCATTTCAATAGCCTACATTTCAGGCACCTATCATGGCCAGAGAAACATCTAGGGCTGCTTCAGCTTGCCTAAGGCCACTTCTGGACAAAACCATGCCCACCACCAGCCTTGGGCAAGCTTAAACGTCCCTACGCATCTACCTCAACTGTAACAGATGCCTAAAGTGTAAGTGGCCTGTCTCGGGTTGTTTTTTATAGAAAGCATGCATCCCAATTGGCTGGTTAGACAGCGATAGAAGGAGTTCCTTTTCATGTGCAGGCCTCCCTGAATGGAATAGGCTCCCTGTGACTATTCAACACCAGAAGAACTTGTATGTATTTAAGAAACTGTTAGAATATCATCTATTTTGTTTGAGAACAGGAGCTCATTGAAGATTCAGTTTTTGGACATATATGCAGCCATGATGGATGCTTATGGATACATGCCTATAGTTATTCATGGTTTCTACTCTGTACATGCTGATGGGCCCTGATTCTATAAATGGTGTCTAACTACTAGGCACCATTCGGCACAGCTGTCAATTAACCAGCTAGACGCACTTCATAAAATCGGGCATACTGGTGCCTATGTGTTCTATGAGTGCTGGGCCATCCTCACAAACGTTAAATTATAACCAAACTCAAAATATCAAACAAATATACTTCCAGTGAGTGTGAAAATCCCGATATGGGGTGTCAGATATGACCAATAAAAGCAGAATGCTTCAACGGTCTGTCAACTCTTCATACGTCCCCAATCGTTATGACATCGTGGTATCTTTATATATTTTTTTAAAAGTTTTTCTTTATGCTTCAAATCTCTTTATACTTTTTAAAAATTTTTTACGTTTTTCAGTGCATTTATCTTAAGAATAAGTTAATTATAATGAACTTGTCACGAGATAAGTTCTTTATAATTAACTTATTCTTAAGATAAATGCACTGAAAAACGTAAAAAATTTTAAAAAAGTATAAAGAGATTTGAAGCATAAAGAAAAACTTTTAAAAAAATATATAAAGATACCACGATGTCATAACGATTGGGGACGTATGAAGAGTTGACAGACCGTTGAAGCGTTCTGCTTTTATTGGTCATATCTGACACCCCATATCGGGATTTCCACACTCACTGGAAGTATATTCATTTGATACTATGAGTGCTGGAGCATTTATCTTGCTGACCTATGGTAAGAAGCTCTTTCATACTTTAGTAAAACCCAGCATAACTTTTTAAAATTGTTTAAAATGTTTTTAATGCTGCTTTCAATTATCAGTACTGATTGAGCCAATAAAAAAAATAAAATAAAAATTAGTGCCTAGATAAGCTAGGCACACCAATTCAGGTGCCTAACTTTAGGCGTCTTTTATAGAATAAGGGTCATGGTGCTTAAAATTGGTTCTTCTTATTTACATAAAAAATATCCATCATGCTAGTATACTGCTGTCTACTCCAGTGGATCACAGAACAAACGGTTGTTGCAATATTCCAAAATATGCACACAACAGTCCTGAAGAATGCATGGACCTTCTAATGCCCTTTCCTTCTGAGTTTAGCTTAGGAATGCTCATCTGTGCATGCACTTGCTGGCCTGTAAGGAACTTGCATGTAAGATTGGCATGCACGGTTGGTGTATAATATATGCACAGCCTTCTGCAAGCACTCTAGACAATTTCTACACCGCTTCTGATCTAGGAAAAAGTTTTTCATATTGTAGACCAGTGGTTCCCAACCCTGTCCTGGAGGAACACCAGGCCAATTGGGTTTTCAGGCTAGCCCTAATGAATATGCATGAAGCAAATTTGCATGCCTATCACTTCCATCATATGCAAATCTCTCTCATGCATATTCATTAGGGCTAGCCTGAAAACCCAATTGGCCTGGTGTTCCTCCAGGACAGGGTTGGGAATCACTGTTGTAGACCATGGTTTTTCTTCTAGCTTTGCAGTGGTTCTGTCTGTGCATTTCGACGGAATCTTAATGACCTCATGACCAATTCATTTTAATACATTTCAATACAGTTTGTAGTCATTTTCACTGCACACATTAACACCCACCATGTTCCTTTTCTGCATTGCTTGGCCAGAAATGTACATGCAAACCCTACAGGAACCATGTGCTTAGTCTTGTCCTAGTTTTATTGCATGGGCTCATCTGTTTATACTCTACCAGGCATTTTTAAGGAATATAAGCATCTTCCTCTAGATTTGGGTTAATGCTTTCTGGAATCTTCTGTATGGTAGAAATATTGTGGAGTATGCAGCAGGCAAGTGCCATCTCAGCCACTGTTTCTGGTTGGTACTCTAAGGCAACAAACACAAAGGTAGATAAAAAGAAGACAATCCTCTGCCCATGGCAACCACAGAAAAATGGAAGAATAGAGGCAGACTGGACAAATTCTAAACTAAACTAAACTAAACCTTAGGTTTGTATACCGCGCCATCTTCACAAGCGTAGAGCTCGGCACGGTTTACAGGGTTAGGTTGAAAAGGAGCTACAATGAAGGGTTATAGGAAAGGAGCTAGGAAGATAAAGAGGGACAGGGAACCAAAAAGCGGGAAGTGTTAGATTTTTGAAAAGAGCCAAGTTTTCAGGTGTTTGCGGAAGGATTGGAGGGAACTTGAAACTCTGAGCGGGGATGTGAGGTTATTCCAGAGTTCTGTGGTTCTAAAGGGGAGGGATGTTCCTAGTTTTCCTATGCGGGATATACCTTTTGTAGAGGGGAATGATAGCTTCAGTTTTTGGGAGGATCTAGTGGAATTAGGGTTAGAGGAATTCCAGAAGAGTGGGATAACGGGAGGGAGGATGCCATGTAGGATCTTGAAGGCTAAACAGGCACATTTAAAGAGGACTCTGGAGTGAACTGGGAGCCAGTGAAGTTTGGACAGGAGTGGGGAGACGTGGTCGAACTTGCATTTTGTGAAAATAAACTTGGCCGTGGCGTTCTGGATTAGCTGAAGTCTATGGAGTTTTTTTTAGTTAGGCTTAAATAGATGGAGTTGCAATAATCCAGTCTAGAGAGGATGGTGGATTGAACAAGGACGATGAAGTGAGAATGATGAAAGTACAATCTCATTTTCCTCAGCATATGAAGACTAAAGAAGCATTTTTTTTACCAAGAAGTTGAGGTGGTCATTGAAGGAGAGAGAGAAGTCTATGATGATGCCAAGGACTTTGCTTGAAAACTCAAGCTGAAGAGTGGAGCCGGAATATAATGGGATGGAGGTGGGTAAATGATCTAATATTGGGCCAAGCCAAAGTAATTTTGTTTTGGACTCATTCAATTTCATTTGTACAGAATGTGCCCAGGAATTCTGTTTTAAAGCTGACATTATACATCTTTGATCCTGTAGCACTGATGCTATTTCCCTGCTAAGTTTCTGCTTTTTGCTGTGTGTGTAATAATCTTCACTGTGTATTTGATAATCACTCTTTGAGGTTCATAAAGCCCAATATCCTGTTTCCAACAGTAACCAACCCAAGTCCCAAGTACCTAGCTAGATCCCAAGTATTAAAACAGATTTAATGTTGCTTATTCTAGGAATTCCCCAAGCCATCTCAATGATGGTCTATGGACTTCTCTTTTAGAAAATTATCCAAACCTATTTTAAACCCCGATAAGCTAACTGATTTCACCACATTCTCTGGCAACAAATTCCAGAGTTTAAATTACACATTGTGTGAATAAATATTTTCTCTAGTTTGTTTTAAATCTACTACTTAGTAGCTTAATCGCATGTCTTCTAGTCCTAGTATTTTTGGAAAGAGTGAACAAGTGATTCACATCTACCCTTTCCACTCCACTCATTATTTAATAGACCTCTATCATATCACCCCTGAACCATCTCTTCTCCAAGCTGAAGAACCCTAGTCACTTTAGCCTTTCCTCATAGGGAAGCCGGCCCATCACTTTTATCATTTTTGTTGTCCTTCTCTGTACCTTTTTCTAATTCTTTTTTTGCGATATGGTGACCAGAACTTTTTTTGATGCAGCTCGTTCTTGTTTTTGCAGTTCAGCTATATTAATATGTATGGATGGTAGCATCCATACCTGCGATAAATGTAAAGCAACAGATGTAGAATTGGAACAGGACCTTCAGAAGAGAGATATTCATCAGTAGCAGATACATGTTAGTGTTTGAGCCACTGTATGCAGCCATGTGCAGCTACACTTTTCAGCTGAAATGCCAAGTTATATAGCTGCATTAAAAAAAACTATAGGGAAGGCCATGATTTCAAAGAGCATCATTTTGATGCATTGTAGTGTCCAAAATGTTAATGAATTTTTGTATCAGCTGTTTCTACAAATACCAAAATGCATTTAAATGTCAGTTGTTTCATCTCCAATTGATTGAAAATCTTTCTTAGGAACAGATTAACTTAGCAACTCTTTAAGAAATAAGGAAATATAATTCTACTTTTTTGTATAAATAAGAAAAATATTTTGACATGTGGTTCATATATGTAATTGAGCTAAACTATATTTTATATACGCGCAGCAAATCAATTGCTTGGATATTTCAATTGCACAGAGAATGAGAGTCCATAAGTTCACAAACAATTCCTAAAATCTTGGTATTAGACAGAGCTTGTTAAGTTAGGGATTTTATCCTTAAAACCAAAAGAAACTGTGGACAAAATGTTCCTGATACAGGTGTTTATTCAATCAATTAAAATCCAAATCCAATGAAAATCCACATATGCATAAAATAAGGACCCAACACGGTCTGTGTTTCGACAAACACATCTTCCTCAGGGGTCCTAATTGGTACTATAGGATCAAAAAAGGCAAGTGTGGATATTAACATGAATCCGAAACTTTACTGCATGAGCTGCACTGTATCAAAACAGCGAAAAAGATGCCATGGGAGAACTAATTAATTATTTGATCTTTGACAGCAGTGATGGTTGTGCCTCATCTTAGCACTTGGGATGTCCTCCTGCTGCTTATGTGAGTGGCAATAAGCACAGGGCTATAGCAGTGGTATTCACTGATGGTCCTTAAGAGCTACAAAAAGATCTGATTTTTAAGATATCCATAGTGAATATTTATATGATAGAATTGCATATAATGGAGGCTATATGTGGTAAAAGCGGATAACGTAGCTGTACATAGTAAAAGCGGATAGTGTAGCTAGTTTTAAGAAACGTTTGGACAAATTCCTGGAGGAAAAGTCCATAGTCTGTTATTAAGACATGGGTGAAGCCTCTGCTAGCTCTGGATCAGTAGCATGGAATGTACTAGTGACCTGGATTGGCCACTGTGAGAATGGGCTACTGGGCTTGATGGACCATTGGCCTGACCCACCAAGGCTATTCTTATGTTCTTAATCTATCTCTTGTTTATTCATTGGGGGCAGGAGTGACTGAGGATTGCTATTGTGGTATGAAGAAGTGCAGATAAGGTAAGAGGTTCAGTGCGGAGTGGCAGGCAGATTGAGAAGACCTGGGAGAGGGTTTTTTTGGGGTATTTTTTTTTTTTGCAATGTTCAGAGAACGAGTTTGTCCTGGATCCAATAATTTTTCCTCCTGTACTTTTTTGCCTTTTCTAAACTGTGTTTTTGTCAGTACTTTTTAAAAATTATTTAAAAAAAAAATGATGTGAAACAACAAATGAAATGCAAAAAAAAATGATGAAAAATTATTCTTTAGAGACCCCTAATAACTAGCTATGCTGCCCTCAGAAGAGAAACCACCACTGCTTAGAGATTTTTGCAGCTTTATTTGATCAAATATTGTAATAGAATGCATATCTAGGTAATTTTGGACATAAACTATGGCAAACAAATATGTACCAGCATTAAAAATGGACAATAAATATGAGGCTAAATCACTCAAATGTTTGTGGTCTGTTTACATTTACATAGATATATGGGTGTTAGCTGCAATAAAAAAAATGCATATTTGCTATGCACACATTTTACAGAGCAATAACAACAATATGAGCCTCAAAGGAAATGATTGCCTTACAACAAGGAACTCATACATTTTGAATTGCTTGGCACCTGGGCTTGAAATCAGTCCATGCTCCTGCTGGTTGATGTTTTTTGCACATTTATACAAGCAACTAGACTGACAGCTTGAGGCGATATGGTCAAAGTCAAATAGCTTGTTTAATCCCCGGCAATGCAATTTTTTATTTTTTTATTTCTGCCTGTGGTAAGAGAACAAAAAAATTATCCCATTTATATATATGCACAGCTGGTTACACCCACCACTGAAAATGGTACCAGTGTGCCACATCTTTTGAAAAGATATGATGTTCCTGTTTTCTACAGGTCCCTCAAAGTGAATAAATTCTAAATTTGATCCTTAAATATAAGGCACAAAAATGTATTCCATTCATAGAAAAGGGAAATAAAAGTATAAAGAGCTTATCATTAAGACATGTTACCACTAACTCATGCTATTTTAACACAGGTGTCCATTTTAAAGGGACCTAATTACTAATAACTGGAGTTAACAATAAAATTAAATTTCTTAACTGCAGCTCATGTTAATAACTCCCACCTCCTTAAAGTCCTGCAGGGCAAGTCTATAACTGAGCATGTGCGATAAAGTATGTATTTCACAGTGATGCCCTATGTGCTAAAATGTACTACTCACTATTCTATAAGATAGTAGATAAGAGCAATAGTGTATGACTGCAGTGGGCCATAAACATGGGACAAGCACAGAGTATAGGGGTTGATATTCAAAATGATTTAAATGGACAGGAAAGGCTACTGGATATTGTGTGGGGCAATTCAGGCATATTCAGCAGTACTTAAATGGATAGTGCCATTGAATATTTTCTCTAACCACCTATGCGGAAATCAGCTTGTTTGTGAGTGGTCCAGGGTTGGGGTTAGAGCGGTGTAGAAACTTGACTGGTTATTGGTGATTTTCAGTCTGCTAAACAGATAAGTAACTACTGTCCTATCTTTATGTGGTGAGATAACTGGACACTGGTCTGAATATCGTCCAGTGCCCATTTAATGTCCAGGTCAGTTATTCAATGCTGAGATCTATGCATGCCCAGGCATTAAATATGCAGGCTAGCTCAGGCTGGAAGCATCTACGGTAATCAGTCACTTACCTCTGCAAGCTGAATATCGAGTCAATAAAATACTGTAAAATGTGCCCTCAAGATGACACATTTTGGTGCACCAACTTATGACTGCAATAGACCTGGCATAAGTAGCTTTGCCTAAATTGAGGGGCATCAATGCTGACTTATACTAGTTTTCTATAACAAATGCAACTGGTAGCATTTATAATATTCTCTTAGGATAACCTAAGGCATTCCACTAGTAGACCTCAGCGGTGCTACTATGTGTACAGAGTTTAAACACACAGATTGCTAGCACCAAAATCATCATCGGTCTAAAGATTTTATATTTTTTTTATATGGTTTCAAGATATTTCTTTCTATATATACTATATACTCAAATTTTTAGTATTTAGATACTCATCCTTTTAGGTAGCATATGCTACCTAAAAATGATGAGTATCTAAATACTGAAATGCTATGGGGCTCATAATCAAAGAAAAAGAATGTCTAAATGGGTACTTGGACGATCAAAAAACCTGATTGGTCCAGGTGCCTCAAGCCCCGCCCACAGGTGGGGCCTTAGGCGCTTGGGCCCTCTTGCTGGAATTACAGTAAATTAATCACTAATATAAATTGTGTTAGACATGTGAAATGCTTAAAAAAAAAAGAGGAAATAAAAATGTAAATGTATTAGAGATTTGCATTTTCCAAAGCTGAGCAGGAAACAGAAAGACTTCCCTGCCTGCCCTGTCCCTACCTGCCTGCCAACCACTAGGCACTGCCCTGTGCCCTGTCTCAGCCTACCACTAGACCACAAGAGGGGGGACAGGGGACAGAGCCTGGCAGGAAGGGGGGACAGGGTGCAGAGCCTGGCAAGGAGTGCAGAACCTGGCAGGGAGAATTTGATGCAAAATGTTTTTTTTCCTTGTTTTCCTCCTCTAAATCTAGGGGACGTATTATGGTCAGCTGCGTCTTATGGAGCAAAAAATACGATAAGTCATCCTACACCTATACTCTACCCCAAATCCGACCCAACCATACCTCCTTGTTAGTTGTCATCTCAATGTAGACACCTACCTCAGAGTGGTAGGTGCCTAACGGTTACTTAATTTTTATTTTATTTTTTTTCATTTGTATTTAATGGCAGTTTTAATTATCAGCGCCGATTAAGTCAGTTTTAAGTTAGGCACCTAGATCAGCTAGGCGCACCGATCTAGGCATGTAACTGCAGGCTCCTTTTATAGCATTAAGACATCTAACTTCAGGTTCCAATTTATTCAATTGCCTCATTATTTTTCAACATAGATAGCAATGTTGTAATACAATGTATGTGTGTGTGTGTGGGGGGGGGGAAGATGGACTTATCAACATGAGCTACCATTACAACATGTTATTTTAATGTTAACCCCAGCTATCAGTAACTAGGTCCTTTTGCCTAAAATGGAACCTGTACAAAAACAGCATGAGTCATTAGTAAAATAAAATGTCTTGAGGGTAGCCCATGCTGATAAGAATGAATCCTATGGTCAGAATATAGACAGACATTGACTAAGAGGAATTTTTTTTCCCCTAATTTCCATTTTGCCCTGGCTGGGACTATGGACCAGAGGTCATTCCCCTGATGCAGCAGAAACGAAACAGGGATTCCCTATTTAATTTCTTCAGTTGTCTAATGGACTACGATTTACTGTACATGAAGTTAAGTAAATATGACATTATTAATTTTAGTTCCGACACAATTGATTTGATATTTCCTGTCTATTTTCCTGTGCTGATTTTTCCTGGTTTGGTCCGTATGTACTGGGAAGCAGACACAAGATACAGTCCTGTCGCTGATGTAATGTCACGAAACAGATTCCAGTCCTCTGTTGACATCATTACATTTTGTGAACAATCTAACCGTGTCTGAGATGGAACAAAAAAGTGACAAACTCTGGAAACTCAGACCATGGCTTGATGCTTTCAGAGAGAAATGCCTAAAAGTGGTCCCTGAAGAACATAACTCTGTTGATGAAATGATGATCCCTTTCAGGGGGAAATTCAGCAGCATCAAACAGTACATGCGTGGCAAGCCAAACCCATGGGGGTTCAAGCTGTGGGCAAGGACTGGAATCTCTGGTATACTTTGTGATTTTGATGTGATTTTGATGTGTACCAAGGCAGTGTGAATGGAATACGGGCAAGATCTGAACTTGGACTATCAGGGGATGTTGTGATGAAACTTGCTTCCACACTTCCACATAGTCACAACTACAAGATCTATGCAGACAACTTTTTCACCAGCATCCCATTGATAGTTAGGCTGCTGGATTGTGGAATTCATTACACAGGAACAGCCAGACAAGTGCGCCTTCCAAACTGTAATCTTGAGGATGAGAAAAGCTTGAAGAAAAAGGGAAGAGGAAGCTTTGATGTCAGAGTGGAGTCAAATCACAACATTTGTGCTGTGAAATGGTTTGACAACAGACAGGTTACACTTGTGTCTTCCTTTGCTGGCCCACAACCAGTGGAGAAGATTCAACGCTGGGACAAAACTGCCAAAAGATTTGTTGAAGTTGAGAGGCCTTATATCGTGGCTGCCTATAACAAATTCATGGGCGGAGTGGATTTGTTAGACTCATTTGCAGCAAAATACAAGTTTCCACTGAAGTCCTACCGCTGGTACCTTTACATCTTCTGGCACACCATTAACCTAGCTGTGATCAATGCTTGGCTCCTGTACAAAAGGGACTGCAAAGCTTTGGATATCCCAAAGAAACAGATGCTAAACAGGAGAATGTTTCAGGCCCAGTTGGCATCTTCTCTTATCCTGATCGGAACGGCTGGGTCAGTGTCAAAGCGAGGGCGACCATCTGCAAGCCCAGTTTCATCAAGAGGGGGCACCTTGACTTCCCAAAAGAGGCAGTTTACAGATGATGGAGGTTCTTCAGCTGCCATGACAGCCAAAAAGTCAAATGCACACCCTCCAAAGGAAGTTTGCAAGGACATGATTGGACATTTTCCCATCAAAGCCGATAGAGGACGGTGCCGACACTGTGCAAAAGGCTATACCAACACACTTTGCAGGAAGTGCAATGTTCGCCTGTGCTTTTCAGAGCAAAATAACTGTTTTTGGAACTACCATAACTGAATAAATGAACAAATAAAACATGCACATATAGGGCTCGATTCACAAAACCGTGCTATGAAGATAGCACAAGTGCTATTTCATAGCGTGGCCGTTTTTACCCGTATTTGCGCTAACATGAAATTTTTTGTGCAAAAACACGAAATTTCTTGATTACCGCTGATAGAAGTCAATGGGCGCTTCACAGGGAAAAATTTGCGTTTTTATATGATACTCATTTTTTGTATTAAATTGATAATAAAAATTACTTTTTTCTTTATTATACTATTGTTGTTGTGTATATACATAAACTTAGGTGGGTCTTTATAAGCTGTAAAGTACAAATAAACTTTTAATTATTCCTTACATGTGTTCAGAGAGAGAGTGACACTATTGAAATTCTGCTACCTTACAGGCCCAGCGTTGCAATTTTACAACATCCTCCCCAAAAGTTACTAAAATGTCAAAATAAAAAAAAAAAACACTGATTTAGGGATCACAAGCCTCCTATAACAACATGTGAACGTTCGAAAACATTTTTTTACGTTTTTTTCTATATTTGGGTCTCTGGGGGTTAAATTGCTTCTGTGGATCATCACGAATGGCTAGTGCCATTGAATATTTGTGCCTGAACCAAAACCAACTAATTTGTGGGTGTTTCAGAGGTGGAGTTGGCACTTATACAGATAAATGCCACAATTCAACCCTTAACCACATAAGATAATAGCACAAATTTGGCCATACAAAGAACAGCTCTTTCTTATGTGCTCCATCTGATGTGTTTAATGGCTGAATGTTACACTTAAATATATAAGTTTTAGCGGCCAGTATACTGTGGAATATTCAATACTGGGGCCTAGACAAGACCCAGCATTGAATATCTGGGAATATAGCCAGAAGTGGTCATAAAAAAAAAAAAAAGCTGACCATCGCCAGCTGATTATCAGCCAGTTAGTTGCTTAGAAGAACTTTTTCCATGATGAATATAATGAATGAAACAATTTTCCTGTATCTGGAGAAGTGGTAGGAAAATGCTACAGTTTCTTATAATGTTATTATGATTATTTTATATTATTCATTGGGGGGGGGGTTTGAGTTCATTAAGACTTGAAAATAGTTGAATTGCAGTTTATGGCCTTCATTATAGAAAGTAGTTGTACAACAAGGAGACTTCAGCGCCTACTTGGCTAGAAGCCGTTCAGTGGTCCAGGAACAGCGCTTTGGGTAAAACAAAGTTAGTACTTGCATATCCTTTTTTACCGCCTACTCAGCCTTTAGAAAAATGTTGAAAACATATCTCTTTAGGAAATACCTAGACTAACCCCCTCATTTACTAAGATGCGCTATGCTTTTTAGCGTGCGCTAAATATCAGTGCTCTCTAAACACATGCTAAACGCTAATGCATACATGTTATCCTATGGTCATGTTGGCGGTTAGTGCATGTGTTGATTTAGTGCACGTTAGTAAAAGAAGGCCTAAATTTGTATGATCTGCTATAATGTTAGTATTTCTTAATTTGTAAACCACACAGAACCGTAAGGTATGTACGGTATATAAGAACTTATGTTATGTCATGTCATGATAGTGGTTTTTAGGGTTTTTATTAATGCAAAATAGCTAAAATGTCCACGTCTGATTATGTTTGCTGAAAATGGGAAAAAAAAGCTCTTTAGTCTTTTTGAATGTAGATTATTCTCATTCCTATAGCGGAATAAAACATACAAAACAATTAATGGTTACTGTCTACAGAGGGTTCAACTAGTTAACCCAAGCAGGACTTATTTAGGATGATATTTTAAGACTCTACATATGGAAACGATCTGCAGGCAATAATAAAAATTTTAATACAAATAAACGACAAATCAATGACCTGGAAAACGGAACATCCAGTGAGATCATCAAGTTTGCAGACGACACAAAACTCTGCCGGGCAATCAGATCGCAGGAGGACAGTGAGGAACTCCAGAGCGATTTGTGTCGGTTAGAAAAATGGGCGGAGAAATGGCAGATGAAGTTCAACGTGGAGAAATGCAAGGTAATGCATTTAGGCAGTAAAAATAAGGAATACGAGTACAGAATGTCAGGTGCAACTCTGGGGAAAAGTGAACAAGAAAGAGATCTGGGTGTACTGATAGATAGGACCCTGAAGCCGTCGGCACAATGCGTGGCAGCGGCAAATAAGGCAAATAGAATGTTGGGCATGATAAAGAAAGGAATCTCGAGTAGATCGGAGAAAGTTATAATGCCGCTTTATAGGGCAATGGTCAGACCCCACTTGGAATACTGCGTCCAACATTGGTCTCCCTACCTAAAGAAGGATATAAAACTGCTGGAGAGGGTGCAGAGACGAGCAACTAAACTAGTGAAGGGTATGGAGAAACTGGAATATGAGGATCGACTTAAAACACTGGGATTGTTCTCCCTTGAGAAAAGGAGACTGCGTGGGGATATGATCGAGACCTTCAAAATACTGAAAGGAATTGACAAAATAGAGCAGAGAAGATTATTTACAATGTCCAATTTGACACGGACAAGAGGACATGAAATGAAGCTAAGGGGGGGCAAGTTCAGGACTAATGTCAGGAAGTTCTGCTTCACACAGAGAGTGGTTGACATCTGGAATACTCTCCCAGGGGAGATTATTGCGGAATCGACAGTCCTAGGTTTCAAAAGCAAACTAGATGCATATCTCCTTGAGATAGGCATATAAAGATATGGTTGGCTATAAAATAAGCCAGGTGAATACCTAGCAGGGCCTCCGCGTGTGCGGATCGCCGGACTTGATGGACAGAAGGTCTGATCCGGAGATGGCGCTTCTTATGTTCTTATGACTCAAATAGGAAAATATGTTGATGACAGACATTGGAGATGTAAAAGCAGACAAAACATTCTCCATCTGGCTTACGGGTAAAATATTCCCTTCATCAATTTTCTAATGCTCATACTCTTCTCCTTTAAAAAGAAAAAGAAAAAAAACCCCTCTTATGGTAACACTGACTAGACGAGAACAGACTGATAGAAACTATGGTGCCTTAGGCATGAATGTATGAAAAATTAATAGGCATTCCCTAAGGTGGAAGTTGAGTGTGACTGGGATGGTGTAAGCAACTGGATGCAAATATTATAAAATGTGTCCTGTATATCTATGCAAACTTAGGGCTCCTTTTTCAAAGGTGCGCTAGCGGTTTTAGTGCACATTACAGTGCCGCGTGTGCTAGACACTAATGCCTCCATAGAGCTGGTGTTAGTATTTTCTATGCAGTGTGCAGTGAGGCATTGTAGCGCGCAATAAAAACGCTGGCGCACCTTCATAAAAGGAGCCCTTAGTGGCCTTTTAACTAAAATATGGTTCCACTTTACTACTGAGTGCAAAATTTAATGCACAGTAAATGCAAAGCCATTGCAGTAACTTTTGGGAGGTGTACCTAGTATTGGCCCATACAGATGATTCAAAGAAAACAAATTTGCCACTTAGTAAGCACCTGACAGATAACTAGAACCCAGGTAACACTATCTATTGAGGTGATATGTGATCTGTGTTATCTGCTGTAATAACAGGTAATATTGTATTACTATATATTAACAGCAAAGCACAGTCCGTGCCTATTCTCAACATATTCCCTTCCCCTTTCCATGCTATACACTTGAATTAGCTCACACTAGGAGGGTAATTCTATAAAGAGAGTATTGACATTTATGCGTGCAAATGAGCAGAATACCAGCAACAATTTCACTCAGGGCTCCTTTTACAAAGGTGCGCTAGCGTTTTTAGCGCACACACCGGATTAGCACGCGCTATAGCGCGTGCTACCTGAAAAACTACCGCCTGCTCAAGAGGAGGCGGTAGCAGCTAGTGCGCATTAAAGACTTAACACACCTTTGTAAAAGGATCCCTTAGTCAATTCCAAAATACATGCAAGTATGTAACTATATTCAGCTGGATTTTCAGAATACCAGCAGAGTAGCATAACTCCAGCTGGCTTGACTCATCATTGATCCTTATGCTGTGTTGAATTGATTTTCCAAATTTCAAACATTCAACTTCTTCTTTTTTTTATTTAACTCTTATTTTGTGCAATATATAATATTTCAAGATAGTTTCTAAATAAATAAGTGATTCATAATTTGTTACTTAGCTTGCAATGACACCTCTTCCAACGAGATATCCGTTTCAATAACTTTCAACAGCGTTGAGGTGAGTAAAAAAAAAAAAAGCACGCTGCAAATCAAAAAAACAAAAGATTACTATTATATTTTTAAAAAACTATAAAACTTATACACAATCTGCAAAGCAGAGCTCACTATCTAGCGCTGCCCTGTTTGTCCGTAGTTGCAAAGTCTGCTGTGAGCATTTGAAAATGGCCTCGGCGTCTATTCATGATTCTATAGGGGAATCTCCTAAGATTGACGTCATCACTTTCAAAAGCGCTGTATTTCAAAAGCTTCTAATTTTCAAAAGAATACATGTGGAGGGGCATAATCGAAAGGGATGACTAAGTCTGTTTTCGTCTAAGTCACGAGTCGTCCAAAGTAAAAAACAGCCTAGGACACATTTTCGAAAAATACGTCCAAAATTTTTTTTCTTTTGAAAATCATCTAACTATACATCCTGCCGATCTGATTGTCCAAGTCACTAAATCTTTATACCACATTTTCATCCAACTTTTCGTCCAAGTCCAAAACGCCTAGAACAAGCCCTGTTGGACATGGGAGGGGTCTGCAAAGTGATGGACTGAACACCCAGACATGCCACCTAAATAGTGGGTTACCTTACAGGACACTGCTGTGAACTTCACAAAAAAGAGTGCCATGTCTTCTCCTCACTACAGCTCCCTTATAGCTCATGATGAGCCCCCCAAACCACCTTCAGAATCCCCTAGACCTACTTATCTACCAACCTAATAGCCCTTATGGCTGCAGGAGCCACTTGTATGCCAGTACAAAAGGGTTTTGGGGTGTATAGGGGAGTGCACATGTTTAAGTATCAATGTAGTGATTACAGGGGCTTATGGGCATGGGGCCTCCTCTCCATGGCTCCTTAACCCACCCTCAAGACACCTTAAGCCACATCTGTGCTGGACGACAAGGCTTTCCTATGCCATGCTGCCAGGTGATGATGGTGTGGAGGCTGAATTTTAAAGGTGTGATTAATATTTTTATGGGGTTAGGGGGGTCGGTGGTCACTGGGGTAGTGTGTGGGGGTCTGTTTTATGTGCTTGCAGTGCTTATCTGGTGACTTTAGGTGGGTTTTTGTGACTTAGAACATGTTTTAGATGGTTTAAGTCACAACGTCCAAGTTCCGTCGATCCTGGGCTGTATAACTTTTGGTTATACATGCTGTACATCTTGAGCTGTATAACTTTTGGTTATACATGCTGTACGACTAAGTCTAAGCCGGCCCATGTCTTGCCCAACTCCCACCCTCGACACTCCTCCCGAAATGCCCAGTTTAGCTTTAGTCATTCAGCAGCACTATGAAGGCCTAGGTCATTTAGAAATACGTCCAAAACCTGTTTTTATCATCGGTACTTGGACGTTTTTGGGAAATGTTTGTCCAAGTGCTGACTTAGGCCGGTTTTTGGATGTTTTTCTTTTGCGATTATGAGACATTTAGGGCTCCTTTTACAAAGGTGTGCTAGCGGTTTTAGTGCACGCTTAGTGTGCCGTGCACTAGCCGCTATTGCCTCCTTTTAAGCAGGTGGTAATTTTTCAGCTAACGCACGCTAATCTTGTGCATGCGCTAAAAACGCTAGCGCACCTTAGTAAAAGGAGCCCTTAAATATATATATTTTACTGAAAAATATGTAAAACAGCAATCCTTAAAGACCCAACCCCAAATATAAACCAGACTTTTCCTTTCATGAGAGGTCAGGACTTCTGCAACTGTCAACCAATCCATATCTTCATTCAAACCATAAGGGACTGTGGTGTTGGCTTCAAATATCCATCTCAGTTCTTATAATCCTAAGTGTCATGGCATGTATTTCAGAGGTGGGCATTCACATGGGTGAAGTCTAGATGGACTGTAGGCAGGACACACATTTACATGCATTAGATTATAGAGTACTATACCGTATTTTCACATAGATAACGCGCACCCGTGTAAAACGCGCACACGGGTATAGCGCGCAAAAAACACATATTTATGTACATAAATTTTTATATACCGCGCACACCCGTATACCACGCATGCTGCCCGACTCTCCTTTCGCCCGCCCCGACTCTCCTCTGGAGACCCTGACTCTGTTTTCGCCCGCCCCGACTCTCCTTTCCTCCTTGAAGTCTTGTCCCTACCCTGAAAGCCTGATGCCCCCCCCCAACGTCAGATTCACCCCCCCCGCAGGACCGCTCGCACCCCCACCCCGAAGGACCGCTCGCACGCACCCGCACCCCCACCCCGAAGGAGCGCTCGCACTCCCATCCCGAAGGACCGCTCGCACCCCCACCCGAAGAACCGCTCGCACCCCCACAGGCTCACCCCCCTCCCCCATGGAAAAGCTGTCTATCTTGTTTCCGGATGCCAGCGAGCCCAGCTGTTTCCTCTGCCGGCGGTCCCACCCTTCTCTGAGCCCTGCTGTGCTGCTTTTTCTTCCGGCGGTCCCGCCCTTTCTCTGACATCAGAGAAAGGGCGGGACCGCCTGAAGAGGAAGCAGCGCAGCACAGGGCTCTGAGAAGGGGCAGGACCGCCGGCAGAGGAAGCAGCTGGGCTGGCATCCGGAAACAAGGTAGACAGCTTCTCCATGGGGGAGGGGGGGAGGCTGTGGGGGTGCGAGCGGTCCTTCAGGTGGGGGTGCGAGCGGTCCTTCGGGGTGGGAGTGCGAGCGCTCCTTCCAGGTGATGAATCGGGCGTCGAGGGGGGAAACTATGTAAAAAAAATTTTGTACAACGCGCTCACGCGTATAACGCGCAAGGGTATGCGCGGTTTGTAAAAACCACGTATAACGCGTGCGTTATATGCGAGAAAATACGGTAATCTCTGTGCATTCTTTAGCAATTTAAGTGTAATCATGTTCCCCAACTCTAAGGCAAGAGTATGGGATTATGCCTTAATTCTAGGCACATATTTGACAGGTTATGCTTATTAATAGATAAGCCCCAATCTGATGTTTTTTTCCTTTTATGTTCTCCTTTCCTATAATTATTGTAGTTCTCCCCGCTTTCCTTTCGTACACCGTTGTTGTTTAATTGTTGTCCTTGTCCGTGTTTTTGTTCACCAACAAGTGCAGTTTGTTTTTTCCTATTTTTAAATTGTACAACACTTAGAAATTTCGATAATGCAATATAATCAAATTTTAATCAGGCCAAAATGGTTGTGACATCAAACTATGTTCTAAAGTGGAAAAAGCCCTCTGACGACACCCATAGATAACCCAATCAGAAACAATACATTTCTAAATGAGGGAACCCAGTAAACTGCACTCAGAACCTGAGTTTGTCTGCCAAGCCCCTTCCCTTGTTTAAAAGCAGCCTGAAAAAACAACTTTTTGATATACCCTTCAATCCATAACCATGCTCCCCACTGCTCACCAACCCAGCTAGCAGTCTAACTGTTCCCCTTAACTGTATTCATGACATGTATTCTGTAAAATGAAATATGGGGGCTGAGTTGATCATGATGGCATAAGAATTGGTTGCTGATTTATTGGTGTTTTAACTATGTATGGTGTGTGTATGCTCTTGCTGTAAACCGCTCTGTAAAAAGCGGGTTATTAATGAATAAACAAGCAAACATCCTGTTTGTCTGTCTTGTCTATTTAGATTATAAGCTATTTCGAGCAAGGACTGTTGTCTTTGTGTTTCTATGCAGTGCTGTGTACATCTGGTAGCACTATAGAAATAATTAATAGTAGTAGTAGAGCATCGGAGCAACATTGGAGCATTTAGCGCCCTGGACCACAGAAGAAACCTCTACCGCAGCTTAGTAAAAGAGGGCCTAAGTTAGGCGCCTAAATCCACACACCTAGCTGATTTAGGAACATATCTTAATGATTTAATTAGTTTGATTAGCACTGATAAGCTTAATTAACTCAATAATTGACTTAAATTAAAATTAATTACCCTAGCCTAAGATGCCTCCCAGAAAGTGGGCACAGTTAAGGGTAGATTGTGGGTGGATCTTGGTCGTGTTTTCCTTGTAGGCGTCTAAAATGAACATAGGTGCTGGAATTTAGGCCAAGAAAACTCTGGCATAAATAGGAGACACCTAGGGTTTTGATGGCTACCAGCGCCTAAGTCCATTTTAGGTCCACGGAGCCTAACTGAAGATTGACAGCCGATATGCACCGTGTTCCTCAGTGCCTGATTTTAGGTGCTGTTTATAGAACCAGGGCCTAATTGCACAAGTATTCTTTAAGGCTGTGGAAATAAATGATGTCTTTCACCTTTCACTAAAACTGTGGAAAATAGGAAGATAGGAAAGATTAGGAAAATAGGCCAAGCCTTCACAGTTTAGGTTACAAAATTTCTATCAAAAAAGTAAAAAAAATATCTCTCCCCCTCTCCCCCCCCCCCCCTTTTATCAATCTGCACTGCCAAGCCATCCATTCCTATGGGCAGCTCGGCATTTAGCTTGTGCTGCTCAGCAGCGCAGCTTGATTAAAGGGGGTGACAATCTCAAATGTTTAATCAAAAAGCATTCCCTATTGTGAAAAAAAAAAAATTTGTTTAAAGAGGCATCATTTCTAAAAACTGAAAATCGGCTCCAAATTAATAATGCAATCACTTGATCAAATGTTTGAGATTTCATTTTCACCTCCTCTTGCCTCAGGATTCTGCAACCTGTGGCACCAGGATCCTACAGGTTGCTGAAGCCCACAGCGAATCAAGGAGTGGTCGAAGGTAAACTTTTACCACCTCTTGATGAATTCCCCCTAAATATTGGTGCATATTTTTGCTGCTTATCCCTCCTTAGTTTGCACTGATATTATGGTTGGAGGCTGCATGCTGCATTCCCCCACCATATTTTTTAGGGAATCAACCTCGTGTTACTGATTCTGCATTTTCGAGGAAAACTAAAGAAAGGGTCATGACTTAGGAAATGAGGCAGTTAATGTGTTCTATGCCTTAGAGCAAGATGGACATAAAAGACTGGGGCTCCTTTTATCAAGCCACGCTTGCGGTTTAACACGCGTAACAGCGCACGTTAAACCGCCAGCTGCGCTAGCTGCTACCACCTCCTCTTGAGCAGGCAGTAGTTTTTAGCCAGCGCGGGGGTTAGCGCGTGATGAAAAGTCACGCGCGTTAACCCCGCTAGCGCGGCTTGATAAAAGGAGCCCTGGGTCTCTTTTACAAAGCTGCAGTAGCAATTCTCATGTGACAAATGCAATGCAGTCCATTCAGTTCCTATGGGCTGCATTGCATTTTCCATGCAAGGACTCGCTACCTTTGTAAAAGGGTATTTTATTTAATAATAATAATAATAACTTTATTCTTATATACCACCAACAATCTTGCGACTTCTAGGCGGTTTACAATAAAGAGAAACTGTACATACAGCGAATTACAGGGTATAGCAGTGTACATCTGATAATGGGAACCTTAATGATAATAACAACAGTTCGTATGCTACAGGGCCTTGAAGTGCCATGCGGCTTACAAAGAATTAGAAAAATTCCATAAATTGATTGGGCTATTCATAGTTTGTGATTGGGGTTAACGGTTTACAAATTCAGTTTTGGGGATGATATTGCAAAGGGGCTATTGTCCTGGTTCATTACCTAGGTGTTTCAAGTACAGGTAGGTTTTTAGGTGTTTCCTAAATTCTCCATAGTCGTTTGTGTGAGTAATTAGTTTTTCTAAGTCTTTGCCCCATAACTGTTCCCTCTAAGCTGAGCAGGAGTCCTCCACCCACAGTCTCACCAATAGAGGGTGCTGTTTTACTGTCACATTTTTCAATTGTGAGGGACATGCAAGTTCTGCAGGACTCCAGGGAACATACCTGTCCTTAGCGACTGAAAATATTCCACCCCCTAGTGGTAGCAATGCAGCTGGAGGACACCTGGGGAGTCACCCTCCTTGTTTTTTTGCTTAATATGGCCTCCTCTCAGCCTCGGTTCTAGCTTTTAAAATCAAATATTTGCATTCCTCAACTTGCCTGAAAATATGTTCTGCAAAATGAGTGATGTGACCCCAAGCACATGCCGATGTGGAAAAGAAAGTGAAATCTGTAGCGACAAAGGAAAGATTCTGAGGAAAATACAATGCAGTAATGTTATCAATACAGTCAGAAAGTTCTTTAACATTTTTCATGAAGGCACAAAGTATAGAAATTAGATCAGAGGTGTTTCAAGAGAAGGATTTAAAGATCAAGCAAAGAATGAGAAGCAAATAATAGAGTGCACAGGCATAGTCAACACGTCCAATCAGTTTAAAAGGCAAAAGTTAAAGTGTTGATGGAGGACACATTTGTCATTAGCATGCCTGAAATCAGATGAACAGAAGTCAGAGGGCACGGAAAAGCTGAAGCAGTGGGTGAGAATGTACAAACAGCAAAATGTAATTGGGCAGAAAAGCATATGCACATTATATAAATTCAGCATGGAAGGGTACAAATGATGAAATAATGTATTCAGGAAGCGTCTGCATTGCCATGAAACCTGTCTGAGGAAACAAACTGCAATCTGTTAAGACAAATGCATATCATCACATTATTACTTAATGTTCAATCGTATAATTGTACCAATGATTTTTTAAATGAATGTGAGAAATAAACATCAGTTGCAAATATGTAAATAATACATAAATGGCTTTTCTACTGTCACCTTTCTGATGCTGGATACATGAGCACATATTTACTCCTCCTTTAACAAAACCGTAATGCAGTTATTAGCGCCAGCTGCGGTGGTAACAGCTCCGATTCTCATAGAATTCCTATGAGCGTCGAGCTGTTACCGTCATGACTGGTGCTAAAACCCACGCTACAATTTTGTAAAAAAGGGGGGTTAATTAAAATGTAACCTTGGGGCCAAGATGGCATCTGGAAGGTGCAGGGAGTGTGATGTTGCACACTCTTTGGATGGGGAAGAGAAAGGCAAAACTTAGAACTTACCCTCTACTTTGGCTGATCCTCCCCAGATGAATTATGGAACTTTGGATGCATGCCGGATCTGGCCCTGTTCGACTGACCCCCCCCCCTCAGCTATGGGTGGTCCTGAAAGCTCCATGTGACAAATTTTAGGAGTGTTGTTGAGCCCCATTCTGCTTGCTCCTATGCCACAACCCAAACTTCTTGCCACAGTGTGCATTGTCAGCTCCCCTACTCTGCTAGGACATGCGGAAGAACCCACAATGGAGGGGATGCTGCTGGCGATGTCCTCTCCAACCTCATAGGAGATTGGAGCTGCTCCAATGAATGATTTTCAAGCACAGGATGAGGTCCAGGAACCATCAACTTCTAAGGGAGCCCAGAAGTGTTTGGTCAAGCCTGAAGTAATCACTCTTGACTCTCTGGGAAGTTCTAACTAGAATGAAAGGCTTCCTCCAGGGATAATTTACAAATATTTTTAATAGAATGGATGATTTTTTGCCAAGCAAAGCACTGGTTATTCTCAGACATAGAAAAGATGTCAGATTGGACAGTTTGGAGACTCAATTTCAGGAATTTAGTGCTGCTCGATCTGAAGAAAGGGGAATTTTATAATGGATGAAATATTTAAGATAACCAGATCAGAAACAACAATTTAAGATTTTTGAATTTCCCCAAATATCCCTAAGTGTCTCCAACTGAGATGCAGAGGAAAACTTTTAGGATATTCTGAGTCTTCCTGAGGATAACTTATCCCTATCGTGAGAGCAGTATATTTATCTGTTTCAATGTCTTATCACGATGGAGCAGCAGGGTAGACAGGGGTCTGAACAATGGAAACTCTTGAATTCAGCAGAGTTCCTTGAAAGATTGTTGGAGCCAGGAGCATCTAGAACTACTGTATACTTCTGCCTACTTTTGAACTAGAATCAGACTACAATATTGCTTTAAAGTTTTACTTTTGGTATATGTCAGTATATGGGATCAGAGACAGCGCTAAAGGCTGTATCTCTGGCCGACAGGACCTATCCTCTGCCGCGTCCTGTCATGCTGATGCAACTTTCTGTGAGCAGGATGCAGCAGAGGATAAGTCCCACCAGTTAGAGAAGTAACCTTTACACTGTCACTGATGGAGTCACTGATAGCACTGTCACTGATAGCACTGTAGCTGTGGAGGACCCAGCGGGTGGGTAAGTAGTTCCTCAGTGTGCAGGGGTGGCTAAAAAAGCAAATAGAATGTTTGGAATTATCAAGAAAGGAATGGAAAACAAAGATGAGAATGTTATAATGCCTATGGTGTGGCTGCACCTTGAATATTGTGTGTAATTCTGGTCACCACATCTCAAAAAAGATATAAGCAGGGGTGTCCAACCTGCGGCCCCATGAAGGGCGATGTAGTGTTTTCCTCTGCTGCCCCCAGGTGTTTACCATCTTGCTGGCTCCCTCCTCTGTCTTGCTGCAGCGCTTGTGTGTTTGTGCGGCCCCAAAAACATTTTTTTCAGCCAATGCAGCCCAGGGAAACCAAAAGGTTGGACACCCCTGATATAGAAACATAGAAACATAGAAATAGACGGCAGATAAGGGCCCACGGCCCATCTAGTCTGCCCACCTTAATGTCCCTCCCCTACCTTTGCCCTGTGAATAGATCCCATGTGCCGATCCCATTTGGCCTTAAAATCAGGCACGCTGCTGGCCTCAATCACCTGTAGTGGAAGACTATTCCAGCGATCAACCACTCTTTCAGTGAAAAAGAATTTCCTGGTGTCACCTCGTAGTTTCCCGCCCCTGATTTTCAACGGATGCCCTCTTGTTGTCGTGGGACCCTTGAAAACCAATTTAGACATAAACGCAATCAAATATCCCATCCAAACCACCATAAAACTACTTGGCATGACCATAGACAGATGCTGCACTATGCAACCGCAAATAAATAAAACAATTCAGAAATCATTCGCAATCATGAGAAATCTGAGACAAGTCCGAAAATTCTTTGAAAGAACACAATTCCAACTTATAGTCCAATCCCTAATACTAGGGATATTGGACTACTGCAACATCCTCTTCCTTCCTTGCCCTGCAACTACAATTAGACAACTCCAAACAATCCAAAATACAGCTTTGAGACTCATCTACTCACTGAAAAAACATGACCACATCACTGAAGCCTTCATCAACTCACATTGGCTTCCAATCCAAGAAAGAATCCAATTCAAATTCTACTGCATATTATTCAAAACCCTACACGGAGACAGCCCATCATACTTGAACAATCGCCTCATCCAAGCACCCACTACAAGACAAAGAAAAACGCACGCCCCATTCATACCCCCCCCAATCAAGGAAGTAAAAAGAACAAAACTACACGACGGCCTCCTAGCCACCCAAGCCGCAAGGCTAGACAACCAGATCTCCAACCTCTTGATGACCACCCCAGACTATAGGACGTTCAGAAAAGAAATAAAAACCACACTTTTCAAGAAATTCCTGAAGCAGCAATAACATCACGACCGTTTAGTAACTCTAAAACTGACATTTGATCTACCCAATACTGCACTAATAAGAACAAAAGAACTTCCACTATGACCACCTATTAACTCTTTTACAAACCACCTCACCCTCAACAACCTGCTAAATGTTTATAAGATCTACAACTTACCTCTCTAGCAAATCATTGTAACTCTGTTTTTTTGTTAAACTAACCTTTTGTAATCCGCCTTGAACCGCAAGGTAATGGCGGAATAGAAATCCCTAATGTAATGTAATGTAATGTAATATCTTCCTCCGCCTTGATGAGGCCCGTAAGATACTTGAACGTCTCGATCATGTCCCCCTTCTCTCTGCGCTCCTCGAGCGAGTATAGCTGTAATTTGTCAAGCCGTTTTTCGTATGGTAGATCCTTGAGTCCCGAGACCATCCGGGTGGCCATTCTTTGCACCGACTCCAGTCTCAGCACATCCTTGCGATAATGCGGCCTCCAGAATTGCATACAGTATTCCAGGTGGGGCCTCACCATGGATCTATACAATGGCATAATGACTTCCGCCTTACGACTGACGAAACCCCTTCGTATGCAGCCCATGATTTGTCTTGCCTTGGACGAAGCCTGCTCCACTTGATTGGCAGACTTCATGTCCTCACTGACGATTACCCCCAAGTCTCGTTCTGCTACCGTTTTTGCTAGGATCTCGCCATTAAGGGTATAAGACTTGCATGGATTCTGGCTGCCCAGGTGCATAACTTTGCATTTTTTGGCATTGAAGTTGAGTTGCCATGTCCTAGACCATCGCTCCAGTAGGAGTAGGTCATGCGTCATGTTGTCGGGCACTGAATCTTCGTCTGTTGTGCATTTGCCCACTACATTACTCAGTTTGGCGTCATTGGCGAATAATGTTATTTTACCTCGAAGCCCTTCTGCCAAGTCTCTTATAAAGATGTTGAATAGGATTGGGCCCAAGACTGAGCCCTGTGGTACTCCACTAATCACCTCCGTCATTTCGGAGGGGGTGCCGTTCACCACCACCCTTTGGAGCCTACCTCCAAGCCAGCTCCCAACCCATTTCGTCAATGTGTCACCTAATCCTATAGAACTCATCTTGCTCAGTAACCTGTGGTGTGGTACGCTATCGAATGCTTTGCTAAAGTCCAGGTACACGATGTCCAGGGACTCCCCAATATCCAGCTTCCCCGTTACCCAGTCAAAGAAGCTGATCAGGTTGGATTGGCAGGATCTCCCCTTAGTAAATCCATGTTGTCGGGGATCCCGTAGATTCTCCTCATCCAGGATCTTATCTAATTGGTGTTTGATTAGAGTTTCCATTAGTTTGCTCACTATCGATGTTAGACTCACTGGTCTGTAGTTTGCTGTCTCCATCTTTGAGCCTTTCTTGTGGAGTGGAATGACGTTAGCCGTCCTCCAGTCCAACGGGACGCTGCCTGTACTAAGGGAGAGGTTGAAGAGCGCGGACAGTGGCTCCGCCAAGACATCACTCAGCTCCCTAAGCACCCTGGGGTGCAGGTTGTCCGGCCCCATTGCCTTGCTAACCTTGAGCCTTGACAGCTCACCGTAGACACTGCTGGGCGTAAACTCAAAGTTACTAAACGGGTCAACTGAGCCAACCCTTGTCTGTAGCTGAGGGCCGAGCCCTGGCGCTTCTCGGGTGAAGACTGAGCAGAAGTATTCATTTAATAGTTGGGCTTTTTCCGAATCCTTTTCCACATAGTCTCCGTCTGGTTTCCTAAGACGTACAATCC
This sequence comes from Geotrypetes seraphini, assembly GCF_902459505.1. NCBI lineage: Eukaryota > Metazoa > Chordata > Amphibia > Gymnophiona > Dermophiidae > Geotrypetes > Geotrypetes seraphini. The sequence goes on along the minus strand of NC_047089.1, from coordinate 74,717,766 downwards.
CGCCTGAGTTTTTTCTTCTATCACTGATATACCTGAAGAAGGATTTATCTCCCTTCTGGATGTTCTTTGCTAGAGACTCCTCCATGAGGAATTTAGCCTCCCTGACTGCTGTTTTGACGGCTTTTGATTTGGCCAGGTAGTCTGCTCTAGAGTCCTGCTTCCCTGATTGTTTGTAAGAGATGAATGCTTTTTTTCTTCTCCTTGATCAGGTCTGAGATCTCCGCAGTAAACCACTGTGGCTTATTGTTCCTTCGCCGTTTACTTACTGATTTTACATAGCGGATTGTTACTTCTTGTATGGTTGCTTTCAAAGTCGACCACATGTCTTCCACGTTATCGGTTTCTTCTTGGCTTTGTAGCGCCTGGTGAACGAAGTCTCCCATTTCTTTGAAATTTGTGTCCTTGAATTTGAGGACTTTGGTTAGTGTAGTAGATTTAGTGAAACCTTTCCTGATATTGAACCATACCATGTTGTGGTCACTGGAGGCCAATGTGTCGCCCACCGAGACCTCTGTGACACTTTCTCCATTGGTAAGTATCAGGTCCAGTATTGCCTGATCCCTTGTCGTTCCAACACCAGTTGCCTGAGGCTTGCTCCTTTCATAGAGTTTAATAGCCTCCTGCTGCTGCCGGAAGCAGAGGTAAGTGTAACCCAATCCACATCAGGCATGTTGAAGTCACCTAGCAATACTGTGTCCCCACGCAAGGTGACATTTTCTATATCTTCGATTATTTCCATATCCAGGTCATCCTGTTGTCTTGGGGGTCTGTAAATTACGCCAAGATACAAGCATTTGTCCTTCCCTCTGGCCAAATTAACCCAAAGGGATTCCCCAGTATACTGGACATCTGAGATCCTCGTGACCTTAATGTCATCTTTAGTATATAATGCTACACCCCCTCCCTTCCTACCCTCTCTGTCCCGGCGAAGCAAGTTGTAACCCGGTATGACCATGTCCCACCCGTGGGAGTCTGTGAGCCAGGTCTCGGATATCGCCACCACATCCAGGTCGGCATTCCTTATTTCTGTTTCCAATTCCAGAATCTTGTTTCCTAAACTGTGTGCGTTGACGTACATAGCCCTCCATGTTATATTTTTGTTATGTCTCAGTGGGGATATTCCTGTTTGAGCTATTTGAACACCTTTAGCATTGTTTGTGTTATTTGTGCTTTCCTGAGGCTCAGAACCACAATGTATACTCCCCATATACCCAGAACTACAGTGTGTACTCCCCCTAGACCCGGAATTACAATGTGACCCATAAATATGATGTGACCCTACTCCCGACTCAAAAGTGTGTGCACTCACCCCTGACCCAGAATTTCGGAGTCTACTTTCCTCAGCCTCATAAATGTATTGGCATTTTAGTTCGACTGGTATGTTGTTTGTGCCTGTACCCTCCCCTGACTTACCTAGTTTAAAGCCCTGTGGAGTAGGCGGGCTAGGCGGTGTCCAAGGACATTCCTCCCTCTTCTGGTTAGGTGTAGCCCGTCGTGTCCCTGTAGTCCTTGCAATGCTTCTCCATGGTGCAGAAACCCGAAGTTCATCTCCTTGCACCATCTTCGCAGCCAGTCGTTCGCCCTTTGTATTCGATCCTCTCTGGCTCTGCCCTTGCCCCTCACTGGGAGAATCGAGGATTAGGACAGAGAGCATAATAGGGCAGAGTACGGTACTGGGGTTCAAGAAAGAATTGGACAATTTCCTGCTAGAAAAGGGGATAGAGGGGTATAGATAGAGGATTACTGCACAGATCCTGGACCTGTTGGGCTGCTACGTGAGCAGACTGCTGGGCACGATGGACCTCAGGTCTGACCCAGCAGAGGCATTGCTTATGTTCTTATGTTCTTAGAAAAGGTATAGAGAAGGGCAACGGAAATGATAAAGGGAATGGGATGATTTCCCTCTGAGGAAAGGCTAAAGCAGCTAGGGCTTTTCAGCTTGGAGATGACTCAGGGGAAATATAAAAGAGGTCTATAAAATACTCAGTGGAGTGGAACAGGTAGATGTAAATTACTTGTTTACTCTTTCCAAAAATGCTAAGACTAGGGGACATGCAATGAAGCTACTAAGTAGTAGATGTAAATGAAACTGAAGAAAATATTTCTTCACTCAACATGTAATTACACTCTGGAATGTGTTGCCAGAGAATGTTGTGAAAGCAGTTAGCTTAGCAGAATTTTAAAAGGTTTGGATACTTTCCTAAAAGAAAAGTTCAATAGCCATTATTGAGATGGACTTCCACTGCTTATTCCTAGGATAAGCAGTATAAAATCTGTTTTACTCTTTGGGATCTTGCCAGGTATTTGTGAGCTGGGTTGGTTACTGTTGGCAAAACAGGATACTGGGCTTGATGGACCTTTTGTCTGTCTTATGGCAGCTCTTACGTTCTTATGATTAACTCTGTCAGATTGTGAGTGTTGAGAGTTAGGCAATCATTATTTTGTCACTGTGCTTTAGGCTTTTATTGACAGAATAGAAAAGTGGTTTACCATTAACTTCTGCAGTCCATACCATAAGCTTTTCTTTGGGTATTAAGAGTCCAAGAACTGATCATCTAAAATCCAGATCTCATGTGCAAGACCAAGTAGTTACTGGTGGTCAGTGGTCTGAGTCTGAAAATCCTATGAATCCTCTACTTGGGTTGCTCTGAAAGGCTATCCTTGCTTAATTTGGTCTTGAGAAGACAAGAAACCATTGGTGCCAAAAGGCAGCCTTACCCAAAAGCCCCAAGAGGCTCAAATAGAGCATTGGTCTCATATGGCCTCTACACTAATAGATAAGGTGAAGATAAAGATGTAGGCCTGTGACCCAGGGGACATAATAGCTAAATGTCATCTGCAGAGGAGTTGGCTGTTCCTGCACATTCACTATTGGTGGTAAGGGTGACCCAGATTATTCAGTAGTAATCTTGGGACCATGGGCAAAATGATCTCTAAAGCTTATTTCCTGCCATTCCAGGGATCTCTCTCTCTCTCAGCCTCTTCACTGCCCTTTTACTGTATCCCCACTGTCAAACTATTCTCTGTATTTATGAACACTATACCCAACTAGCCAAGAGCTCAGAAGCAAGGAAACCAGCCCAATCTCTTCTCCAGGAGATTCTAGTCCTGCCCTGCTATCTCTTCTTATTAAAGAAAGCAAGGTCTACTGGGTCCACTAGTTCCCAAGTGGATGCATCTATTTTTTCATCTACATTGACCTCAGCCATCTTAACATGGGAGGAACAGAGAACTGGCTCAAATCCATCAAATATGGCTATATTATTTTCTGAGCCTCTGACTTTCAATCAAGAAGTACTATATAATAGAACAGCCGTTCCAGCATTTAAAGAAACAGACTTCAGCTTGCTTGCTGGATTTTGTTTTGTATTATCTATTTGCATGTTGTGCAAGCATAGCAGCTTCTTTTTGTTATTGTTGTAAATGAGTGATAGATTTGAAGTTTTCAATACAAAGATCTTTGTTTTTGTTTGACCAAATTTGTACCTGAGGGTAGGGTATCAGTACTTAATTTTCCAGTAGCTGTGTGGGGCAGCATTAAAGGCATTGAGTAAGCATACCCCTAGCTGACCATCTGGCCTAAATATGGACTCAACTGAGAAAGCACCTATGCCCTCCCCCAGTTAGATATTGAAAATAGGAGTAGGTGGGAGCAGATGGAGCTCTGAGTCAAGAAGAGACCTTAAGGAACATTGACAGTTATAAGGAAAGACAGAGGCTACAATGCTCTAACCCAGTGGTTCCCAACCCTGTCCTGGAGGACCACCAGGCCACTCGGGTTTTCAGGCTAGCCCTAATGAATATGCATGAGAGAGATTTGCATTTAATGGACATGGCAGGCATGCAAATCTGCTCCATGCATATTCATTAGGGCTAGCCTGAAAACCCGATTGGCCTGGTGGTCCTCCAGGACAGGGTTGGGAACCACTGCTCTAACCAACTGTGTCACCTATCTCCCCGCCCTCCTAATATATGATTTATGCTTCTGGCTTCTCTGGGAGTCTTTGAAGCCAATAACTGATTTTCTGCATGACAGTAACAGCTCAATCCACTCTTTCATCTGCTGGGCGGACATCATATTCCATGCAGCATTCACACATCCAGAATACCACTGTGGTTGTATTATAATCCAAAGGAAAAAAAGGGTAGCACTTCACTTTAAATAAATGAAAATAAGGCAAAATAAATGGTTTGGTTTCTAGATTAGAATTTTGCTTCTCAATACTATCATTTTATAATAATTTAAAATATAGGAACAAGTTTGATTACCACTGTGGTTGTATTATAATCCAAAGAAAAAAAGAGTAGCATGTCACTTTAAATAGAATGAAAATAATAATAATAATAACAGTTTATATACTGCAGGACCATGAAGTTCTATGCGGTTTACAATGATTAGAAAGGTGCTACAGAGTAGAACTTACATAGTTGAAGAATAGTGGCTAGCAGTTTAAGGGAACAGTTGTGATGGGGGGGATTGAGGTGGGAGATTGTGATGGGAGAGATTGTGCAGATTCGCTACCCAGGTGTTTCAAGAACAGGTGTTTCCTAAATTCACCATAGGCAAAATAAATGGTTTGGTTTCTAGATTAGAATTTTGCTTCTCAATACTATCATTTTATAATAATTTAAAATGTTGGAACAAGTTTGATTACCACTGTGGTTGTATTATAATCCAAAGGGAAAAAAGGGTAGCACGTCACTTTAAATAGAATGAAAATAAGGCAAAATAAATGGTTTGGTTTCTAGATTAGAATTTTGCTTCTCAATACTAGCATTTTATAATAATTTAAAATGTAGGAACAAGTTTGATTCAAATAAATAAGTTTGAATTGGGGTTTTTTTGTGTGTGTGTTTGTTTGTTAGGGTTAAATTTGAGCTGGAAAAAAATCTGGTTTATTTCTGAGATTTGCAATCAAACCCATCTGGATGGTGCATTCAGTTAAATTATATCACAACGGTTAAAATGACATTCAGCAAATAGCATAATTAAAACATAATCCCAAAAGGCAGAACATATACAAAAGAAAACTAGTCTTCCAGAGAGTTCCTCCTTTCTAATATAAAAACCTAAATAGAGTTTTCAAAATGATAATTGTAATCCTACATAATCCTCTTCATAGAACATTAAAGAACAAGAAAACTAAGGGCTCCTTTTATAAAATAGCGTGCGCTAAAATGCCACGCGTGCTAGCCACTACCACCTCCTCTTGAACAGGCAGTAGTTTTTTGGCTAGCGCGCGCTAATCCGGTGCGTGCGCTAAAAACACTAGCGCACCTTTGTAAAAGGAGCCCTAAAAGTAGCAATGATGTCTTAATCTGTTGGAAAATAATATCCCATGATGCATTTTTATATACACTGTTTATTGCTCACAAACATGTACAGTTCATAATTATAGATTCCAGTCAGACTCAATGTCTCCTGATGAAGGCATATATTTGTGCTGAAACTTTGTTGGGACAATACCTTTTTAAGAAGAATAAAATTGATGCTATTTGGTTCTAAGGACATCTCTCTTTGGCTTTTGATTGGGCCCCATTGCTTCACTGTAATTAGAAAGTTTTTGAGTTACAATAAATTGTTATGAGTTTACAACAAAACGATTCTTACTTTAAAAATGGCGCTCGTATAAACGTCAAAAAACAATAACAACAGAAAGACAAAACCAAGCAAACATAAAGATGCTAATTTTAGAAGGAATCATCTGCATACAAATTGATGTATTAAATTATTGGCATGCAATAGCCTTCATCAAAGATCTTAAAGTCCAAATCTAAGCACAGATGGTAAAATTCTATGCGAGGTTTCTAAAATTAGTTGCCTAAAGTTAAGTGACTAACTTAGGCCCTCTTTAACTAAGCCATAGTAGAGGTTTCTACTGAGGCCTGGGGCACTAAATGCTCCAATGCTCATAGGAATTCTATGAGCATTAGAGCAGTATTGGAGCATTTAGCACTCTGGGCTTTGGTTGAAACCTCTACTGCAGCTTAGTAAAAGGGGAGGTTAGTTAGTAAATTGGCTTCATTAATGAGCTTTAACAAGTTCATAATTGAAAAAAAAAAATTTAATTAGGAGATAGGCACCTATATTAGGCACAATTCTACAAAAGATAGGTGGCTACTGCATGGTCCTATTGGCATTTAATACCAAAGTAGACGTGTTTAGGAGTGGAGAACGATTTAGGTGCTGCTAAGCGCAATTCTCTAAAGGACTTAAGTGCCTATAATGTAGGACTTTAAAATCCTGGCCTACATTACAGGTGTCTATGTTTTAAATTAGGCTCCGCTAAGCAGGATTCTGTAATGGGTGCCTAAGTGTAACTGATATACAATAGACGCCTAACTCTAGGTGCCTATGTTTTATAGGAGCGCCACATTCAAAGTGAATATTGGTGTTGCTAGAGTAAATCCTGGAGGCTGCCCTAGACCCCAATATTCAGTGCTGGATCCTGCAAAGATGCTGACACTGAATATCTAGGTCTAATTTAACCGGTGTCAGGTCAAAAGCGCGCCGGGACAAAGGCGCGCCCAGACAATTGAGTGCAGCGCGGAGGCGCGCTCCGCTCTAAATGACTGTTTTTAGGGCTCTGACGGGGAGGTGTGGGGGGGGGGAACCCCCCCTACTTTACTTAATAGACATCGCACTGGCGTTATGGGGGGTTTGGGGGGTTGTAACCCTCCACATTTTACTGTAAACTTAACTTTTTCCCTAAAAACAGGGAAAAAGTGAAGTTTTCAGTAAAATGTGGGGGGTTACAACCCCCCAAACCCCCCATAACGCCGGTGTGATGTCTATTAAGTAAAGTGGGGGGGTTCCCCCCCACACACCTCCCCGTCAGAGCCCTAAAAACAGTAATTTAGAGTGGCACGCGCCTCCGCGCTGCGCTCAATTGTCCGGGCGCACCTTTGTCTTTCGCGCCGTTGTCTATGAACCAATTTAACCACTGGTAGCCAGCTGAATATTTCCCTCAGATAATTTAAGAAGCTTGCTTAAAGACATTCAGAATACTGGATAGCAAAGGATTGCAGGATGATAGCCCTGTATTAACTACTTTAGGCCTCCTTTCACAAAGCCACTCAGCCGAGTGTCGCACAGCAAATGCTCCAATGCCCATTCAAGTCCTATGGGTGGTGGAGCATTTACAGTGCCAGTCTATGCTGCTGGCTTTAGTAAACGAGGGGGCAAGTTATAAGGTTGTGTATGCCATATATTTAGACTTCTATTATTTTATGGAGGTAGTTGTCAGAATATTATTGCAAGAATTTTAGTTACCGGTATGACTTTTATACAATTATGACAAACAATTTATTATGTATGACTAGTTTGCCATTAATGAGACAAGGCCATAGTAGAAATCAGATGTGTGTTCTAATTATGATTCCCCACATACAAAAAGTTTATTGCAAAAAGAAAATTAAAAGTAATCTTTGAAAAGAAAAAAGTAATTTGCTCTTAGTTTTTACAATATTCTTAAGACAGAGATATTTCGGTTTAATTAAAATTTCAATTTATATTCAGAACACTGTTAAAGTATTCCTTCAGTGATAAAAGTCAAGGCAAGGAATGAAAAAGCTCAGTGTGATGCTTTCAGAGAATAGGATGGTCATCAGCCACCAAGACAAGCTCAAGAAAAAATAAAATCATTCTGAGCTTCCTGGTTCATTTTCTCTATACATAGAAATATGACAGCAGCTAAAGGCCAAATGGCCCATCTAGTCTGCCCATCCACAGTAACCATTATCTCTTTCTCTCTCTGAGAGATCCCATGTGCCTATCCCTGGCCCTCTTGAATTCAGACACAGTCATCAAGGGCTCATTTCCACAAAAATTCCTAAACCATGTACATGTTTGGATAGCTCAGATTATTCAGTCTGTGACACATTTTATCATGTTGCAAAAATGTTTGCATCATTTTGGGAAATAGCTGCCTTTGTTCCCCAGAGATCCACTCCTTTCTATAATTTATCTTACCCTATTCATCAAGGTTTGAGTGAAGCCTATTGCTCAAAGAGACAGGTTTTCAGTAATTTGTGAAATATACAGTATGGGGCTTATAATCAAAATAAAAAAAAACATCTACAAAGTGGCTTAAATGGGTACTTGGATGATCAAAAAGTCTGATCGTCCAAGTACCCATAATCAAATCTGTTTTCAGACGTATCTAAAACCAGCGTAGGCCTTTCTCCTGCCTTTAAATGCATAGAGCGAAAAGAGGCGTTTTTAGAAGAGGGGAAAGGGCAGGAGGTGGGTGGAAGGTGGGCCAACCTAGACATAGTCGTACAGCAGGTTTAACCAAAACTTAAAACAGGCTGCCTAGTCGGCACTTATACATTTTGACTTAGACCAAGTCAAAACAGGTATAAGTGCTGAAAAAGGGGCCACTGAGCAGATCGCAGTTGCAGCGATGAGCTCAGCGGCCCAGGCAACCTGCCTACCCCCCACCGCAACCATTGTGGCAGGAGAGATGGCTCATCTCCCCTGCCGTGACGGCGATCGCCCCCCCCCCCTAACCGTGCCACTTTGCGGTTCGGGATGGGGAGTGGCCGATCACCATCATGGCAGGAGAGATGCCCAATCTCTTCTGCCGTGATCCACCCCCCGATCGGTTCGGGCAGGAGGGAGCCCAATCCCTCCTGCCTTGGTGACCCAAGACCCCCCCCCCCCGACACGATCAGGGCAGGAGGGATCCCAGGCCCTCCTGCCCCTGTGACCACTCCTCCCCACAGATCCGATATGGGCAGTAGGGAGCCCAACTCCTCCTGCCCAGGTGACCCCCCCTGCACCTCACCCCCAGTAAGATACGGGCAGGAGGGCAGGGTAAGTTTGGATACAGAGGAAGGTATTTCTTTACTATTCTTACTCTGACACTGCTGCATTTGTTTTCTTTGTACAGAAGTCCACCGCCCTGACACAGCTATTCAGCGAAACGCCTGCTAGCTTTATGTTGGTGGAAACGGACCAGCAAAGACAGCAGGAACTTTACTACACCTGCAGCAATTAACTTTTCCTTGCCTAAGCTAAGTTCATTGTTTCACTTTTTTGACAAATAAGTTTGCAATAATTGAACTTACATACTGGTGAATATATTGCTAGGCAGGAGGGAGAAAGGGGTCAATGAGATTATTTCCCTTTCCATTGTGGTTGTTGAGTTAACATACTGACAACATATATAGTTGAGTACAGGGTTAGAACATGCATATTCAGCATTTACCCAAGAACACCAGAGTGCATCCTGTAATACTCAATTTTAAGCTTATTATGCATGCATTAGTGCCTAATGCGCATTAGTGTGGTGCAGTGGTTAAAGCTACAGCCTCAGCAGTGGTTAAAGCTACAGCCCTGAGGTTGTGGGTTCAAACCCATGCTGCTCCTTGTGACCCTGGGCAAGTCACTTAATCCCCCCATTTTCCCAGGTACGTTAGATAGATTGTGAGCCTGCCGGGATAGAGAGGGAAAGCTGCTTGAGTACCTGAATAAATGCATGTAAACCGATCTGAGCTCCCCTGGGAGAACGGTATAAAAAATGGAATGAATAATGCAAGTTAGGGGTCCTTTTACTAAGGCCCGCTAGTGCGTCTTAGCACACGCTAAAAATTAGCACGTGCTAAATGCTAACGCATGCTAACACGCAAATTATATCCTATGGGCGCATTAGCACATGTTAGCATTTTGCACGCGGTAAGATGCTCTAGCGTGCCTTAGTAAAAGGACCCCTTAGTGACTGTTCCCTTAAATTTCCTTATGTCTTCCGGTAATGCACAATGTTACAGAAGTTTTTCTTAAGTTTCCATGCAAATATCATGTGGAATTCCAAAGAAGATAGATTGTTCTCTAAGATCCAGTTAGATATTTATGAAAAATCACCCTGTTAGAGAATGCCCATGATATTCCTTATCCTTGCGATGTTTGTTCAGTGAGTTAGGTCACCCCCAGACTGAAAACAAGCATATGGTATTATGAGATGTTATTTTCCGCCTTTATCCTGAAAATGTTCTTTTTTTATGTAATTTCATTCAGTTATATTCTCTCTTTCCTCATTATTGATGTCTTGTGAAAAATATGCAAATATTTATTGTATGATTTCCTTTCCTTAAGGATTCAATTGCTCATTCTTTGTATTTCCTCTGCAAGCATATACTTGTTACAAAAGTAAATATATTTTTAGCATAAAAGATTAAATACAGCCCTGTGGTAATTATGTATTTGCCATAATTAACAGATTTCTGTACAATACAAGTTAGTGAAACAGAGAAAATGCTAACAAAAATGACCATATGGCATATCCAGTCTGCTTATCCAAAACAGCTCAGTTTCTATAAGGACATAAAAACATAAGAATAACCATTCTTGCTCAGACCAATAGTCCATCTAGCTTCTAGCAGTGGACAATCTAGGTCATAAGTAGAGAATGACAAAGGGACAAATTTTTCCCTGTTCTCGCAGAAACTCATTTTCCCATCTCAGAGAATTATTTTCCTGTCCTTGCCCCATCCCTGCAAGCTCTGTCCTCATCTGCACAAGCCTCAAACACTTTTAAATCCTATGAGGTTCATAATCAAAACAGAAATATGTCTAAAAATCTGTCCAGATCAGCAACCTAAAAGACAGGTTGACAAAGTGCCGATAATCAAAATGGGTTTTTAGACATATCCAGAGACACGACCAGAGCTCAAAGGGGCATTTTTTGAGGAGTGGTTAGGGTGAGAGATGGGTGGGATGTGGGCCAACCTAGAATTAGTTGTCCTACAGGGATAATCGAAAGTTTAATGAGACTGTCCAGAATGGAACTTATACATTGTGACTTAGGCAATCTAAAAAACAGGTATAAGTGCCCAGAAGGAAGTTACCAGATAACCACTGCAGGGACAAAATACAGACCCCCACACACTCCTCCAGTGATCACTGACCCTCTCACACAACCATAAATATCAGAATAAAAACATACATACCTGCCTCTGGAACATCAGCACCTGCTATAGGAATGCCTAGTAGAGATGCACAGATGTGGCTTAAGTAGTCGGGGGGAGGGGGGATAGTAAACCATAGAGAGGAAGACCCAAGTCCATAAGACTGCATTCATGGTGGAAAATATGAGCTTGAGTACCTGATTGTAAAAAAACCGCTTAGATAACCTTGATAGGCGGTATATAAAATCCAAATAAACTTAAAAAAAAACAACTTAAAACATATAGGTGCCACCAGCAGCCATAAGAGCTATTGGGGTTATAGACAGATAGGTATAGTAGGTTTTGGGGGTGTTGGAGGGGTCACCATGATCTGCAAGGGAGTTGTGGTGAGATGTTTATGTAGCACCCTTTTTATGAATTTCACAGTAGTGCCCTGTAAGGTACCCCACTACTCTGTTGCCATGTCTGGGTGTCCAGTCTATCACTTTGCTGGTACCTTCCCACGTCCAAAAGGTCTTGTTCTGGGCATTTGGGACTTGGATGATTTTTTGGATGAGAAAGTGGTATAAAGATAGATGACTTGGCAGTTAACGGTTAGATATAAAAGTAGATGATTTTTGAAAAAAAAAAAATTTTGGATGTATTTTTTGAGAATGGACTTTTGACGCTGCTGATTTAGAGTGACTAGCGCCCTAGGCCCAAAACAGACTTAGACCTTTTTTTTATTATGCCCTTCACATGTTTGAGGCTTGTGCAGTTAAAGCAGAGCTTACAGGAAAGGGGCAGAGACAGGGACAAAACCCACGGGGACGGGACAGGGAAATTGAATTCCTGCAGGGATGGGGACAAATTTGTCCCCATGTCATCTCTAGTTATAAGTACCTGGCATAAACCCAAATAGTATAAACATTCCATTACACTAGTTCCAGAACAAGCAGCAGTTTCCTGATGTTTTTCTCAATAGCAGACGATGGACCTTTCCTCCAAGAACTTGTCCAAATCTTTTTTAAACCGAGCTACACTAACCACTGTTACCATGTCTTTTGGCAATAAGTTCCAGGGGTTAACTATTCTTTGAATGGAAAAAAATGTCCTCCTATTTGTTTTAAAATATTTCCATGTATTTTCATTGAGTGTCCTTTGATCTTTGTTCTTTTTGAAAGAGTAAACAATTCATTCACTTTTAATCATTCTGAAGTTTGTAGACCTCATGTATACCCTCTCCTAGCTGTCTCCTTTCCAAGATGAAGAACTCTAATCTCTTTAGCCTTTCCTCATATGAGAGGAGTTTCAATTCCATCCCCTTTATCATTTTGGTTGCTCTTCTTTGAACTTTTTCTAAATATGCTATATCATTTTTAAGATAAGATGAATAGAACTGAATGCAATAATGAAAGTGAGGTCACACAATGGAGAGATACAGAGGCATTATACCTATTTATCATCTCATTGTTTTATTACTTATTTAAGATTTCAAAAATGTACAAAAGTGGTTACATGCCACAAAAGCAAGACATTTAGAAATTACATCAAGAAAACTTCATAACTAATGAAGCTAAGTACATGAAAATCTCAATGTTTTTCAGACCACACTAAGGAGAGACCCAAACAGAAATATTAAAACTTGAAGCAAGGTATTCAAAAAGGAAATTACACAAAATCTAGCTAAAGAGAGGAGATATAACAGTTCTTTTAGGCCTTATTAGCAGGTGTAGGAGACCCTATTCTCTTTGCCTCAACAAATGTTATGAGCTGTTTTGGGTCAAAGAAAACACATGTATAAGAAGTATATGTTACACAGCATTTACTAGGAAACTTTAATATGAATTTGGCACCAAAATCAATTGCTTGCTGTTGCATATCCAGAAATGTATTTCTTCGTACCTGTGTTACTTTAGTCAAATCAGGAAAATCCATATATTTTGACCCTTAAACTGCTTTTGTCTGTGACAAAAAATAGTTTCAAAATATGTTCTTGATCCTGTGGAAAAACAAAAGTTGCCAGCAGAGTCCCTCGTTTTACAGTCTCAGTCTCAGATTCCTTCAAGAAAGCAGTTAGTTCTAAACTGTCCTGTAAAATATTTTCCAAACCTCTTTCTCAATCCCAACCCGAGACCCCATTTCCTCAGACATGGACTTCTTTTTAGATGGAATATACTACTATATCATGGAAACTAGAGGAAATGCATATTTAGATTCTTCAAAATTACTCCTTAAGAGTTGACTTGGAGAAAAAATAAAATGTTTAGGAAATTTTCCAAATTTTCTAAAGTCCATACTCTATAAACGGTGTCCCTATTATAAGCAGCATTAGGCGTCCTACCACTATCTAACCAGCTAATTGGGATGCACGTTTTCTAAAACAAACAGCCCAAGGCAGGCCACCTACACTGTAGGCATCTCTCGCGGTTGAGGGAGACATGTAGAGATGCTTAAGCTTGTCCAAGGCAGGGTGTAGTTTTGCCTGGAAGTGGCCTTAGGTGAGCTTAAGCGGCCCTAGGATCTCCCTGGGGCCGCAATAGGCACCTGAAATGTATGTCATTGAAATGCTGGCCTCCATTTCAATTAGACGTGGCCACTAAATTGATTGTGGCAAGGAAATGTGGCGTGTGTGGCGCAGTGGTTGGAGCTACAACCTCAGCACCCTGGGGTTGTGGGTTCAAACCCCACGCTGCTCCCTGAGACCCTGGGCAAGTCACATAATCCTCCATAGCCCCAGGTACGTTAGATAGATTGTGAGCCCACCAGGACAGATAGGGAAAATGCTTGAGTACCTGATTGTAAAAACCACTTAGATAATCTTGATAGGCGGTATATAAATACCTAATAAACTTGAAACTCGATAAGCTGTCCACACTTGGAAAAAAAGTAAACATGGCACCTTTACACCTTGCTGTCAGTTTAGTCATCAAATACACTGAGTCAACTTTAGTTAATAATGTATCCTCAGATGGTACTGCAGTTCATTTCCAATAAGAAGACAAACAAATCCTTGTTGCAGTAGCAACTAGGGCTACTAGCCGCTGAGCTCCATTCTCAAGCCTCACTACTGGACTGTTAAGAAGAAAAACACATATATCAAAGGGTATGATAGCATGTAGAATATCTTACAATAAAATTAAAACTTGACCCCAAAATGATTGCGGTCTAGGGCACTCCCACCTAAATGTGCAAAAAACCTAACTGGGCACAACCCCTCCAGCAATGACTAGATCCAGTGTTATACACTGCCCGCGATTGCACAGGGGTGTACTACCACTATGCCTAATGCCACTTATGACATTAGCCATGCCTACAGTGGCATTAGGCATCATGAAGCACCTCTGGAGGTGCAATTTTGGTGCTGTTTTTTTTTAGGTGCCAGTAGGCACCTTTAATTTTGTTTTAAGTCCACTTTTAAATGGTGTTTTGGACAATTTAAGTGCTGATAGGGTGCCTACCGATGTCTACGTTAAGGCACCATTTATCAAATATGGGCCTTTGTGGTTATTGAACAAGTTAATTTTTGTTGTGTGGTTAATGTTTTCCAAGATTTGACATGGAATAAGCAGCTTTAGATCTGTCAGTAACTGGTGGAGTCCCCATATGGTTTAAATAAGGAGGTCAAAATATACCAATGTAGACTCGGGCTAGAACAACATTAACCTATGTTTTTATTGCTAAAGGAAAGCCTCAGCCCCACCACTCCACCGCTAGTTGTAAAATTCAAATGCGGGAAGAATTATGCAGGAACTCATCATTGGCTGCCAGTAGCGTGTTTTATCAAACTAATTTTTTTTTTTTTTTTTGTGTGTGTATATATCTTAAATGCTTATATAATAAACATTTTCAAGTGTCATGTTTTTAAAGCTTGTACTTAGCTTATTCGTTTAAAAACAAGCTTTAAAAACATGACACTTGAAAATGTTTATTATATAAGCATTTAAGATATATACACACACAAAAAAAAAAAAAAATTAGTTTGATAAAACACGCTACTGGCAGCCAATGATGAGTTCCTGCATAATTCTTCCCGCATTTGAATTTTACAACTAGCGGTGGAGTGGTGGGGCTGAGGCTTTCCTTTAGCAATAAAAACATAGGTTAATGTTGTTCTAGCCCGAGTCTACATTGGTATATTTTGACTTGTTTGAATGACCTGGGCTTTCACTATTTTTCTTTAATCTAAGCCATTCATTTTGGAAGTTAAATAAGGAGGTGGCATAGTAAGCCTTATTATTTGGATTATGATTAGAGCTTCAGTTCTTAGGTGCTTATAAGTTGTAAATGTAAATGTTTATTTTCTGGCTAATTAGAGTACAAAATAATTAAAGTGTTTATTTGGGTTTTGTGGCACAGGTGCCATCACTTGGTTCCTTTATCAGTGAAATCAAATACATATATTTGTACAGCTGACAAGTTGTCAGCAAAAAATATATATACTTAAATAGAATGGTGGATCAAAGGCAGGCAAGGATGTGTGTGAAAGAGTATTAGGGGAAGAAAGGTTTCCTAATATTTATTTGATGAAACTTCTTTTTATACCAAGGGTGTTTTATTGATGCATACAGTATGTATTAGTAAAACAAAAAAGCAGAAATCTTAATCATGATTTATGTTTGTTAAAAATCCACTATTTGACTTACCTAGAATGTGTTTATTGAAATAATTATTTAGTAAAGTTATTTTGAAATCCTTTTGATCAGTTGAATCAACCTTTTTTTTTAGGGGGGGAGCACAGAGGATGCAACCCATTTATGGGGGAGCAAGTCAAAGTAACATTTCTGTACACTATACTCCTCCACTTCACCTTTAAATTAGTTATAATGGACATTATAAATCTCAAACACATTAAAAATCCTTTTATCCACTTTCAGCAACACAAGTAATAGGAATTGACAGCACCATTCAATGAATTCTTCCATATGGAAGTGAATCCATAGACCAGTGTATCACAAACTGTGTGCCGCGGGACATTAATGTGCCTCCTGAGATTCCAAGTGTGTCGCAGCTCACAGAGGAGGACGAGAAGCGCTGGCCAGCTGACTTGCCTCTCGCCGTGTATCTTCCTGGACTCCTGCCTTCCGCATCTTCTCTGCACCCCTGGAACAGTAGCGGCAGCTCAGTGTGCTTTTAACTTGGCCACAGAGCTGCTACGAGGATTAATTTAGATGCGGTTTTCATCAACAGCCTCGGGGCCTTTGCTAGGCTGGCCCATTTCAATGATGCGACTTCTTCTGGAGGGCCTCTGTGCATGCACAGATGTCAAAGTGGGTGCCACGAGCCATCATCATTGAATTTTTGGAAGGCTAACAGAAACTTCAGGCATGAGGTTCCAAGTGGATTGAACTTATGGGTTATATGTGGAATAACTTGTAAGTTTCATGGCTCTATGTCATTCCCTTCTTGGTTGAGCCCAGAACTTTTCCGCACCCCGTGATATTCTTTAACCTTCATCTGTGAACACAGAACAGAAATATTTGTTGAGCAAATCTGCTTTATTTTTAGCAGCTTCTACACAATCCTCCTCTTCACTCTTGAGCAACACAATGTCACTTTTATACTTCCTCCTATCCCTATCTAAAAAAAAATATATTGTTCTCCCTTTTTACTTTATGGGCTAGTTTTTCTTCTATTTTGTGAAGGTTACTCTCTTTTTTCTTACCTTTTCAACTACTACTTTTGAGAAACAAAGTATGGTAAGCTTCTTTTTTACTCGCAATTACTGTATTTACTTTTTTAGTTGCCCTTAAAATAGTTTTTCAGTTATTACCACTGCCATTCCAATCCTTCCAAATGTTCCCATTCAGTTAAAAAATACCTTGAGGTGTTCATCCACATTGACAAAGACAAGAGTTTTGGAAATTTAGAATCTTTACTTTTGAATGAACCCTTTCCACATTTGCATTAGTATTGACTCATGCATGTCGTGAACACTGGATGCTAGATGATCACCCTTATAACTTCAGAAATGCTTTCCTCATTCATAATCCTCAAGTTAAGTTTAGCCCCATCCACCATGGGCTTCCTTACCAACTAATGGAACAGTTATCCCAGCAGAATATCCAGGATCTCCCTAATTCTAGAAGACTCCACCACAAGGATGCTCAAATCAACATCCACCATATTGAAAGCCCATTTCATAGCTATATTATGAATGTCTTCAATTAAATCTCTGTCCACTTCTTCTGCCTATAGTAAATAAATTTCCATTCCATCTTTTCAGATTAACCTATAGCTCTTCCAATATCTGTTTTACTCTTAACTGATTGTGCAATGATCAGCCCAAATTGTACCTCTCACATGTCATATGCTGAAAGATTTAATAAATTATGACTGCGTGCTCTTATCCTTATTCCTCCCTGTCTACTCCCCATAATGACCTCTCCTCACCATTACATCAGTTCTCCTCCCCTCCTCTCACTTCACATGGACAAAAATATCCTAAGTTATTTTTCTCTACCATCCAAATACTTCCAAATATTAACCACTCTTCACTTTCATGTGCTATGCTGAGATGACCCCAGCATCATCTCCTTTCTCCACAGTGGAGGAGAGGGGACAATTTTCAGTCTTTTTATTCATACAAAATAGCTTAAAATGTTTACATTTGGCTAATATCATTGCTTCTGAACAATAACCCAACTAAATAGGTACCTCTAAGGCACACATGGCAAACTGTGGCCCGTGGTGTGTTAAAAATTGGCCCGCCAGACATTTTAAATTTTGTAGTAAATCTGGCCCGCCAGCACGAACTGCTGCTCTTCACTCACATCTGCCTTCACCTGGTCTCCTCTTCAAAGCAGCCTGCTGAGGATCGCCAGTCAGCTGTAGCGAACCTCGCAGGCCGCTGTCCACCTCGGTAGCATGTTCCCTCTGACGTGATCCCATACATCAGAAAAGGGGTGGGATCGTGTCAGAGGGAACGTGCTACCGAGGTGGACAGTAGCCTGCAAAGTTCACTATAGCCAGCCAGCGAACCTCAACAGGCTGCTTTGAAGAGGCAGCCAGGTGAAGGCATGTGAAGAGCAGCAGTGGTTCATGCCGGCGGGCCAGAGAAGACCAGGAAGCCGGTATGGAGGGAGGGTAGGAACGGCAGGCCAAATCTGAAGGTGAGACCAAGAAGAAGAAGGGGGAAAAACTTACAGGCCTTCAGGTCAGGGGTGGGCCCTGGTGTAGAAGTACCCAACGGGAGAGAAAAAGGAGTCCAGATGTGCATATTCCAGACTGAGTGGAGGGTGGGATAGGGTGGGGAAGAAATAAAACAGAGGAGAGGGAGAGAGGAAAGGAACAGAAAGAGAGAGAAGTTGGACATAAGGGATGGTATGGAAAGGGGATAGAGATACTGGATATGAGGGTAGTTGGGAAGAGAAACGGAGAGATGGTAGACCCTGGGGTAGTGGGGAAGGAGGAAGAGAGGCTGGATGAAAGGGTAGTTGAGAAAAGGACAGATGGTGGATGTGGGGATGGTGGGGTCCATTGCTGCAGCTGCGGGCATGGACACGAAAAAAAGGAAAGATGGCAGACAACCGGGAGAGGGAAGGGAAATGGAAGGGGAGGACAGAGATGGAAGATGGATGGTTAGCACGGAGAAAGAAGAAAACGACAAATGGACAGGAGATCCTGGCAAGCGAGTTATCAGAAGAGAACCGGAGCCTGGGACCAACAAAAGGTAGAAAAAATAATTTTATTTTCTGTTTTGTGATTACAATATTTATTTTGTTTACACTGCAGAGATGGTGTGGGGTTGTAGACATTGTAACCCTATACTTCTACAAAGACTAAGCCTTAGTCCTCTTATTAAGGTGCGTATTTAGCGCACTAAATCAGTTAGCGTACTTTAATTAAAGGACCCCTAATTATCTTAATTTAAAATTTGGCCCGCGGCTTAGCCTTTTTTTCAGATTATGTGATTGAGTTTGACACCCCTGCTCTAAGGGAACTTGGATAATTCATCTCATTTACAGATTCTCTTCTGATTACTAAGGGGTTAATTGTATTCCTACTGTGTGTTCTTGAATTGCATTGCCAAGGAATACAAATATTCAAACTAAGATATGTCTAATACTCAAGGTGTAGATTTGAAAAAAAAAATGCATATCAAATTCTCCAGGTTGCTTTCTCCTGAATACCAATGAAAAATTTTGTTTCACCTTTTGTTGAATACTATCACCTAGAGATCTTAGAAATTCCCATATGTGAGACAGCATACTGCCTTTATGCATTAGTATGTGACATTTTTTACTAGAAAAGAATTGAATATCCTCAGCAGGTGGTGGCTTTGAGATACAGATCAACACTAGTCTGTAAGAAATTGCTGACTGAGAAGTTAATAGAACAAAGGAATGCTTGTATGGTTGGAGACATCCATGATGACTTACCAGCAGCAGTTCTTACAAGATATCAAGGCATGCATGTCAACAAGCATCATTGACTGCTGGCTCTTCAAGGGGATGCGAACAGAGCAGTCCAGATAGATGTGACAGCCAGAAGCAGGCAATGTATAATGTCTGTCAAGACCAGCACCTGGTCACTTCCTATTAAACAACAGTTTGTCGTAAGGTAAGTGGGGTAAAGTGAATGCAGAAGACGTACCAGTAGCATAATCACATACATGATGGGGTGGTGGTGGGGGAAGGGAGAGAGAGAAACAGTTAAACAAGATGCACAAAGAAAACAAGTCACTGAAGAGGACACATTTATTCCTGTCTCCAGTGGCTACCAGAGTCTGCTCTTTATAACTGAATTAATTCACCCACCCTCCTTTACAAAGCCGCTCTACCATTTTTAGCCACGGCGGTAACAGCTCGGTCATTCAAAGGAATTCTAGGAGCGTCTGAGCTGTTATCACGGCGGCCGACGCTTAAAACATTAGCATGGCTTTGTAAAGGAGAAGGTCAATTAGTTATCAAATTTCCTCAGCATGTACTATTTCCTTCATCATACAAATTTAAGGTTTTTTTTTCTCATGCATGGTGAAACCATTTTTAATTCTATCTTAACTGCAACTTATTGATTATATGACAGAATCCAAACTTATTTGGAGGCTTGAAAAGATCTTAAATCCTAATAATGTGTAAATATATGGCAGATATTTTTATATTTAGAGCCGGATTTTGTATATATCACCTAAAAAATTGGGACCTACTATTGTAGCGCTAAGCACAATTCTATAAAATTTGGGTGCACTGCATAGAATAATGCTTGGCACCGACTAAGTATTAAAGTTGCTTTAAATATCTTATCTTGGCACCCCAATATTTTACAAAGGAGCAGGACATAATATTTAAGCCCCTAAAATGTATAGGGTTAGTTGAGGTATATTGGGGCATTATGGGAGAGTGTCAAGGGCTTTGCTGTGTCAGCGACCCCCATCTCTGATTCTGGATATACATTTAGGACTGAATATATATACATTTGGAGGGGCATAATCAAAAGAAACGTCTAAGTCCTTTTTGGCCTAACTCACAAGTCGTCCAAAGTCGGACACGGGAAAAGGTCCATTTTCAAAAAATATGTCCAGCATTTTTTTTTTTTTTTAATCATCCAACTGTACGTCCAGCCGTCTGATCATCCAGACGCTAAGTCGTCCATCTTTATACCCCATTTTCAACCAAAAATTTGTCCAACTTAAAAAACGCTTAGAAAAAGACCTTTTGGGTACGGGAGGGGCCAGAAAAGTAAGGGACTGGACACTCAGACATGGCAACAGAGTAGTGGGGCACCTTACAGGGCACTGCTGTGAACTTCACAAAAAGGATGCCACATAAACATCTCACAACAGCTCCCTTATAGGTCATGGTGAGCCCCCAAACACCCACAGAATCTACTAGACCCACCTATCTACCACCCCAATAGCACTTATGGCGAGCCACTTATATGGCAGTACAAAAGGGTTTGGGGTTTTTTTGGGGGGTGCACATGTTTCTCCATGAATGCAGTGATTAGAGTGGCTTATGGGCCTGGGTCCTCTTCTCCATAGTTCAATAACCCACCTTAAAGACCACTTAAGCCACCTCTGTGCAGCTCTACTAGGCTTTCCTATGCCAGGCTGACAGGTACTGATGTTCTGGAGGCAGATATGTAAAGTTGTTTTCACTTTTTTTATGGGGATGGGGATGAGGGTGGGGGTCAGTGAACACTGGGGCTGTGTGTGGGGGTCTATGCTTTGTGTCTGCAGTGCTTATCTGGTCACTTTGGATACCTATTGTGGACTTAGACCTAATTTTAGATGGCCTAAGTCACAACGTCCAAGTTCCGTCTAGGCAGTGTTGTAAAACCTTCGGTTATACATGCAGTACGACTAAGTCTAGGACAGCCCACGTCCTGCCCTCACCACTCCTCCTAAAATGCCCCTTTTAGCTCTGGTCGTTCAGCAGCACTGTGAAGGCCTAAGTCATTTTTAAATACGTCTAAAACCCTGTTCGATTATCGGCACATGGACGACTTTTGTTACTGATCGACCAAGTGCCGATTTAGGCCGGTTTTTAGATGTTTTTCTGTTTCAATTATGAGCCCCTTAGGATATACATTTAAAACCCCCATCTCTGATTCTGATGTACATTTAGGACTGAATTCTATACATTGTACCTAAAATATTGGTGCCAAAACCCCCTCACCTAAGCGCTATTCCATAAAAAGCACCTAAAGTTAGACATTACTTATAGAATAACACTTGCACCCAGGAACCACACCTAACCTTCGGTGTGACCATTTGCACCAATGAAAATGTACTGCAAAACGTGCCTAAAGTTAGATGCTGATACTCATTATGCACACAACTTTGACAAGCACCCATGATCCACCCATGACCCACCCATTCCTAGGTTCTTTGTTGTACACACTGTATACACCACACATATATGGAAAAAAAAAAAAAATTGCACTTGGAAGCAGTGAGAACTAGTGTCTTTTTGTGTGCTAGTTCCATTAAATGAAACAAACTCCCAATTTATATCAGACAGCAAAAAGAGTTATGCACTTTAAAAAAAACCTGCTGAAACGTCATCTATTTTGTAAGATGAAACATGAGCATTGATGTTTCTTTGTAACGAAAGATGATTGATGATTTTTATACATTTTGAAGCTTTGTTTATTTATTTTGTATGTTATGTTGTAATCCGCCTTGTTAAAGGCGGACCATGAATAATAAATTATAAACTAGACGTTTTATACTACCATCACAGATGTTTTCCCCTGCACGCACTGAGTGGACACCAGAGACATGAAAGGGACCTCACAGTTACTATGTACATGTCCAATGAGGGTAGAGCACAATGGTGTGAACTCCTGTGAGCCATTTTCAGCTTCATGCACACTCTCGAGTGTACTTTTTTTTAGATGTTTTACCACATTTTCATGGGAATAACTGATCTTCCCTGACCTTAAAACAGGGATGAGTGGGAGAGACAGCTTGAACCAACAATAACAGAAGAGATTATTAATAAATAATGGTGATAAACGGGGAGCCCTCAGTCATACAGCCCACAGTGGGGTTTACAAGACCCCTAATGTGCCAGCTGTCTCATGTATATACCCCACATTTTCAGGTAGCACCACTGATGTCCTATTCTTTTTTAAATATCTTTAGGACGCTTTTGTCAGGAGGTGAAGATATGTTGATTTCACATTAGGCTTCTACATTTAAGGCCCCCTTTATAAAGCGAGACCCGGCCTGGCAAATGCACCGAAGCCCGTTCGATTCCTATGGGCTTCGATGCAGTTGCCATAAGAGAATTACTAGCAATTCTTTGTAAAAAGGCCCCTTAGTTCTGTATTTGTAAAATATATCACAGGCTCTAGACATTTTGCTTAATCTATATGCTACCATCCACGACTTTTCTAAAATGGTGCTGCACATGTATATACGTAATAGAAGCAATTTCCAAAAGCCATTTACCTAGATAAACGGACTACGCATTTGTAAACTAGTCCCTCTGCAGGTAAAAATGAACCCTGATGGTTCTTTAATTTATTTAAATGTAATTCTCAGTATCTACTGCTTTCCTTAGACTACAACTGATCTTTGCCACCTGTCCATAATTTGTCATCCTTTGCAACTGCCCAGTCTGAAGAACTGACCCTGTAAAGACTCTGCTAGCTAGGTCGGCCCCTGAAATGATAAACAAGCAGTTAATAAAAGACAGAAGCTTGACTTGACTCTGCAACCAGGTACTGCAGAACTCTTCTGAACATGAATTTCTTGCCAATTTAAACTCCACTGTCTTCTGTTCTATCTACCACAGAGGACCTTTCTGTTCTTTTGATGAATCTCTATGTTGCTCAACAAACCACCTCCAAGTTTATGTATGCCAATAGGACTCCCTAATGCAAACTTAAGGAAAACAACAATGCCTCTTGTCAGCTTGCAGAGTAATTGTGTGCCCTTTTCATCAGGATTCATTTCTGGTCTTCCTCTGCTGTCAATAAAATCTAATCTTTAGGAAAAGAAAATAAATGATCAGCATAAAATTAAGATAGCCAAGACTATTAGACCACTGAAATAAATAATGAAAGAAACAGCAACATTTCTTGTTCTGCCAACACGTCTTCTCATTTAATTCCAGTCTCATTTTATTTTCCTGATTAACATGATGAAAGAGATTATTTGGTGAGCTGCTGCTTAAATTGAACACGCAGTACCCATTTGCAGAAAAGCTTTTTCTTCAAGAGGACTTCCATTTGCACCTACTTCACTGAGCCTCAGATTAGTAAGGCCCAAACAGAATTTTCTTGAATGCACAGTAATTCTCTTTTCCTTAATAATAGAATTATCCTCTGCAGTTCAAGTTTTCAGACATTGCTTTTGTTCTTTGTGGAGTACTCAGCGCCCTAAGCTAAATAGCAGAGAGGAGCATGTGCAAAAACATTTTTTCTTGTCCTCTGCTATACAGTGTCTGGAGATATAGACAATGTGCCCTAAATTCAGCGCTATTTAGCCGGTCGGGAATGGCACTCAGCAGGCTAAATGTCTCTAAGCCAGAAAACCACAGATACTCAAGCAGGAGATAGCTGACTATCTCCCACTGAATATCCCAGTCACCGGCTATGTTGAGTGACATAGCCAGTCAGCACCAATATCCATTGGCTGACAGGTTAAGTCTACCAGCCAGATAGACCCACCTTAATTACAGGCCTGTCTTTGGCCATCATGACTTAGCCAGTTAGATGATAAACATTGGCTTGCCAGTTATGTCTACCGTGGCTGAACTTAGAGGAAAGACAGCCGCAGCTCTACTTGGGGGATTAGGGGAGAAGGAACAAAAACAGAGGTTCAACTGAGGAAAGGCAATGAATGAAAGTTAGACACTACACATTAATGCTCATTTTAGATAGGTCATGGAGAAGGGGCTTGAGGTGTCTAGACTGGGATGTTTTCAATTTTCTCTGTATTTTACAAAAGGTTCTGATGAATATAGAGCCTCTTATAAACTATGTATAAGTGCATATACTGCATATTTGCCAGTTCATCCAATTTATTAAAACAAAGCAAAACAACAACAACAAAAAAATACAAATGTCCTGAGTTCCTTAATCAGCATTGCTAAGACCAGGATCATTGCAGGGACCCGACCGTAGCAACAAAGTTAGCAAATCATCCCAGGTCTGGCCTGCTTTATCTAAAAGGTCCAGTGGTGGGGGGAAAAGTTGCCTTAGCTTACCATTATATGTGTCTGCCCCATGTGCTGAAAATGGCTGATTTTCTTCTCATTGTAAATGGTTAGTTGTTATAAAGTTGGATCTCTATTGAAGTTCACATTTGTTATTGTTTGAGCACTTGTATTTACTCTGCATTGACTGTGTCTATCAACACCTATCATAGGTGGTAAGGACTCATGCATTATGCACTAACTAACCTATAATTGCATGGTAATGAAGCTGCACCAAAATGCAAAATTGCCCACTAGCTGCATTCCCCTGCCCCCCATCCCAGACATGATTTATTTATTTATTTATTTATCTTAAAAATTTATATACCCTGCTTAAAACTAAACAGTTTACATGGTTTACATACACAGTGTTAAAATGACGACCAAATAAAAGCAAATGCATGATAAAATAATCATATAATAAAAAGAAATACATACAATCCTCAGGGAAATACCATAATGTGAAAAGAAGAGCTCATAGATAATTTATCAATTTTAGCTGAAATAACAAAAAAAAAAAGGCATCAATGAATAGCTGCATCTTTAGTAATTTTCTGAACCTACTCTTATCATAGCAGTTTCGTATCTGACCCACTAAGGAGTTCCATAACTTAATCCCTCTGAAGAACAATAAAAATAATATATTTTTTAGCATGTGGTTGGCATACACACATTGCAAAATTACCTAGGGATACCCCTGTGTGCTCTGCAGTAAGCCCTTTCAAGATGCTGTAAGCTTGCTCTATTACACAGGTGTCAAAGTCGGTCCTCGAGGGCCACAATCCAGTTGGGTTTTCAGGATTTCCCCAAGTGCATGTAAATAGATCTCATGCATATTCATTGGGGAAATCCTGAAAACCCAACTGGATTGTGGCCCTCGAGGACTGACTTTGACTCCCCTGCTCTAGTGCTTACTGCAGTTTAATAAAGGGAGCCCTTATACAGGTAAATAGATTTTTGAAATTTCCCTTTTACCTCCCTCATTCTGTAAAAGATCACCTAAAGTTAGGCAAAATTGCAAGTATCATTTATGCAATAGTAGCATTTATGCACGTGACTGTTATTGTTACACATGTAAGTCCCTGCAATCATTCAGTGGCATAGGTGTCTCGTATAAGAGTGTATTCAGTGTGCACATTGCAGAAGTACTAGGAAAACAGCTGATACAGCTTCACACATAGGTGTCTCGTATAAGAGTGTATTCAGTGTGCACATTGCAGAAGTGCTAGGAAAACAGCTGATACAGCTTCACACAATGGTGTCTCGTATAAGAGTGTATTCAGTGTGCACATTGCAGAAGTACTAGGAAAACAGCTGATACAGCTTCACACATAGGTGTCTCGTATAAGAATGTATTCAGTGTGCACATTGCAGAAGTGCTAGGAAAAGAGCTGATACAGCTTCACACATAGGTGTCTCGTATAAGAGTGTATTCAGTGTGCACATTGCAGAAGTGCTAGGAAAACAGCTGATACAGCTTCACACAATGAAGGACTCCTTCTCTGAAGTGTTCATAAATTCCCCACTATATTTTTACTATTAACATAGGTGTTGCCCTGTCTCCCACTACAAGGATTTTAACTTAGAAACATAGAAATATGATGGCAGATAAAGGCCATATGGCCTATCAGGTCTGCCCATCTGCAGCATCCATTAGCTCCTCCTCTGCCTATTCTACACTTTCTTGAATTCTGACAGTCTTTGTCTCCACCACCTCTACCAGGAGACTATTTCATGCATCTGCTACCCTTTCTGTAAGAGAGTATTTCCTGAGATTACTCCTGACCCTATCATTTCTTAACTTAAGCCTATGCCCTCTCATTCAAGAGCACTTCCTTTCAAATAAAATACACTCACCTAGACTTAGTCGTATTGTAGCGATAATCGAAAGTTTGACGAGACTGCCTAGACGGAACTTATACGTTGTGACTTTGGTGATCTAAAAATAATAATAATAATAACAGCTTATATACCGCAATACCGTTAAGTTCTATGCGGTTTACAATAGATTAAGCGAGGTACAAATTGATTGAATTTAAGAGGGGGGAAGAGGAGAGTTAATAGGACCGGAAATGCGTTGTTGAGGAGAAAGAGATTAATAGGACAGAGGAATCATTATGGAGGAGAAAGAAGATGAGTGGGTCAGTTGTCTAGATACTTTAGGAACAGTTGAGTTTTTAGACGTTTTCTGAATTCCTCTTAAGTAGTGGGCAAAAGCAGTTGATCCAGGTCTTTACCCCACAATGCTGCTTGATGTGAAAGAAGGTGTTCATGGTGCTTTTTCAGTTTACAACCTCTAACTGGGGGGGAAACAAAGTAGGAATGAGAGATTCTCTTGTGTCTGTTGACAGAGAAGGAGAAAAGGTCAATTATGTATTTAGGGGCAAGTCCTTTTAGCGCTTTATAGCAGAAACAGGCGAATTTAAACTTTATGCGTGCTTCCATCGGTAGCCAATGTAACTGCCGGTAGTAGGGTGATACATGATCAAATTTCTTTAGTCCGAAGATTAATCTGACCGCTGCATTTTGCATTAGTTGTACACGTCACATATTTTTTGGGGAAATAGCTAAGTAGATGATGTTACAGTAGTCAAGTTGACTTAGTACGAGGGATTGGACCAGGGTTCTGAATGCCGACATATCGAAATAAGCTTTAATGGATCTGAGTTTCCAGAGAGTGAAGAAACCCTTTCTGATTAAAGAGTCCGCCTGCTCTTTCACGGCATTGATCTAGAGTTATGCCTAGTATCTTTATGGTGGGCTGGATGGGGTGATTAAGTTCATTGATGCATAGAGGTGTTTTGGTGTCAAATGGATGTGGTGAAGCAATGAAGAATTTTGATTTTTCTGAATTAAGTTTGAGCTTGAAGTTTGTTATCCATTGCTCCATCATGTTTATGGCTTCTGAAGCCTTGGGAATAGTTTCTGAGATAGAGTCAGCAAATGGGATTATAATCGTGAAGTCATCTGCATAACTGAAAAACTAAAAACTGCATAACTAAAAACAGGTCTAAGTGCCAAGAAGGTATCCAAAGTGACCAGATAGCTACTGCAGACACAAAGTACAGACCCCCATTTACTCCCCCAGTGATCACTGATGCCCCCCCCACACACACACACACACACTGCCATATAAATCAGAATAAAAATGTACATACTTCCCTCCAGAACATCAGCACCTGGCACAAAGGTGGCTTAAGTAGTCTGGGGGGTGATCATAGAGCATGAATTAGCTTCACCATTATCTTATATTTATTGAAGGTGACTGTACAAACTCCGATAACTTTTGATAAAATACTCCCTATGTCACTCCATAATTTGTTATTTTCTCCTTTATGGGGTAATGTGAATATACAAATTGGGAAAAAGCCCATTTATTGGTCTCATTGGACTCTCTATGTCACCCTGTAATTTGTGCTTTTCTCCTTTATGGGATAATGTGAATATATATATTGGGAAAAAGATCATTTATTGGTCTCATTGGATAAAAAAGACTTTCATTATTTGCAGGATATTTTAGAGGATTCTCATGTGCGTACTTTTACATTTCTACAAAATCAATATGAGTTGGCATCTTCTCAAATATTTCAATATACTCAGCTCATACACTGCCTTCATAAATCCTATCCCTATAGTCTACACTTTCTTTTAGATCAGGAACCAATGCTATACGCTCTCCTACAGAATGGTTTATATACAACACATGTCATTTCTAAATTTTACCATTATTTCATGCTGCTTTGTTACCCTACCACCATCTCAATTCTATATGGGAAACAGAGCTTCATATTACTTTATCAACTCCCCAATGGAACTATTTCTGGATATATGGTAATAAACCTGTCACTTTTGCACCTATTCAACAAACTTTATATTATATTAGTCAAAAGGTAGTATGGACTCCATTTAGAGCACAAAAGATTTTCAAGAATATGTCTATTCAGTGTTGGAATTGTCATAATGCTGTTGGTACTTTGCAACATACGCGTGTTATATGATTGGTTCGTTAGTGTCTCGTTATTGGTCTGCAGTTTGGGTACTGTTGTGCAACTCATGTCTGGCCCTTCCTCTTGCATGTTCTCATTATTGATGCTAAGATTCACCTTATTGCCAGATTCACTTTCAGATGGCCAAAAGACATTATTCGATTTACTTATTGCTGTAGCCCTGAAAGTAATTCTGCAGCACTGGAAGGATATCTCCAAGCTATCCTACTCATATTGGTGGAACTATGTATGTAGAATTGTAAAATATGAGTATCAGCTAGTATACCGAGATCATCAGATGTTCATATACAATAGGATTTGGGCTTTCTTACTACAACTTTGTGATATTTCACAGTAACTTCATAGTAATTTTGCCATCCTACAACCAAATTTTTTTATCTTCTGATCCACTTTTAATGGCATTGATACAGACTGTGCTAAACCTCATGTTGGACTTCCTACTTGTACAATATCATTTAAATATCAATTCTGAATGTTATTATTTTTATTATGCAAACTATGGGGTCCTTATATCAAGCTGCGGTAGGGGGTTTAACACGCATAATACCGCGCATTAAACCACCTGCCGCGCTAGTTTTTTAGCTGGCTCCTGGGGTTAGCGCGTGATAAAATGTCCGACACTCTAACCCCGTTAGCGCGGCTTGATAAAAGGACCCCTATGTTTTGTGATATATTTACTGATTCATGGCATTTCTATTTGTCATTTTATGTCTGTTTCTGTTTTCTTTTGCATTGTGCTATTGTTGAAAAGATTAATAAACTTGCAGGAACTAAAAAAAAACTTGAAAGCTCTGTAGGATGGTGCCACATTTGCAAATCTACTCACAACAATGGCCTATCCGATCCCGACAAGGGATCCTTGTTTTGTATCTTTCTGTGTCAGGAGGCACATATCCTTCAATATTTGCACAAAAGAGAGCTTGTCACCGTGAAGACGGGCTACTGGGCTAGATGGACCAGTAGTCTGATCCAGTAAGGCTGTTCTTATTCTCAGAGTATAGCTACAAATATAATAGATAAAATAGATATACTGTAAAGATATAATTGGAAAAGGACCCAGGCTGAGGTCAAATATACTATTGTTGTGCAGTAGATTTACAATATAACTTTCAACAGGGCTTTTGTGAAGTTTTTAAGGTGGATTTAGTTAATTGGATGGAACTTTTTTGTAAGATCCCCACTGAAGAAAATAAGTACTGCTTTTTGTGAGCTTTTATTATAGATATAATTGGAAAGTTTTTGTGACAGACAACGCATGCAATTTGTGCCGCCTTATGGTTCTATGTAAGGATTTTTTTGGACAGCTATTTTTCTCCTAAGTTTATTTGGAGTTTTTTGACTGTTCTTTTTTTTTTTTTATTTGACTGAATAAAACCAATGAGAAAAAATGAGTCTCTGGTTTTAGAGTGGATTTGCAAATGTGACACCACTCTACAGAGCTTTGAGGCTTATTTATTTAGGCCCTCTTTTACTAAGCCCCAGTAAAGGTTTCTACCATGGCCCGGGGTGCTAAAGGCTCTAAAGCTTCTCTGATGTTCATAGGAATTACAACATAAGAACATAAGTACGGCCTCTGCCGAGTCAGACCATAGGTCCATCACGCCCAGCAGTTCGTTCCCGCGGCGGCCCCCCCCAGGTTCAGGACCTTTAAGTGATCTTATACCTAAAACATTCTATTCCCTAATCATTTAATATCCTGTAGGCAAACCTCTAACTATACCCTTCAATCCCCTTTTCCTTCAGGAAATCATCCAATCCCATTTTGAAACCCAAAATCGTACTCTGCCCTACCACCTCCTCTGGAAGCACATTCCAGGTGTCCGCTACCCTCTGAGTGAAGAAGAACTTCCTAGCATTTGTTTTGAATCTGTCTCCTCTCAATTTTTGCGAATGTCCTCTTGTTTTTGTTTTTCCCGCTAGTCTGAAGAATCTGTCCCTCTCTACCTTCTCCATATCCTACATGATCTTATAAGTTTCTATCATGTCCCCTCTAAGTCTCTGCTTTTCCAGGGAAAAGAGCCCCAGCTTCTCTAGCCTTTCAGCATATGAAAGGTTTTCCTTGCCTTTTATCATCCTTGTTGCTCTTCTCTGGACCTTCTCGAGTATCGCCATATCCTTCTTAAGGTACGGCGACCAGTATTGAACACAGTACTCCAGATGCGGGTGCACCATCGCCCGATACAGGGGCAGGATAACTTCCTTCGTTCTGGTAGTGATACCTTTTTTAATAATGCCCAGCATTCTATTCTATGAGCATCGGAGCATTTAGCACTCTAGGTTACAGTAGAAACCTCTACTATGGCTTAGTAAAAGGGGGATTCATGTTTTTGATATTGAGGCACCTTGTATACTCTTTCATATATTGATAAACTATCGATTGCATATTTTTGTTTTATAGTTTGTCCTTTGTGGTTGTTTTTGCACTCAAATTTGCATCGATGATAAAGGGAAGATCGTTATAGTATACTATGCTAGAGATAAATGCTATTAAATGCTAATTATGCTACAAGGAATCAATTTAAATTCATTTAAACAAATTGAGCCTCAAAGCTTCCGGTATAGATTAAAAATGTAACTAGTACTCAATAAAGCCCCATTTATTATCATCGGCTCTTAAGCAGGTCAGGAAAAACAGAACAAATGCAAACTCAGAATCACCTGAGAAAAGTCTGTTCTTCATAAACCCAGACTTGCAAATATTTGAAAGAAAGGGGGGCCCCTTGAAATAATACCAGCAAACACAAAGGCCCAGATTCACTAAGGCCATGGATCCGATCCATGGCAGGGGGGCTGATTCACGAATCACCCTCATGCAAATGAGGGTAATTGGAATCACACACCCCAACCAACCTCCCGTATCGCTCTACAGCGATCCCAAAACATTTGCAGACTATCTGTAGATGATCTGCGCATGCGCTGGCCCTCTATGCCTGGCAGAGCATGAAACTACTGTTTTTTGCTTCTTTTTTTTTCTTCACAAGCTCATGGTTTTAACCTGCTTTAAACCCGTGAGTTAAATCAACGGGCTAGTACTGCGGGGAAGGGCAGGAAAGTCAGGGCAGAGTGCAGGAGATCGGGGCTAAGAGCAGCAGATCGGGACAGAGAGCAGGAGATCAGGGCAGAGAGCAGAGAAGCAGGGTAGAGAGCAGTGCGGCAGAAGGCAGGGAAGTTGGAAAGGTCCTGAGTGACTGGTCTTCAGCAGTCACTTATTTTGGATCAGTCAGCCCAATCGGTGTCCCTCATTTTTTTTTTTTTTTTGTGACTTGCTGCCTGCCTACATTTGAATGCCATTCTCCCTCATTTGCATGCGCGGATCGGAGGATGATTGGTACAGAGGTTAGTGAATCGGGTGTCAAATGGGTTGCTAAGTGGTCGGAACTTAGTGAATCTAGCCCATAGTTGAATATAGGCTGATTGTAAACCCTACCCAAACAGTACTTATCTTAGAATAAATGAGTCAATTCAGAGCTGCTCACTTCCTAGTCATCCTAGTCGGATAAAATTATAATCCACTGGTGAAAGGGGAGAGAATCCAGAATCTTAAATTTGCATGCCATCCTTAGATCAGATAAAGAGCGATTAAGAAACAAGGTGTTGCTTCAAAATGGTACGCATTACTGCGTCAGGTGTCTCCCGTGTCTATAGCACAGCTGATGAATGCTTGGCACTCCGACTTGGATATTTCTACAGATGAGGAGCTTAGGCAGATAGTGTGGACCAGAATATTTAAGTCTATTCGATCGGCTCCAGTCCTTCAATCAATATATTTTCTTTTACATCGGGCTCACTGGACCCTGCAAAAGCTTGCTAAATTCTCTCATGAAGTCTCTAATACATTCTGGTCCTGTGGGAAATCAGTGGGTACACTGCCTCATATGATATATCAAAGCTCACACCTTTCGGTGTATTGGGATAAGGTTTGGAGCACCATCTCTTCCATATTAAATATTCATGAGCCTTTACATCTCAAAATTATTGTTCTTGGACAATAGGGTCTTACACATTCCCTTTCTGAACCCAAGGCTCTTTTGCTTAACATTTTACTGTTTTTGGTCATCAAAAACATTTTGCATTGCTGGAAGGACTTATCCAAAGTGGAATTCATGGTATGGTTGAATACAGTATGTATAACTACCAAATTTGAAAGTGTTATTGTGGAAAAACATCATTCTACTAGATCAGACATGGGCAAACTATGGCCCGCAGGCCAAATCCGGCCCGTTTAGCTTTTTAACCCGGCCCGCAGCATCACAGGCGGCTATAGTATGCCCTTGTCTGTAGTGTAAGGCAGGGTTTCTAAATGCGCGGTACATGGACTGCCCGTCCGTCCACTCGCAGCCACTCACTCGCTATATTTACTTATGGCCCTGCTGGTGCCGCAATGAAGGGAAGGGAAGTGCCAGGCGCGTACCTACAAGCCTTCTCCCGACGTCAATTCTGACATTGGAGAGAAGGTCCTGGATTGGCTGGCCCAGATCTACTCTCCTACGTCAGAATTGTCGTCGGGAGAAGACATGTGGGTACGCGCCTGGCCCTTCCCTTTGTTGTGGCACCAGCGGGGCTGTAAGTAAATATAGTGGGTGAGTGGCAGTGGGGATTAGACGGACGGACGGATGGGGAGCAAGCGGATGGACAGACGGGCTGATGCTGGACTGGGAGGGGGGAGGAGGAATTGGCAGTGGGTCAGCTTGGGGGGGCAGGCAGGCTTCGGCATGACTTCAGGGGATGGTCGGAAGTAATTAAATGCAGCTGGTGCAGGTTGGCTTGGGTGGGAGGGAGGGAGGAAGGGGGCACTAAGGACATAGGAAGAAGGCTCTGGGGGCATAGGAAGGAGGCACTGGGGCACCAATGACATAGGAAGGAGGCACTGGGGGCATAAGAAGGAGGCTCTGGGGCACTAAGGACATAGGAAGGAGGCACTGGGGGCACTAAGGACATAGAAAGGGGCATGAAGGACATAGGAAGGAGGCACTGGGGCACTAAGGAGATAGGAATGAGGCACCGGTGGCATAGGAAGGAGGCAATGGGGCACCAAGGATATAGAAAGGGGCACTAAAGACATAGGAAGGAGGCAATGGGGCACTAAGGACATAGGAAGGGGCACTAAGGACATAGGAAGGGGCATCAAGGACATAGGAAGGAGGCAATGGGGCACCAAGGACATAGGAGGGAGGCACAATGCGCAAAAAGAAAATTTGTGAGGATTCAGCAGCTGGCAGCCGCGGGAGTGCTGTTTCTTCCTGCCGCATCAGATCCCCCCCCCCCGCTGCACCCCCTGTTGCCCCCCTCTCCCTGTTGCCCAGCCCCTCTGTCAAATTTAAGAACCCATTGTGGCCCACGGGTCAAAAAGTTTGCCCACCCCTGTACTAGATTATTGCTTAGAATATGGAGCACTGTTCAGTCTTATTGGTCTTTGGACTGATGACATTTACCTCCTCTTCTATTAAACTACGCTAACAGTTTTTAGTGCGGTGAGCCACACTGAATGACCTGCGCTGCTCCCGACGCTCATAGAGTTCCCATGAGGGGGCCATTCAGCGCGGCTCTCTGTGCTAAAAACTGCCAGCGCAGTTTAATAGAAGAGGAGATTAGTATTTAAGAGTATATTGCATAAGTTATTTCTCCTTAGCTTAATTTTAGCTTTTCTGTGATGCTCGCTGGGAGTTCTCTTCTATGCTTAGAGTGCATATCTTCTGCTTTAAATGTATGCATTGGCCTTGCCTTTTATGTTTGACATGAGATATCTGGTTGTATTGTCTCACACTTATTACTTTTTGCTTGTATGCTATCCATGGTCTGTACAGCTGGACTATTTCATGTCCTAGTTAATATTTGTACACTTTGTTATTTATCTTATAAACTAATAAAATATTTGAACTCAAATAAACAATATTTGGCTGTTAACAAGCAATTATTGGCACTGATTTTGATTTGTGCACAAATCTATAAAAATCCACAGTCAAACACCAGAGGGGACATGGCCACAGAAGAAGCATGGGCGGGTCAGGAGCATTCACAAAAGATGTATTCAGTGTTATAGAATTCTGGGTATCCGCACTGAATTTGCATGCCAGGATTTACATCCCCGAGTGCCCTTTCTAGATTAGTTGTGAGCACTGATTTTTCTTGGTGCCGATTTTTGGTACTGTTTACTGAACCCAGCTCTATGGGCTTCTTTTGCTAAGCTGCGATAGCGGTTTTAGCGCACGCTTAGCACACGCAGAGTTGCCACGTGCGCTAGACGCTAATGCCAGCATTGAGCTGGCGTTAGTTCTAGCCATGTAGTGCGGGTTTAGTGTGTGCTAAAAACGCTATCACAGCTTAGTAAAAGGAGTCCTATATGATCATTTATGCATGTAAATGCTCTTATAGAATTGATTCACAGCCCAGAACTTATAGAATTGATTCACAGCCAAACTGGGTCAGACCAATGGTTCTGTTTCTACAGTGGTCAATCCAGGTCACAAGTATCTAGCAGAAACCCAAATAGTAATAATATTCCTTGCTATCAATCCCAGGGCAAACAGTGGCTTCCCCCATGTGTGTCTCCTTAGCAAATTACAAACCTGTCCTTCAGGAACTTGTCCAAACATTTTTTAAACCTAGCTATGCTAACCACTGTTATGTGACAAGTTCCGGAGTTTAACTATTTGTTGAGTGAAAATATATGTCCTCTTATAGTTTTAAAGATATTACCTTTTTTACTTCATTGACTGTTATCTAGTCTGTAATTTTTGATAACGTAAAACATTGATTCACTTGCACCCGTTCTGCATCATTCAGGTTTTTGTAGACTTCAATCATATTTCCACTCAGTTATAGAATTCCCCCCATTATGTCTAAATATACTACTCGCTATTCAGTGGCACTTATCTGACAAAATACAAATCCAGCCAATCCCACATTTGCAGCTCAATAACTCAGCATTGTCCAGCTTCATGGGCAATTAAAACCAAACTAAACAGTATGATCTAAGTCACGACAACAAACAACCAGTACAGTCTGTCTTAATTTCTTTGGCAAATGCCGTGCATTAAAGAACTGCCATATTTCACATTTTATTCCATACTCATATGGATTACCATCACACAAAAATGTTAGCAATGAAAACCATAATTCAACCACAAAAAGCAGTAGTTCAGGGACCTTGATCTGCCAAATATCTGTGCACCTTATGCTTAGTGTACCATATTGATTTGATCCAGGCTTTAGAGCTCATCCCTGGATCTCATCTGTTGAAATGCTTGTGACTCAGTTCTAGCTTTGGAAAACAAAATCACGGGCACATCAGCGTTCTATTTAAAAAATGCAAATAATTTGAAAGATAAGGCCAGTCTCAGCCAGAAACTAGTATCCTTTTCATGCCTGATTTAATGGAGGAAAGCTCATCCCTTCATTCATTAATAGAAGTATTGTGCACTCTGATGGGTACAGTTTCTTATTAATATCACAACTGATGGCAGCAAGCATGCCAAGTGCCAGGCAGAAATATTGATACACAGGAAGATAAAGTCTAAAATGAAGTACAAATTATCCAACCTTTATTTGAACGTTTTAAAATCAGCAGGAAAGTCAGATGGCAGGATGAAAAACCCCAATGATTATTTCACACGCGAGTGCCTGCTCAGTGGGAATGATCAAACAGAATTAGAATCCATTTATGCAATCTCATCTGATTATCATATTTAAATTGGTGCAGCCAGAAAGCATGCTATTTCCTACACAGGAATTGTTTGCTTCAAAACATAAGTAATCTGGTAAAAAAAAAAATGTACATATATCCATTCAAAGAGAATGTATTTCACAATTATCATTGATATATATTTGACTTCAATGGTATGTACAGACCAACTCATGCTAACATTAAATTAATAGTTAGCATATACAGTACTCCCCCGAAATTTGTGGGGGTTCCATTCCAGGAACACCTGCAAATTTTGAAAAAACGCAAATATGTTTTTTTCAGATGATAGAAGGCAGTTGAGGGCAGCTGGGATGCCAGCGGGTGCTTAAATTGTACAAATGAAGCTGGGCACATTTTCCAACCGCCTCTTCCTGGTACTAAAGTCATGGTTACACCAATCAGGAGCTGCTTTGATACATCAGATAGCGTGTCAAAGCAGCTCCAGATTGGTGTAACCATGACTTTAGTACCAGGAAGAGGCGGTCGGAAAATACCGCAAATTACTGAGTCCGTGATTTGCAAACCATGAATTTACCGGGGTTTACTGTATATGATCAGTCCTATGTAAAACAAATGTCCTAATCAAAGGTTTTAGCATGCCTGAGCTAAAAGTTGTATTGTACATATATCATAAAATAGCTTTGAAGGCCTAGTAATGAAACAAATAATGAGAAGCCCCTTTTTTAACTGTTAGGGCATGACCAGAATATTCACATACAATTAATATAGAGACATTATACTTATGCATGCTAATTGTATTACAGATACACTTAATTCCACCAGTTCATATGGTGTTAACTGCTTTGCGAGTCTCTTTCATTTGAAAGGAAACTCCAGAATGAGAGGGCATAGGATGAAGTTAAGTGGTGATAGGCTCAGGATTAATCTAAGCAATGGTGTAGTGAGAGTGAGAGGCACTCGGGGCCCCTCCTCTTCCCTCTTCTTTGCCCCCACCTCCATACTCTCCTTCCTCGCCCCCTCCTGCCACGTGCACACTGCTTCCCTTCCCAAGTACAGTACCTCTGTAATGTTCATGGCACAAGCAGAAACTCCCAAGCTGCTGTTGCACTAGCTGTCGGCTCTTCCTCTGCCATCACTTCCTAGGTGTGGGTCCAGGAAGTGACATCAGAAGAAGAGCTGACACAGATGCAACAGCAGCTCGGAGGTTGCTGCTCACGCCAGGAACATTGCAAAGGTACAAGGGACGGAAAGCGGCACAGGGGGGGGGAGGAAAAGGAGGCAGAGAGGAGGACAGATGCCTGTGCCCTCGCCAAGAAGGCACCAGGGGAAGACTGCCCCACCCACACCCCCTTACTATGCCACTGAATCTAAGGAAATTATTTTTTACAGAAAGGGTGGTAGATGTATAGAATAGCCTTTGGGTAGAGATGGTGAAGACAAAGACTGTGTCTGAATTCAAGAAAGCGAGAGACAAGCATGTGGGATCTCTTAGGGAGAAGAGGAGATAGTGGATGCTGCTGATCGAAAGACTGGATGGGCCATTTGGCCTTCTTTATCTGCTCTCATGTTTAAGTTTCTCTGTTTCTATCTGCTAAATGATCTAGTAATGTGCAGCGCTATGCTGCATGTTAAATGCCCAATTCCATATTTGTCAATGAATATGAGAAATTAGCATGCGTTAACCCTTAAATTCTATAAAAAGTGATAAAAATGATGTGAGAAAATTTGGACACACACCCAATTTGTACGTGCAATTTACTTGAACAACAAGCAGATGAGTTCTGATAGTTGGAATCTTAAGCAATTATCGGTGCTAATTGGTTTTAATTAAAATTTACGTTTATAAATTCAGGTATGGGATTTGCCCCTAAATTTTACAAGCAGGTCTAAAATGTGGGTGCAGACATGGGAGGATCATGAGCGGATCGGGGACCTTCCTTGAATTTACTCACATAGTTATAGAATAAGGAGGATCTGCGCCTAATTTAGGTGCAAAAATTTACACCTCATTTCAGTTGGTGTAAATGGCTGCGCCTAAAATTAGGTGCAGTTCCCAGTGCTAAGTACTATTATATAAATGGTGCTTAACTTTAAGCAATAAAAACAGGGTAACAAAGATTGCCCCCATGCAAAACCAACAAAGAAGCAAAGTAATAGGGGTCTGACACAATGGGGTTCTTTTACAAAGATGCGATAGCGGTTTAATGCACAGAATACCGTGTGTTGAACCGCCTGCCGCGCTAGTACCTAACGCCTCCATTGACAAGGTGTTAGGATTTTAGGCTGCCGCGGGAGTTAGCGTGTGATGAAATGTCTGACGCCTTGATAAAAGGAGCCCAATATCTTCCAGCCAATGTAAAGTTTAATAAAATCAAGGGGGTCCTTTTATCAAGGCACAGTAGGGGTTTAATGCGCAGAATACCGTGTGTTAAACCGCCTGCCCCGCTAGCCTCCATTGACGAGGTGTTAGTATTATGGCTTGGCGCGGGGGTTAGCGTGTGATGAAATGTCCGACGCGCTAACCCCCGTAGCGCACCTCGATAAAAGGAGCCCCAAGTCTTTTTTTTTTTTCCTTGTAAAGTTTAATCAGATCAAGACTCGACAACACATGGCAGGAAGCTTCTTCATGAAGCACAGTGAGAGATTTTCAAATTGGTTTTCCTGTTTTTATGAAGATCATTTAACTATTGCACAAAATAAAAATTTATGACTTCTGATTCAAGCGGGTGTCCGTCGAAACACGGGTTTGTGTCGAGTCTTGAGCTGATTAAACTTTACATTGGCTGGAAGACATTGTGCTTGCTATTTCTACTTCTTTACTTAACTTGAGTGCCAATTATAGAATAGTACTGAGCGCTTTTTCTCCTGTGCTGATTTTTTTTGCACCATTTATAAAATTCAGTCCTTAGTGTTAAACCATTGCATGGTCTGTTAGTACAGGCATATACTACGCTAATTACTATGTTAACTGGTTAACATATTTTGATAAAATGGGACTCTTAATAAGAAGTGTGCTACATTTCTTGAGGGTCTGTTTTTGTAGGTGCATAAAAAGAGTTTAAATGTACTGCATGTTTGTAGTTTGGGGTAAGAATGGGGAGGCAACACCCCCTCTGAAATGAATTGTTCCCCATCTTCTCAATGCCAAAATGATTTCCTTGCCCTCTGCCCTCCTCCCCTCACGTAAGTTGAAAAGTAGGCAAATTAGGTTTGCTGCCAGATGTTGAAAGCTTAGCAGGTTATTTTAGTGCTAAGACTGAGGGATTGAGACCACTGATCAATCTGGAGTAGAGGTAGAGGAGATGGGAGTGGAGGAAGTGCTGGAGTGAGGTGAGTTTCAGCCAATAACTACTCGGAAGTTGGAGAGCCTGGTAAGGTGGGTAGATAAGTACATGTTCATTTTTGACCTGATTCCACCGCAATGGTTGTTTTTGCTCCATCATAGTTTATCTCCATTAGCTTCCACAATGATGAATCTGAACCTTCAGTAGGGGTGGTACTAGGTGTTTGGAAACATGCTGTGGTGGACCCTGTGTTGAGAAAACAGCACATGGACTTTTTGAGGCCTGATTATTAATTGGCTAATATCTAATAAGCTAACAGAGAGGGAAGTGGCTGAGCAGCTAACATAATTTCTTATATTTAAGATGGTGCTACAAGGGGTCTCAAAGTCCCTCCTTGAGGGCCGCAATCCAGTCGGGTTTTCAGGATTTCCCCAATGAATATGCATTGAAAGCAGTGCATGCACATAGATCTCATGCATATTCATTGGGGAAATCCTGAAAACCTGACTGGATTGTGGCCCTCAAGGAGGGACTTTGAGACCCCTATGCTACATCCTAGACAACTACTTATCAAAACGGATACAGCACAGAAACTACATTGGTCCATGTTGTGAGTGAGTTAAGGAGTATTTTGGAGTCTGGTGACCGGGCATTAGTAGTTTCATTGGATCTGGCATCTGCTTTTGCGTTGATCAAGGATTTCTGGTACAGCAATTGCAGAGGTTGGGGATATGGAATAGTGATAGCATGCTTTAAAAAATTTTTGAGTGACTATATTTTTGCTGTAGTGAATGATTTGGAAATATTAACTGTACAGTCCCTGATTTGTGGGGTTCTCCAGTGGTCACCTCTGTTGCCAATCCTTTTTTAATAACTTTGTTAGCCCTCTGGTTGGATTAATATACCCCCTCTTTTACTAAGGTGCGCTAAACACGCATTAAATGCTAACACGTGCATGTTATCCCGTGGATGCATTAGCAGTTAGCGCATGCGTTGATTTAGCATGCACTAAATCCATGCTAAAACGCATGGAGGGGCATAATAGAAAGGAACGTCTAAGTCCATTTTCGTCTAAGCATATTCTATAAATGGTGTCTCACATTAGGTGCCGGTAGGTGCCCTACCGGTGCCTAACTTAACTGGCAAAGTTATTTAAAAAATGATTTAAAAATAATTTGAAAAATGGAAGGTGCCTAGATGTGCCTACAAAAATGGCACCTTCATCGCAACTACGGAGGCGTCTTAGAATGCCTAAGTTCTAAGTAGGCATGGTTAACACCAGAAATGACCTTAGGCGTTCTTAAGCATCTCCGTAGATGCGATTCACATCAAACACAGGTGCCAGAAATATAGACCTTCAAAACCTTGGCTCACATTTCTGGCACCTATGTTTAAGGTAGCTACAATTCTACAAATGGCACCATTGTGTGATT
The DNA here is from genome assembly GCF_902459505.1 of Geotrypetes seraphini. Taxonomy (NCBI): domain Eukaryota; kingdom Metazoa; phylum Chordata; class Amphibia; order Gymnophiona; family Dermophiidae; genus Geotrypetes; species Geotrypetes seraphini. Next base: position 74,676,861 of record NC_047089.1, on the reverse strand, counting down.
GGTATGCGGGTGGCAGCTGTTTTTTTTTTTCAACAGCTGCTGATATCAGCGCACTGTTTGTAGTATCCGTCCATTACAGCCCATGTGGATCATCTTGTTCATGGTGTCTATGTGACCTTGTGGAAGCTTCATGTAGTTAAAGGTTTGGTTGACTGACAATCATTTTTTACATTCTTATTTATTGCACAACTAGACCATACAAAAGTGGTTTTAGCAGGGTTGACAAAGGTGAATTTGAGTAAACTGGAGACATTGCAAAACACTACAGTATGGATGTTGGGGGGGAGGGGAGAATGTAAATACATGCATGTATACCCCTCTATGTGTCCAATCATTGGTTGCCGACATATTATAGGGCAGTGTTCTTCAACCTTTTTGCACCCGTGGACCGGCAGAAATAAAATAATTATTTTGTGGACCGGCAAACTACTAGGACTAAAATTTAAAAACCCCGTTTACGCCCCATCTCCGCGAGCTCGGTCCCCGCAAACCATCTGATCCCATCTGCACAAGCCGCAATTATGATTTTATATTGAACGTATTTTATTAAAGTATAAAAAAAAACAATATTCTGAACAATTGTGATTTTATAAATACAAATATACAGAGCACGGACCAACAAAACCCCTGTTTCCCCTCCCCTTCACATATATCCCCTCTACTATCAAGAAAACTGAATAAGCCAAGTTATTATAGAATGCTACATAGAAATATCATGCTAACAGAATACTGCAGTCCCCCAGTTATGTCTCTAGCAGGATATATAATTCAAATCTGATATATTCTAATGACAAAATAGAAATAAAATTATTTTTTTCTACCTTTTGTTGTCTCTTGTTTCTGCTTTCATCTTCTTTTCACTCTTTTCCTTCCACCATCTGCCCGTTCCATCCAATGTCTGCCCTCTCCCCCTTCCATATGTATCTGACTTCTTTCTATGCCCCTCTTCCTTGTCCATCCTCCTCTCTCCTTTTTACATCATTCATTCCAGCTTCACTGCCTTCTTCATTTTTATCTCTCCTACACCAGATCTAGCATCTTTATCCCTCTCTCATTTCTCTGCTGACCCCCTTTCCAGCATCAATGTCTCTCTACTTTCTCATTCCTCTCTCTCCCCTTTCTCTCATCTGATCTCTCCATTCCACCCTGACCCCCTTCCCCTCCTGTAATCTCCCTGCCAGCTGTTTCCTTCCTTTTTTCTTTCTCCCTACCCTCCTTCCTTTTTTCTTTCTCCCTACCTTCCTTCCTTTTTTTTCCTTCTCCCTTCCCTCCTCCCTCTATCCAACATTAACTCTCTTCCCATCCCTTTCCCTCCTCCCTCACAGCAGCATCTCTCCTTCTTCTCCCTTCCCTCCTCCCTCTATCCAACATTAACTTTCTCCCATCCCTTTCCCTCCTCCCCTCCCAGCAGCATCTCTCCTTCTTCTCCTTTCCCTCCTCCCTCTATCCAACATTAACTCTCTTCCCATCCCTTTCCCTCCTCCCCTCCCAGCAGCATCTCTCCTTCTTCTCCCTTCCCTCCTCCCTCTATCCAACATTAACTTTCTTCCCATCCCTTTCCCTCCTCCCCTCCCAGCAGCATCTCTCCTTCTAACTTCCTTCAAGTCCAGTAACAGCTCTCCCTTTTCCAGCACCTTCCCAGCCTCCTACAGTGGCTTCCTCCCCTTCCAGCAGCTCTCGGTACTTGCCTGCAGGAAGTTGCCGGTAAATCACTGAACTGGCAAATAGGAGAGCTGGTGGGAGGGGAGGAAGTCACTATGAAGGCTCCCCAGGATCTTGTTCGCACACGCTGACCATCTCCCTCCACCTGCACCTGAATCTGAAGCTCTCTCCGATCTAATCGCAACTTCCCCACGGCCCTCTTCAGCAACTCGGCAGGGGTGGCGATCAAGACACGCTCCCGACGTTGGGACCTTCACTCTGAGTCCCGCCTATTTTGTTTCAACTTCCTGTTTCCCAACAGGCGAGACTCACAGAGGGAAGGCCCCGATGTTGGCAGCCTATCTTGATCGCCTGAGGCTGGGAGGAACATTAGTCAGCAGGAACCGCAGTCAGGAGGAACCGCAGTCGGCAGGAAATTTAACTGCCGACTTGATCTCGCCGGCCCTGCGCGAACCGGCAGAAATTTTCTGCAGACCGGCACCGGTCCGCGGACCGGCGGTTGAAGAACTGTGTTATAGGGTCCATTTTAAAGTATACACAAGATTGTGTATTCTAGTCCCACTATTTCTCTTTGTGATTTGATTGTCTATCATAAGCCTGGTCAAGATTTGTGGTTGGGTATAGATTTTTTTACTTCAGGTTCCAGCAGTTCAGATGCCTGATTAGAGGGAATGCACAATGGGGCTTTCTTCTATTTGGCAGCAGTATTACAGAATACGTTACCAAAAGAGCTCTGTGTGGAGCATTCTCATCTGTGTTTCAGGAGAGCGCTAAAAAAAACCCTTTTTTTTCCCAGCAGGCTTTTGCAGTCTTGCTCCCCGGAAGGTAGACATGAGGAGGACATGAAACTGAATATGTGTATTAATAAGATAGATATTGTTTGATAAGTGGGATCATCTCACAGACTTGTCTATGCATTTTATCCTTTCTAACTGGAATGTTTAATTGGGTGTGAAATGTCTTGTGTGCTGTCCTATCATCAACTGGAGTTCTTTCTTTTTTATATTTTTTTATTTATCCTGCTTAGATATTTTTTTATGTAGGCTGCTTAGATAACTTTTATGGAAAAGCAGTATATCAAGTAGAAATAAACTGCAAACTGTATACCCAAATGATGTGAAATTATATGTGTTTTACCATTCTTAATAAAAAAAAGTTTATGTGATCTCTTTAGCATTTCTTTCCTCTGAAATAAAATATGCCTCTTTTTCCTAATTAAGGTGCCATTTTACTAAAGTATACTAAAATGTATGTGACTAAGTGCCGTGCAGTCCAGCGATTTTAGTGCAGGCCACCACAGTAACAGCTCCGATGCTCATAGGATTCCTATGAGTGTCCAAGGTGTTACCACCATGGCCGGCGCTTAAAAATGCTAGCGCGGCTTTGTAAAGGAGGGGGTTACTAAACCCTATTAGCTGCTAGCTCCTCAATTAGGGGTTGGTTTTTTTTTTAACTAGTGCACATTAGTGAATTAGTATGACTAAGAGCCATACAGAATACAATAGGCTTTGGTTAACAATTGTCCTTCTAAGGGCTGATCTAAATCTTAAAATTTAAACTACTGCTGTTTTAATTCTAACCTCTTGTTTTACCCTTTTATGTTTTATCTTTTCTATAATTATTGTAGTTCTTCCCCACTATCCTTGTTTAAGTTACCATGTTCAGACCAAAACTATTTGTTATCTTTGGTTGTTATTTAGTATCCCCCATTTTACGTGTTTTTATGTAATTTTATAATGTGTTTTTACGTAATTTTATATTGTAAACTGCTTAGAAATTTGAATAGGCGGTCTAAAAAATCTTTTAATAAACTTGAAACTTGAACTTGAAATTGTGCTGCATTCAACATATGCTAGTTTTAATGAGTTTTAAATGTGGGATTTTACCACTCAATAACTGCAAATTCTATATAGCACTTTTCAAGGGCTTTCTAATCCTGTCTCTCCTTTCCTCCAGGGAGTCCATCTTCAAGTCATTAAGTCTCTCCTCAAACATCTTATGGTGCAAATCTCATACCCCATATCCCACGCTACAAGAATGTTGCCATTGGTGTACAGTACCTGCAGAGAATTAACATGGGAACAGTTATCGCTAGTTAGCATAAGGAAAGTATAACATGCTTGCTAACATTTCCATGCCCAATTCTAGTCCATGCCATGCTCTCTCAGGGAAAAATATAAAAAAATCCACAACAATGCATAGTTTAATGCATGGGAACAAGCATGTCTGTGTGGCAGCCTGCTACGGTGTTCCAACTGCACATTCAGTGCTAGATACACTTTAGTAAAAGGGCTACTATATTTTTTAGATGTGTCAAATTTTGCTATCAGATCTAGGCATCTCTACTCCCTTCTGAATTACAAATTTTCAGGTTTCATTTTAGATTGGTTTTGTACTTCATCCTGCAAAACGTTTGTAGCTTTTCTCTAGGTTACCTCTGTCTATGTCCTATTGGCAATATGACTTCCAGGAGGAGAAAGGATCAGACACACTCGAGGTTATGACCCTATCAACACTTTCATGAAGAATGGAGAAACAGTCGAAGAACACCATGTATGTTTGCGGCTGAGATCTTGTAACCCATATTAGGAAGTTGTGATTGTGTTGATGTCTACATTCTGCTTTGATTATGCTATAGTTTTCCAGCAAATGTTTGTAGCTGTCGAGGCAAGGGGCTTAGATGTATCCCAGTTCCTTCAGTAATATAGCATCAAGGTTATCCTTTTAAAGAAAGGAAAATATAATAAGAATTAGTGATTATATAGAGAGAAGCAGAATTTACATTTTTGAAAATAGTCACGTTTTCAGATGTTTTTGAAATAATTGGAAAGAGCTGGGCTTAGAGTATAGTTCTTTTTATTGTATGAAATTGAACTTCCATTTTATTGCTGCACACTGTATGTATGAATGCCAGCTATGTGATAAGAACAGACCTTTGGCACATTTTGTTTGATCAACTCTGCTTTTATTTATCCCGTTTTCTATCTTTATATGTAAAGGCTCTTTGCCCTAGCCCTATATATGCTATTACAATGGGGTTTCATCTAATGATTTCAACATAGTTAGAGTATGTTAAGATGGTATCCAGAGCCATTAGAGTTGCTAAAGTACAAAAGGAAAAGTATAGCTAGCAGAAAAAGAAAATGACAATGCAACTTTAAAGACAATGGTGATACCTTACTTAGAATATTATAGCTAATAGATACTGTGGCTCGGATTCTATAAACGGCGTCTGAATGAGGTGGGCCTGTCCCTTCTGGGTGCATTGTAGGGCCTTAGACACCTGAGCCAATCAGGCCTTAGGCCCCTCCATGGCACATCCTACAATGCATTGGGAAAGGGCAAGCCCACCTCATTCAGACGGAGGCAGGCCTGTTGGACGCACGGAGCAAAAACCCATCCATTCGGCCTTCAAAAAAGGTTAGAGGGTGGGTCCAGGGGGGGGGGCATGATCTACGGGGAGGGGGTGGGGAGTTCCAGCAGGAGAAATTGGGCATGCTTCCTGCCTTGATCGACAGGGGGGGTTCCGGCAAGAGGGGGTGATCGATAGAGGGGGATCGATCAGGGGGGATGGGCGGCCACTGCCGCTAAACTCATCATGGCAGGGAGATCCCTTGCCATGATAAGCTCAGCGGTACTTCAACCCAGATTATCTAACCAGCGTCTGTAACATGGACGTCGGTTAGAGAATCGGGTTCTTTTTAGGTGGGCTTAGGTGCAATTCTATATAGGATGCCGGTCGGCTTCTGAGACCGGGCGTCCTATACATAATCCAGGCCTGTATGTACAACAGAACATATACAAAATGGAGACAGCTCATACAGTCATATGAAACCTGAGGACCTAAATATGTATACCCCCTAGGAAAAGAGAAATGGGAGAGAGATGATAAGAGACATTTAAAAATCTCAAAGATAAAAAGCAAGTCTCTGTCAAAGGAATGAATGCTCAAGACAAGAGGACATGATATGAAGCTTTAGGAGGTATAAACTTAATGCATGCATCATGTTGCAGGACAGTCAAAAATCCTATTCTAAACTGACTTCTTTGTAGTGTCACACTGTAATGGTAACTTGCTATATAAAGAATGTCCATGGGAAAATGGTCTTCTAAACCAGGAATTTGTTCTTCTAAAATTCATTAAAAGGAAATGATCACTGTTAGGCAGTTCCCTTTGAAAGGTATTGTAATTATGAGTTTCACTGAATTAGTATTAAGCAAGGTCTCACTGTCACTCTCCTAAAAATAGTACTATTGTAATAATAATTAGAAGCATTCAGAATTATTTTGTGATATGTTAAATTCCTAACATCACTGATCAAAGACAAATTCTGTTTTATAGACCAGGGTTCTCCATGTTCAGTCTTTGAGGGCTGCAAACAGGCTAGATTTTCAGGATATCCTTAATGAATATACAAGAGATAGATCTGCTCTAATCTAATCTGCAATTTCTGGATCGTTCTATGCCTACACAGGCTTAACAATGGGCTCCTTTTACAAAGGTGCGTTAGAGCCTTAACGCGTAGAATAGCACACGCTAAATTGCCCCCCATGCTAGCCGCTACCACCTCCTTCTAAGCAGGCGGTAGTTTTTCAGCTAGTGCACGCTAATCCGGTGCGTGCACTAAAAACGCTAGTGCCCCTTTGTAAAAGGAGCCCAATGGGTTTAGGAGTACATAATAAATATAGAGCAAGTAACATAATGAATGGAGGCCTCCACTGAATGCAATTGATTTTCATGCATATTCATTAAGGATATCCTGAAAATCTGACTTGTTCCAGCTGTTAAGGACTGAAACTTAAATGAGACTGTATATTTATTTATTTAAAAAATTAATATACTGTATAATACCTACAAGGTTTACATAAAAACATACATAAAAATTTAACGTTGCATACATGTTCAGTGAAAAGAAGAGAAAACACTTAGTTCTTCAAAGCCATCTAACACAATTCAAAATATCTATCACATTAAAACAGGTATTTAAATTTCCACATTATCTCCTCACGTGAAAGCATTTACGAAGAATTGTGTTTTCAATAACACTGTCATTCGCACTATTTTATCATAACTCACATCCCATAATAATGACACCAATCACTTAGTGGCAAAAATTGGGCCGCAGCTTTATTATCTTTTCTCAACAGTTCCATAAATCCATTATTGATAACAAACATGAAAAAACAGTGTAGCATAACAACAATTACACCCCCTGGAGCTATTCGGTGACGAAATAGCTCCCTTCACAAAATTGTCCCACAATTCCAATTCCCCATCCCAGCAAGGCTTGCGGTGTCGCTGAGCCCTGCCACCACCCATGGCGGTGTCGCACACGAGCAGCTCAGAAAACAAATCCCCCCTTCTTTCCATAGCTACACTGATCCAAATTTGCCCCCAAAACATCATATTTCAGCCCAGAAAACTGCGACCACCCGGACCACCCTCCAAAACCAAAACCAAACCCCCCCCAAAAATACCCCGACCCCAAAAAGAAGGGGAGGGAGGGGCAGGAAACAACTTTCCCCTCAACTCCTCACCCTTCCAACCTCCCTCTCAAACCAAAATTACCACGATCCCGCAAAAATCACACCTATATCCCCAATCCTCACAAAAACCTCCACCAATCCTCTCTCTTCGTACCACACACAAAGCCCACCTACCTCCTCACTAACCCACCAATCCAGCTAAGCCCACCACTTCCTTCTTATCCCAGACCTTTTCTCCTCCCCTCCCGACTCATCACAGAATTAAATTAACCCTTACCTTTCCTACCTTCATCTTACTGACTCAGCCAGTGTTATGTGCCCCCAGACGAAACTGGGAGCATAATAGTAATAAATTATATATCATTTTTTATCATGTGATACATAAATTGAAAGCATATATTCCCCTAAATTCTGTACATGGCGCTCAAAATTGTGCACTCAAATTTGGGTGCATCCAATTTGCATGTGCAATTTAATTGAACAATGAGCCGATTAGTGCCAACTATTGGGCACTAGCAATCAATTAGTATTAGTACTAATTGCAAACAACTTGAATTTACGCATTCATATTCTTAGTTGGGATTCTATAAAGATGCACACATAAATTTTCTGTACAGATCCAGAAAGAGGATGTAGCCATGGGATGGGAATGCTCAGATTATGCAGACAGGCAAACAGAAGAATGTCTCACCTTGGGATATGTGCAGACAAACAGAAAGGCAAGGGAGGTGTCTTTTCTTTTTTTTTAATCTTTATTGATTTTATTAAACATATCAAAAGTGCAACACATATTCAAGAATTCAAGAAAAACAGCACTTACATATTTGCAAATTACTGAAATATCTTTACCCATCCCCCCTCCTTCCTCCCTTTCTGGATGTGCATGAAACTAAAATCAAATCTGGCAGGTGATACTAATCATTAAGGTTTTTAACAAATGACTCCAATGGACTCCAAATTTCTTTAAATTCCCTAAATTGCCCAGATTGCTCCGCTAACATTCTTTCGTTACGGTAATATAAACAAAGTGTTTCCCACCAAAAAGTAAAATTCAGCCTATCCCAATTTTTCTAATTTCTGGTGATTAGTTGTATGTCTACCCCAGTCATTATAAAAAGAAGTCTATTCTTATTTTTGTCAATTGAACTTTTAGATTGTAACGATGTCCCAAATAAAATCACATCATATGACAGCGGAAAAGCGACACCTAAGATAAAATTAATTTTACCCCAAATTGATTTCCAAAAATTAAATATCAATGGACAATAAAATAAAAGGGAGGTGTATTTTCAACCAATGATCGAGTCTTTATTTAAATCAAGTAGTCCCAACTAGGATACCAGTTTTGGCGTATAGCAAATGCAGCACTCAGAGCAATCCAAAGTGTTTGTTCACTCAAGAGGGTTTTGGACTCAGCATCTACTAGCCAAGTGTCCCCCGAAACTGGGATCCTTTTTGGGACTACTTGATTTCAATAAGGGCGTGATCATTGGTTGAAAAGACGCTTCCCTTGCCTTTCTGTTTGCATGCTCAGATCATGGGCATTCCTAAAATTTGCATACATTGACAGAGAATATGGTACATCCACGTGAAGATTTATACTAGCTAGATACCATATATAATATACTCAAATATAAATCAAGATTTGTGGGCCAAAATGGCCCAAGAATGGGGGTCTTGGTTTATATTTGGGTCAGAGCTGACCTGCCCCTACCCTCCCAAACCTGTTGCAAAGGCCTGCAGTAAGACCTGGTGATCCAGCGGTGGACTGGGACAGGATCAATCCCTCCCATCTCCTGCCCTAGCCAACTTTATCAATTTTTATCTCACTACCGCTACCTTACCCCCTCCCCCCCTTTAAATCCCTGGTGGTCCAGCAGTGGGTTGGGACAGGAAAGATTCCTTCCTTCTCCAAACCCAGCTGACTTTAAACAACTTTTATCTCCCTCCCACCCCTTACATGAACTTGTTGTCCCTGGTGATCCAGCAGTGAACCGCAGCAGGGGTGACCTTCCTTCGCTTCTACCCGTGCAGAGCCGCTAGCTAATTGGCTGCTGCAAATTCTCACAGGACCGCAGCCAGTGTGGGCTTACAGTCTGCTGTACTTAAGGCAGTGGAATGTGAACTGACAGGCCCAAGGTTGCAACAAGCAATATTGGGAGAAATGGGATTTAAACCCTGGTTATACCTTAATATACAGTCTGCAGTTCTAACCACTAAGCTACCCTTCCACCATAAAGGCTCCATTAGATTGCTAAAGTAAATCTTTCACATTTGATTCTATTATAGTTCATTTATCAAATACATAAAGACAGAAAGGAAAGAATATTAAACAAATGGTGTCACAATTTTAGGTGTGGTTCTTAAATCTGATGGAAACTACCAGGAGTTTCCTAACAGTAAAATATAACACTTACAAATGAGGCTACAATGATACAGTTGTCCTGCAATATTATACATTTGCAAACGGGCACTGAAGGTTGCTTTTTTCACTACACGATAAATAACTGATTCCCATTACAAAGAGGTCAATAATGCAAATTTCATTTTGCAGTAGGAAGGTGCATGTTTTACTTGTATTTTCTGAAAGCGTTTACCCAGACTAAAAATGGTTGCATCGAGGTCATTTCAATCTCAGAACAGTTCAGGACGCCAAAGCTCATACAGATGCAGCAATGGAGAGAGGGAAAATTTAAAAAGACAACAACAACATAAAAAAAGAGGAATCACAAAAAAAAAAAAAAAAGTGGTGTGCTGATATCAAAAATATTTTGTGAACATGCATGAGTTGATTTACAGCTTTGCACAATGTATGATAATGGAGTACTGTACTTGCTAATGTGAAAACCTTGGAAGCAGTGAACTTGCAAGACAGCAGCTACTGGCAATTCCTTGACCTACAGGCTAATAATGAGGCGAGTTTCTCATTCAGTCCTTTGCAGAATAATAAGTAATCATTAAAATGGTATGTAAAAGAAGAGAAAAGTACATTTTTCTTCTAACAATAGCCAGTACCTGTGGTACATTTACCCCCTCTTCTACTAAACCATGCTAGCAGTTTTAGTGCGGGGAGCCACGCTGATTGACCGTGCTGCTCCTGATGCTCATAGGAACTCAATGAGCGTCAGGAACAGCACGGGCCATTCAGCGTGTCTTCCCGCGCTAAAACCACTAGCGCGGTTTAGTCGAAGAGGCCCTAAGAGAGTGTATACTGTATTTTACTGTCAGACTGCCGGATCTATGTGCCTGTTAAAATAATAACATTTTATAAAGAAACATGAGATTTCCAAGCACGGTCTGTTCAGAAAATAAAATAGATGTATTCCCCAAGAAAAGAGCATTGTTTGAGCTCTCTGGTTTGATGATATTAACATACCCCATTGTACAAAACAGTAGCACGGTTTTTAGCACCAGCCATGGCAGTAACAGCTCTGAAGCTTATAGGAATTATATGAGCATCGGAGCTGCTACCACCGTGGCTGTCACTAAAAACTGCGCTACGTTGGTTTTTTTTTTTTTAAAAAGAGAGGTGTAGTTAATTACCTTCTCCGATTCCTGTTTTGTACTTAAAAAGGATAATTATGAAGGCAGACATAATACTTTTGGGGGGATCGTCTACAAAGCTGCGGTAACAGCCCTGAAGCCCTTTAAATCTCTATGGGCTTCGGGGCCATTACCGTGCGGGAGCCGCTAGCGCGGCTTTGTAGAAGGGGGGATAGTATTTAATGCTTGATCTTTGTAGAAATTATTTTACTGATATGTGCTGATCACGTTCTAGGTAGTGGTGAATATTATAAATTACTTTCTCAAGCTGTTGTGAAAGCATTTAGATGCCACAATGTGCTAAATTATCACAATCAGCCTTATGTCACCTGCCGAACCATGTAGAAATAAGATATTGCAAACACAGATTAGCTGGCCTTAAAATACATAGAAGTCTATTTATTAAGCCACATTAGCTGCTAGATATGGTGTATTTAGATCTTAGCAAAGCCTTTGACAGTGTTCCACAAAGACGTGTAATAAATAAACGGAGTGCCCTCGGGATGGGTCCTAAAGTGACGGACTGGGTCAAGAACTGGTTGAGTGGAAGATGACAGAGGGTAGTGATCAATGGAGATCGCTCTGAGCAAAGGGATGCTACCAGTTGTGTGCCTCAAGGTTCGTTTCTTGGACCTGTTCTTTTTAACATTTTATAAATGATATTGCTGAAGGGCTGTCAGGTAAGATTTACCTCTTTGTGGATGATACCAAAATCTGCAATGGAGTAGACACCCAGGATGGTATGAATAACATGAAGAAAGACCTGGCGAAGCTTGAAGAATGGTCCAGAATGTGGCAGCTAAAATTAATGCTAAGAAATGCAAAATCATGCATTTGGACTGCAAAAACTTGAGATAACAGTACAGTTTAAGGGGTGAAGAACTTATGTGCACGACAGAAGAGCAGGAATTGGATGTGATGATCTTAAGGTGGCCAAACAGGTTGAAAAGGTGATGGTGAAAGCTAGAAGGATGCTAGGGTGCATAGGGAGAGGTATGACCAGTAGGAAAAAGGAGGTATTGATGCCCCTATATAAGACTTTGGTGAGACCTCATTTAGAATATTGTGTACAATTCTGGAGGCCGCACCTTCAAAAAGATATAAAAAGGATGGAGTCAGTCCAAAGGAAGGCTACTAAAATGGTATGTGGTCTTCATCATAAGGCGTACGGGGACAGACTTAAAGATCTCAATCTGTATACTTTGCAAAAAAGGCGGGAGAGGGGAGATATGATAGAGACATTTAAATACCTTTGTGATATAAAATGCATGAGTTGAGTCTCTTTCATTTGAAGGGAAGCTGTGGACTGAGAGGGCAAAGGATGAGGTTAAGAGGTAATAAGCTCAGGAGTACTAAGGAAATACTTTTTTACAAAAGGGTAATAGGTTTCAAGAAAGCTTGAGATAGTCATGTGGGATCTCTTAGAGAGAGGAAGAGATAATAGTTACCGCTGATGGGAAGACTGGATGGGCCATTTGGTCTTCTGTGTTAGGGGTTCTTTTGCTATTGCATGCTAGTGAATTAGGGTGACTGAGTGCCATGCAGCCCATGCACTAATCCCCAAATTCTATATAGTCCACCTAAAGTTAGGCGCCTACATTGTCACGCCTAACCAATATTGGAGCCTAACATAGTAATTGTTTAATAAACTTAATCAGTGCCAATAATTAACAATTATGTACCTCATAACTGACATAAATTGCACTTAATTGAATGTTAGGTGCCTAGATTGGTAGGTGCCTACTGCAAAGTGGGCATGGTTAGGGGGCAGAATGTAGGCATGTTTTGCAAGTAGGTGCCTGTTTTGCAGTAAGTTACAGGTATTTAGGCCAAGAAAACCCTTGCATAAATATGATGCACCTAAGGTTTGAACATCTAAAGACACCTAAACCCACTTAGGCAAAGCTAAACGGGATTCTATTAAACATGCCTAACCTTTATAGAAACATGTTTAGCACTGCACTAGTCAGTGCAAAATTTTTAGGTGCCATATATAGAATCAGGCCCTAAATCTGTTAATGTACCTTTTTAAAAGACCCCTTAATGTGCACTAACAACTAATATGGGTGCATCATAATAGCTAACATGGCACCTTAGTAAGCTTATGCCACATTCTTTGTTTAATTATAAACTGATAAGGAGTGTGATTGGGCCAGACTGGATGGACCGATCTGCCATCATTTACTATATTACCTGTCATACACAAGGAGGAGGCAACAAGAAATTATTTTAACTATTATTTACTAACAACTTTATCATCCTTTCATACCAAAACTTCCTTCTAAATTCAATATGTCCTCTACATCTCCTACCCCACATCAGAAACTTCTTTTTCAATCAACAATCTTTCAAGCTGAGAGGGATCAAAGTAAATATATCTATTGGATTATAAAGTTATTTCACATCTTCATGGAAATTGAAAAAAAATACTTCCCAAGGACAGAACTCTATCCTTCAATTTCAAAAATTCTTTGTGACATAGTTGTGTGCACCTTGCCACATCCGGAAAAATCTGGATGGGCTGGCAATAGAACTGAGAATTTTTATTTCAGAAATATTTTTTCAAAACATTTATTTTCTCCTGTTCTATTGAAAAAGTTGTGAGGAGGATTGCTTTAGTAACAATTTCCTTTTGTAAGGATTCAAGAAAATCTGTTAGATTAATAGAATCTTTAGCTCTCTCCTTTGCAATGCCTTCAACTTGGCACAGAAACATGCCTACAATCAGAAACAATTAATTCTTCAACTTTATCCCAAAGCAATACCTCCTTCAAGTATCTGCATAATAAAATCTCAGGAGACAGTAGATAACAAATAGGAAAATTCAATAACCATAATGTTTTAACTCTCATTCAATTTTCAAGAAATTCTAATTGCCTGAATTTAATCAGACTATCGTTAACCAAAGCAGAGGAAGCTCATTGATAATTAGGCAAATTTGAGAAAATCTGAAATAGTCTGGTATCCAACTTGTCAATTTTAGTATCAACTTCACAAAATGTATCTACTGTTTGTTGAGAAAAACTAAATAACTGTGGTATTGTAGTCTTTATGCATTCTTCAGTCCTAACAACCACTTGCCAGGTATCTAAGTAATATATTGGGGGTGGTTCAAATTTTTAAACAAATTTCGACAAGTTGCCACAACTGGTAAATTATTAATGGCACTAGGTTGTGCCTGAGGAGAGGCATTTAAATCTATAGATACTTTGTCCACCTGTGTTGTACCTTTCAATGAACCATCCTCAATTGGACGAATAAGAGTAAAAAGGGGGGGGGAAGAGTAGAATGACCACTCTTGCTCAGTGAAGCCCCTGAAATAGACAAATCCCCTATAGGATTTATTTATGGCTTGATTTGAATATGTTTATCCATTGGACCTACAGTTTTTGGTGAACTGGTTTCTTTGGTCTATCCCTTATGCTTCACCATTAAGTAATAAATTTGTATTTCAATCTCCAGCCTCCAATTATCCTCCATCTACTCCTTTTGGGTTCCTTTTGGCTCCTAATGGGCTCCCAAGGGGCCAGTCATGCCCCCCTGTGGCACATCCCTTAGGGCATGCCACTGGCCGTGCACCCAGTGGCCGTACACCATTAGCGTTGCTGGTCCTGGCAGCGGTGTGTGACATCAGACACCGCTGCCCTCTGTCCCACTCTAGTGCCACTCAGGGTCTTTCGGCCAGGTGACTCCTCCACCGGGGCACTAGCACGCTGTTCTTTTCAAGTTGCTGGTCCCGATGGTGGTATGTGACGTCAAACGCTGCAGCCCTCTGTCCTACTCTGGTGCCACTTAGAGTCCTTCAGCCTAGTGACTCCTCCCCATACACCACTTTGTAAGTTTATTGTAGCAACATCTCAAATTTTTCAGTACAAGTACTGCAGCAGGTCTTTCAGTATATCTTTAGGGCAAAATATATTTTATATATAGTAATGTGAGCAATAACAAAAAAAAAAAAAATGGGCATGAAAGAGAAATGTTTCCTTTGCTACATAGAACTGTAACTGGCCTCTAATTAGGTGGTTGCACAAATATTTATGATTTTTATTTTATTTTATATACAGCCCTTCCTTAGGCAATAACAGGGTCGTTTACACAAATTTATTTGGAAGTGCCTGTTTCTTTAAGAAGAGAGAAAGTGAAAAAGACCACAAACCTGTACATGAAAAGTAAGGGGCCCCAGTGGAAAGTTGAAAATAGAGCTTAAGGCCTAAATTGGAGAAATGTATGAAGACAAAACACAAAAAGAAAGATATTTTAAGTGAAACCTTAATTAGGTGACCTACCTCTCCCCCCCAAAAAAAAAAAAAGTATTCATATTTCTTCAAAATCAAACTGCACCTTCAAAAAGAAATAAGCAGCATGGAGTTGGTCCAGAACATTGTTCCCTCTAAAGTGAGCAGGAGTAGCCCAAATGCATTCTTACCTTCCAATTTCCAATGAATATATCAAGGAGTTTTTACTTAACTCTCTTCCCCCTGAGCATAAGAGAAATAAATTCCATAAACAAACTTCTTGACTGGAATGTGAGAAATGCATTCAAGGAAACTGTACTCTTCCATCACAATACTGAGTCCTTTTAAGTGTAAAGTAGGGATGCATCTGATTAGCAAGTCCTTCTCAAAGATCTGAGATTTTTCTCCTCTTTCCTATTTTCCTAAAAGATAGACAGTTACCTGTCCCCTTGATGTCTCTGTTATTGGTTTCCTTCCTCACAAACTCTCCCTCCCACCCCATTTTATGTTCATCTTCTCCTTTTATTTCAACTGGTTGCTGGGTCAAGTCTAGTTGCCTTGAGAATGAGCTGCTACCTTTTGTTGTAGTAGCTGAGTAGGTCACATCAGATGTGGCAGAGTAGGCTTTGTAATTACCCCTTTGAAAGAGAGCACAGCCTCTCCTGACCCATGGATTCTTTAGTGGAAGGAAAACTTGGGCTCTTGCATGCCAAGCCTTATAGTATTCTCTTGAATACTCAGTGACTGGTAGACAAGTCTAACTTACAATAAATCATATTGAAGATTGGTTTCAACTTAAGAGCAGGGATCAGGATGTTGCTTGGTACGGATAGAGAGGACATACTTCTGAGGCTTCTAGTATAGAACATAATAAAAGATATAGCATTCTGGGTAAGATTAAAGGTTGTGGCATTCTAAGGTGAGGTTGGGAGGGCTAAGCACCCCCAGGTGCCATCTTGGCAGGGGTGCTGGGACCATTTCTCCTCTTCTACCTTGGTGATGGGAGAGATCTCATCAATGCACCCCCCCCCACACACACACACACACACACATACATTTACAAATATTTACTAGCAGTGAGCAGCATCTCTTACAGCTGCTCGCATTGACCTCGTCCCTCCCTCTGATGTCATTTCCTATTCCCAAGACCAGGAAATGACATCAGAGGAAAAGCTCAGCTGGACTGCATTGAAGCCATTCTTTAACCTATTGGGTATTATAGTGTCCTGATGCAACCTTTTTGAGCAAAACCTGGCCAAGTTGGGCACAGTTTGTACTCCTTTTGCTGCTGTTATTGTTAATAAATTGTTTGGATTACAATTTGGGCTTCCTGTCCTCTGCTTCTCCAGTCTGCTCACCTTCTCTGCCAGTCTGGCCCTTGTATACTGCCTGCCTTTTTGCTTCCTGGAGCTATTAGCATGCCACTATTAAAAAAAAAAAATACTATGTGAGCAATAGTCAATAAGGGCTTACATAGTAAACTTTTTTTCTATAAGATCACATCATTTGGCCCAGAGATGTGACAGCGTGACCACAACATAAACAATGGTCTATAGAAGTTAACCTCCCCTTTTACAAAACCGCAAAATTGTTTTTTTAGTGCTGGGAGCAGCGCAGAGCATTTAGCGCGCTGGCCTGTGCTATAAACTGCTTCCACAGTTTTGTAAAAGGGGAGGGGGGTGGTGTAACTGCGCTTATGTTCATAATTATAGAATACAGCTATCCACACCTAAATTTAGGTGCAGGCATTTTCACCTGATTTTCCTTGGTACAAAAGGCCATGCCTAAATTAAGGGTCTCTTTTACAAAGCCGTTTAGCTCGGGCCGCTGCGGTAACGGCCCCGAAGCCCATAGAGATTTAAAGGGCTTTGGGGATGTTGCTGTGCGGCAGCCACTAACGCGGCTTTGTAAAAGGTGCCCTAAGTCACGGTTTCCAGGCATAAGTGCTATTCTATAAACCGTGCTTAATTTTAAGCACATTTTACAGGATAGCACTTCTTTGGGCACCATATGCAGAATTTGGAATTCAGTGGAAACAGTTGTTCTAAAGGATAAAAATGACTAGTAAAATGTCTGCAGTTTAATTTTTGAATTCTTTCAGAACTCTGGATGCCTTAACTCATATTTTTTTTAAACTAGTGATTTTAGTGAAAATTTAAGTCCTACAAAGTTAGGCCTCCACTATAGCTTAATTTGAGACTTATTTATTCATCTACACAAACTATTTTCTTTTTCAATATAAGGAAATGGTACATACAAGCATAAGAAATTCTGATGTGCCAAAGAAAAGATAAATCTCAGCATGATCATATTTGATGCTCTCAAGGTTGAAAAACAGTATAGCAAGTTAGTAAAATACAAGACCTACATGTGCCATTTACAGAGAAACTGAAAGAGTTAAATATGTGCTCTTTAGAACAAAAATAATAGAAATATGAACTATTTTCCTAATACCTAACAGATTTCAATACATGATCAGAAGATAGGAAAAAAATAACCTAAGAACAAGGAGTCATACAACACTGAAGGAAACACCAAATGAATCTGGAAAAAAAAAAAAAAATTCATGGTAGACATCTGGAGCCAAATTCCAGTGAGGGTTATGGGAATAAAAAACAGAATTCAAACATGCATGGAATAAACAAAGATGACCTTAATGACAAGGGGAGAGAGAGGAACACTAATCACGTTAAACCTGTGACAGCACAGCAGACAGGTACAAATGGGCAGACTAGGTGCATCAGTGATCTCTTTCTTTTCACATTGTCTGTTTCTACATTTTGCCAGTGAGATCTACTGCCAGTATTAAAAAAGGAGATGGCAATGCTTCTGTGCAACAGGGCTGAAAAGTTACCTGTTCTAAAAGGAAGACTTTTTTTAGTCAGCCTAATGTTAAACTTACATCTCAAAGCAGTGTGGGATTTGTAGTCCCCTGGTTTTATCCGTTAAAATAAACACTGCAAGTCCCAATGTGCCTCTGAAATCCAAGATCAGTCTCAAACCTCCCTCCTGGAATTAGGTAACTTGGAGGCTCTGGAGATTTAATTAACAGGAGATGGCGAGAGTGAGGTTTGAACCCTTGAGGGAACTGGAAGTTAATGTAAGGAATGATGTTACGTATGTGATTAACACATTGTGTTATGTTTTAGTTTTGTCTCAATTTTATGCCTATTTGATTGTAATCCACCTAGAATGGTAGATAGTGTGTAATAGAATATTTTAAAATAAATAAATCTGATGTGAGGCTAGTAAGTTGAGTTGGCAACCACATTGATTCACCCAAAAAGAGCCAATGAGGTTTAACAGACAGGAGACTGCTCCAATTAGAGACTGTGTTTCAAGATGGTGGCCATTTGAGGAGAGAGCATCAGCGCTGTCACACAACGCTGCCTCTTCTTAATTAGACTTCCTTGCTCTGGTGTAAGCAGAGCTGCCAAGTTACCCATTCCAGGAGTGAAACTTATTGGCCAGTCCTTATTTGGTTTAAAAACCTATATCCCAAAGCGGTGAAGTATTTTGTATTCCATGATTCTATCTATTGAAATCAGTGCTGCAGGTACCATAATGTACCAAGATGAGTTTGACAGTAATCTAAGACCAGCCAAAAAGTCTAGCTCCAGGCATAGGTAACTTGGCAGCTCTGGCAAAAGTCATTGGAGAGATTTACTGGGTTAATCAGAAACAGGATGTGAGATTGCCAGAAATACAATACTCTAAAAATGGACAGCCTAGAACAAGATTTTAAAGATCAGAGTAGTTTCTCCTGGAAGACAGGTGCCCTCCAACCTGAAAGGTCACTGGTTTCTGGTTCATGCCTAACACTGAACAAAAGAGTAGAAATTTAATGACACTGGAAATAAATGAGCTTTTCTCTGTCATTACAGGTTACACATGATATGATATGTTGTTCACATTTCCCATGTCATTTCAAATGAATGTACCTCTCTAACACATGAGATCAAATTTCTGCAAGAAATGGAGGGGATAATTTAAGACATGAAGCCCCAATGTAGGACATCTAGTTTGGGAAAGTCACAGTTCTAAGTGTATTTTACCAATGAATGTTCCTCAATGAATATTTCCAATATGGCTAACTATAAACCTATAGCAAATATCCCCATTTTTTGTAAAGATCATGGAAAGCATTGTAGCTAAGCAACTTAGGGTTCTTTTTATAAAGCCACAGTAGAGATTCTCCTGCAGAAAATCCACTAAAAGTACATTAAGTTCCTATGAGCTTTGGTGCATTTGCCATGGGAGAATCGCTACTGTGGCTTTGTAAAAGAGGCTCTTAGTGACTATTTGGATAAGCATAATTGCCCCAATATTGAACCACAAGAGGTAGCCCAACTGCCTCCCGTGGTCAGCGAAATCCCGTATACTCAATATCAAGTTCACCATCATTGAATATCCAAGACAAAGGTTGGTGGCTCACATTTATCCAGCAAGTCGATTTTCATCAGCTTGTCCACTAAGACTAATGGCCAAAGATAGACCAAATAATTCTTTGGTCGTCTGCATTTGAGCCATCTTTCAATAATTATAGTATATATAAAGAGAATCTCACTTTTTACATCAAAACAGTTCACTCCAACTTAGATAGTATAATAGCGCTAGATAATATATCAATGCTTTATAAATTCTTTCTTAGTCCAGTTTCTTTACAGCAGTACATCTTAGGAATTCAGATATCCAACCTTATTAATAGATACAGGTGGTGGGGTTCTTCATGATTCCAAGTACTATTTCCCAACTATTTACTTATTTCAATTATTTTATATAAATATATAAATAATAGACTTAGCTTATTCAAAGTCCATTCCCCTTCCTGTGTCATGAGAGCATTTCCAGCAGGTGGTTCAAGCAATTATCCAGTCACATTTAGACTATTATAATCTGCTTTATTAAGGCTTTACAGATATTACAGTGAAGTGCCTACAACTGATACAAAATGTATTGGCCCAATTATATTTACAGTACAAAGATCCTTGTGTTCAAAGGCTTTGTAATTCCTCATTATCATCTGCAAAATTGTTAAAGTCAAAGATACATTATGCTGCAACTTTTCCTTACCAAGCAGCAAAATGCTGGGCTCTATCTTCATATAAAAGATCTGAACTTTATTACTATACTAGCAGCCTTTTATTGTTGTTTTTCTTTTTTTTTTTGCTGTACAGTAACTGTAATTTTATATTGGAACTTTGTTATTCACTAGGTATATCTAGTCTTCTTAAATTTTAATTCACACTGGGCCTATTGGTTTGTAGCAAAATAGAAGTGTTTTTTTTTAAATTGTAATTGTAAGGCTCTGCTGAATGTGAAGCCTTCTGTAAAATATGTATAAGAATGCCAGAAAATATACACTTATTTGCATGCTGGTCCAGCAGCAAAAGCCATTTTACAAAGAGATATGTTCAAAAAAGGAGCATCAGCACTCAGGGCTTTATACATGTAAATAACAGCAAATTGATGTAGAAGTGCTGCTCCTGTAACATACAAGTGAACACCTAAACTTGTAAGTGCTGGATTATTACAGAAGTGCACACTGAAATCAGTCATGGGAATGATGCTAGAAGACCTTATCAGTTTCTTTTTAGATCTGAAATACATCAAGTTGCTAGGACTCAGACATGAGTCAATGGCACCTAATGTAAATGGGGTGAAAAAAAAATGTAACAATTAAAAGTTTTATCTTCTCGGGGTTGCGCCGGTGTTTTTGAGCAGCTTCCAATGTTTTGGGCAATTTTCTGGGCTTCGTGGTGGCTGTCGCTGTTTTTAGGGCTGCTCCAGTGGGACCTGGGAACAGAGCCACGGCAGGTATGACTGTTGCGTCAGTGCCCAGTTGCAAGTGAAAGCCAATGGGGAGGAATAAGCAGAAAAGATCGGGAATGTGGCCTAGCGCCAATTCACGATTGAGCAAGTGCAAGAGTTCGTACATGCTCAGTATGCAAACTAACTTCCTGAAGGTCACAAATGAAGCCTGGGCTTGATTTTATAAGTATCCGACACAGACTTCCAGAGGAAATATATTTTTGTTGTTGAAAATTTTGGGATGTTGGAGGCCAATTTAAACAGTTCCAATGATTGGGTTACCTGAAGAGCCTTCTCAGACTAAATTAAGTTGGTTTTTAAACCATTTTGTAATTGGATCATTTTAAAATTGTATTTTTGTAAGGAAAACACCTCTGGTGTCCATGTGGACATCCAATTTTAAAATCTTAAAGCTTAGGACCATCATGAGAGATATACTTAGTCATATTACCAACTGAGAATTATTTTATTAAAAAACTGACCAAATTATTCCAAAAATGTTCACCCTCCATTATAGTCTATGGGGGAAAATGGAACCTGGAATAGAGAGTTGCGCGGGGACAGAAATCCCACCCGTCCCCACCCGTCCCCGCCAAAGTCCCACCCGTCCCCACCCATCCCCGTGAGGACTCCCACCCGTCCCCACCCGTCCCCGTGAGGAATCCCTCCATCCCCGCCCATCCCCGCGAGGAATCCCCTACGTCCCCGTGAGGAATCCCCTACGTCCCCGCCCGTCCCTATAAACTACAGAAATAGTTATTTCATTTAATTATGCTACTGAATTAAAGGCTCTGGTAGAAACCCATTTAAAAATAAGCAAAAAGACTTTATTAATTTGGAAATATTCATTGGGAAGAATACATACTTTGTAAACGGGTTTCTACCAGAGCCTCTAATGTTTATAAATTTTTATCAACACAACTAATATACTACTTTATCCTTAAGAAAAAAAAAATAATAATTTTTTTCCTACCTTTGTTGCCTGGTTTCTGCTTTCTTCATATTCTCATTCAATTCCTTCCATCCACTGCCTCTCTTCTCTCTGTGTCTTCCATTTGCTCTGTTACTGTGCCTCTCCCTTTCTCCCCCTCCCAAATTGGTCTGGCACCCATCTTTTTCCCTCCGCTCCCCCCATAGTCTGGCACCTCTGTCTTCTTCCCTGCCAGGGTCTTCTCCCCATTCCCTCTTCCCCATTTCCTTCCAGTGTCCTTCTCCCCCACCATCTTCCCCATGTCCTGTCAGGCAGCATCCTTCTCCCCCCTCTGCCTTCCCCATGTCCTTTCAGCGGCCTTCTCCCCCCTCTGTCTTCCCCATTTCCTTTCAGTGGCCTTCTCCACCCCTGTTTTCCCCATGTCCTTTCAGTGGCATTCTCCACCCCTTTGTCTTCCCCAGTGCTTTCAGGGTCCTTCACCCCCCTCTGTCTTCCACATGTGCTTTCAGCATCCTTCCCCCCCTCCTCCCGTTTACCCCATGTCCTTTCAGCGTCCTTCTCCACCCCTTTGTCTTCCCCAGTGCTTTCAGCGGCCTTCTCCCCCCTTAAGCGTCTTTTCTTCTCCACTCCACCTTTCCTCCCTCCCTGCCCCTTACCTTTGTGGCGTTTCCGCACCCGACCGACAACAGAACAGGCCCGGTCGGACAAATCTCCCTGTCCTGTAGCCGCAAATCTAAATTACCTTCTTACAGCAGCTGGAGTATTGAAGCTGCTGTAAGAGGTAATTTAGATTTGCGGCTACACGGCAGGGAGGTTTGTCGGCCGGGCCTGTTGTCGGTCGATCGGGGGACCTGACCGGCTGTGCACATTCTTCGGGGTGGAGCGCCCCCTCCCCCCTCTTTCGTTCACCATTGCCTTCTTCCTACCTGCCCTGCTGCACACAGCCGACCGGAAGTCTTCCTGATGTCAGCGCTGAAGTCGGAGGAAGGGAGGGCTTTGTGCTGCGACAGGGCAGGTAAGGAGGAGGAGACTACCCTCGCGGCTCGAATGCACTGCGATCCAACCCCGCAGGAACCCCGCGACCCTCGGAGGCATCCCCACGGGATCCCCGCGACCCTAGGGGGCATCCCCATGGGATCCCCGTGACCCAAAGGGGGAACCCGCGGGATTCCCGTCATCCCCGTTCCCGTGCAGCTCTCTAGCCTGGAACCTTGTAAATAGAAATTCCATCACTGTAACTTTTGTATCACCCATACTGATTGGCTATAATGTGTCAGGTGTGAGAAGCTGAACTTGTGTTACCTAGGTTATAGCTTGGTTTGCAGTTGAAGAGCGCTGCTGGATTTCATAGAGTGTGGATGTCTGAGTGTGTGCTCCTGGTTGAAAAATAAAAATTCCTTATTTAAGGTTTAATTATTTGTTTCACAGTGTTGCATGGCTGGGAGTGTCTGCAAGGGCATTAAAGAAACAGAGTGGAACCTTGGTATACGAGCATAATTCGTTCCAGAAGCATGCTCGTAAACCAATTTGCTTGTATATCAAAGTGAGTTTCCCCATAGGAAGTAAGGGAAACTCGCTTGATTTGTTCAACCTCCCCTCCCCCCCAGGCCACTGGCACTGCTCCACTTTACCCCCCACCCCCGAGACCATCTGTGCTGCTGCCCCTCTTCCCCTCCCCACGCAATCTGACATCTCCCCTTGATCTGGCATCCCCCCGCTCGTGCCAGCCTCCCCCCCCCCCCCCGCTGAGAATCTTGGAGAGAACGAGAACTAGAAGGTTTTGAGCATGCAAAGATGCTCAAGGCCCAGCACAAACAACAGGGAGGATCTTTGGGCACCGGCACCGGCACTGGCATGTCCTGTGTGTTGGTGCTGGTGCCGGTGCCAGAGCGGGGTAAGCGATTTTGTTTGGGTGGGGGATGCCAGATCGCGGTGCGGGGGCTGACAAGAGCAGGGGGGGGCTCGCAAATCGAGGCAAGCTCGAGACAAATCGAGGCAACCTCGGTTTCAGAGTTGCGGATTTTGCAAATGTTTTGCTCATCTTGCAAAACACTCGCAAACCGCAGCACTTGTAAACCGAGGTTTGACTGTAATTTAGAATCAAAGCCTATTGTGATTTGAGGTGTGATAAAGAAAACTGAGGAGTACCATATGAGCACATACCTAAATCCAAAGAAACATTTTAAAAAGGATTTCTATTTAATTTAATGTTTATGATTGTGAAGTGGTTGTGAAAGTGAGAACCAGTGTATGCCTGTGAGGAGTTCTTGATACAGTCCAGAAGTCAGATTAGAATTCATGATTTAATTTTCTATAGTTATAAACAGTACACAGTGAGTTTTCTTGAATGCCTGAGAGAAACACTAGTTTACTTAGATACAAGTTTCAAGTTTCAAGTTTATTATTTTTCTTGATTAATCGCTTAATCAAATTCTAAGCGATGACCATATTAAAATATAGTCAAATGGAGACAAACATTACAGACTTTAAATAATAACATTGGGTAGATACTCATTACATAAGGTAAGATAAGGGTTTGAAATACAATTTATAAAGAAAAGTAAAACAAAGGAAAAAAACAATAGGGAAATAAATAACCACAGAGCATAATACAATAAAATAAAATCACTGGTTTAAGAACTGTTTAATTAAATATTAAAAGCATCTTTAAAAAGAAATGTTTTTAGATTACTTTTAAATTCTCCCAGATCCTGCTCATTCCGTAAATAAATGGGGAGAGCGTTCCAAGTTTGAGGAGCATTTACAGAAAAAATAAACTGACGTCTAGTGTTAATAACCTTAAGTGATGGAATGGTCAATAGATTTTGCTCATTAGATCTCAAGGTTCTGCTTGGATGATATGGTATTAAATGTTTAAATATGAATGCAGGAGTCTTGTAGAGAAGAGACTTAAAAACAAGTAAACAGAGTTTATAAGTTATCTGATGGATAACTGGGAGCCAATGTGCATCTATCAAAAGGGGTGTAACATGGTCATATTTTCTAGTCTTAGTGATGAGTTTGATGGATACATTCTGGATAATTTGAAGATGTTTAATTTTGTTTAGTGATATCCCCTTAAAAAGAGCATTACAGTAATCCAATTTAGAAATCACTAAAGAGTGAATGAGAATGTTTATTGATTTAGGGCATAGAAATTTTGCAATAGATCGTATCCTACGTAATCTGTAGAATGTAGATTTAACTATAGTACTAATATGATCATGAAAGTTCAGTTTTGTATCAAAAGTTACCCCTAAGATTTTTATATTATTAACTATTTGTAATGGTATGTTTTTTATTGTAATGGGAGCAATAAGATTAAAGTTGTCTTTCCACGGGAAGAGCATCACGTTGGTTTTTTTTTAATATTAAGAGCAAGTTTATTTCTGTTTAACCATTGATGAATCTGATGAAGTTTCTCACTGATCTCTTGGATGTCAGATGTTTTGTTTGTATTTATTGGATGCAGGAGCTGAATATCGTCTGCATATGCAAACACCTGAAAACCCACGGACTGACATAGGGTAATCAAAGGAGCCAGGAAAATATTAAATAATAACGGAGAGAGAATAGATCCTTGAGGAATCCCATAAGTGGTTGATGAAGAGTTAGATGTTGAGTCATTGAAGAGAACAGTAGAAGTGCGGTTTGTTAAATATGACATGAACCAAGAAAGAACTTGGTCCGTGACACCGATAGAGTGAAGTCTGTTAAGAAGAAGCTGATGGTCAATCGTGTCAAACACCGCAGAGAGATCAAGTGAAATTAACAAAGTCATTTGATGGTGGTCTAGATAATATTGAATTGAGGTGGTCAAACCTATCAATGCAAGTTCAGTACTATGATGTTGCCTAAAACCGGTTTGATTAGGATGAAGAACATTGGTTTTTTCCACAAAGTCTGATATTTGGTTGAAAACTATTTTTTCCGTCAATTTTGCCAAAAAAGGAATATTGCCTATTGGTCTATAGTTTGATGGGTCTATGGAACTAGCATTTTTATCTTTTATGATAGGACGGATGATTGATTTTTTCCACGTCATTGGAACAATACTTTGGTTCAAACTCTCGGTAATTAAAGTTAAATAAATGGTCCAAAGATATGAAAGTAATGCTTTAGAAGGAAAAGAGGAAATGGATCAGCTTTCGAGCCCTTAATATTAATGGTTTTTAAGATAAGTTCAATGTCTTTTTGACTAGGTAGTTTAAATCTAGAACATTTTGAGATTAAAGATTCCAGATTTGTTTGATCGTAGTCATTCGTTATTTGTTGGTTTATTATGAAAGTTTTCCTAATGTTATTGATTTTCTCAGTAAAATAGTCCGCAAGTTCTTGAGCCGTGAGAATATTGTCAATTTCATCTGGTGAATCTTTACAATTTGTTATTGTTATTCTATTTAATATTTTATATAGTATGGATGAGTTTTTAGCTTTGAGTATTTTATCTGAGTAGTATTTCATTTTTACTTGGTTTATTTTTGTTTTATAGTATGTGGAATGTTCATTGAATAATTCTAAATTAGTTTGGGTTTTATTCTTTCTCAATTTATGTTCTATGCATCTTACTTATTGTTTAATGAGAGAAAGTTCAGCCGTGAACCACGGATTCCGAATTTTTTGAGCGGAAATTACCTTAGTTTGTATGGGTGCTGTTTCATCTAAAAATTATTTTAAAGCCATATTCCATAGGTTAGTTAATTCATCTAAAGAGTTAGTACTAGATTTAGAAAAATCTAGTTTGAATGAAGAGTGAATTAAATCATCAGAGATATCATCGTAATTTCGAAAATTAATTTTTTGTTGTTTTTTTATTATTTAGATTATGTGCAGATAAGTATGTTAAGGAGATTAGAAAATGATCGGACCAAGGAACTGGTAGGCAGTTGTTTAATAGTAACTTTTTCTTTGTAGTTAATGGTGTTAGGGCCATATCAATTGTATGGCCTGCCTGGTATGTTGGGAGGGTTATAATTGGATATAAATCTAGTTGCTTTATGTATGAAAGAATAGTTTTTGTGTAATTGTTATTCGGATCATCAAAGTGAATATTAAAGATACATAGAACCAGACAGATAGTTTCTTTTGTTTATTTAATTAAAGATAACAGGTACTCAAAAGAAGAAAACATCTTGGAAGACATACGCAGCGAGAAAAGAAATAAGGGCCCCAACGCAACGGAAGCAAGCTGCTAGAACAGATAAGTTGCATCAACTGAGTAAAGTGCAATTGAGACAAACAAAATCAAATCACTAAAGTTACAGATGCAACACAAGTTACAGATACAACATAAGGAATATTAAAATGCTCATTTGGAATAAAGAAAACTTGGTACCTGGAAAATAAGAAAGTTTAAAAAGAAAAAATTATCATAACACTCATTACAAAGAAGGATTTAAGGAACATTCAGT
Organism: Geotrypetes seraphini; assembly: GCF_902459505.1. Classification (NCBI taxonomy): domain Eukaryota; kingdom Metazoa; phylum Chordata; class Amphibia; order Gymnophiona; family Dermophiidae; genus Geotrypetes; species Geotrypetes seraphini. The sequence goes on along the minus strand of NC_047089.1, from coordinate 74,649,781 downwards.
AGAAAGTGTTATACTGTGTAGAATGTAGAAAATAATTTATTGAATTTTAATGTTTGAGAATTCACATTTTAATCATATTTTAACAAATCTTTTAAACTATTAAAAACCATTTTAAATAAAAATGATTATTTATTCATCTTATTAGATGTAATCAACATACTACATCTTCAAAATTATTAACATTAGAAGTGTTGGTTGATTGGAGCAGTTATCTTTTATAGGGTTACTGTTTAACAGCCTTCTCCTTTTCTTTTGAATGTTGTCTCCTATACTAAGTTTAAGTTTATTAGGATTTTATATACCGCCTATCAAGGTTTTCTAAGCAGGAAACCTTTCATTATACAACAGCCAGAACAGGGGCATCCACACTAACTAACTAACCTCCATTTTACAAAAGCGTAGCATGGTTTTTAGTGCCGGCTGCGGAGGTAATGGCTCCTATGCTCATAGGTGTTTTATGAATGACATAGTAACATATATAAAACATATATACAAAGTAACCTATATACAAATCATTTGCATGAAAATGCAAATGATCAATCACTCAGTGAGTGATTGACACAAGTGTAGAGCCCTAACAGCAGTGACAGGGGAAGCATTCTTCTGTCACTGCTGTCAGGGCTTCTTTTTTTTTTTTTTCATGGCACAGATGTTTTGTGTATGTGTGTGTGTTACACATGCACAATCTGTCCCATAAAAAAAAGAAAAAAGCAACCCCCCCCCCACACCAGGCACCCCCCCCCCCCAGCCACCATCCCCTGAACCCCTCCAAAATGGCAGGAGGGATGCCCAATCCCTCCTGCCACACAGAATGTCCCCATGTCATGCTCCCCTGCGCCAAGCACTCAGGAGCCACTGTCTTTCCAAGTTCCAAGTTTCCAAGTTTATTTACATTTTAATATACCGACCATCAGCATGTATCTGGCTGGTTTTCCTGCTTTATATATGAGTTTGATGGCTGTGTTTTGGATAAGCTGCAAACGATGTGATTCCTTTTGAGTGATCCCATTATATAAGGAGTTGCAATAGTCAAGATGAGAGATGTCTAATGAGTGGATTAGAGTCAGGGCAGGATTAACCAATAGGCCAAGTAGGCACATGCCTAGGGCCTGAAATGGTCAGGGGGGCCCGAAGAAGGAAGGCATCAACATTGTTTTTTCCAAATGGTGATGGGCCCCTCCAGCATTGATCGCCAACGCGGGTCCTCCCCCCGATCAGCAACATGGCCCCCCCCCCCCCATCGACGGAAAGTAAGACAAGCAAGCAATGTGGGTAAGAAAGGCAACGGGAACTGTAATTGTGCAAGCGGTGCTGCTTGCACAAAGCTTCCCTCTGACGCAGCTTTCTTTTTCCTCCTGGACGCATGGTGGGGTGGGGCGGGGCAGGGGGCCCAGAGTACTTGGGTGCCTAGGGACCCTTGATGAATTAATCCTGCCCTGATTAGAGTTTCTATAGAAGCAGTTTCGAGAATAGAAGTTAAGGAGCGGATAAGACGGAGTTTATAAAAGCAACTTTTTTTATGATGGAACTTATTTGATCATGGTAAATTAAGTCTTTATCTAGGATGACTTCTAGTAGTTTTATTTTGGATTTCATTTGTATTTGGCAAGATTTGATGCAAACTTGTCCGTTTATGGTCTCATTATTTCTGATCGGGAAAAGTATGCCATGAGATTTGTTTATGTTAAGAGAAAGTTTGTTTGGAGGCAGTCGCTGATTTTATCCAGTTTAGAGTTCATTTCCTGTATGTCATTGAGGTTGGTGGGATTAATGGGGTGAAGAAGTTGGATGTCGTCCGCATATGCAAAAATTGTAAATCTGATAGACTGGATAAGTCTGAGTAGAGGGGCCAAGAAGATATTGAAGAGTAAAAGGGAGAGAATTGAGCTTTGTTTTGAATGATTGGTGAAGAGGAGGTTTCCTTCTAATGCACATTGAAGTTATGGTCTTCGAAATAAGAGGTGAACCAGAGAAGTGTGGAGCCTGAGATTCTGCAATTTTTAAGGCAACTGAGGAAAAGATAATGATCAATGGTGTCAAAAGCCGCTGACAATGTGGGGGGTTTATATAATAGCGTCCTAAGAGGTATATAGGTTTTTGAAGGGGGGTAAGTCTGTTCTTTTTTCTTCCTCTCTCCATACCTATTTTGTATTTCCTGTTAAGTTTATATGAATAATGAGATGTCTTCCTTCATTAGTGGGCTAGATGGATATGTGCCTAAGGGCGTAAAATTTGGTTTTTGGACAGTGTATAATTTCTTTATAATCCATATCTTATTATGTTTGAATGAATGTAATAAATGTTGAAAATAATCAATAAAAAAAAAAAAAAAGCCGCTGACAAGTCAAGAGATATTAGAAAACAGATTTGGAATGGTTGTGAAAGTAGTAGATAGTGGTAGTGAGACCGAGTAAAGATACTTCTGTGGATGGGGTGTGCAAAAGCCTATTTGGTTTGGGTGAAGAGCATTGGTTTTCTCAAGAAATTCAGAAAGCTGTTTGAATACTATTTTTTCAGTAAGTTTGGCGATGAATGACAGATTAGCGATTGGATGATAGTTGGCACACTGAGATTCATCTGAATTTTGTTTTTTTTATTTTGGGGAAGATTAAGGCAGATTTCCAGATTTTCGGGACATTGATGGAAAGGCTCTTGGTTATCATTTCCAGAATGAATGGCCAAAGGTAGAAGGGATGCACAATACCTCCTGTCACCAGACAACCCCCCCCCCACCCCCAACACACACACACACACACACACACATCCCTCTTACCATTTTAAAATGTTGGAAGCAGGAAGCCCGCTCTCTGGCTCCTGGTTCGGGCCTGCCTGTCTAAATGACGGGCCTTCCCCTCCCCGGTGCATCATGTGATGAATGGGGAGGGGCCAAAGGCCCTGATTGGTTCAGATACCTAAGGCTCCTCTCAAGGGGTGGGAATTTAGGTGAGTCAATCAGACTTTAGGCACCTCCCTCTGATTCCAGGATACTGAGGGAGGAGGCTAAGGCCCTAATTGGCTTGACCAATTGACTTGACCAATCGGGGCCTTAGGCATCTGAACTAATCAGGGCCTTTGTGCACCCCCCCCCCCCCCATGCATCATGATTTTGAACAATTTACAGTGGTGATACAGGCTCTAATCCTTAATTAACTGATTTGTTACTAAAGAAATAGCAAATATGATGTACCAGGAATGCATTTAGACAGGCAGGCCCGAAGCAGGAGCCTGAGAGCGGGCTTCCTGCTTCCAATGTTTTAAAAAGATATGAGGGAGGTTCGGAGGGATGGGGGTATCTGGTGGCAGGAGGAAGTGGGCATCCCTACTGTCATTTTGTTGGGGTTCAGGGGGCGTGGGGTACATCCAGTAACAGGAGGGAGTGGGTATCTCTCCTGCCATTTTGGAGGGATTTGAGGGGGTAGTGGCTCCGGGATACCTGGAAAAGGGGAAGGGCCATGGTGCAGGGGTGTTCTACATGACAGGAGGGATTGAGCATTCCTCCTGACATTTGTTTTGGGTTCAGGAGGGACAGTGGCTTGGGGTGCCTGGCTTTGGTGTGCCGTGTTTGTCGGGGATCGTTGGTGAGGGCCATCATTGGCGGTGGGGGAATTTTTTCATTTTTTAAAAATGGGACAGATATTTTGTGTGTGTAACACATGCAAAATATCTGTGCCATTGAAAAAAAAAAATGACCCCCCCCCAAAAAAAAAAAAAATCAACCAAAAACAACCCAAAAAAACAAACAGGCAGACCTGTTGGAAACACAGGTATAGACAAATCGGTTTTTACAATTGCGAAAACCCCATTTGGAATAGTCAAGTGATGTTAGTGCATCAATCGTTTGGCTATTTTGCATGGGGTTTAACTAATTTGTATTGCCGGATTGAAAAATGGGCGATCAAGAGGAAAAACACGCGATCGTTGCTAAAGCTGTTAAAACAGATTTAGCGACAATCTTTAGTGTATCTAACCCAAATTTAGTGCATCTCTAGTGCATCTAACCCAAATTCTTCAAAATATACTTGTTTTCCTGTTGTACAAATATGTATACGGTATCTTGAACCATCTACACCATTCTCAGAATAGCTACACATTTTAAATGACAGCATTGTTAAACTGGTATTTATGTCTGTATGTCACATCTGTAAGTGTTATTATTTAGATGTGTAAATGCCAAATAAAGAGCGGTTCAGAGGTGTTATAGAATGCCGGAGATATGTGCCCATTTTTGGCACTGGGAATTACACCTGCAGTGCACTGAGCCCAAATTCTGTAATGGTGTCTCAGCAATCCCATCTTTTGTTGAAAGTAAATATTATCTCAGTTCCGAAAAGCACATTTACAGATCCTTATGTATTCTTTTGATAGTATATCTTTAAACACAAAGACTAAGCCTACTCCATAAAATGCTTTCTTTTAGAGTGCAACTAATAATCTTAGTTAATAATATTCTAATTGCATCAAAAATTGCTTTGCAGTGAAGAACATTTTCACTTAAATTCCATTCCAGAATGTTTGCTCTTTCTGGGAAATAAGTATCAGAAGAAATAATCTACCATTGCATTTATGTGGATTCACAACCTCTTGTTTAAGTAGCAATGCCTTATATCTTTTATTTCCAAGAATATACTGTAAGAACAGCCATTTGTCAGACCAGTTGTCCATGGAGCCCAGTATCCTGTTTCCAAAGTGGCCAATCCAGATCACAGTAACTGGCAGAAACCAAACAGTACCAACATTCCATGCTACCAATCCAGGACAAGCAGTGGTTCCCTCCACGTTTGTCTCAATAGCACATTAAGGGGTTTCCCTCCAGGAACTTATCCAAACTTTTCTTAAACCCAGTTACATTAACTGCTGTAACCACATCCTCTGGCAACAAATTCCAAAGCGTAACTATTCTTTGAATACAAAAAAATATTTCCTCCTCTTTGTTTCTAAAGAATTCCCATGTGATTTCATTGAGTGTCCCGTCTGCTTTTCTCCATTCAACAGCAACAACCATTTATTATTTGTATAGCGCTACCAGGTGCATGCAGTGGTGTACAATGTACATGCAAGAGATGGTCCCTTCTCTGAAGAGCTTACAATCTAATTATGATAGACACACAGGGGCTAAAAGGTGGTAGGGAACTATTAAGGGAATGACAGACAGATATGTGGGTTGGGTCAGTGTTTAAACACAGTTTCAAATAAGTGGGTTTTTAGTCTGGCTTTGAATACCGCCAGAGATAGAGCCCGACGTAGCAAGCCAGGCAGGTTGTTCCAAGCATGCGGTGCAGTAAAGTAAAAGGGACGGAGACGGACGTTGGTGGTAGAGGAGAAGGTTACAGAGAGGAGGCACTTGTCTGATGAATGGCGTTACCGGAGGAAAGTATAGGGAGTAAGAGAAATTTAAATTGTAAGCGGAGATGTATGAGTTTAAATTGTATGCGGAGATGGACTGGGAGCCAGTGAAGTGACCTGAAGAGAGGAGTAATGTAGGCATAACGAACCTAGCATACCTCCAAGTCTGCTGCTTGCTATGCATCAGATGTCCTCTCCAAGGTCCAAATTGGAAGATTTTAAATGAAATCTTGGGTAGTCCTCAAAATCTATGCTGCTAACTGAATGAGCACAACTTCCAGAGCAGCAAACAAACAAGTCAATATAAAGCAGTTATGAGTTTTTGTGCTATGGGGATATGGCTAATGGAATGCTGCATACTATCCATTTTCTGAATAAAACTATGCAATGTCTGCAATTATAAGAACCTAATCTGTGTAATAAAAAGGAGTAGATTCAGGATCAGCTTTCCTCACACAATGAGCAGCTTGTGGCTAAACACAGCAGTCAGCACTTAGACTTGTGGCTCGAATAGAAAGTTTGAACTTGAAAGACGTGGAATGTAAAGTGTAGCACTTGCGTGAAAAAAAAGGCACACAAAAGGTGCATTGTAAATGTGTAAAAATGGAAAGCAGCAAGCATGCCATTATTTTTCCTTTAAAATAAAGCACTCTGTGTACTGTGTTAAAAAAAGCCACCCAACTTTCAAATGAATTTCTGCTAAGAAATCAACTGTTGCATGAGCAAACACTGTAAATGAAACTGTGAAATATGCAAGCCATGGTAAGGCAGGAAGCATATGGCTTTTTAAAATGCTCTGGCACTATTTACAAGTATATAAAGCTAGTCTACATGTATATATGGTCATAATATATAACAATTTAAGAAAAATCACTGCTTCTTCATGCACACCTGTGGCAAGCCCAGTTCTAGAGAGGGCATGGTCTGAGTTTGAGAATGACACGGGGAAAAAAATTGTCCCCGTCACCGCCTCGTCCCCGCGACCACCGTCCCTGTCACCACCCAGTCCCCGTGACCACTGTCCCTGCCCCATTGCCATACAAGCCTCAGTACTGCAATATTTAGCTTATTCCTTCCTTATAAATCAAAGTTCTGGCTGCTGAACTAGAGAAAAAGATGTTCATCTGACAGGGCTTTGTTTATAAATTTTTATCAACACAACTAACATACTACTTTATCCTAAAGCAAAAATAAATATAATATAATTTTTTTTCTACCTTTGTTGTCTGGTTTATGCTTTCTTCATCTTCTCCTCATTCATTTCCTTCCATCCACTGTCTGCCTTCTCTGTCTCTTCCATATGCTCTGTTACTGTGTCTCTCCCTTCCATCTCTCTCTCCACCCTCACCCCAATAGATCTGCCACCCTTCTTCTTCCCTCCGCTCCCCTCATAGTCTAGAATCTCTCTCTTCCCCATTTCCCTTCAACATCTGTTCCTCCCTACCCCACCTTCTCCAGTTCCCTTCAGCGTCTGTTCCTCTCCACCCCACCTTCCCCAATTCCCTTCAGCATCTGTTCCTCCCCACCCCACCTTCCCCAGTTCCCTTTAGCGTCTGTTCCTCCCCACCCCACCTTCCCCAGTTCCCTTTAGCGTCTGTTCCTCCCCACCCCACCTTCCCAAGTTCCCTTCAGCATCTGTTCCTCTCTAGCCCACCTTCCCCAGTTCCCTTCAGCGTCTGTTCCTTCCCACCACACCTTCCCCAGTTCCCTTCATAATAATGTCAATTACTGCACTAGAAAGGGAAAATATCTTCACCGGCTCTTGACCCCCTTTCTACCTACAGCAGACACAGTAAATGTTTCAAAATGGTGTCAGAAAAGTCAAAACTACTTAGCTTGTAGGTAGAATGTTCAATGGTATTGAAAATGTGTTTTGTCTTAGCCAGTCCTAGCCACGGAAGTTAGGCTAGATGCCGTTTCGCTAGACAAGCTGCGTCAGGGCTCCGGACAGCATCTGGAAAAAGATCAACAAATAAGTTAGCAGAGCTCCAATATGAGTGCAAAAAGACTAAACAATGGTGTTGCAGCTTACAGCAGCATACTGATTCACACGCTTGCTCAGACACACTGAGGATCCTGAAGGACTGAATCAAAAGATTGAATGGCAACTATTTTTTTAGTTTCACACAACTTTATGGACTGTTTTGTTACACAGAGGTTTTCCATTTCAGGCCATGAAAGAGAGGCTTGATTTTGAATTTCAGCTGTGACGTCGGACCCATTTAAGAACAGCAGTTTCACCTGGGGTGGTCTCTGAGCAAGCGTGTGAATCAGTACGCTGCTGTAAGCTGCAACACCATTGTTTAGTCTTTTTGCACCACCCTGCAGATCGCTTCCAGCGTTGATCTATGTGACTGGAAAAAGCAGCTGTCAATCTTCAATGATGACACCTAGAAGGACGGAGAGGGAGGGACTCGGGGACCAATGGAAACAGCTTTCTTGAAGACATTTTGGATCCTTTTTGGCTAATGTCGTTAAAATATTCCTTCCAGGAGTATTAATGGCGCCTCAGAGCTTCAGAGGTGTATACATTTCCACACTCCCAGCTTTGTACAGTGAAAAGATGATACTCATAATGCCCCACACTGCTACTACTTCTCTTCGACATACTTTTAATGCAACATCAGTCTGCAGTAGATTAGTAGTTTTTACTGGCTAACATTTACACTAAAGATTCTAAAGATTTACCATCTTGTGTTATACCAGTGGTTCATTAAGCTCACAGATTCTCAAAAAATAAATCCACTCTGTGTTGTTCACATCCAGAGATGCATGATGGCTTCCCAAAGTATGCCTGAGAAGAATTAAAATGGAGTCTCCATGAACTTGTCTAAACCATTTTTAACCTTAGCTATGCTAATTCCCTGATTGCATACACCCAGACTAAGAACGATGGGCCTGATATTCAGTCAGAGATGGACAGCATCATTTTGTTTGGAGAAGTGTGTGCCTGTTAGCCACTAGGCCTGCTTGCCTTGTGCCCTGTCCCTACCTGCCTGCCAGCCAGCCACTAGGCCTGCTTGCCTTGTGCCCTGTCCCTGCCTGCCACTAGACCACCAGAGGGGGGACAGGGTGCAAAGCTTGGCAAGGAGTGTGGGGTTGGGTGCAGAGCCTGGCAGGGACAATTTGGTTCAGAATGTTTTTTTTTTGTTTTCCTCCTCTAAATCTAGAGTGTGTCTTATGGTCAGGTGCGTCTTATGGAGCAAAAAATACAGTTAGTTCACTCATATATTATTTCCTGTTAACTGTTTTATCACACATTGATTACTGTAATTCTTTGTTTATAGGAGCTTGTTTGAAACAGCAAGCCAGAAACCAGCTGATTCAATACAAGGCAGCTAAACTGATTTTTTGAAAATCCAAATTTGGTTTGATCTTCACTAGTTACCTGTGTGGACATGGATATTTTTTAAAGATATGTTGAATGTTTTTTAAAATGTTAGAAAGCTGCTGCCCAGTTGATCTATTATATTTGATTCAACTTTTAGAAAATCTCAAAGTTTCTGGTGTTATAACTTTTTTTATACTGCAATTTCCATCAATTAAGAGCATTAAAGCTAAGGCTTTTTACGAAGATTCTTTTAGATATCAATTGGTAAAACACTGCAATAACTTACCAGTTAATACGAGTGAATGTTCAAATTATCCTTGCTTTTGGAAATGATTGAAGTCATATTTATTTCATCCCCCACAACAATTAGCATTATATCAGAATTTAATTAAGTATAAATGATTCTCATTTTAATTTAGAAATATCTATGAAGGTATTGAGTGTCATCTTATGATTCTCAAACAATGAGGTAGAATCTATCATAATGCTGTTGAGAATGTTTCCTAAGTATATGGCACATTAGATGAATAAGGAGTTCGGATTTTGAACAATTTATAGTGGTGATATAGGCTCTAATCCTTAATTAACTGATTTGTTACTAAAGAAATAGCAAACATAGCAGAATATGACTTTAAGGGCTCCTTTTACGAAGCTGCGTTAGGGCATTAACGCGCGGAATAGCGTGTACTACATTGACGCATGCGCTAGACGCTAATGACAGCATTGAGCTGGCGTTAGGACTCCTTTTACTAAGGTGCGCTAGCGTTTGTAGTGCACGCAGGAAATTACCGCGCGCTACGCTTCTAGAACTAACGCCAGCTCAATGCTGGCATTAAGTTCTAGCACGGGCGGCAATGTAGCGTGTGCTATTCCGCGTGTTGAAGCCCTAGTGCACTTTAGTAAAAGGAGCCCTTAGTTCTAGCTGCGTAGCGCACGGTGTAGTGTGCGGTAATATCCTGCATGCGCTAAAAACACTAGCGCACCTTAGTAAAAGGAGCCCTAAGTTTTTATATTAAGCTAGCAAATTTGATAAGGTAACACCTTTGTATATCAAGGCTCACTGGTTACCCAAGCATTATAATCATTAAAGTGTTTTTTTGCAGTCCTATGCAAGGGTCTCTTGCTTAATTGATGCTAACTGCTTGATCCTTCCTAGCCCCCACTAGACTCATTATGAGTCTACTTAAAAATGTGTTTTCTTTTTCCTTGCTCCTAAATCTTAGAATGATTTATCTCCATATATCCATTTAGAAACTAGTTTCCTGAAGTTCAAGTCATTGCTGAACTTTTTGAAAAGGTCTTTAACCTTCCACCTCCCTAATTCTGCTTTCTAGCTACTCCAGCCTGACCAGAGGAGACAAGGCACTTTTAAATCCTATAACTTATCTTTTAATATAGTTTTAGCTTTATTTACATTCCTTTACAATTATTCAAATGGAGTTCCTTTCTTTTTACATTTTTTTTAATGTTATGTTTGTACATTTCTTTGACCAATGTGTTGGATAAAGCGCTTCTATCAAATAAATAATTGAAGTTCATGTCAGAACTAGAGGGGGGAAGGCCACTCTGGCATTGGAAAAGAGGGTTTTATAGGTTTATAGCTTACTTTATTGTTGAATTATTTAAATGAAATAAATAAATGAAGCTGCAGCCAATTTCTGTCAATAAATTGTAATGTAGTTTTTGAAGATTAAGGGGCTCATTAAAAAAAATCCTTACTAGTCAAAATGTCCAAGTGGGCATTTTCAAAACTGACTTTTTAGATATCTTTCTGGTCATTTTGTCTCCAGTGTATCTAAATATAAGAAGGGGGGGGGGGGGTTATAGGTTTTGGGTAGAATTAGGGAGGGCTTAGCACTTGAACGTCTTATATTGATAATCAAGCATTTTACTTAATGTTCAGGGCACAATTTTGATGTTTTGGACCAGATCTGTTTATATAATTAATAAGGGCCAACAAGGTACCCAAACTGACCAGATGATCACTAGAGGGATGTAGATATAACCACCCACACTTCCTCAGTGGTCACTGAACCCACTCCCACCCCCCAAAAATCTACATGAAAAGTACCATATTTTTCGCTCCATAAGACACACTTTTTTTCTACCCATAAGTGGGTGGAAATCTTGGTGCGTCTTATGAAGCAAAGGTACCAATTTTGTTACCCTCCCCCCCGTACCATTGTAAAACCCGCCTGCCGCAGCACCTCCTTTTTAAACCCACCTGCCCGCTGCCACTGCACCATCTCCTTTTTAAACCCACCCGCTGCCACCGCACTTCCTTTTAAAATCTGCCCACCCGCTGCCGCCGCACCTCCTTTTTAAACCCACCCGCTCGCACGCCCACTGCCACCCTACCACCTTTTTTAACACCCCCCGGTCTGCCTGCCCACCTGCCATCGCCGTTGCATTTGTTTTACCTAATGGTCCAGTGTCCAGCCAGTTCCTCACTTCCCCAGCGGCAAAACAAATCAGCAGCACAGTCATCAAGAGCTAGCTTTACACTCTCCTGCTCGTCCCCGTGCTGCTTTACGAATAGCTGCCGTAGGTTCTCACGAGTCTCTTGACGGCCGCGCTGCTGATTTGTTTCACTGCTGGCTGGGATGGAGTGAAGCCAGCTGGAGCTTTTGGAGAAATTAAAAAAGGTATGGGGCTTGCCTGGAGCTGGCTGGCCTGGGGCTGGCTGGTTGGCCTGGGGCTGGCTGGTTGGCCTGGAGATGGCTGGCTGGCCTGGGGCTGGCTGGTTGGCCTGGATCTGGCTGGCTGGCCTGGGGCTGGCTGGTTAGCCTGGGGATGGCTGGCTGGCCTGGAACTGACTGGTTGGCCTGGAGCTGGTTGGCTGGCTTTGAGCTGGCTGGCTTGCCTGGGGCTGGCTGGTTGACCTAGAGCTGGCTAGCTGGCTTTGGGCTGGCTGGCTTGCCTGGGGCTGGCTGGTTGGCCTGGAGCTGGCTGGATAGCTTAGGGCTGGCTGGCTTGCCAGGGGCTGGCTCGTTGGTCTGGTGCTGGCTGGCTGACCTGGGGCTGGCTGGTTGGCCTGGAGATGGTTTGAGGCTGGCTGGCTGGCTTGGGGCTGGCTGGTTGGCCTGGAGCTGGCTTGGGGCTGCCTTCCATTAGATGTGCCCACCACTAGATGTGCCTTGTACCATTTCCTGGCCTACCACTAGACCACCAGAGGAGGGAAAGGGTACAGGGCACACCATTTGGTTCAGAATTTTTTTTCTTGGTTTTCCTCCTCTAGAGGTGAGTGCATCTTATGGTCAGGTGCGTCTTATGGAGCGAAAAATATGGTATATATCTCTCTCTCTATGACTTCTGCTGATACTATGGCCAGTCCTAGTAGAGCTTCAAGCAGATTTCTGGAATAGCCTGGTAGACAGTGCAGTGGACTGCAGAGAAAGGGACATATGCCATCCTAACTAGTACACTTGTGGTGGAAAGTGTGAGCCCACAATAACCTACCAAAAACCCACTGTACTGACATATGAGATACCTGCAGGCATAAGGGCTATTGGGATAGTAGACAGGTGGGTACAGTAGGTTTTGACAGAGTTTGAGAGGGCTCTCTATATAATATATGCGATTTTGGTAAGATATGTACCTGGCACCTTTAATGTGAAGTTTACAAGAGTGTCACCTAGGGTGTTCCACTGCTCTGCTGGCATGTCTGTGTGGACTAGTCTATTAAAAAATGCTGGCTCCTCCTACATGCAAATGGATTGTTTTGGACATTTTTAATTTGAACTTTTTTTCAATAATGACAAAAAAATAGACATCTAGCTGTGCCATTTAAAAAAAAAAAAAAGATACTTGACTTGCGGATTCAAAAATGGACCTTTTCATTACCCATTTTTTGGGACGTTTTTCTCTAAATATCCAGAGTCAGATTTAGACATCTTATCGAAAATGTCATTCTAAGGGTACAATGTTTATTGCTTGGGTGATGTGTGAGTGCTAAGGTTAGCAGATTTTGTATCTACCTTTTCTTATCAAGCCATAAAAATGTGGAACGATCTTCCTAAGAATATTAGAACAATTGTTGATTATCTGCTCTTTAGGAAACATTTAAAGACTTGGTTGTTTCAGAGGTTTTGTACTAGAAATGATGATTGAGTTTTATTGATTCATTTGTGTATTGTTTTCTTTCCCCAAGTATGCCTGAGTTCTGACAGTTTATTAATCACATTGAATTGATATGGATTCATGTGGGATGTTAGTATTAGTATTAATTCAATACATTCTTGTATTAGAGAGATATACAGTAGCAATGGGGCATAATCAAAACTAATGTCTAAGTCCCCTTTTGGTCTAAGGCCCTAGGCGCACAAATTAGGCAGCAGGGAAATGTCCATTCTCTAAAAAAACGCCCCAAATGTGGGTTTTTTAAAATCAAGAATGGCCTACCTGTACATTCAGCAGTTTAATCGCCCAGACCTCCACTACGTGTATATTTAGAACACATTCCTGAACAAAAAATTGCTTAAGTTCCAAATGCCCAAAACAAGACCTTTAAGGTGAAGGAGAGGCCAGTCCTTCACCTAAAAGCATGATTCTCTAACTGGCATCTGTCATAAACAGCGCTGGTTAGAGAATTGTAAAAGCAACGGTTGCAGCAGGAGAGATGCTCAATCTCTCCTGCCACCCCCCACCCCCCTGAAGCAGTGTGCTCTTTACCAGCAGGAAAGATGCCCAGTCCCTTCTGCTGGCACCTCTCCCAAAGTGGCGCAACCTAAGATTCTGGTTGGCCCATGTGCCTAAGGCCCCTCCTATGGGCGGGGTCTTAAGCACCTGGGCCAATCAGGTCCTAGGCCCCTCCCCAGTACATCCCACAATGCACCAGGAAGTGACAGGCCTGCTATTCAGAAGAACGTGGGTTTGCCGGCCGGACGAAGGGAAAGCCCATCCGTCTGGCCATCAAGAGAAGGTTAATGTACTGATCTTTACTTAGGGATTACAACAATACAGTGTAAAGCCCTACAAATAATACAAAATTCTGCTGCAAGGCTAATTTGTGGTGTTAGAAAGTTTGAACACATAACACCTTGGTTGAGGAAACTCCACTGGATACCTATGCGCTCACAGATTATTTTTAAAGCGCTTATACTTGTGTTCAAAGTTATCTATCAGGGGATTCCCTGGTATCTGTCACAAATTATGGCAATCTACCGGCCACTTAGAACGTTGAGGTTTGAGGGTGCAATGCGCCTGTCGGTGATGGATTTTTCAAATATACACTATGAGAATATGAGAGCTTCTGCTTTCTTCATCATAGGAATAACTCTGTGGAACACGTTAACTGGACCACAAAGAGCTCTCACTGATATTCAGAAGTTTGAGAAAATGTTTAAGACTATACTCTTTATAGAAGCATTGTAATGAATGATGATTCTTGTTTTCTCTGGGTTGCTATATAGCAGAATACTGTGGATAAATTGTTCTTTTTGAGGGATTTGAAATGTATATTGACTAGATAAATTATGTTTTTTTTGTTTATTTTTACTTATTTTATGAATGTTTCTATTTGTAAGCTGCCTAGTAACAATTGAGAAATTTGTTAAATAAATAAATAAGGGGGTCCAGGTGGGGTTGGAGGGGGGTTCACGAGGTGGGCTGGGTGGTCTGGCAAGGGGTTGGGGGGGTCACAAAGATCATGCCACTTCAGGGGTGTGTCTGGCAGGAGGGACTGAGCATTCCTCCTGCCGGCGAAGATATACTGCTTTGGGAGAGGTGCCGACAGGAGGTACTGGGCATCTCTCCTGCTGGCAAAGATTGCACTGCTTCGGGAGGAGGATGGCGGCAGGAGAAATTGGGCATCTCTCCTGCCACAATCATTACAGGTACAGGGGAACAGGTTGCCTGGGCCACTGAGCTCTTTTGACTTTGTCTAAGTCAAAATGTATAAGTTCCACCTGGCAACCTGACAAACCTTTTTGTTTATGGCTGCCAGACGACTAAGTCTAGGTTGGTTCACATCCCGCCCACCTGCTACCCTATCCATTTCTCCAAAAACGCCCCTTTTCGCTCTAGGCGTACAGAGGCAGTGAAAAGGCCTAAGCTGGTTTTAGATACATCTAAAACCAGTTTTGATTATCGGTACTTGGACGACCTGTCTTTTCGATTATCCAAGTACCGACTTAAGTCGGTTTTTGGACTTTTTTTAAAATTATGATCCCTTTAGTCTCTAATACTACTTGGATGGAGGTGAACCATTGACATACCAGAGCATACCTGCTTTTCCCTATAGTATCATGAGAGGAAAGAAAATGAAAATACATATTTATATGTCAGAGTTTTTCCATTTGTTTTATAGAGCTCACTAGTCTTATAGCCCGTTACATTAACGGGTGCTAGAATATACGTGTGTGTGTCTCTCTTTATTTCTTTCTCTCTCTCTCTCTCCTTAGCCGCTTTCTTTCTTTCTGTCTTTCTTTTTCTTGGCTGTCCATCACCACCCCTTGCCTGCTCCCCCTGTCCATTCTCCCTTCCTTTTACCTCCCCTGTGTCCACCACTACCCCTTCACTGCTCTCCTTATGCAGCAGCAGCCCTTCTCCCTTTGTTTTGCCTCCCCCTATCCAGCAGCACCTCTTTCCTTCTCCCCCTGTCCAACATTAGGCCTCCTTTCCTTTTTCTTCACACACACCCTGTCCATCAGCACCTCTTTCCTTCTCCCCCTGTCCAGCAGTAGGCGTCCCTTCCTTTTTCTCCCCCCCTCCTCCTTCTTATCCCTATGATACACTTATCTTGCTCTGCCCATGATCAGAGGTTCCCGACAGCCGCCCAGTTGCACCCATTGGAAAAGTTCCCTCTGCCGCATCCCACCCCCTCCTGACACGACTCCCGCTGTCTTTCTTTCTGTCTGTCTCTGACCCTGGCCCCCTTTGTCTGTCTGTCTTTCTGTGTATCTCCCTGCCCCTGTGTCTCCCTGCCCCTGTGTCTCCCTCTGTCTGTCTGTCCAAAGCAGCATTCCCTCCCCTCCATTTCATTCCCCCCACACCAGTTCCCTATGCACCTGTCCCTGTGTCTTTCTTCTTTTCTTTCTGTCTTCCTTCCTCCCTCTCTGTCTGTCCAAAGCAGCATTCCCTCCCCCTCCATTTCCCTCCCCCTACACCAGTTCCCTCTGCACCTGCCCCTGTGTTTTTCTTCTTTTCTTTGTCTCCCTTCCTCCCTTTGTCTGTCTGTCCAAAGCAGCATTCCCTCCCCCTTCCATTTCTCTTCCCCCACACCAGTTCCCTGTGCAGCAGCATTAGCGTTTCCTCTACCCCCCTTTCCCTTCCCGTGGTCGCGACAACAAACGCGGTCCCGAGTCCTTTGCCGCCCCCCCTTCCCTTCCCGCGGGCCCGACTACACATGGCGATTCAAGCAGCGTGTGCAGCAGTCTACACACGCTGCTTCGGGTCCTTCTACTGCCCTGATTTACTCTGGCACGTCCGGAGCAAATCAGGGCAGTAGAAGGGCCCGAAGCAGCTTGTGAAGACTGCTGCACACGCTGCTTAAATCGCCAGTCAGGCCCGCGGGAAGGGAAGGGGGGGGCGGCAAATGACTCGGGTCCTGGACAGCGGAAAGTCCTGGGGGCGCTGAGCGGCCGCGATCCCTCTACTCCCAAACCCCCTCCACACTGGAGGAACGGAGATCGGCGGCTACAGCCGCTGGCTTCGGACTCTTCTATCCACTGCGGCCAACCCTAACGGAAACAGGAAGTAGTCAGAGAGGGCGGCCGCAGTGGACAGAAGACGGCAAAGCCAGCGTTAGCACGGTGTAGCGCTTTTCTCTCCATTTAAAGGCAGGTGAGCCAGCGAGAAGGAGGAGATGGTGGTTTTGGCGGTGAGTGAGGGCGGGAGGGGGGAGTCGCCAGCTGTGCTGTGCTTTCGCGATTTGGCTGCAGCATACACACTGTGACCATGGACCTACGGATCACAGATCAGGGATCACAGATCACGCCAGGTCTGAGTGCGCATGCGTGGCTAGTGTTTTATTATATAGGATAGTAATAATTGGCTTGATAGCTGAAAACAGCTATCAGCAGTTTTTTAAACAGAAGAAATGACAAATTCTACATGTACATTCAATGCTACTCTCCCTATAGTTTTCCAGAGCTCCTATGTTCCTCCCTTTCTCTATTAGGATAGTTTGTTATGCTTTTTAGTAGAAATCTCAATATCATGTCACTAAAATCTATAGACAGGGCCCACAGGGCACTGATTCAAATATAGGCAGTCACCAGGTTAAGAACGAGTTCTATTTTTTAAACCGTTTTTAAGTTGAATTTGTATGTAACTCAGATCCTTTACAGTACATAGACTATGAAAACATTAAACATTAAAGAAACAGTCCTCAAAATAAAGTACTGTAGTTTAAATAGAAAGAAAATATAGGAGGTTTACACTTACTTTTGTTCTTCATCCGTCCCACTGTTCCCTCTCCACCACCACATCCAACATTTCTCCCTCTCATCTTTCTCTTCCCCATGCATCTATACCTCACGTCTCTCCCACCACCATGCCCAATATTTCTCTCTCCCTCCCTATGCCCAACAAATCACCTCTTTCTTCATTTTCCCATGTGCACCATCTCTCTTTCTCCCTAACTCAGACACCCATGCCCAACAATTCTCTTTCTATTCCCTCCCCACCTCATTATCTTTTTCTCTCACTCCCTCCATTGTTCCATCCTATGTCCCAAGTTCATGATCCCTCCCTCATTTCTTCCTTCCTTCCATCCTTTGTTCAATGTTTGTGCTCCCTCCCTCCCTTCTGTGTTCCATGACCCTGCTTCTCCCTTCCTGTGCCAATGCGCCCCCCTCTTCCTATTTTCCTATCCCAACATGACCTCCGCCTTCCTTCCATGTCCTAACATGCCCCTCATCATCCTTCTATCCATTCTGCATCACAAATTTGTGCCTCCCTCCCATGGGTGTTTGCCTCCTCTGGCCAGATCTCTCCTCACAGCTGCACTTCTCTTCGCAAAGAGACAACTACGGTTCTTACACGTGAATGCAGCTTACCCAAAAGAAGAATTTCTGGTCAGCCGCGGGCCATGTGCAGGAGCCGCTGCTTGTGACTGCAAAGAGAAATGCAGTTGGGGGGAGGCAGACAGCCAATGGAGGTAAACACCCATTGGAGTAAGGGAGACATGAATTTGGGATACAGAACGGAGAGAAGGATGATGAGGGGACATGGAAGAGAGAAATAGGGTCACGTTTGGGCAGGAAGGGAGGAAGAGAGGGCACGTTGGCACAGCAAGGGAGAGGCAGGACCCTGGCTTGTAAGTATGAGTCCATTGTAAGTCAGACATTCTTAACCCGGGTACTGACTGTAACTGCTACCATTATCTAGATAGATACCCTTATCAACCAGATTCTATATAGAGTGCTCAAATTTACACTCCCAAATTTGGCTGTGATTCTTATATGTATGCAATTATATAATATAACAAGCCAATTAATGTCAATAATTGAGTGCTAACAATTAACTATAGATGTTAATGTAATTGGCAACAATTTGGTTTGCATATGTATCTTTCTATAAGGTATTCTATAAAATTGCTCGCAAATCCCAGAACATGCAACCCAAAAGGGGGTATGGCTGTAGGTAGGTTAAGTGTGTTATAGAATATCATGGATTCATGTTAAAACTGGTCACCAGGAATTATACCTGTTTTCAGCAGGCATAAATCCTGGCACCTAAATTTGGGTGCTGGAATTGGCAGTACATGCTATTCTATCAATGGTGCTCAACTCGGAACACCCTTGATAGAATAGCACCACATACCCATGTGGGATCCCTACGAGGGTCAAGATAAGGAAATTGGGTCATTAGGGCATAGACAGGGGGTGGGTAAGCAGAGTGGGCAGACTTGATGGGCTGTAGCCCTTTTCTGCCGTCATCTTCTATGTTTCTATGTTTCTATGAGGTGCTCAAATTTGGGCACCATTTACTGAATCTAATCCTATATGTATAAGGTTATAGCATGATAGGCATGATGGTCAGTTAAAAAAATATGGTTAAAAGTAAACCTGTTTCTAAACATGATCTACATGGAATTGAAATACCTCTGACCACATATATTTGAACTGATTAAAGAGAGCTGTATACTGAGCTTTTTTAAATAAATATAACACAATGACAGGAAATATGATTTAACAACCTGAAAAATTTGATATAAGCCTGGAATCAAAAATGATACCCAAGTACCAGAAGTACCTGATACCCAAGTTCCAGAAGTATCAAAAATGATACCCAAGTACCAGAAATAATCAACAGCAGGTATGTGTAAATTGAAAAGTTGTGGTTTGATTGTTGGTTAGGTATGACAACCAATAATAAAGTAGTCTTTGCTGGATTCAAAACCCAGTTTGTGAGATAATAACCAATTAGAAGGTGCATCTAAACAAGCCTGCAAATGACTGAGGTCAGGAAGGATAGGAAAGATCAAAATAATATTATCAGTGTAGAGGAAAGAAATGATGCTAAAGGACTGGATTAAAGCAAAAGAGCCCAAAGATCAAACAGACCTAGACTCTTCAGAAAAGAAACAAAACCAAAAATAGCAAAGATAAAACCATGGAGAATGTAGCAATTCAAATGTAAGTATCCAAACACTAACTATGATGTTTAATTTGTGATTATTAATTAATTAATTAATTAAGGAATCCTCAGTTTGAAGTCTTGAGCTCCACAGAGCACACCCCAAAAGGAATAACAAGCTCTACTGCTCCCAAATGTGGTCCAAATCATGGCAGTGGAATGATTTATAACCACTGCTGGGTACACATCATCACTAGACCCCTCCTATGTGCTATTAAGCGCAGACTGAATCCAGAGTGTTATCTACAATCTCAAGAGCTTCTTGTTGAGGAAAATTACTCTATAAGGCCTCCAAATCCATAGTAACCAACAAATCAGTAGGCTGTAGGGTAACTTGACTGATAAGCTGAAGAAAATTGGCAGTATCCTTAACAAACAATCTAGCTTTACTTACTTCAGGTTTCAGAAAATGGTCGATGAACTTGGATAATGGTTCCAAATGGATATCCCCCTCAAAGAAACAATAGGGCATCCCAGAGGATTGTTAATAGATTTATGTACCTTTGGAACCAAATAAAAAAGGGTCTATGAGCAGAAATATGAGTCAAAACCTAACTTCTCTTTTGCTGAAGTAATTAGATGTATAAGCTGTTTGTACGATCTGTAGAATTTCAGATTGAAGCAACATGGTAGGATCTTGAGGTATGTAAATGTTTGGACACTTGAAACAGATATTGTTCTTTTGTTTGCACAACCATCACCCCACTTGCCGGTTGGTTTCACAACAAGCCAAGGGTCCTTTTTTAAAGACTTAAAGGCCTCAAATTGGGTCTAAGTCACATTACCATGACTTTTACAGATAGGGAAAAATGCTTGAGTACCTCAATAAACCATTCTTTGCTCCCCTAGAAGAATGGTATGGAAAATTGAATGAATGAATAAATAAATAAATAAATAAATAGTCAATATCTCTAAGAACCAGTTCCCGAAAGATCTTTATATTGGAGTCCATGGGACCAGGGGGCATCCATCATGAAAGAGGCTGATTCATCCTGAATGTAAGGTTGTTGCAAAAAATATAATTTGACCTGTAAAGTTCTGATCAGTCTGGCTATATTACTGGTCCAATTGGGATGTAGGAACAAATGAAAGGCACTTGCCCAATAAGGGTATTCCAGAGATATTCAAGACTAATGAGTCTGTTGATTCCATGATCGGGTGTTGGGACAATTGTGGTCTTGCATTTAAGTTTGATCTTGATGAAGATGTCTGCTGCCCTTGCTCCAGCAACCCAATCCTCCACATGTGCTCCTGCCTAAAACAGAATATTTTTTTACTTTACTTTATCATAGATCTCTCTGTTCTATGTTAATGGGTCTTCATGTGTCCTAGACAGCTGCCCTGTTCAGTCTGTATCATGATAGCCCTGAATTTAATTTATTTCTTCAAGGCATGTAGATTGATTTAAAAAATATACGATCGCATTAGGCAACAGCAATTCTGGATTTTCTAATGGACCCTTTCCAAAATTATCTCAAATTGATATCCTAGCTATTTTGTAACAGGGTGGTACTAGTCAGCATGTATTTCTGATCTGAAGCAGTGTGATTGATTGCTATGGGGAATCCATTAAGTTAATTTGTACAGAAACAACCCATATATGGATCAGCAATGGAAGGAGAAATTATAGTAGATGTGAGTAGCAAGTAAAATAACTGTATCTGCAGTTATAGAAAACTATGGTTGATGTCTGCAAACAAATTTGGATGCCAAGAGATCACACATTGAAAATGATAACAGATGAGTTAAATCTCCCTTCTTTACATGCTTTCTGACACCAGAAACAATGCTGTAAATAAAATATGCCAAAGAATACAAGCAATTAAAACTGGAGTGTTTTTTTGTGAACATCCTCTATTAGAAGTGAAAGGTACGGGAAGATGTTAATATATTCAGAAGTAAGAGTAGACATGTTTCCAGGGCAACATGGGTATGAAAGAATATATCAACTAAACTAAACTGGGTTCTAGTATAAAATTATCAAGACTTCAATGACGCTAAAAAGAAAGGGCATATCTGTTTGGGTTATCTTTACAAGCTTTCACTTACAATGCATTGATGCTTTTAAACGTAGAACTATTGAATTACATGACAAAGAAGGATCACTAGGCATATCTCGTCTGTCAGATTTATTTTTGCTATAATGCCTTGGACCATAGTTGATCTTTGTCTTTTCCTTCACTTTTTTTTTCAGATAAATGCCCTATGTGCTTATCCAAGAATTTCCTGAATGTTGTCCCTGTAATGACCTCTGTCATCTCCACTCATAGTCTGTTAGATACTGAAGATAACTTGTAATGTCTGTAGGAAGGGATGAACAGCAGAAAGGGAACCTTAATGGCCATAATTCTATATATGGCACCGAAAACAACTGCACAAATAAAATTCCACATGAAGCACTGTTCTACAAATGGTACTCGGTGTTGTGTGCCATTCTTGTATAATAGCATTTGGTACTGGGATCTTTGCCAAATTTCAGACTTGAGGATTTACACCAAGTATAACCTGCTTCAAATTTTTGTGCCTAAATTACACGTAGATCTCCCTTATTGTATAAAACTGGGAAAAAAATTCCAAAAACATCCTAATCTGCCAATGCCCCACCCATGGGTGCACCCACTTTTTAGATCCAGGCATAAAATTTATGCATGTATCCCTTCACCTAAAAATGTGCATGTAAATATTAATTAATGCCAAGTAGCAAGAAGGATTGATTATTCGCACCCAATTATCAGCACTAATTGGATTGTTATTCATTTAAATTGCATGGAAATTTCTTCAAACAATATTAAGCACCATACAGTATATAGAGATATATTCTAATTAACATATTTTTTTTTAATAATCTTTATTCATTTTAAAATAATTTCAATAAGTGAAGAACAATAAATAAAACATTTATACTATAGACATCACTTAAAATACTGCAAGATTCTTACAGATCAATAACCCTCCCCACCCAAACTATCTTTATCATTCAAGTATCTATAAATTTATCATAATTCCGTAACTCACTACATATTTTAAACATAAAATTACACATTTATCCACTTACAAATATTTTAAACTTATAAACCACCCTGCCCCCATCCATAATAATAGTTGATTATAACCCTTATATTCCTCCCACCTTCCCCCTTCCTCCCTGGATGTGCAATTCTTCTAACAACAAAAATGTATAATTATAATAAATCTATGAAATACGTCAATGAACCCCATATTAAATTAAATTAACAGAAATTTTTAATGTTTTGGAAAAAAATATACAACCCAATATAACTAAACCCCTGTTACAAAAGCGCAGAAGAGGTTTTAGCGCCAGCTCTGATGCCCATAGGAACTGTATGAATCAGCACAGAGTATTCAGGGCGTCAGCCGGCCCTAAAAACCTCTTCCATGCTTTTGTAAAAGGAAGAGCAAGCTACTTATCTGGCCATACCTGAGTTTTCAATGACATTTATCTAGATAGTCAAAAACACCTTTCAAATACTGTGTATATAGCACAAAAATACCAAAAATTGAATATACCTTGTTTAAGAGTGAAATCAAACAATATTCAATCCACAGAGATAACCAATCTCAAGTGTCTGCAGTCAGACCTCAGAGCAAGTCATGTAATACAATTTTTCTGGGCGAAACGGAGATCTTCCGTCAAGCTAAGTATTACTTCATTCCAACTATAAATACATAGCACTTGGTAACAGCCAAGTTTGGCCGATTAAGTAACTGAGATAAAACACGATCAATGATAGTCTACGTTGAGTTTTTCCTCATGACTTGCTCTGAGGTCTGACTGCAGACACTTGAGATTGGTTATCTCTGTGGATTGAATATTGTTTGATTTCACTCTTAAACAAGGTATATTCAATTTTTGGTATTTATCTAGATAGTGCCATTAAAAATTTAACATGTTCCTCCTTCCATCTTGTCTCCATTATGTCAGTCTGTCTTGCTCCCTCCTTTTTTATTATTTTTTTTATGGCATTACTTTTTTAATTTTATGCTTTGTAAAACTTTTATTTTTAACTTTTATATATTTAAATCCAATGTAAACCGTTTAGGTACCACATTGATAAACAATATATCAAAGAATACGAAAACTTGGAGCATCCCAGCACTATCTAGATAGCATCAGGACAATGTGGAAGAGCATGGACACAACCAGGAATTACCCAGAAGAGGTGATAAACTGTACTAGCATCTGAATAACTTAGGAGAAGAAAGACGCTAGCCTAAGTTAGCTGGATGGATATTTATTTAAAAATTTGGTTACTGATGCTAAATATCACCCTTATCTGGATAATATTTGGTGATGCATTTGATGCCTGGATATTCAGCACTGGTGAATACCAAGATTTTTTTTTTTTGGGGGGAGGGGATCTTGACCATTAACCAGTATCTTAAAAAAAAAGGTTATTACTGTGGTTGAATTTAGTTTGATAATTTGAAAAGTATGGTTAATAGATATCAGGCATGTCATTTAGGAGTAATTTTCAGAGAGAGAGAGAGACACACATTTATTTTCTTATGTGTGTGAGGATTAATTTTATAAAACACTTTCCATGTATGAAAAATGTCTTATGGCTATTATAAAATTTCAAGAAGGTGTACATGTCAAAAAACAGATGCCTCCCAGACTGTTAGATGCATCAGTACCAGGCTACAATAGAGCCTAGGCACCTACAAGAAGCCCTTGACATACTTAAATGGAGACCCCCAGTTATAGAATTGCCCTCAAAATACTGATTTACATGCATAAAAGGCCTCTTATAAAATTAGGTCATGCTTAGAAGCAGATACTCCCTCATTCTATATCTTGGTGCCTATATTTACACTCTGGAGGGGCATAATCAAAAGAAACGTATAAGTCTGTTTTGGGCCTAAGTCGCAAGTCGCCCAAAGTTGAATACGGGAAAAGGTCCATTTTCAAAAAATACGCCCAACATATATATTTTTTAAAAATCATCCAACTGTACATCCAGCCATCTGATCGCCCAGACCGCTAAGTCGTCCATCTTTATACCCCATTTTTGTCCAAAAATTCATCCGTCAAAAACGCCTAGAACAAGCCCTATTGGATGTGGGAGGGGTCTGCAAAGTGATGGAATGAACACCCAGACATGGACGAAAAGTTGGACAGAAATGTGGTATAAAGATGGACGATTTAGCGGCTTGGACGATCAGATCGACAGGACGTATAATTAGATGATTTTCGAAACAAAACAAATTTTGGACATATTTTTCAAAAATGTGTCCTAGGCTGTTTTTCAGTTTGGATGACTTACAACTTAGACGCAAACGGACTTAGACGTCCCTTTCGATTGTGCCCTCCACCTTTTCAGTAGTTGCTCCTTCCCTCTGGAATTCAGCACCGAACGTTTTAAGAGAGATAACAAGCCTCGAGAAATTCAAGTCATTTCTTAAGACATTTCTTTTTAAAGATGCTTTTCAAGTTTGAGTGTCCTTTTAAGGATTTTTAAACTTTTTCTTTTTAGTCCATTTGTATTGGACCTACATGTTTTTAACCCTGTCCTTTTGTTTTCTCCTTTGCACCTCACTTTTCTTTAACTATTGTAGTTCTTCCCTTTTCTCCATTTGTACTAGTTTTTCCTGTAGTGTACCTTATCTTTTGTTTAGTTATGTTAATTGTATTATGTTTTACCCTAATTTTTTATTATATAACCACCTTCAAATAAATGATAAGGTGGTATATCAAATCAATAATAAATTTGAAACTTAGAACACTCTATCACTTTTTAATCACCTCACTCATACCAAATAAAGACACCAAACAATCTTTGTGGAACAATCAGTTTGGCTGCAGCTTTATTACTATCCCCAACAATATTTCA
The DNA here is from genome assembly GCF_902459505.1 of Geotrypetes seraphini. Classification (NCBI taxonomy): domain Eukaryota; kingdom Metazoa; phylum Chordata; class Amphibia; order Gymnophiona; family Dermophiidae; genus Geotrypetes; species Geotrypetes seraphini. Next base: position 74,624,674 of record NC_047089.1, on the reverse strand, counting down.
AACATCGTACAATCCATATCAAACCCCATAACATTCAATACTCCCAAGGAGTTATTCGGTGCCAAACCTAGCTCCCCATTAAATTCATATTCTCAAACAACTCCTAAAATATGGCCAACGGTAACTCCAGGCATGCATACCCTTGCAGCGGTGCCACCTACAAGGTTCACATTTCATCATTTATCAACTGTATATTTCCATCTCCCAAAGCATTCTTTATGTTCACTCCTTACAATTTATTACTTAAAATAATCTGTGATTCCCCAACCCACCCGCTACCCTCCACCAGAAACAGCCAAAATCATCCCCTCCCCCCAAATCAAACATCAATAATCACAACGCACAAAGGGAAGGAGGGAGGGAAATTTCAGCATCCCAAACCTACACTACCCTTTCCTTTTACCACAAAATCTTCCCAACCCACCAAAACACCTAACCAATCCCCATTCAGCTACATACTGTTCATTGCTCACAATACCCTCCAATCACAACTCTCCTTACATCTTTCCTGTCACTCCCTAAACTTTACCATACACATTATAATTCCTATTCTCCCTCCCACAGCACCCCCATTCACCCCTAACCCCACCTATCCGATTAACTTTTTAAACTTAGATGACCAGCTCAGCTAACATTATTTCTGATGTCATTCTTCAACAATATCAGAGAAAGAAATCTACCCAGATAGCAAAGAAGATGAGAGAAAGCTAAGGAAGAAAGCATTGCCACCAAGAATCACAAAGAAATGTGGAAAAACCTTCAAGGTTAAAAAAATGAATGGTACATGATGAGACAAATTGGTATAACAGGAAAAATAAAGGCAGAGAAGTCCTGATAGAAAACAAGTATAACACAGTGTTAGTAAACCAGAGCAGACCTGAGGCTTTAAAAGGCAACAATGCTGTCTGGATCGAGAATTTCTTCTGCACAGCAATATAAATAATGCAATACACTCTTGACCAATTAACCTAATAGTCTGACTTTAAATGTTGCTCTGAAAGACTACACAAGCTGTCCAATCAAGGTTAACTTGAAAAGAAGTTTTGTTTTCCAAAACAAATGCCATAAAATGGATTGTTATAGGATGGAACAGTTTGTAGAACTTGTCCTAGCATTAGGGATATGTATTTGTTAATGCAAATTTGGTTCATTAGCGTGCCTTAAAAAATATAATGTACACTAATCTATGAATTAACACACTAATGGGGAAAGTTAGCAATGAATACTGTCATTAAGATATGTTATTTCACAGTTAACCCCAGTTATTAGTAACTAGGAATAAGGGTTTACCTTTGAATGCTAATCATAACATACATGAACATCCCCCCCCTTTTACAAAACCATAGCGCGGTTTATAGTGCCAGCCATAGTGGTAACATTTACAATGCTCATAGGAATTCTATGAGCATTGTAGCTGTTACTAGCGCGGCCAGCGCAAAAAAAAACAACAACAAGCTATTGTTTTGTAAAAGGGGAGACAAGTTAGTCCAATAAAAAAAGCTATTATTTTTTCTTTTATTTCTACACTAGCTGATGCCCCGGCGTTGCACGGGTATTTAATTATAGCAATAACACTGTAAATGGATTCAAATAAAGATACTTTATAGTGGTGAATGAAATTATTTTTTTACAGCTTAATAAAAAGTACAATATTCAAATTATAATGTGAAATATTTGACAAAATGAATACAATACAACTAACGCAAAACGTGATTAACCTCCTGGAGCAAGAACATATAAATTCTTGGGTGAATCCACCCTTGAGCAAGCAACATAGAGTTGTGGGCCGCGAGACCCCCAGAACATATCACCCCAGGTAGTGAGGGATCTGCATACCAAGTTTCGTTCAAATCGGTCAAGCCGTTTTTGAATTACTGTGAGAATGGCAGCTTTTTACATATTTTCCATTGACATGAATGGGTGAAATCTGATTTTCTGTTTGTAGCTCCGCCCATGTGTGCAGGTGGGCCACGAGACCCCCAGAACATATCACCCCAGGTAGTGAGGGATCTGCATACCAAGTTTCATTCAAATCGGTCAAGCCGTTTTTGAATAACTGTGAGAATGGCAGCTTTTTACATTTTTTCCATTGACATGAATGGGTGAAATCTGAATTTCTGTTTGTAGCTCCGCCCACATGTGCAGGTGGGCCACAAGACCCCCAGAACATATCACCCCAGGTAGTGAGGGATCTGCATACCAAGTTTCGTTCAAATCGGTCAAGCCGTTTTTGCGTGATCGCGACACATACACACACACACACACATACATACATACCTCCAATTTTATATATATAGATATTACCCTAAAATGAACAAAAAATCTGGACATTTTTAAAAATAATTCCCCATTTTAATAAGCTGTGGTAGAGTTTTCTACCATGACCCAGAGTGCTAAATGCTCCAATGCTGCTCTGATACTCCATGAGCATCAGAGCAGCATTGGAGCATTTAGCGCTCTGGGCCGCGGTAGAAACCTCTTCCGCAGCTTGGAAAATGGGGGCTAAATGAAGATGGACTGAATTTGTTTTTGCCTGTACACATAATATTCTAGATTGTCATTCATTTCATAAATGGAGAAAAGAAGGTAGAAGAAGGCATTGAAGTGATATATTTAAAGAACAATATTTTCAAAAGTATGGGTTTACCATGAACGGGTAAAGTGGATGTGCCTTTAGTAGCTCATTGTCTTCAGTATTCTTACACATTTGATATTTTCTGCTACATAGTGTAAATGCAATGGGGAAATTTCAAAGGACTATTGCAACAATACGAACAAAAGTGGATATTTTTGTTGAACACACTAAATGGTCATGTTCTTTGGATGATGTTACTTGGACTCCTTATCTGACTGGTTATAGTTAAAAGAGGTAAATTATGGGAAATTTTAAAAGGTTGACATTTTTTCTCCTACTCACCATTTTGCCCTTGCTGTGACCATGGATCAAGAGTTTTTCCCTTGATTCAGCATAAGCGAAACAGGGATCCCCTGTTATTTATTTATTCAATTTTCTATACCATTCTCCCTGGAGAGCTCAGAATGATTTACATGAATTAATTCAGGTATTCAGACATTTTTCCTTGCCTGTCCTAGTGGGCTCACACCTATCTAATATACCTTGGGTATTTGTTTGTTTCAGGTTTCTTCAGATATTCAACTAGGGCTGAATATCTAGAGATAAGTAAATCCGACTAGGACTGAATATCTAGAGATAAGTAAATCTAAATTCATACAGTTTTTCTGATTCTTCAATTGTATACATTATAAAATTTGAAATATCAATAAAGATTAATTTTTTTAAAAAAAATGTGATTGAACTGATATTTCCTGTTTATCTATATATATAAAATCGGAGGTATGTATGTGTGTATGTATGTGCCACGATCACGCAAAAACGGCTTGACCGATTTGAACGAAACTTGGTATGCAGATCCCTCACTACCTGGGATGATATGTTCTGGGGATCTCGCAGCCCACCTGCACACATGGGCGGAGCTACAAACATAAAATCAGATTTCACCCATTCATGTCAATGGAAAAAATGTAAAAAGCTGCCATTCTCACAGTAATTCAAAAACGGCTTGACCGATTTGAACGAAACTTGGTATGCAGATCCCTCACTACCTGGGGTGATATGTTCTGGGGGTCTCGCGGCCCACCTGCACACGTGGGCGGAGCTACAAACAGAAAATCAGATTTCATCCATTCATGTCAATGGAAAAAATGTAAAAAGCTGCCATTCTCACTGTAATTCAAAAACGGCTTGACCGATTTGAACGAAACTTGGTATGCAGATCCCTCACTACCTGGGGTGATATGTTCTGGGGGTCTCGCGGCCCACCTGCACACGTGGGCGGAGCTACAAACAGAAAATCAGATTTCATCCATTCATGTCAATGGAAAAAATGTAAAAAGCTGCCATTCTCACTGTAATTCAAAAACGGCTTGACCGATTTGAACGAAACTTGGTATGCAGATCCCTCACTACCTGGGGTGATATGTTCTGGGGGTCTCGCGGCCCACCTGCACACGTGGGCGGAGCTACAAACAGAAAATCAGATTTCATCCATTCATGTCAATGGAAAAAAATGTAAAAAGCTGCCATTCTCACTGTAATTCAAAAACGGCTTGACCGATTTGAACGAAACTTGGTATGCAGATCCCTCACTACCTGGGGTGATATGTTCTGGGGGTCTCGCGGCCCACCTGCACACGTGGGCGGAGCTACAAACAGAAAATCAGATTTCATCCATTCATGTCAATGGAAAATATGTAAAAAGCTGCCATTCTCACAGTAATTCAAAAACGGCTTGACCGATTTGAACGAAATTTGGTATGCAGATCCCTCACTACCTGGGGTGATATGTTCTGGGGGTCTCGCGGCCCACAACTCTATGTTGCTTGCTCAAGGGTGGGTTCACCCAAGAATTTATATGTTCTTGCTCCAGGAGGTGAAACTAAAATTGTTGTTTATAATCACGTTTTGCGTTAGTTGTATTGTATTCATTTTGTCAAATATTTCACATTATAATTTGAATATTGTACTTTTTATTAAGCTGTAAAAAAATAATTTCATTCACCACTATAAAGTATCTTTATTTGAATCCATTTACAGTGTTATTGCTATAATTAAATACCCGTGCAACGCCGGGGCATCAGCTAGTATTGGATAGAATAAAGATCCATAATGGCCCCTTGATGTAGAAGTTAACAACATGAGATTTATAATTCACAGACAGTTGAATATTTTGCGTGTTTGGCTAGATGCAACATTAAGTAAGAAAGATCATGTGTTAGCAGTGGTGAAATCTACTTTTTTCCAAATATGATTATTGAGTAGATTAAAGCCTATGTTGTCAGTATATGACTTCCGTGTATTAGTTCAGACAATAGTGATCCAAAAATTAGATTACTATAATGTATTTTATTAAGGCATTCTGTCAACACAGTGCAGAGCTTTACAAATTATCCATCATGCAGCTGAAGGTTGATATGTGGTGGAAGCAGCTTTGAACATGTTACACCACGTTTGAGAAAACTCCATTGGCTTCCCATTAAATTTTGCATTGTTTTTAAGGTTTTGGTTTTGACTTTTAAAGTTATTCATTATAATGCTCCATGGTATTTAACACAAGTGATGAAGCTTTATCAGCCTTCTAGATCATTAAGATCAGATGGATTGTTTTGATTGATAGATGAATTAGCAAAAGTACGTTATGCTAAAATGAGAGCATCTATAATATCAATTGCAGATTCATTATTATGGAACAAGGTGACAGGGCAGTTGAGGCTGAAGATAACATTGTTTGTGGAGGCATTCTTTTGAGTGAAATATGATTCTGATTGTAAAGCCTTTAGATGTAGTTATAGATGCTACTATGAGATCATCTATAATATCGGTAACATATGCTTTAGTGTCGAGTTTAAGAGGGCAGTTGAGGCTGTTCTCTGATATTTGAGATCTTGGGAAACTACTGAAAACAGATTTTGTTTGTGGAGGTATTCTCTTGATTGAATTGAGATTCTGATTGTAAATGTTTTAGAAGTATTTTGCTATTTATCTATGCATGTGTTAGTTCTATGCTGATTATGTATGTTTTATGAAAACTGTCTAGGTTTAAGTGGGTTAGAAATTTTTTTAATAAATAAATACCATTAATTATTTCTATAGCACTACTAGACGTACGCAGTGCTGTACATAGTCACAAAGAAGGCAGTCACGGCTCAAAAGAGCTTACAATCTAAACAGACAAGACAAGATGTCATAAAAATAGTTAAGGGGAATGGTTAATCTGCTGGCTGGGTTGGAGGACAGTGGGGAGTAGGGTTATGGATTGAAGGCAGTCTGCTTTTAAACAAGGTATGGGAAGGGGCTTGGTTGAAAAACTCTGGTAATTTATTCCAGGCTTAGGGGGCAGCTAGATGAAAGGAACAAAGTTTGGAATTGGAGGAGAAGGGTGCAGCTAAGAGGAGTTTATTTGAGGAACAGAGTTTTCTGGGAGGTGTATAAGAAGAGAAAAGAGAGGAGAGATATTGAGGGGCAGCAGAATGAACACACTTGTAGATCAGCAATAGGATTTTGAACTGTATGCAAAAGCGGATAGGGAGCCAGTGAAGTGATTTAAGGAGAAGGGTGACATGAGTGTAGTGAGGTTGGTAGAAGATGTGTCGCACAGCAGAGTTTTGCACAGATTGCAGGGAACGTATCAAGCGAGTTTCCCTTAGTTCCTATGGGGAACTAGCTTTGATTTACGAGTATTTTGGTTTACGAGCATGCTTCTGGAACAAATTATGCTCGTAAACCAAGGTTTCACTGTATTTACCTAGATGGATAATGGAGGAGGAGAAGCAGAGGGTTTAGGAGGAAACAGGAGCAGCTCAGAATTGGACATGTTTAGTTTCAGATGACAGCAGGACACCCAGGCATCAATGTCAACCAAACATGCAGAGACTTTTTCTTGGACTTTAGGTGAAATTTTGGGTATAGAGAGGTAGATCTGGGAGTCATAAGCATATAGGTGATACTGGAAGCCATGGGAGGAGATCAGGGCACCAAGGAAAGAGGTGTAGAGAGAGAATCAAAGAGGTCCTATGACAGAACCTTAGGGCATCAGAAGAGGACCCACCAACATATACACTAAGGGCCTGATTCTCCAAAGTGTGTCCTGATTTTAGGCAGCTGTAGGCGTCCTACAGCTGTCTAATCAGCCAATCGGGATGCACGTTTTTTAAAAAAATGCTCCCCAGGCAGGCCGCCTATATTGAAGGAGCCTCTGGGAGCCTAGGGAGACCCACAAGACGCCTAAGCTCGCCTAAGGGCCTTAGGCGGGCCTTAGGTGAACCTAGGCGGCCCTAGTAGAGGAAGAGACGCTTAAAATGTAGGCCAGCAAAATGCTGGTCTACATTGTAAGTAGACGCGGCCGCTATACTTATGGCAGCAAGGGATCTCCCTTAGGCATAGCGGGTCCGCCCATCCCCACTAATCCTAAGACCTGGGCCAATCAGGCCTTAGGATTAGTGGGGATGGGCGGACCCGCTATGCCTAAGGCCTGATTGGTCCAGGCTTCTAGAGCCTGGGCCAATCAGGCCTTAGATTTAGCGGGGATGGGCCGGGAAGGGGCGGGCCTGTCTCATTTCCACGAGGCGGGCCCGTCGACTGGACGGCAGCAAGACCCGTCCAGCTGACCAACATGTAAAGGTTAGTTGGGGGGGGTCGTCGGGCTTTCCAGCAGGAGGACTGGGCATCCTCCTGCCCGCGATTACCAGTTTGGGGGGGAGGGGGGTTCCAGGGGGGTTCCGGCAGGAGCACTGGGCATCCTCCTGCCCGCGATTACCAGTTTGAGGGGAGGGGGGTTCCAGGGGGGTTCCGGCAGGAGGACTGGGCATTCCTCCTGTCGACGATGGGACAGGCGGCTGCGACCATGGCCGCTATACATATTGCAGCAGGGAGATCCCTTGCTGCCATAAGTATAGCGGCCGCGTCTAATTTAACCCGATTCTCTAACCGGCGTCTGTACCATGGACACCGGTTACAGAATCAGGGTTTAGTGTAGGACCGATTCTGTATAGGACACCTCTCCTGGGCGTCCTATACAGAATCAGGGCCTAAAAGTGTGATGGGAGAGGTAGGAGGCAAACCAAAGAAATGGAAGAAAAGTTGATCATAAAAGATGAATATAGAGCAGGAAGAGGAGAAAAAAAAGAAAGAGTAAGAAGACAGAGCACAGAGAAACAGAACCAGAGATGCAGAATAAGATGATTAGAAAGATAAAATCTCCAGTCAACATAGATAAGATGATTTTATTTTTAGTTTAGTAAGGTGGTAAAATTAAAGCACATCTAGAAGAAAGCTTAATATGTGAATTGTGTATCCTTTTTCATGATAGTTTATTCATGCTACTGATTGCAGAGACTGATTTAGATTGCACAATCTGCTATTCTGCAGGGAGAATATAAAATATATTAAACCATATGTACCTATATGCTTTCATAACCCAGGAGCCATGTTATAAAGTAACCCCTCCTGTATGCAAGCCTTGGAGTACTTCTGCAATTTTCGGAAGCCTTAGAGTATTTCTACTTGAACATACAAATTTTTGTATAACATTTCAGAGAATCTCACTGCACCTATTTTCTGTGTGGGTTGATTTGTATGGAAAATAATGCATGTAAACTTAAAATTGATATGGGCTGATATTCAGACTGCGGGATGTAGCTTGGCTAAGACCCAGATGAACAAAGTTCCAACACCACAGTAAAAAATACTGTGGTGGGAGTGATTTTCTTTTACTAAAGATGCTCAGCACTACAGCTATGGAGAACTCTTTTGTGCAAGTAAACTTAAAAAGAAACTTTTTGTGCATTGGGGCCTAAGTCTCATGGTTGGCTGTGAGCCTGGATATCCAATGCCAGGCCATTTTCAGTGATTGGCATTGATTATCTGGGGTTTTTTTTTTGGGGGGGGTGGCTGTTATTAACAAGCTAACCCCCCCCGCCCCCTTTTACAAAACCGCTATAGCGGTTTTTAGCACAGGCCGGTGCACTGAATGCTCTATGCTGTTCCCATCACTTAGAGTTCCTATGAGCGTTGGGAGCAGCGCAGAGCATTCAGCGTGCCGGCCTGCACTAAAAACCGTTATCACGGTTTTGCAAAAGGGGGTTTAGTGTAACAGTCAATATTCAGCACTGGCCAGTTAATCGTGGCCAATGATAAGCTGCTATTTGTGCATCCAGATTTAGATATTAACCTTAGCTGGCCTGCGCTTAAATATTTGCTGCCGCCCAGCTAAGTCACACAACATAGCGAGCTACTAACCACAAATATTCATTGGATATACTGAATATTAGCACTTAGTTGGCCAAACACTATTTAACTTGCCAGGAGCTGTTAAATGTGGCTGCTGTTGTACACTTTGTGGAACATCAAACATAATTTTTGCTGTACTGAGGGAGGGAAATTTTCAGGCACTCAATTGTTATGAATTAATCGCTTTTGGCCTACATAAATGGCTTTGAAAATTGTCCTCTGTAATACTTATTATGCTGAAGTTGCTACATGTTTTTCATTTAATTAGAAACCTTTCCTTTTATTTCTGCTAAGTGTCAGTTTTATTTAATAGCAAAAGGAGATTTTAATGTATAAATTAAGGTAATGGTGCAGAGAAGCAAGAGGGGCTGAAGAACACACAGAGTAGAGAAATATGTATTTAAAAATCAATAAAAAGGTTTAGCCTCTCTTCACATATCTGAGAAATACTTGAATGGAAAAAGTACAGTATAATGTGGAACACTCACTTACCTGGTTCCGTCAAGTGGAAAAAAAAATATGTGTTGAAAAGAAAGTATATAACACATCAGCTGGGATTTGAAAATGCAACCAATTTAGGGGTCCTTTTTCTTAAGGTGAGCTAGTGGATTTAGTGCACACTAAGATCTAGACTCTATAAATGGCACCTACAAAATTGACACCCAGAAAAATACTAAGGCCCTCTTTTACAAAGGTGTGCTAAGCGTTTAAGCGCAGATTTAGTGCATGCTAAATCAACATATGCGCTAACCGCTAATGTGTCCGTAGGATAACATGCACGCGTTAGCATTTAGCGTGTGCTAAGAAGCTTAGCGCACCTTTGTAAAAGAGGGGGTAAGTGCTAAGAGTGAAGTTCTATAAAAGGCGCCTATCTTTTTTAGGCACCCAATTACAGAATCTGTCCCTTATTCTATGTTCCAATCATGTTTATTGGAAATGAAAAACATTATTAAATACCAAGATGATACATAAGAACTGACCACAACACCTGTTGGCATGAATAACAAAGAAAAATAAAGCTAGGGCACAACCCCAAACATCAATCACCAGCATTTCCATCAATTTCGAATATCCCTACCAACACCTATACTGCACCTCCTCAGCCCCCCTGTCCCCACCCCAAACAACCTGCTCTGTACAATCTCCAATTACACAGAATCATGACTACAGACCAAAATGAAAGGAAATTCAGAATTCTGCTTTGCGCAATATGTGGCAATGAGTTCCAAAATGTTTCCCAAGTCTGTTGAAATAATAATCCTTTAGAAGAAGACAGAGATTGAATTCCAAAAAAGATATCCGTCGCCTACAACTGTTGCAAAATACTGCCATAAAAATTCACACACACAGGAAAAAATTTGATCACATCCCTCCTCTATTAAAAACTGCTCATTGGCTACCTATTCCATACCGTATCATATATAAAATAGCTATTCTTTCTTTCAAGATTCAAAACACTAAAGAACCGGCCTTTATCCACAAATTTCTTATCCCATATGAACTTACAAGAGTCCTAAGATCCTCTTCCCAGAACCTTCTTCATGCACCATCTCTAAAAATCATTAGCACACGTTGGGCCACTTCATTTGCAATAACGGCACCTACGAAATGGAATTCCTTACCTCTTTACATCCGGGCAGAAAAAAATTTAGATAAATTTAAGGGAATTCTAAAGAGTTACCTTTTCAAAGATGCATTTGACTGTTAAACAGACTTGGTTGTAGCCAGAGATGTTCAATAATTCTTATTCCCTATTTTCCCTATTATTATTATTATTATTATTGTGAGTTACCTGCTATGCACCCTTTACTCATATTTTGTAGTTCTTCCAATTTTTCCCCTTGTTTTATGTTGGTCAAGAATTGTCCCGGGGTATCTACCTGTTTGTCTCCCCCTTTTTTAATATGAATTGTAAAACGCTTAGAAGCCTTGATTTGCATTTTATCACAATTTTGAATAAACTTGAAACTTCCCTGCCTTTCTAGCATCAGGAGCGCTATCATGTGTATACGCCACATACTCCACGAAGGTGGATCAGAAGTCAACAAGGTATGCAAAGTCACTTTCTTCCCAATTGTCATCGCTTTATGAAGAAAACGTATCTGTAAACCCCAATGATATCATCATGTTTCTATGTTTTTATCATGTTTCTATATTTCTATTCACTTTAACAGAAGCTCTGGAATGAGAGAGCATTGGATGAAGTTAAGATATGATAGGCTTAGGAGTAATCTAAGGAAATAATTTTTACTGTAAAGGTGGTAGATGTGTAGACTAGTCTCCCAGTAGAGGTGGTGGAGACAAAGACTATAAATTCATGAAAGTGTGGGACAGGCACGTTGAATCTCTTAGGGAGAGGAGGAAATAGTGGATGTTATGGATGGGCTATTTGACCTCTATCTCTCATCCTGTTTCTCTGTTTCTATCAAATCACCAAAGTGCAGTTTCAAAGACGGAAGGGTACTAACAAAGCCATAAGAGATGGAAGCAACCCCACCCCGCCTAAAAAATAAAGCTATTTATGAACCATAATGATTAAATTTCAAAGACTAAAAACAAAATAGTATAAACAGTAATACTAGTTTAATAAAATATATGAATATAAAAAGTATATAAATACCCTCTAAGACAAAATAAATGAACTCTCATAAATAATTATATGGTAAAATAAATGTATGGTTGTCAACACCACCAAAAATAGTATCATCATAAAAAAAGTAGGTAATATCTCAAAATATGATAACTAGCATCTAAAATCAAAATTAAAAGCAGAATTGTCTAAAGCTAGAAACACCGCCATGAAGAGTGTCATCATAAAACACAATCTCATCATAAAAGACATAAATAAGATCATCGATGCCTGGCCAAAAACAGTGTCATAATAAAAAAAATAGATAATGTCGTAAAAACAGACTAAATAACACCTAAAATCAAAATTAAACTATACATACAAAGCAGAAATGTATAATGCTGGTAACACCACCATAAAACAATGTCATCATGAAAAACAATGTCATCATTTAAAAAAAACTGATAAATCTGAATCCAAATTGAGACCTATAGGTGCCACTGTATCAAATTTGAATATAAAGCATTGTTTTGCCTGGAGAAGCAGTCTGTGTCACTACCTCTCTAGTGTCCTCTAACAATCCCCCTCTTTTACTAAGGTGCACTAGCCATTTTAGAACATGCTAAATATTAGCGTGTGCTAAACGCTAACACGTCCATTATATTCTATGGACATGTTAGCATTTAGCGTGCACTAATATTTAGCGCGCGCTAAAACAACTAGCGCTCCTTAGTAAAAGGACCCCAATATGCAGTACGATAAAACACAATTCGTCAGGTTCTAATCTTGGACAAGCCTACTTTAGAGGATATGCTCCGACTGCAATCCCTCGGGATGTCTAAATGGATGTACCCAGTTATAGAATTGCCCCCAACATGTATATAAAGCAAAAGGAAACTTCGGAGTTACTGTTGCTGCCTTCCAATATAATTATGCTTATCAAACCTTTACATTTTTATTTAACCGGACACAAAAGATATGAACAACAATTATGAACAAAAAATTTGGCCTACAACACCTTATCAATATTCAGTTCAACAGGTAAAAGATTTTAGATCTAATAGGAGCACAGTATGGATGCTCTAAGGCCCTGATTCTCCAAAGTGCATCCCGATTTTAGGCAGCTGTAGGCGTCCTACAGCTGTCTAATCAGCCAATCAGGATGCACGTTTTTTAAAAAAAAATGCTCCCCAGGCAAGCCTGAAGGCGCCTCCGGGAGCCTAGGGAGACCCGCAAGATGCCTAAGCTCGTCTAAGGGCCTTAGGCGGGCCTTAGGCTGAACCTAGGCGGCCCTACGCGTCTCCCTAGTAGAGGAGAAACTTAAAATGTAGGCCAGCAAAATGCTGGCCTACATTGTAAGTAGACGCGGCCGCTATACTTATCGTGGCAAGGGATCTCTCTGCCGCTATAAGTATAGCGGGCCGCGGGCCCTGACCAGGAGGGTGCCCAAACCCTCTACCCGAAGACGCACCCCCCCCGACACTACCGACCGCTCCCCCGACACTACCGTCCGCCCCCCCCCGACAATATCGATAGCTGGCAGGAGGGTGCCCAATCCCTCCTGCCCGAAGACGCACCCCCCTCCCTGGCACTAACAACCCCCAAACCTCCACTCCACCAAACCTGTTCTTAGATGGGCCTTGCACGTCTTGAGCCGGCAGGCACGCCTCATCGAAATGAAGCGGGCCCGCCCCTTCCCGGCCCATCCCGCCGAAGCCTAAGGCCTGATTGGCCCAGGCTCTAGAATCCTGGACCAATCAGGCCTTAGGCATAGCGGGTCCGCCCATCCCCACTTAATCTAAGGCCTGATTGGCCAAACTGACCTTAGACTTAATCTAAGGCCTGATTGGCCAATCAGACCTTAGACTTAGTGGGGATGGGCGGACCCACTATGCCTAAGGCCTGATTGGTCCAGGCTTCTAGAGCCTGGGCCAATCAGGCCTTAGGCTTCGGCGGGATGGGCCGGGAAGGGGCGGGCCCGCTTCATTTCGATGAGGCGTGCCTGCCGGCTCAAGACGTGCAAGACCCATCTAAGAACAGGTTTGGTGGAGTGGAGGTTTGGGGGTTGTTAGCGCCGGGGGGGGCGTCTTCGGGCAGGAGGGATTGGACACCCTCCTGCCAGCGAAAGATATTGTCGGGGGGGGAGATCGGTAATGTCGGGGGGGGGCGGTCAGTAGTGTCGGGGGGCGGTCGGTAGTGTGGGGGAGGGTGCGTCTTCGGGCAGAGGGTTTGGGCACCCTCCTGGTCAGGGGGCCGCGGCCCGCTATACTTATAGCGGCAGAGAGATCCCTTGCCGCGATAAGTGTAGCGGGCCGTGTCTAATCTAACCCGTTTCTCTAACCCGCGTCTGTAATATGGACGCCGGTTACAGAATCGGGGTTTAGTTTAGGCCGATTCTGAATAGGACGCCTCTCCCGGGCGTCCTATTCAGAATCAGGGCCTAGGTGTCTTGCGGGTCTCGCCTTCAATATAGGCGGCCTGCCTGGGGAGCATTTTTTTTAAAAAACGTGCATCCCGATTGGCTGATTAGACAGCTGTAGGATGCCTATAGCTGCCTAAAATTGGGACGCACTTTTAGAGAATCAGGCCCTAAGTATATCACTTCCGTGTCCAGTGTTCACACAGAGCGTTAGTCCGACAAGAGCATTGCCTATTATTCATGAATTTTAAGGAATTTATTCAACATTGTTGTATTCTACATGATTCTCTATTAGTGAAGCAAAGGACAACTCGGACCCCTGAAGAAGAAGTGTTTCTCCGAAACAAGGACAGGGTTGGGTCCGGTCTCCATGTATATGAGCGCCATCCTTTGGAAAATAACATTTTACTGACTTTTTAAAAAAAGTTCCTGTACCTTGTACTTTCCTCTCTGCAGTTTCTTTTTGTTTTTGTTTTTCCAAGTGTATCACAGTTATAACTTTTCTATTTTTCAGTACAGTGGCCTTGTGTTGTCATGCCTTTCCACCACAGTGAGCATTAAAATGTTTATTGAATGTTGGAAAAGAAGAATGGCATGTTGTATTCTGTTTCATCATTAACAATCATTAGCATACTAGCCAGTCAATCTTCCTTTTACTTTCCCTTTTTAGCATGCTCTGTCCACTTGACAAATTAGTGCTGCAAAAATAGATGGGGGCCTAACAGGATTCAACAAAAATCATTAAGAATTATTAGCTATGTACTTCTCAGTCATGGTTCCATGCACATTAGGCAGCTATTTTGAACCTTTTTTTACATCATTGTCTGTACCTAATATTATCTGATTTCATCCATAAGGATAATCAAATTCTTCACTCCTGAAGGGTCACAGTTGTAGAGGTATGAAACCATATCAATCTATTTAAAATTAATATCATGTGAATTATCTGGAAAACAGTTGAACTTTTCTCTCATAGATATGAACTTAGGGGCATAGAGGGGCATAATCAAAAGGGATGTCTATGTCCGTTTACGTCCATCTTGCAAGTTGTCCAAAGTTAAAAAGAGCCTTAGACACATTTTCGAAAGAGACGTCCAACTTTTTTTTACTTTCGAAAATCGTCCAATTATACGTCCTGCTGATCTGATCGTTCAAGCCGCTAAATCATCCATCTTTATACCACATTTCCGTCCAACTTTCCGTCCAAATCCAAAATGCCTAGAACAAGCCCTGATGGATGTGGGAGGGGTCTGCAAAGTGATGGATTGAACACCCAGACATGCCACCTAAATAGTGGGGTTCCTTACAGGGCACTGCTGTGAACTTCACAAAAAGGGTGCCATGGCTTCTCCTCCCTACAGCTCCCTTATAGGTCATGGTAAGCCCCCCAAACCACCTCCAGAATCCCCTAGACCCACTTATCTAGCACCCAATAACCTTTATAGCTGCAGGAGCCACTTATATGCCAGTAAAAAAGGATTTTGGGGGTGTATAGGGCAGTGCACATTTTTAAGTATTAATGCAGTGATTACAGGAGCTTATGGGAATGGGTCCTCTTCTCTATGGGTCCCTAACCAACCCCCAAGATGACTTAAGCTGCCTCTGGGCTGGACTAGGCTTTCCTATGCCAGGCGGCCAGATGATGATGGTCTGGAGGCTGAAATTTAAAGCTGTGAATAAAAGTTTTATGGGGGGGGGGGTTGGTGATCACTGGGGTAGTGTGTGGGGGTCTGTGTTATGTGTTTGCAGTGCTTATCTGGTGACTTTAGGTGGGTTTTTGTGACTTAGACCATATTTTATATGGTCTAAGTCAGTGTTCTTCAACCTTTTTACACCCGTGGACCGGAAGAAAAAAAAGAATTATTTTGTGGACCGGCAAACTACTAGGACTAAAATTTAAAACCCCCGTTTCTGCCCCATCTCCGCGAGCTCGGTCCCCACAAATCATCTGATCCCATCCACACAAGCCTCAGTTATGATTTTATATTGAATGTATTTTATTAAAGTATTAAAAAAAACAATATTCTGTACAATTGTCATTTTATAAATACAAATAATTCAGAACAAGGATCAACAAAACCCCTGTCTCCCCTCCCCTTCACATATATCCCCTCTACTATCAAGAAAACTGAACAAGCCAAATTATTACAGAATGCTACACAGAAATATCATGCTAACAGAATACTGCAGTCACACATGACAGGAATAGTTTTAGGCAGTGGCGTACCTAGGGTATGTGGCACCCGGGGCCCATCATTTTTTGACACCCCCCATGTAAAAAAATATTTTTTGTAATGACAATGAAACGGAATAAATGGTCAGAATAGAAACAGGCAGTGAAAATTTTCTTATATTCCAAACATAACATAACATAAATTATGTCTGAATTGTCATGACATCAAAAGTACATATGGAGTAGTTGCAGGTGATGCTTGGGACAGTTCTGATTGTGTTAGTTCGGTTTTATGTGTTTTTTGAATAGAAGGGTTTTTATTTCTTTTTTAAAGGTTTTGTAGTTTGTGGTCGAGGTCAATAGGTTGTAGAGTTGGGGGTCGAGTGTTGCAGCTCGAATGGCTAGGAGGTTGTTGAACAGTTGTTTTCTTTTGACGTTTTTGGTTGGAGGGTGTGTGAATGGTGCGTGAGTTCTCCTATGTCTGGTAGAGGTGGAATGAATTATTTAGCTGAAGAAATTAGTTACCCCCTCATCCCACACACATTAATTCTCTTCCATTTTTGTTCCCATTATAAAAAACACTGATAAATTCTCAGAAAAAAAATACATTAAAATAAGAAGTGAAAACAAAGGCCCCTACAGATGAGAACATAACATAAGAATAGCCTAACTGGGTAAGACCAATGGTCCATCATGCCCAGTAGCCCATTCTCATGGTAGCCAATCCAGGACACTAATACCTGGTCAAAACCCAAAGAGTTGCAACATTCCATGCTACCGATCCAGGGCAAGCAGACACTTCCCCCATGTCTTAATAACAGACTACGGACTTTTCCTCCAGGAATTTGTCCAAATCTTTCTTAAAACCAGCTACACTATCTGCTTTTACCATAACTTCTGGCCACTTCATTTTTAAGTTTAGATCTTTTCTTTCAAACAGAGACCTTGCTAGATATCAAATACAGCACAAGGTAACTTCACATGGACTTAGTTGTGCAGGAAATGTGAATCTCCTCATACCATATAGTGCAAAAATGTGCAAAGGTCTGTTTTTTTCTTTCGATCACTACATAGCCTAATGCCACACAAGCAGCGCTGTTACAAACATATTCTGTAGGTCAATGCTAAGGATAACAAAGTTTCCTTCCTTGGACCAGAAGGAGATACTGATAAACCACTGGAAGAGATCCCAAAACAACACCCAAAGACCCACTCAGTGTGTGAACCAGTTGAGTGGAGTGAAGTGGACTAACTGGGGGGTGGAAATGGGTCCGGAGTTTGCTCAGCAGAATTTCCCAGACCACCTCTTCTTCTCAACACATTGACACGCTGCCACCACCACCACTAGGAACACCTCACTGGGTAGGCCAGCTATGCTATAAACTTTATAAAACACATTATTATATTTTCTTATAAAGCACATATTTTAACTGAACTCTCTGACATCCTCAGCCTTTCCATTCACAAAAATAGAAGGAAGAAAAGTTCCCATTTCCTGCTGTCTCATGTCCCCGGCCTATACAATATTTTTTTTCTGCAGACCCTTCAATAGTCTGACCAAATCCTCATTTCACTTGCATTACGTCAGAGGAGGGGCGGGACCGCAGCGCAGGAAGCAGCGCCCAAGCAGCTCAGGGATCGCTGAGGTTGCGATCCTGTTGCGGGCTGCTTCATAGGTGGTGCAGGAAGGTCAGTGGGGCGAGCGGTCCTTCGGGGGTGTGGGGGGGACTGAACGGCAAGGCAGGGAGCACCCCCTTAGGGCTGGCACCCGGGGCAGACCGCACTTCCCGCCCCCCCCCTTGGTACGCCACTGGTTTTAGGGGAGTGCAACTAGGGCAACTGCCCCCTGGTCAGAGAGCGTCCTAAGCCAGCTGGAAGCTAAAGAAGCACTGCCTGGGTTTTGCAGTCCCCAGTTATGTCTAACACCAGCTCTAGTAAGATATATATTTCAAAACTGATATATTCTAATCACAAAATAGAAATAAAATTATTTTTTTCTACCTTTTGTCATCTCTGGTTTCTGCTTTCAATCTTCTTTTCACTCTCTTCCTTCCAGCGTCTGCCCTCTCTGTCTCTTCAATCCAGCATCTGCCCCTTCCATCCACTGTCTGTCCTCTCCCCCTTCCATATGGCATCTGTCTTCTTTCTATGCCCCTCTCCCCTTTCCATCCAGCTTCTACCCCTTTCCTTTTTACATGATTCATTCGAGCTTCATTGCTCTCTTCATTTTTATCTCTCCTACACCAGATCTATCATCATTGTCCCTCTCTGCTTATTTTTCTGCTGACCCCTTCCTATCATCAATCTCTCTACTTTCTCATGCCTGTGTCTCTCCTTCCCCTCCTCTAATCTCTTTGCCAGCTGTTTCCTTCCTTTTTTCATTCTCCCTTCCATCCTCCTCCTGCCCAGCAGTAACTCTCTTCCCTTCCTCCTCTCCCAGCAGCATCTCTCCTTCTCCTTCCCTCCAGGTCCAGTAGCAGCTGTCCCTTTTTTCCCTTGCCCAGCAGCTTCCCAGACTCCTTTCCCTCCTCCCCTCCTAGCAGCATCTCTCCTTCTCCCTCTCCAGTAGCAGATGTCCCTTTTTTTCCCTTGCCCAGCAGCTTCCCAGACTCCTTTCCCTCCTCCCCTCCCAGCAGCATCTCTCCTTCTCCTTCCCTCCAGGTCCAGTAGCAGCTGTCCCTTTTTTCCCTTGCCAAGCAGCTTCCCAGACTCCTTTCCCTCCTCCCCTCTCAGCAGCATCTCTTCTTCTCCCTCTCCAGTAGCAGATGTCCCTTTTTTTCCCTTGCCCAGCAGCTTCCCAGACTCCTTTCCCTCCTCCCCTCACAACAGCATCTTTCCTTCTCCTTCCCTTCAGGTCCAGTAGCAGCTGTCCCTTTTTTCCCTTACCCAGCAGCTTCCCAGATTCCTTTCCCTCCTCCCCTCCTAGCAGCATCTTTCCTTCTCCCTCTCCAGTAGCAGCTGTCCCTGTTTCCCCCCCCCCCCAACAGCTTCCCAGACTCCAATAGTGGCTTTCTCCCCTCCCAGCAGCTCTCCTTACTTCTAGCGCAGTGATTCAGGAAGGCAGCCTCAAGTCCTTTGTTGGGTCGTGCCGCCTCTGAGGAAAGAGGAAGTTACATCATCAGAGGCAGCCACGACTCAGCAAAAGCCCCGAGGCTGCCTTTGTGAATCGCTGCGCTGGGAAGTAAAGGAGAGCTGCAGAGAGGGGAGAAAGCCACTGTCGGAGGCTCCCCAAGATCTCTCCGGCCCAGCGCAGACTTCAGCTGTTGATCTTGCCGGCCCTGCGCAGACTGGCAGGAAATTGAAGGGAGTCAATCTTGCCAGCCCTGCGCGGACCGGCAAAAATTTCCTGCAGACCGACACCAGTCCGCGGACCGGCGATTGAAGAACTGTGGTCTAAGTCACACGTCCAAGTTCCGTCGATCCTGGGCTGTATAAATTTCAGTTATACATGCTGTATGACTAAGTCTAAGCCAGCCCACGTCCCGCCCAACCCCCGCCCTCAACACGCCTCCCGAAACGCCCCATTTAGCTTTGGATGTTGAGCGGCACTATGAAGGCCTAGGTTGTTTAGAAATATGTCCAAAACCTGTTTTTATTTTCGGCGCTTGGACATTTTTGAGAAATGTTCGTCCAAGTGCCGATTTAGGCCGGTTTTTGGATGTTTTTCTCTTTTGATTATGAGCCCCATATTCTATAAACGGTGCCTTAAGTTAGGCACTGATAGGTGCCCTATCGGCGCCTAACTTACCCCTCCTTTTTCAAAACCATAGTGCAGTTTTTAGCACCGGACACAGCAGTAACAGCTCCGATGTTCATAGGAATTCTATGAGTGTCGGAGCTGTTACCACCGTGGCTGGCACTACGGTTTTGTAAAATGGGGAGAGGGGGGATTAATTTGAAAACACCATTAAAAAATGAAAAATAAAAAGAGCTTTTAAAAGGAAAAATGTAGGCACCTGCCGATGTCTAAGAAAAAGTCTACAGAGGCATTTAACAATACCTAACACCACCATAGGTATAGCTAACACTGGAAATGGAATTATATAGTGCCTCTGTAGGCACAATTTACATTAAAGATAGGAGTTGCAAATGTAGGCCTTGAAAACCATGGCTACTTTACACATGGCTGTGATTCTGCATCTGGCGCCAGTACATAACTGGCACGTGACCGGCACCAGTTTCGGAGGCGCTGGCTGATACCGATGCCAGTTGAAGAATCCAAGCCCTTGCTGAACAAATTTCAGTGTTCATATTAAGATCCATTGGCATATGCACAAAATAGCATGCTATAGAGCAAGCTCTTATCGGAGGAGGAGTGGCCTAGTGGTTAGGGCTGCAGTCTTAACTTCCTGAGGTTGCAGGTTCAAGCCCAGCACTGCTCCTTGTGATCTTGGGCAAGTCACTTAACAGTCCATTAGATACATTAGTCAGATTGTGAGACCACCAGGACAGATAGGGAGAAATACTTGAGTACCTGAATATAAATTACTTAGGCCTCCTTTAATGAAACAGCGATAGCAGTTTCTAGCGTGGGGAACTGCGCTGAATGGCCTGTGCTGCTCCTGATGCTCATTGAGTTTCTATGAGCGTCGGGAGCAGCGCAGGCCATTCAGCGCGGCTCCCCGCGCTAGAAACTGTTATTGCAGTTTCGTAAAAGAGGGGGTTAGTCTATAAGTGCTC
This sequence comes from Geotrypetes seraphini, assembly GCF_902459505.1. Taxonomy (NCBI): domain Eukaryota; kingdom Metazoa; phylum Chordata; class Amphibia; order Gymnophiona; family Dermophiidae; genus Geotrypetes; species Geotrypetes seraphini. Next base: position 74,604,027 of record NC_047089.1, on the reverse strand, counting down.
TATACATACTAAAATAAATAAACAACAATTAATAGATATATTAGGACTGTTCCTTATCTTAATGATGTGTGAGCCTTAAAACTGATTCCTGCATTAATATGAATGTCATATTCTCCATATGTGCTCTTTTGCAATGGGGATGGAAAAAAAAATTAGTATCTTCCCGAGATCCACAATTAGATTTTTACTAGTATGCTGTGGCTCTCAAAACACATCACCCAGGAAATAGGGTACATTAGATACCTTTAATAAGATGCCAGCAGCTGAATCTGTTCACACAGCTCCTGGTCTCAGATGGGCAGTATTCTTGGCAGTATCTAACCTCCTGTGCATGAGGAGGAGGCAATAAAGAGTCTGGCCTACAGAGATTACGACTAGATCTCCCAAGTGTACAGAGATGGAATATCAGGGAATAAAAGTCAAAGAAAATAAAGATAAAAACATAGCTCCAAAGAAGTTCTCCTGAAAACGTTACTCCATACTGCAGTTATTCCCCTGCTCTATCCAGCCCAAGTGGGGCAGGGCTTGACCAGAATGACCAATCAAATATGTACATATGAGCCTCAGAATCTTCAGGGCAACACATGCAGTTTTCTGCATGTACACAGAAAAAAAGAATGTTTCTCTCTCTTGGTCCTTTTATTAAGGCACGCTAATCGATTTAGCGTGTGCTAACGATTAGCCCACACTAAATGCTAATGTGTCCATAGAATATAATGGGCGCGTTAGTATTTAGCACATGCTAATCGTTAGTGCACGCTAAATCGGCTTGCACGCCTTAGTAAAAGAGGGGGTTAAGAAAATAAGAACATAAGAAAAGCCCTCACCGGATCAGACCGAGGTCCATCCAGTCCGGTGATCCGCACACGCGGCGGCCCATTTAGGTACTCCTGATTGGAGACCCAGATATACCATAGCCCTCAATACAATTTGCAAGAAGGTGTGCATCCAACTTGCGCTTGAATCCCAGAACAGTAGTCTCTGTCACAACATCCTCTGGGAGAGCATTCCAAATTCCCAGCACGCGCTGTGTAAAAAAGAACTTCCAGACATTCGTCCTAAACCTGCTGCCACTCAGTTTCAGTCTGTGACCTCTTGTCCGTGTCACCTCCGAAAAAGTTAGCAATGCTTCTTCTTGGTCGATTTTATCAAATCCCTTTATTATTTTAAAAGTCTCTATTAAATCCCCTCTCAGTCTTCTCTGCTCGAGGGTAAATAATCCCAATTTCCTAAGGCGCTCTTTGTAGCTCAAATTCTCCAATCCCTTGACAAGTTTCGTGGCTCTCCTCTGTACCCTTTCCAGCAGAATTATATCTTTCTTGAGGTATGGAGACCAGTGTTGGACACAGTATTCCAATTGCGGTCTGTCCATTGCTCTATAAAGTGGCATTATTACATCTTTCGATCTACTCGTAATCCCCTTCTTAATCATGCCCAACATCCTGTTTGCTTTCTTCGCCGCCGCTGCGCATTGTGCCGAAGGCTTTAGGGTTCTGTCAATCAGTACCCCCAAATCCCTTTCTTGTTCACATTTTGCTAATGTCACCCCCAACATCTTATACTTGTGTTCTTTGTTTTTTTTTTCCTAGATGCATCACCTTGCATTTGTTTATGTTAAAATTCATCTGCCACTTTGTTGCCCATGCTTCTAGCTTGTTCAGATCCTTCTGGAGTTCTTCATAGTCCCTTTGAGAGTCAACAGCCCAACATAGTTTTGTATCGTCTGCAAACTTTATTATATTGCAAGTTGTTTCCTCCTCCTGGTCATTTATAAAAATATTGAACAAGATAGGCCCAAGAACCGAGCCCTGGGGCACTCCGCTAGTCACCCTCTCCCAGTCCGAGAATTTCCCATTTATGCTAACCCTCTGCTTTCTGTTCTCCAACCACTTGCCGATCCATCTGTGCACTTCTCCTCCTACTCCATGGCTTAGTAGTTTCTTCATAAGCCTTGCATGCGGAACCTTGTCAAACGCTTTCTGAAAGTCCAAATAAACTATGTCCACTGAATCTCCACTATCCACTTGTTTGTTCACTTTCTCAAAGAATTGTAGTAAATTTGTCAAACATGACTTCCCTTTCCTGAATCCGTGTTGACTAGCCCTTATTAGGTTGTAATCCTCCAAATGTTGTACAATGTTGTCTTTTATCAGTGTTTCAATTATCTTCCCAGGAACCGAAGTGAGGCTCACAGATCGATAGTTCCCTGGATCACCTCTTGATCCTTTTTTGAAAATTGGGATAACATTTGCTATCCTCCAGTCTTCTGGTATTTTCCCGGTTCTAATTGACATATTAGCCACAGATTGTAACAATTCACCAATTTCGACCTTAAGTTCCTTTAATACCCTCGGGTGAATTCCATCCGGTCCAGGGGATTTGTCGCTTTTCAGTTTGTCAATCTGAAAGTATATCATGTCCAACGTCACATTTACTGTTGTGAGTCTTTCTTCTATGCCTCCGGTAAATATCTTTCCTGTGTCTGGCACTGTTGAAATGTCCTCATTTGTGAAGACAGAGGCAAAGAATGAATTTAACCTATCGGCAACTTGTTTATCCTCCTTAATTGCCCCTTTCTTTCCTTGATCGTCGAGAGGGCCCACTGCCTCTCTTGCTGGTTTCTTACCTTTTATATATCTAAAAAAGGGCTTGAAGTTTTTGGTTTCCTGTGCTATCTTTTCTTCATAGACTTTTTTTGGCATCTTTTACCTCTTTATGACACTTTTTCTGATCTCTTTTGTGACAGTTCCAGGCCTCTGATGTTTTTTCTCGTTTACATTTTTTAAACGAGTTCCTCTTCTCCCTCACTGCATCTTTCACCTCTTTTGATAACCACACTGGTTCTCCTTTGTTCTTCTTTTGCCTTCCTTTAGATATCTTCGGTATGTTAAGATTCTGTGCTTCTGTGATGGTGTTTTTCAGCAGAGACCATGCTTGATCAACTGTCTGGATTTCTGCTTTGTTCTTCTTGAGCCTTTTCTAACCATGGATCTCATGCTGTCATAATTGCCTTTTCTGAAGTTAAAGGTCGTGGCTTTATTCTTGATTGGTTTCCCCTTTCCGATGCTAATGTTAAAATAGATCATATTGTGATCACTTGTCCCTTTCGGGGCCTTAACTTTTACATCAGTCGCTCTTCCTGAAATTCCATTTATGACCAAGTCCAGGACTGCATTTCCTCTTGTCGGTTCTCCTACCATTTGCTCCATGAAGCAATCTCCTATCATTTCCAGGAATTTTATCTCCTTGCTGCAGTTTGACGTTCCCAAATTCCAGTTTATCCCCGGAAAGTTAAAGTCTCCAATGATCGTCACATTGCTTGATTTGCATCCACGAATAATTTCCTCAATCATTTCTTTGTCTGTTTCCTCAGTCTGTCCCAGTGGACGATAATAGAGGCTGATATGTGTGTGAGCCTCTTTATGTCCAGGAATCTTTATCCAGAGTGATTCTAGTTTTCCAATTGCTTCTATCTCTCCTTCTCTAACAGACTCTATTTCTTCTTGGACATATAGGGCAATACCTCCCCCTTTCTGCCCTGTCCTATCTCTTCTGTATAGTTTATATCCTTGTAATGCTGTGTCCCATTCATTTTCTTAATTCCACCATATTTCTGTTATTCCTATGATATCCGGATGTTGTCTACTTGCTAAGTCTTCCAGGTCTCCCATTTTGTTTCCTAAGCTTTTGGCATTCATGTACATACATTTAAGTTCAGTTAGTGCTAAGTTACTGGATTTAGTGGTCCACACATCCTTTCTTGTGTCCAATTGATCCCTTTCATTACCTCCTGTAGTGTCCTCATATTCATGCCCTATATCTGTATGATTGCTTGGAGTTACCTCCTTAGGATATCCTGGTGTCCAGGCCATCGACCGGCTGTCGACTGTCGGCTCTCTCCTGATCTTTAGTTTAAAGCCTTCTCAATTAACTTCCTTATGTTCTCATCCAGAACTCTCACTCCTTGTTTGGCTAGGTGAAGTCCGTCCTTTCTATAATACCCGCTCTTTCCCCAGAATGTATTCCAGTTTCGCACGAAGTCAAAACCCTCTTCCTCGCACCAACGCCTCATCCAGGCGTTCACAGCTCTCAGTTCATCCTGTCTCGTAGCGTCCGCTCTCGGTACCGGAAGGATTTCTGAGAAAGCCACCTTCACCTCTTCGACCTTCAACTGCCTTCCAAGTGAGCGGAGCTGGTCCTTTAATTCTCCCCTGTCATACTTCCGTCTGCAAACATCATTGGTTCCCACATGGATGAGCACTGCAATTTCCTTTCCCCCTGCTTCATCTATGATCCTTGTGATCCTGCTGGCCACATCCTTGACTCTTGCACCAGGCAGGCAGGTGACTAATCTATCCCTTCTTCCTCCTGCAATGTGGCTGTCCACATTTCTTATTATGGAATCTCCTACTATAATCCCAATCTTCTCTAGTTGAAGGATTCTCGGGGGTCTTAAGTCTGTATCCTCGGCGTAAGTCATGTTTTCTTTCATCTGTGTCCCATCCCCAGTTGGTCTATCTTTTCTGCTGATTGGATTGTTGTCTCTTTCTGCATCGATTGTTCCATCCTCCTTGGATGATCTGTTGCTTATCTCAAGCCCTGGGGTCTCCACAATCTGCAGGTGGGCATCTTCAATGTATTTTTTCATTTCTTCTATCTCTTCACTAGAGCTGGACTCCACATTCAACCTCTCCTACGTGCGATTTTCCTCTTTAATAATGAGAAGTTCTTCAAGTTCCTTCACCGTTCCCTCCAGCAGCCAGACTTGCTGTTTCAGGCTTTCCAGCTCCCTGCACCGACTGCAAATGTATGCCATAGTCCCAGAGGGGAGGTATTCATACATATTGCAGCCGGTACAGAAGACTGGAAAGCTCATCTTCTGGGTTCCATGTGCGCTCATAACCTCCTTATGACCCAAGGACTTGGGCTCAATTAATTTGTTGGCCTTGCTTCCTGGCTCTTTCTTAAGGGGTCTTTGCAAAGGCGCTCTCGCTAAGGCGAGCGCCTTTGCCGAACGGCCGCGCGCCGTTGGCTCTCTCCCTTATAAGGGTGAGCCAAGTCGTGCTGTTGCTGACGCACTGGGGATGGGTTAGTTACTAAATTATAAAGGAGGGTAGAGGGCTCTGGATATGATAGGGGGATTCATACACCATGCAATTTAAATTGGCATGTCAGATATTGAGGTCCAAGGTAAAGCTTTTGATGCCTAGGGAGACCTCTAAAAAGCCCAATTCACAGCTATGTGGGCCCAATTTCCTTTAACAAAAGCAGTTTTGTACCATTCTGCATCATTCCACCTCTTGGAAATTGATGTCACAGATACAGCACTTTGTGCATCTGATCATTACCAGCTATACCATAAGTAGGATAGGCAGGACTAAGACTATATACCTCATATTACAATGTGAGTAAATGTGTATACCCATTCCAGAGTATCATGTACTACTTCCTCTGCTTCTGATGTATTTGTGTGTGCATCTCTCTCTATTAGGAAAGTGTAAACTAGTGTTGCTTAGCACTATCTCTAAAGGTATTTTTAACAGTACTGACTCTTTCTGCCTGACCAGAAGTGTTGATCAAATGCCACAATTGGACATTATTCCTGCCTCCAGAGTCTGGATTTCAGGTTCTGAGGACAGTAAACCCATATGTTTCAAATATGGTATGGATCTCCCAAATGGATAATTGACAATTACTAGTATGATTGTTTCGCCCAAGTCTCTCAGGGATGAGTTTATTCAGGCATGCAGCCAGTTCTGCTCTTGGCTGGTAGGAAATGCAGGAGGTCCAAGTGATCTCAGGATCAGCAACCCATTGTTGTACGAGCTGCCCGGTAAAGTAACTTCCTTCATTAGCATGATGTTCTCTTATTATTTCATACTTCATGGTTCTCATCATCAGTTTCCATGGTGTTCTTGTCGCATATGACCTCAGGAACATAAGAATACATAGTAACATAGTAAATGACAGTAGATAAAGACCTGAACGGTCCATCTAGTCTGCTCTGTGATTACATGCATTACAATTTCATGAGTAAATTGTCTTTTTCCTTTGTTATTCCTAGTCCATAGACCTTAGACATCCACCCGGTACTGTCCTTAGGCTCAAATTACTGAAGTTGCTGTTGAAGTTCACTTCAGCCTATCCAAACCTCTCCTTTGTGGGATTCAGGCCGTGAAAGTTTGCCCATTCATATTCCAATTAGAGATCCTCTGTGTTCACCCCAAGGTTTTTGAATTTTGTCACCATGTTCTTCTCCACCACCTCCCTCAGTAGGACATTCCAGACATCCACCACCCTCTCTTGTACATCTTCTTTCTAGTAGACAGACACTCCGGAACTGGGTCATTGTGGCCAATCCAAGCCACAAGTACCTGGCAAAAACCCAAGTAGTAGCAACCAACCTACCAATCCAGGGCAAGCAGTGGCTTCCCCCATGTCTGTCTCAATAGCAAACTATGGACATTTCCTTCAGTAACTTTTCCAAATCTTTTTTAAAAACCGGTTACGTTAACTGCTCTTAATACATCCTCTGGCAACACTTTCCATAGCTTAACGATTCTCTGAGTGAAAAAATAAAATATTTCCTTCTATTTGTTTTAAAAGTATTGATATGGATATAAATCTATGGCTGTTACACTGAATGACTTCTTCATGTCATTTGGCAGAATCCCAGTGGTGCCTGTCTGTCAGGTCTCTCATTTGCATAAATGCTTTGCTGCGTATACCATCAGATTCAGGAGTCAATGGTCACCTCTTCACTTTAGCACAAAGATTACAGTTTGGCACTGCTGCTGTTTCTGTAGCATATGTTGTGATGATGGACAATTCCTTCAGCACAGCTAGTTCTGGGGATTGTAGTCTGGCTGTAGACACATCCCTTTTTCTCATAGCTCATTGAGAAGTCTCTCCTCTTGCTTGTCCAGGACTCGTCTGCAACCAAATTAACATCTTTTGTGTATCCATCTCACTATTGGAGGTGCATTCTATAAGCCATTATTAAGATTAATATGGAGAAATCCACTGTTCAACCAGTCAAAATACGTTAAGCAAAAGGTAAAAATAAAAAGCAGGGCTGTAGGGCTGGGGATTCCCCCAACACCCTGAAGGCCCTGACAGCATTGATTTGAATTTGATTGGTTGAGCAGCTTATGCCAACTGCCTCCTTAATCAATCAAATTCAGAGCAGACTTCAGGAGGTTATGTGAATCCCCTGAAGACCCTGACTGCATGCCATTGTTAAGAACATAAGAGCTGCTATACTGGAATAGGCAATAGGTCCATCAAGCCCACTGTTTCCAACAGTGGCCAATCCAGTTCATAAGTACTGGCAAGTTCCCAAAGAGTAAAACATATTTTATACTGCTTATCCTAGGAATAAGCAGTGGATTTCCTCACATTAATCTTAATAATGTCTTATAGACTTCTCTTTTAGGAAATTAGCCAACCCTTTTTTAAACCCTGCTAAGCTAACTACTTTCACCATATTTTTTTGCAACAAATTCCAGAGTTTAAATACACATTCAGTGAAGAAATATTTTCTCCTATTTGTTTTAAATCTACTTTTTAGTTGGCTTCAATACATAGCCCCTAGTCCTAGTATTTTGTTGGAAAAACTAAACAAGCAACTCACATCTACTCATTCTACTCCTCTCAGTATTTTAGAGACCTCTATCATATGTCACCTGTGCTGTCTTTTCTCCAGGATGAAAAGCTCTAGTCTTTCCTCACATGGGAGTTGTCCCATCCTTTTTACCATTTGTATTGCCCTCCACTATATCTTTCTTGAGATGTGGCCACCAGAATTGCACACAGTATTCAAGGTGTGGCTGCACCTTAGAGTGATATATTATAACATTTCTATCTTTGTCTTCCATTTCTTTCCAGTGGTACTAATATTTAGGGGCCCTTCTACTAAGCTGTGGTAAGCATCAGCACATGCTTACTGCAGTAAAAAAAAGTGCTTGCTATGGGATGCATTCAGGCGCCCTGCAGTAATTTTGCTCTCTGTGCTTCCCATGTGCTAAAAACTAAACTTTAATTATGGCACTGGGGTGAGTCAGTGGCAGAGGGTAGGGATGTTCTCTGCTAACTGGTTACTGCAGCTACATTTCCATGTGCTAATTGATTACCACTATTACTAACCATTTCTATGACATTAGACAAGCGCTGTACATCAAAACACAGAAGAGATAGACCCTGCTCAAGAGAGCTTACAATTTAGTCAAGACAGACAAACTGGACAAGAAGGTGCATCAATACACTGTGCTTGGGTGGGGAAATTACAGAGGGAATGATAAGACAGATATTGGTGCTTAGAAGTTGGCTAGAATGGGGTTAGCGTGTGAGCCCTTACCACCTAAAATAGATAGCGGTGGGGGTTTATGGAAAATATAGTGCAGGGGTGTCCAACCTGCGGCACGAGGGCCGCATGCGGCCCCGTGAAGTATTTTTTGCAGCCCCGGTCAAGGGCGATGCAGTGTTTTCCTCTGCTGCCCCCCGGGTATTTACCATCTTGTCGGCTCCCTCCTCTGTCTTGCTGCAGCGTTTGCGCGGCCCCAGAAACATTTTTTCGGCCAATGCAGCCCAGGGAAGCCAAAAGGTTGGACACCCCTGATTTAGTGTGTGTTACACAATTAGTGTGGAAAGAGACTGTAATTCATCAATCCAAATACCAAACAAAACAATGAATACAATATAATCTTTAGCAGTGACATCAAATTTATAATAATGAGGAAAAAGACCTTAAATACCCCAGTGTCTCAAGACATGCAAAGGGGCAAAAGGTACTATCATCAATCAAAACACCTTATTATAATTGTGTTTACATCAATATTGACTTCATTTACTTTATTTAATTGATTTTTTAATTTTTTCTTCTTATTTAAAAATGATACTTTTTGAGATTTTGCTTCAAAAAGATGTCAATAATATACGAAAACAACTGTGTATTGCTGAGTAATCGATTATACTGTAGATAGCAATGACTTCACATCTTAGTACTTCTCACTCTAGATGGTGGCCTGTCCATTTCACTCAATGGCTTCCTCAGGGGATATATTTAAAGTGCTGCCGGTATTGTGAATTCTTCACAGTGAACTTGCTCACACAGTTTCTTGCCAGAAAAATCTCTCCTTGAACAGGAAAAACAAAAATGTCACTGCATTTAAAGCTGGCTTGAGCTTAAGATATGGCTTATGTGCATATCACATGTTTGATGGTTTTTATGTTGCACGCAAGAATGAAGACAGACCAGCTGGGATAAGAGTCTGCTAATTTCAAACTGCGGCCGTGTTATACAACGGACCTCAGCTCCTGCATTTGGTAAGCGCTGGGCTTTTATCTATTTTATCTATTACAGTTTTTTTATGCACTGCAATTTTCTACTTTTTGGGTTTTTTTTGTAAAGATGAGCTTTTGTGAAGATTTTTCTGGCAATATTTCAACTCTTCGACCCAGCTCTGGAACCTATATGTTCTTTATATTGTCTTTAGAAGCTTTTGACATCGACAACAGTTCCGGCTGTTTTGCCCATGGATGTATGTTCCTTTGCAATTGTTAATAAAGATATTAAAAAAAAAAAAAAAAAAGAAGCTTTTGACAACAAGAGATACTGAGTGAATGACATTTGACTTGTTTTTTAGTTCCCCTCAACCCTGAAGAAAGTTTCTTTTGAAACATGCATGTCGGGAGAGGCGTAGATGACTATTAAGAATCTACTATGAGCTAAATAGCTATATCACTTTTATGGCTGAAAAAGAAATTTTTTTTACAAAATATGAATAAATAATAAAACAGTGAAGCTAACAGCTTTAAAAAAGAGTTTCATAAACAAGTTTTAATAAAAGATTGGACTGACAAAGACTTTAGCTGTCAGTAGTATGAAATGCCTGGCTGCACTCTGAAGGTCCATATAAAAATCTCTTATACGTGTAGCTGCTATATGTGAAGTGGTTTATATTACGCTCTATATAAATGTGATAAGGTTTCGGTATGAATAATTAGTACTATTCATGTGTGGTTATGTGCATATCAAACATTTACCAACTGCCCAGTTTTACTGCGAACATTAACGCTAGCAACTGATCTCAAACTGACATCAGCTTTGATTGAAAATGCTGCCATCATTTACACCAATCAGTGTTGTTGAAAAGCATCACTGAACTCCAATAGGAGAATTCAAAAGATCTTTTCATCCTAATCGAACAATTTATGAATGAGCATTTCAGATGTTCTAGATCAGTGGTTCTCAACCCTGTCCTGGAGGACAACCAGCCAGTTGGGTTCTTGGGATAGCCCTAATGAATATGCATGAGAGAGATTTGCATATTCATTAGGATAGTAATAGTAAACTTAAACACCACTCCTTATGACTGAGAGCACTATCCCCAAGAAAGAAAAAGCCTCAGGTATTGTTATAGGCAGAGCTTGAATGCTCAAACCTCCTCCACCCACATCATCGGCAAAAAACTTTTGTAGGGGATGTGCAATGCCACACACTGTATCGGTGCAGGACTCCAACAACTATAACCTATATATCGTAGGGAACTAAGTGATAGTAAAATGAAGCCGACATTTCACAGTAAAGACCGTTTCTTCAGGGCTTGTTAATTTTCACTTTCCAATATGTTTTTTGAGTTGCTTGCTTTCGCTCACCCGCGACATGCATGCAAATATGTTCCATGCATATTCATTAGAGCTGCCTGAAAACCTGACTGGCTGGTGGTCTTCCAGGACAGGGTTGGGAACCACTGTTCTAGATGTTGATAACAAAGATTTTTGTACGCTGCTACTGGATCAATTGATCAAAAAGCAAATCACTGACGTCAATGAATTCTTTGAAACGGCCTTGATTGTGTGATAATCAATATTTGATAGTTATGGAAACAAAAGACAAGATGTTTTGGAAAGGCTGGAGTGGGCTTCAATGGCAAATTCAGTAACTGGAACCCAAGGATGGTGTAGGGCAGACACTTATGATCTATGTCCCAGAAATTTATTTATTCAATTTTTTTTTACTGTTCTCCCAGGGGAGCTCAGAACGGTTTGCATGAATTTATTCAGGTACTGAAGCATTCTTCCTATCTGTCCCGGTAGGCTCACAATCTATCTAATGTACCTGGGGCAATGGGGGATTAAGTGACTTGCCCAGGGTCACAAGGAGCAGCATGGGTTTTAACACACAACCTCAAGGTTCTGAGGCTGTAGCTTTTAACCATTATGCCACACTCTCCCCAAAATGCCAAAGAAACCCAATTTAATCATTAATTAATAAAGAATGTGACTGTTGGAGGGACTACAGTGCTCTCCCGTAAATTTGCGGTCAGTGGTTCGCTGTCCCAGTCATTCGCAGTATTTTCTGACCACAAATGACCGGGCAGGAAAGGGCAGCTTGAGAGGCAGGAGAGGGCAGCCGGAGCGCTAGCGAGTGAAGGAAATCACTCACTGTATGCTCCGACCGCCTCTTCCTGTACTAAAGTCAGGCCTTACCAATCAGGAGCTGCGTAGAAAATCAGGAAAATGCAATGCCCAGTGAAGTCCGTGAATCACAAGTGCCCTTTGATAACTTGGGTAACATGCAGGAAGAGTAATGGCAAAGTGTTAAAGAAGCAATGCAAAATGTCAGGCAAGGCAAAAGTGCTATTGAATATGACGAGATGGATGTCTTTATCTCTGCAAAGCAATTAATAGCTTTCTCTGTTGTTTGTGTTTGCGCCTGAACTCTTGAAACAGTTCCTGTGATTGATACTGTCGAACCTGATCAATGCTCTAAACTCTACTGAGACAGCGTATTATATTATTTAAACTGCTTAAAGTTCTGTTAGGCTCAAAACATCACTGAGGAACTAGAAAAAGAACAAAAGAAAAGAGGGAGAGAGGCATCAGAACTTCTATGAACAACTCACAGGGCCTCTTATAATACACAGTTATTCTAGGTCCTGATCAACAAGTTTCAGCCTTCAGTCATCTGACCCTCATAAGTTCTACTCTCATACAAAAAGTCCTTTCAATAAAGTATAACGGAATATTGCTTTTCAGCATGTGCAAAATTCACTTCTCTCAGAGTAACAGTAACATATAAAAAAATAATCCAAGAGAGAAAGAAAAATGAGGCTACCACTTTGTCCATCAGGACTCCAGCGCTGGCTTGAATGATTCAGTTGATGCATGGATGCGGTGCTGTTGACCATTTTGTATGGTGGAACCTGATCAATGCTTGCAGGAACAATCAGAAAGGTGCTGTCAAATTGGCATCTGATGTGCTGCACCTTGGAAAATAGTATGACAGCATGCTGGGTCTTCAGAAACAAATCCAGGCAAGAAGCCCTTGTCATTCTGAGCCAGTACACAGAGCATAAACAGGTTCCCGGCCAATGACTATAGCAGAACAGCTACCACTCAGGTTCTGAAACTATGGAAACCCAAGAAAAACACGAACAATATCAAAACAGCACATAGCACAACTATAAGCTATTATATACATTGGCATAAATGAAGGATTGACTTCTTCCAAACTGCCAAGCTATGGAAATATATGCAGCTGTGGCAACTCATAAAGATAAAGTTCAGACTCTTTTTGCTTCTCATGTGTCCAATTGGATTCTTTTGTTTATACATAGTACAATCGCTGTAGCATGTTAAGGGTTTTTATGGCTGATGATCGAAGCATCGGGGGAGCCAAGATTTAGTTCTAGCTCTCGCTCAAAGCCCTGGTGGTTCTTGCACCTTGTGGCTTCTGAGGCCTTTCACTTATTCAGCTTTTGACTGTAGTTTCTACTAGAAAGTGGAGTTTTTGATAATTCAATACAGTGTAACTGGTGGTTTTTGTCCAAGTTGGATGCTGTGGCAACTCATCTATAAGTGAAACAAGTCATACCATAGAAGAAAAACACTATAAACACAACAGCACAGATGAATTAGGTCCAGGTCTCGATGCAATGAAAACTAGTCATACTATCAGTGACCCATGACTTTTCCTGCCATCAAGAATTTATACAGATTGGACATGAGCTTTGCACCTGTAAAAGTTTTATAACACTGGAATTCACACCATGCTCAGATTGTTCACAATAAAATACACCAACTCTGATATAGTGGCAAAAAATAGGCCTCAACTTTATTGTCATTAAGAACAAACCTTAATAAAATCAACTTATCCACATTTTCAAAAACAGTGTAGCTTATTCTCAAAATTCTGGAGCTACTCGGTGTCGAACTAGCTCCTCTTCCAAAATTCTCCCCCATTCCCAATGAACAGAAACAATTTTTTTTCCGGCTGCTGCTCATCCCTAATAGCAAATGCGTCCTCATACAATAACTAAACAATATATAATAATACACAAATACAGCAAAATCAAAAACATACTAAGAGGCACTTCAACCTTTTGGTTAATAATCAAAGCAAAATAACGTAGGTCAGACACACCAGCTTCTCCAAAACAAATGTCCTATGCCCACAGCTATTGCTAAGGCAGTTAACATCTTGCTTAAAATGCTTGTAAAATAATGATTGAATTAGAAACACAAAGCTAGCAACCGACTTCTCATGGTAATATCAGCTTAAAAAAGATACTTGAGGTAAAACTGCTGTGCTGCCAATTATTAGGCATTCTGATCTTATCTCAGAATAAATGAAAGAGGCTAGTTTTCATAAAGAGAAGAACAACCTCATGAATGTGGTAAAATATTCATAACTCTCCCACATTCTTTTTGTTCGGCTCTTTGAGGAAAGTCATTCTATATTATTATTCATGAATATAATTTGATATATACTTACAATTTTTTCAAATCAAGGAACAATTTTTCCATAAAATATCATCTTAAAACTTATTGCATACGAGAGAACGCTGAAAAGTTCTCAGTCCAACCAACCAACTTCCTAAATTCTGAGCATTATTTTGCCACTGCAGCTGAAAAAAGTGTTATCTTATTTTGTTAAGGCCCAGATTCTGTAACTGGTGTTGTTGTCAGTGACCATCTTATAAGCGGCTGCCAACTGCATGTCAGTCACGCGATGGCACCAGGTACAGAATCAACAGTGGCGTACCAAGTTGGGGCGGCGGGCAGTCCGTCCCGGGTGCAGCCTTAGGAGGGGTGCACAGCCGGCCCGGTCCCTATCGCGCTCCCTCCCTCCTTACTTAAGGTGACCAGCGAGATGACTGAGCAGAAAACCTCCCTCCAGTAGCGTCGGCAGCCGCAGCACTAAACAGGTTGCCTCACGGCTTTCTCCTGCCGGTGAGTCCCTCTGCCGCATCGCTGATGACATCATCAGTGATGCTTCACCAGCAGGAGAAAGCTGTGATGCAGCCTGTTTAGCGCTGCGGCTGCCGACGCTACTGGAGGGAAGTTTGCTGCTCAGTCATCTCGCTGGGAGGGTCGGAAGGGTTCACTTGGGGGGGAGAGATAGGAGGGTCAGCGGAGGTTCAGCTGGGAGGGGGGAGAAGAGGTCTGCCTCAGTGCTCCAAGGCCTGGCGCCATTACCTTCTTTGGGCAGCAGTAGCGTTTACAACTCGCTGCTGTTGCCGGCTTCAGGCCTTCCTCTCTGCCGTGTCCTGCCTACTTCCTGATTTTATGAAGACAGGATCCGACAGAGAGGAAGGCCTGAAGCCGGCAACAGCAGCGAATTGTAAACGCTGCTGCCGCCCGAAGAAGGTAATGGCGCCAGGCCTTGGAGCACCAAGGCAGACCGCGTGAGACGACTCGGCGTCCCATTTTGAAAGAAGTCTGATCGGTCGGGATACACCCTGAGGCAGCATATTTGTGAAACCCTGGCCACCGTTGGTGTACCGATCAGCTGAAGATAAGTTGAAATTTTTCTTCTATCTTTTATTTTCATTAGCGAAGCACAGCATAAGGCTTTAACATACACTGAAGGTTTTTTGCCAATGAGGTGACCGCTCGACCACCTTTAACAAAACACTTCAGTGGAGGTGGGCGGGCCCTTTCTGAGGCTTTTTCCTTCATTTTTGAGTTATTTTATAGCCTATGTTGTTCTCATATCATATTATAGGACATCACAGCAATCACTATTGAAAGTGTTTATTTCTTTACATATACTAGGTACGCCACTGAGAATCAAGCCTCCGTCAAAGGTAGGTGCCAGAAATGTAGGCCTATATTTCTGGTACCCACCTTTGATGTGAATCGTACCTCTGTTGGTGCTTTAGGCTGCCTAACTCCACTTCTGGTGTTAGCCACAACCACAGTGGAGTTAGATGACCTATAGCGCCTACACAGGCACAGGCGCCTTGAAACTCAGTTAAAAACATCATTTAAATGGCACATTTTTTACTGATCTTGGGCGCCTACCAGCACTGAAAAAATCAGCGCTGGTTAGAGGATCTGGGCCTCAGTGTCAATAAGCAGAAAATCTATGTTTTGACATTTTTTCAGATCATTCAATACACCATATCCACTTCATTTTCTTCTTGGTTGGGCTGAGAACATTTCAACACTTTTTCATATTCTTCCTTGAAAGTGACTATGCAGGCTGTATCTAGAGAAAGTTACATAGATTTAATCATATTCATGTCATTCCTCCTTTTTATGAAAATCCTTCCAGACCACCTAGACTCTATCCACTTATGGCCTCTTTTACAAAGTCACGCAGAAACAGCCCCAAAGCCCTTTAAATCTCTATGGGCTTTGGGGCCATTAGCACAGCGGCTTTGTAAAAGAGGCCATTAATTTTATAATCTTGCATACATATTTTCCCATGCACAGGAAATAAAATACAGTGGTACCTCGGAATCCGAACATCCCAGAACTTGGAATCCAAACTTTTTTTTAGTAAATTTTGTCTCGGAATCCGAACGCTGCTTTGGAATCCAAACGTACGGGACTTGCAAGTGTTGCTCAGCCCAAAGCTTCCCCTCTGACACAGTTTCCTGTTTCCGCCTGGGAGGGAAGGTTTGGGCTGAGCAACCCTTGCAGTTCCTGTACGTTCAGATCATGCTGTTTCTGCCACGGGAGACCCGATCTTGCTGCCTCTTTCAAGGGGACCCGATCTTGCTGTTTCAGCCATCTGAACAACCAGAGGCTAATCTGGAAAGTGACTTGCCTTCCTAACAATAATCTACCTCCTGTTCCAGGTTCCACATCATGATTCGTTATCATTGGTTACTTTACATTACTGTACCGAACATTCCTCTACTGTACAGTATTATCATTGGTTAATATCTGAGAGTGTTATGAATAAAAAATTACAAAACAAGCTGGACTTATTTCTCAAAGGCTTCGGTGTTGCCAGTCTTGTCTGCTGCTTCTTATTGTTTTAAACACTACAGCGCTGAAACTAGACGATGGCCAACATTTCACAATAAGATAATCGTTTCTTCAGGGCTCTGGAATTGCGAGAACAGTATCTGTCCCACATTCAGTTCTCTAGTTTCAGCGCTGTAGCGTTTAAAACAATAAGAAGCAGCGGACAAGACCGGCAATATCGAAGCCTTTGAAAAATAAGTCCAGCTTGCTTTTCTTTCTTTTCTCAGACTAGCTACTTTATATTACTGTACCCAAAATTACTCTACTATACTGTATTATCATTGGTTAATATCTGAGAGTGTTATGAATAAAACATTACAAAACAAATCTAGTGTGTTTACTGTTAAAGTTATTTGAAAATCTGAGTTTGTGGGACCAAGGAACGGATGAATCCAGTTTCTATTATTTTCAATGGGAAAAATTATCTTGGAACTCGAACTGAGTTCAGGAATGGATTAAGTTCGGATTCCAAGGTACCACTATAGTGCCAATTATATAAGTAGCTTAATTGAAAGCATAGGTGCTAAGTAGCACTAATTTGCAATTATGTGCATATAACCTTACCATGTAAGTATGTGCATAACTGCGCTTACTCTATAACTTTACCTTGTAAATCCTTTAGCTTGTAACTGCTAGGGGTATGGATGTGGGCTTGGACAATTCAGGTTTGTACCTAGCACTTAATATACTATGGGGCTCATTTTCAAAATAGAAAGATAGCCAAAAAACGGCATAAAGTGGTGCTTGAACATTTTAATTGCCAAATTATCCCTGTGCAGCTTTTCAACACATGCATTTTAGATTTCTTGCAGATCAATTTCCCACCAATACATTGTGTGTTAGAGGTATGTTTTGGGCGAGATTAGGAAAGGAGCTCCGTTATAATTTGACTTAATATACAGTAATTGTCAATACTTTGACTGTATGTATATATCAGAATTGAGATTGTTCAACAGGGGGTTTATTCATTCATATTTCTTTTAGACTTAAGTTTTTACAGTCACTAATTTCCTTTGGTTTGAGATTCTTGATCTCCTTCATTGCAGTCTATTGTTTTTAACTGCTCGTTCTTCCCATTAGGGCTCCTTTTACGAAGCCACATTAGTGGTTTAACGTGTGTAATAGCGCGTGCTAAACTGCCGGACGTGCTAGCCACTACTGCCTCTTCTTGAGCAGGCGGTAGTTTTTCAGCTAGCGCGGGGGTTAGCGCATGATTAAAAGTCGCGCGCACTAAAGCCGCTAACGTGGCTTCGTAAAAGGAGCCTTAATGGGTTTATTACACAGTTTTCACTTTCAAGATATTATACCAGTGATTGTATTTATAAATGCAAATTAAAAATGTAGGTATGCATTTTATGGAATAAGGTGCAGGGTAGATCTGCACATATACCCAAATTATGGCCAATAAATACCAATAATTGATTGGTAATCACCCCCTTTTTTACTAAGGTGCGCTAACTGATTAGCGTGCACTAAATGCTAATGCGTCCATAGACTAACATGCACGTGTTATTGTTTAATGCACGCTAAATCGATTAGCGCGTGCTAATCGTTTACCGCACCTTAGTAAAAGAGGGCCTAAATTCATTTGTTTACACACAGATTTAGGATTTGCACCCAAATTTGTACACCCAACTTTGGACAGCCTATATAGAATCTGGGGGATAGTGATCTCAATATTGGCACTATCAAGATTTCAGCTGCTCTATTTGCATATTCAGCTCTATTCACAATTTGGATAGATCATTTAATATCTAAATTTATATTTTAAGTTCTATGGCTTACTGATCATATAGCCTATGTTGTGTTACCACAGGCTGCAAGAATTTGAGAAAAACAACATTATTTTAGCAATTGAGTTACCATGTGACCTTGTCAGAAGGACCTTGATTAAAAGGAGGGTTCCACCTGCCCGCTTGTAGTATAATGAGGAGTTCAGTTAGTCGTATAGGGAGGGAAGTTGGGAAGGTGGTGGGAAGAGACAATTGTTGCAGCTTTGGGATCACAAACCAATGATAATTGCAGTAGTGAGGAAAAATGGGAAGGGCAATGGAACGGGATTAATGAAACAGTTCATGTGTGGCACCAACATGGACTGAGGATTGGGGAGTAACACGACCCAGGGTCTTGATTCACCACAGATTCTGACAGGGGTGTGAAATTATTAATCATATAATTATTTGCTGGCTTTTACTAAGCTGCAGTAGAGGTTTCTACTGTAAATGCTTCACCGCTCATAGAATTCCTATGAGCGTCGGAGCATTTACCTCATCGGCCTGCAGTAGAAGCCTCTACTACAGCTTTGTAAAAGGAGCCTATTGTTAGTTCGTTACTGACTAACTTCAAGGTCTGGAGTTATGAGTTGATATATATTTATGGCTTAGAACAGTGGTCTCAAATTTGTGGTCCGGGGGCCACATGCAGCCCACCAGGTACTATTTTGAGGCCTTCGGTATATCATAATCACAAAAGTAAAATAAAAGTTTCTTGATCATTTGTCTCTTTAGCTATAAATTACAATATTATTATTACGACTGGGGGGCGCTGCTGAGCCCGCATGAGATGGCAGCCTGAGATCTCAGCTCCCACGATCTCCCGCCCGCATGTAAATTTAGCGATATCGAATTGAGCATTTTTTGTTTCAGAACGGCTTCCTCTGGTCTCTCTTAGTGTGGGGTACTGATTACTAAAATTTTTTCCGCTCCGGTTTGCAGCGATGACCGACAAAAAGGTGGGCAAACGGCACAAGCCCAATCCTGTCTCCCCTTCAAAGACGCCGCTTCCGGCCACGGCTGAAGAAACAAACCGCGAGATTTTACACGAGCTCAGAGAGTTTAAGGAACTGGCTGCTGATACCAAAGTAAGCACTGACTAAATCAACAAAAAATTAACAACGCTAACAGCCGATTTCGTGCAAATGCAAACACGTGTCGGCTCCTTGGAATCAAAGATGGAGGCGTCCTCCCTGCAACTCACTGACTTACGCTGGCAGACTAATCGTATCACACTGCTGGAACAGGAGCTGGAAGATAGTAATAACCGCTCCAGATGCTGTAATTTACGCATTTTAGGTCTCCCTGAAAATGGCCGTGACAGTGAGCTCATAACACACCTTGAATCCTTATTACCCAAGCTGCTTGATATTAAATTTCAGCGTGACTTCGAAATAGAACGCGCCCACCGGGTACCCTCTTCCCGCTCAACTACTGATCGGCTGGACACAAGGGGGTACTAGCGACCCAGACCCAGATTTTGTGCAGGTTCTTTTGGCCGAGATTGAGACAGGAGGTAGAGGAGTTTTGTAAGACTTGTCCCATCTGTCAACAGCTGACCATGGATAGGCCGCCTCGAGCACCCCTAATTCCAATTCCCGTGGTAGATGAACCCCTCAAAAGATTAGCCATGGACATAGTAGGTCCATTGGAAAGAACTGTAAGGGGGTATAATTTTATCTTTGTGGTGATGGATGTGGCCACAAGATTTCCCTGGGCTTTCCCTCTTCGAAAAACAACTTCTAAGGCCTTAATGAAAGAATTAATGGGATTATTTTGTAGCATTGGTTTTCCCAGGGAAGTACTGTCTGATCGTGGGAGTAACTTTTTATCTAGGGAGATGGAAGGATTTTGGAGAGAGCTGGGAATAAGGCATATTAAAACCTCTGCTTATCACCCGCAGGCAAATGGCTTAGTTGAGCGTTTTAACCAGACTCTCAAACATATGTTAAAAAAAGGTCGAAAAGGGAATATGAGGGACTGGGACTTGTTTATTCCCTATGTTTTATTCGCTGCCCGGGAAAGAGTCCAGGATTCTTTGGGAGTCAGTCCTTTCGAAATGTTATATGGACGCGCTCCCAGAGGGCTTCTTGATATAGTAAAGGAGGGTTGGGACCCTCCGAATGAGACTGAATTGGATGTGTTATCCCATTTGACCCAACTTAAACAGAGGCTAGCTCAAGTTGCCGGACTGGGAAGGGAAAATTTAGAGTTTGCCCTAAGAAAACAGAAGACCTACTACGACAGGAAGGCTAAAGATCGCCAGTTTGAAGTAGGTGATAGGGTACTGATTCTCGTACCATCTGACCCGCATAAGTTCCTGGCTCACTGGAAAGGGCCAGCCACTGTGATAGAGAAAGTAGGCCCTGTAAATTATAGGGTGAAAGATGAGAAGAAACACATTCAGACTTATCACATTAATCTGCTTAAGCCCTGGAAGGATAGGGAGATATTAGCGCTGGTTGCTCAGCGGTGTCAAGAGGACGATTTGGGTCCCCAAATAGCTGATCTAGGGCGGGAAGAGAAGGTTAATGTAGGCCCGGAGCTCTCGGTGACCCAGGCACAGCAGGTGCAGGCCCTAGTGAGAAAGTTCTCGGATGTGTTCTCACACATTCCGGGACATACGAAAGGTATCGCCCATGACATCATCACCGCCCCAGGGAGGATAGTGAGGGTCCAACCTTACCGGTTGTCCGAGGAGAAAAAGAAATTGGTTAATGATTTAGTCCAGGAAATGCTGACACTGGGAGTCATCGAACCCTCACAGAGTCCCTGGTGCAGCTCAATTGTGATTGTCCCGAAGGCAGATGGGTCCCCTCGTTTTAGCATTGATTTTCGGCAGGTCAATGAAGTTTCGCAATTTGATGCGTTTCCCATGCCGAGGGTTGATGAACTGTTGGACCGTCTTGGTCAGGCGCAGTACTTGTCGACCATCGACCTTACAAAAGGGTATTGGCAGATTCCCCTAACAGCTGCTGCCAAGCCCAAGACTGCCTTTAGCACTCCCTATGGGTTGTACCAGTTTACCCGCATGCCCTTCGGACTGCATGGGACAGTGGCTACTTTTTAAAGGGCAGTAAATGAGGTTTTGAGGGGACGTCATGCCTACGCAGAGGTCTACCTTGATGACATTGTCATCTACTCCCCCTCTTGGCCTCAACATCTCGAGCATGTCACTTCCGTATTGGAGGCACTAAGGAGTGCAGGGTTTACAGTGAACCCCAAAAAGTGTTTTTTTAGGTCAGAGGGAGGTTAAGTACTTAGGGTACACAGTGGGAAGAGGCCAGGTCAAACCCTTAGTGGATAAGGTGCAGCGCATTCAGGATTATCCCCAGCCTAACACAAAAAAACAAATGCGAGGGTTTTTAGGCTTGTTAGGGTATTACAGAAGATTTATTCCTAACTTTGCCACCAGGGCTACTTCGCTTACAAATATGCTAAAGAAGGATGTCCCAGATACCTTACAATGGGGAACCGATGGGGTAAAAGCTTTTCAGGATCTGAAGGAAAGTTTGTGTAAACAGCCGGTTCTTGCCGCTATTGATTACAACAAACCCTTGATCCTACAGACAGATGCGTCTGGTTGTGGATTGGGTGCCATACTTAGCCAGGAGAGTCACGGCATACAGCATCCCATCTTGTATTTAAGTAGGAAATTGCATCCCAATGAGAGAAATTATGCTGTGGTGGAATTAGAGTGTTTGGCCGCGAAGTGGGCCATGCAGACACTGGACCATTATTTAGGGGAGCGGCCATTCACGTTAGTCACTGACCATGCTGCCCTTAAATGGTTAGGTACCATGCGAAATAACAATGCTCGCCTTACCAGGTGGTACCTAGCCCTACAAACTTTTAGATTTACCGTGGTACACCGCCCTGGACGGCTGAACACTAACGTTGACATACTTTCCTGTATCCCTGAGAATGCTATTCCTATTGGTGCTTATAGAGATAAGCAGCGTTTAAGGGTGGGGGTATGTGACCAGCCAGGTATTCTCCCTGCCAAGGTCCCAGTTAAGGCAAGGGAAAAAGGGAAAAGGAAAACCAGGAAGGGAGATTCCAAGGTCCCTCAGGCTCCTGAGCCTGATCACATCTCCTTTGACCACCAGAGGGAGCTCGAATTATCTGAGGAAGAGTTAAATGATATTTACCCATCCAGCCACCGGGGGAGCCCAAGAGGCCCCTGGAACATTGTCGACTCAGACAGAGTAGGGCGTTGCCCTAAAGTATTTAAACCTGTAGTTGAGAACAGACAGGCAGGCCAGCTAGGGAGAGGGTTTAAACCTTTTCTCCCTAGGGAGTCCCCTGGGCCAAGCAGGAGCAACCAACCTTCACCCATGGAGCTGCTAGAGGCTGGACAAGCTGAGGAGCTGTTATTTCCAGGAGAACAGCCCATGGAGTATGAGGAGAGTCTGACAGAGTATGCTCCTGATGTTTCTGAAGCCATGCAGGTGGGCTGGGCTTTCACCTATGAATAGTGAGTTGTGATTTTTGCTCTGTACTGTTTGGGGACTATTTTTTGTTGTGCAAGCTAGGAGTGTGGTTTTTGGGAGAGGTTTTGCTAACACCCTGGGAGGGAATTTTTGAAAGCCTGTCTATAGGCTTTATTGTGCAAAACCTGACACTCTCCTGTCCTGGCAGTGAATTGAACTGGCCAGAGGCTTTAATGAACTTTGAGCACTAGTGTTACTGAATAAGTGCCATGATCTGTTTTTTGTGTTTTTGAAACTGCCTGCCTGGGAGCAGTCAGAACTAGCTCTGAGGAGAGCTGAACTCTCAGACACAGCTGAGACTAAATCATTGCTGAGAGCAAGCCAAGAACTTTATTGTATGCTGTTTGTTTGCTTGCTTATTTTGATATTTTTGTTTGCTGCTGTTTGGGAACATTCTGACAAGTTTGGCAGCTGTATCCTGAACTACTTACCTTCAGGAAGGAATGAGTAAAATTGATTTATTTCCTATGAACTTCAATTGTTGTGTTTTGTTTTGGGATTTTTGGTTCCTGTTGAAAACAGTTCAGTCCTGCAGGGTGACTCCATTTCGGGTCACACGCTGGTGTGCTATTTTGTAGTAACCACTGAGAGTGCTAGTGAGCCCTGTCGTGGGCTACAATATGTGAAATGTTTAGAACCCAAATTTCCTGCAGACGAGCCCCTCTAGAGTTAAATGTGCTTGTGTAGAAGCCATGTGCTTGTGTTAGAAGGAGACGGTTGCCAAAGAAGGAGAGCTCCAGGATTAGTGGTGAGCGATCTCAGGACTGCTGTCGATTGTATTAACATAAGAACATAACATAAGAACATAAGCAGTGCCTCTGCCGGGTCAGACCAGAGGTCCATCCCGCCCAGCAGTCCGCCCCCGCGGCGGCCCAACAGGTCATGACCTGCCTTAATCACCAGAAGGGGCCCCCTTGCCCCCTAGGTTTCTCATCGAAGTCCTATCTTCCCATCAATGTCCTAACCCTCCGGCCTTGCACCTGCACGACCTGGTGAGCTGTCTATACTTATGCAACACCCCAGCACCTCCCTCAGTACCCCACGATCCCCTTTTCCCTCAGGAATCTGTCCAATCCCTGTTTGAATCCCTGTACTGTACTCTGCCGGATCATTTCCTCCGGGAGCGCATTCCATTTGTCCACGACCCTTTGGGTGAAGAAAAACTTCCTTGCATTTGATTTGAACCTATCTCCCTTCAGTTTCTCTGAGTGCCCCCTCGTACCTGTCGTCCCTTTTAGTCTGAAGAACCTGTCCCTGTCCACCCTCTCTATGCCCCTAAGTATTTTGAAGGTCTCTATCATATCCCCCCTGAGCCTCCTCTTTTCCAGAGAGAAGAGCCCCAGTTTATCCAGCCTCTCAGCATATGGGCAGTTTTCCAGCCCTCTTACCAGTTTCGTTGCCCTCCTTTGGACTCTCTCAAGAACTGCCATGTCCTTCTTGAGGTGCGGCGACCAATATTGAACGCAGTATTCCAGATGTGGGCGCACCATCGCTCGATACAGCGGCATGATGACTTCCCGCGTCCTGGTTGATATGCCCCTCTTGATGATGCCCAGCATCCTGTTGGCTTTCTTCGAGGCTGCTGCACACTGTGCGGATGGTTTCATGGATGGATCTACTAGCACACCCAAGTCTCTCTCAAGTCCGGTGTCTTCCAGCAATCTCCCCCCCCCCCCATTTTATACTCGAACAACGGGTTCTTTTTCCCTATGTGCATGACCTTGCATTTATCTACGTTAAAGCGCATTTGCCATTTGTTTGCCCAGTCCTCCAGCTTATCGAGGTCCCTTTGCAGTTCCTCACACTCCTCCCTGGTCCTAACTCTGGCGCAGAGCTTGGTATCGTCTGCAAATTTTATAACCTCACACTTTGCCTCCGTTTCCAGGTCATTGATAAATATGTTGAAGAGTAGCGGCCCCAGCACCGATCCCTGCGACACACCGCTCGTGACTCCCCGCCAGTCAGAATATTGGCCCTTTACTCCGACCCTCTGTAGTCTACCTGACAGCCAGTGCTTGATCCATCTGTGTACATCCCCGCCCACCCCGTGGTTCCACAGCTTCCTAAGCAGCCTTTCATGTGGCACCTTGTCAAAGGCCTTTTGAAAATCGAGGTAAATGATGTCTATGGGTTCCCCTTTGTCCACCTGACTGCTTATTCCCTCAAAGAAGTACAGAAGGTTTGTCAGGCACGACCTTCCCTTACAGAATCCGTGCTGGCTTGTCCGCAGTAGGCCATTTTTCTCGATGTGCTCGCAAATGCTGTCCTTGATCATTGCTTCCACCATCTTTCCTATAACTGAAGTCAGGCTCACCGGCCTGTAGTTCCCGGGGTCACCTCTCGATCCCTTCTTAAAGATAGGTGTGACATTCGCCAGTTTCCAGTCCTCTGGTACCTCTCCAGTTTTCAAGGATAGGTTGCAAACATGCTGGATTGCACCCGCTATTTCCTGACTTAGTTCCTTTAGAACCCTTGGGTGGATCCCGTCCGGTCCCGGTGATTTGCCGCTTTTCAGTCTGTCAATCTGCTTGAGGACATCCTCCCGACTTACCTCTATATGCCCCAATCTTTTGGCCTGCTCCCCACTCATGAGCTCCTCTGAGTCCGGTATATTGGACGTGTCCTCGCTCGTGAAGACCGATGAGAAGAACGTGTTCAACCTCTCAGCTACCTCTTTATTCTCCTTAATCACTCCCTTCCTATCCCCATCGTCCAATGGCCCCACCTCCTCTCTCACTGGTTGCTTCCCCTTTACGTAACTGAAGAATGCCTTGAAGTTTTTCGCCTCCCTGGCCAGCCCCTCCTCGTATTTCCCTTTTGCTTTTCTAATCTCTCGGTGGCATTCCTTTTGGCATTTCCTGTGCTCCTGGTGATTTTCCTCCGTTGGATCCCTTTTCCATTTCCGGAAGGACACTTTCTTGTCACTGATTACCTTCTTTACTTCATGTGTCATCCAAACCGGGTCTTTTGACCGCTTGTTCTTGCGGCCTTTCCTGAAACTGGGGATGTACAGTTTTTGCGCTTCCTGCAGTGTGTCCCTGAGAAGGGTCCAGGCGCTCCCTACAGTCTCCATCCTAAAGCCGTTCCTGAGCTTCCTCCCCACCATTTTCCTCATAGCAACATAGTTCCCTTTCCTGAAGTTGAGCGCAGTCGTTGCGGTCCTCCCCACTATGGGTGACCCCCTTTCTAATGTGAATCTGATCACGTTGTGATCACTGTTGCCTAGTGTTCCTCCCACTTCTACCCCTCTTGCAGGCCCCCCTAATCCGTTAAGGATGAGGTCAAGAGTAGCATCCCCTCGCGTCGGTTCCTTGACTAGTTGCTCCATGAAGCAGTCCCTCACAGCTTCTACGAATCCTGCTTCCCTCGTGGAGTTGGAGTGTCCCGTACTCCAGTCTATCCCCGGGTAGTTGAAGTCCCCCATCACTGTTACACTTCCAGTCCTGCATTCCTGTCTCAGTTCTGCTTCCAAGTCTTGTCCTATTGTTTCTGACGCACCAGGCGGGCGATAATACAGCCCCAGCTTTATGTCTGCACTCTTCTTTCCCGGCAATTTGACCCATTGCGATTCTAGCTCCTCTGCCTTTGTTGCCGTATCGATCCCAATCGAGTAGATATAGTCCTTTATATACAGCGCTATGCCTCCCCCCTCCTTGTGGGTCCTGTCCCTCCTGTAGAGCTTGTACCCTGGCAGCGCCACATCCCATTGATTTTCCTCTGTCCACCAGGTTTCTGTAATTCCTATTATATCCAGGTCCTCCCCCTTGGCCATGACTTCCAGTTCACCCATCTTAGCCATGAGGCTTCTTGCATTTGCGTATAAGCACTGTAGGTCCCGGTGTTTGTCCTCCACCTCTGCCTTTACCTGGGCCACCTTCCCTTGGGTCTCGGGCCGTTTTCCCGCTCCCGGTGCCTCTGCTGTGCCCTCCGCCTTTACCCTCGCAACTCTCTTCCTCCCCATGTCCCCTCCACCCCACCTCCCCGCTTTTCCTCGGGGAGAACCAGCCCCCTCCTGTGCTATCGTCCCCTGGGCCTTGGTTTGTTCCCCCTTGCCTTGTGTCTCCCCTTTGCCCTGTGGCTCCGCCTTATTGCCTTCTGTTTGCACCCTGGTGCCATCTTGTCCTCCTGAATCCCCTGTTTTCCCCTTCCCCTTAGACTTCTCCCAGCAAGTTGCTGTTACCTGGTGTTTCCCTCGCTGTCTGATCGCGAGTTCCATCGGACCCCCATCCTCCTCCTTGCAGTCAGCCCATTCAGCATCTTTTCTTGATACTGCTGTCTGAAGCGTCATCAGGTCAGCTGTCGGCTTTCCCCCTCTCTGTAGTTTAAAGCCCTCTCGATTGAATGAATAGAATAAAGATCATCAAGAGGCGGGCTCTCCATGTCCTTGCGTAGTAGTCGGCTTGTAGATGATTCTTTATCAGAACTGGCTGAATAGATAAACTTTAATGAGCGTTCTGGAAAAGACAATGCAAAGTGGATTTCGTGCTATCCCTCCTGAAGACACCATTCATAGCAAAACACAGGTCTGGGTAGAGGGGAGCTCACAATTTGTGGACATCCGGGAATGAGCACACAGTACATTTAATTATTAAGGATATTTTCCTGCTGAGCTGCTTTGGGAACTGATCTTCAATTCAACAGAAGATGGAGCATTTAAGAGCCTACAGGTCCAACTTAATATTGATGTTTAAAATGTAATTTTTGTATGGGGATGTGGGAGTGTGATGATGGGCCCCATTTAACTCTAGAGCGGCTCATCTGCAGGAGATTTGGGTTCTGAACACTTCAAATACACATATTATAGTTTGAGTTACGTTTTTATATTTGTACTACATATTTATTTGGTGTGCATCTTATATTATTGGATAATTTTGAGTTGGACTACTTACATAAGTTTTTTTAGTTTAAACTCGTGAACGTTAGTGGTTGAGACTAGAAGGTGACATGTGCCAGTGCCTATGTTATGTAATTTTGCACATTTAAGGGTAACCTAAATTCAAGTGCTCAGTTAAAGAATCTCCCTTCGCAGAGTACAAAACCAAATCCAGTACTTAAATATAGAAGGACACTAATGTACTAAAAAATACTACATTTTGCAAAACATCAGCATGTGAAAAAAAACCCTGCAAATAATGTATGTTATTCCATTTGAGAAATTTTGTACTTGTTTGCTGTTTTCACACTTTACTTAGCTAATATATAACTCTTTGCAAAAGCTACATAAATCTAGTCAATGAGCTGTATAAAGATGGAAATTAGATCATTGTCTATGCTTGCATAGTTGAATAATATATAAACATATATTTTTAAAAAAATCACAAGAAACTGCAATAATGGCTTTGTGAATGTACTGTATGATATTGAAGACATTTAGCTGAAAACTGATTTGCATGCAATTAACCTAAGCTATTATTGCACATTAATGAATGCATGTTAGCACAGTTTAGTACATCGGTTTGAGGTATGTTATGAATGACACTGCTTAGAAAAATTGCTCTCATGGATTCAATGAAATTGCAAGAGAATATCTTGGACAACAACTACATAGGGCTCCTTTTACAAAGGTGCGCTAAGCGTTTTAGCGTACGCACCGGATTAGCGCGTGCTATAGCATGCGCTAGCCGAATATGTACTGCCTGCATAAAATCTACTGCCTGCGTAAAACGAGCCCCTAGTTAATTTAGCAAGTAATCAGCAGCCTTGTGGAGAGCAATATCACCTAACATTGCAATGAATAAAATATTGTTTTCTAGCTATCAATAATTAATCCAACACTTAAAAGCACAATTCAACTAGTATAAAATTAACAATAGTGGCACACATCGTGTCTCTCATCTTTATACATAAACAAAAGTGGGGTGATTTGATCAAAGATTTTTGATGCGTAAAATATGTTTTACACACAGAAAAGGTTTCTTATAAAATTGTGCTACCATAGACACGTAAAAAGATTGAGGCTGAAATATTGTGCATACTTTAATGTGGACCATGTGTAGGCTTTTCTGAGAGTATAGTTTGGCTAGATTAGAGGTAAAGTTGCAATGGGAATATTTTATATAGTACATGGACAAAGCTACGTCATCTCCTGAACAGGTGTAAATTTATCCAGTCAATTTGAATACTGCTGCAGCTGATTCTAGATATCTATTGTACAAAGAAATAGAGCTTTTGCCCATTTATAGAATCTGCTTCTGTATGCAAACAAATTTCATATATATTCAATGTGGATAGCCTGAAAACCTTACTGGCAAGGGGAAACTCCAGGACCAACTTGGGAAACACTGCTCTACCAAACCAAATTGTGTCATACCCGAAGGATAGTGAGCTTTGGAAGTTTACCTTAAAAGATGTTAAGACTTTAATTCAATTCATTTTTGATTGGTAATATGAAACAGATAGCAAACTTTTCTAAAGCAGTATGTGCTGAATTGTAAGATCAGAAGTCTAGGATGCAACAAAGGAAGACAACTCAGTTATTAGATACCCAAACGCAGGCAGTACAGTCTGAGGGAGTGGCCTGTATTAAAGACACTAACTTTAGAAGAGAAGGTGAATATCCCAGAAAATGTATATAGGGCACAAAACCTGAATTTTCCAAAGACGTATCTTTACTCACCTATAATTTTGTTAATCTCTTATGTGAAAGATATGCTGAATTTCTTTGATTCTGGTACTATGGTTATATAGTAACATAGTAACATAGTAGATGACGGCAGATAAAGACCCGAATGGTCCATCCAGTCTGCCCAAGCTGATTCAATTTAAATTTTTTATTTTATTTTATTTTACTTTTTTTAAATTTTTCTTCTTAGCTATTTCTGGGCAAGAATCCAAAGCTTTACCCGGTACTGTGCTTGGGTTCCAACTGCCAAAATCCCTCCCAGCCATTGAAGCCCTCCTCAGCCCATCCTCCACCAAACGGCCATACACAGACACAGACCGTGCAAGTCTGCCCAGTAACTGGCCTAGTTCAATATTTAATATTATTTTCTGATTCTAAATCTTCTGTGTTCATCCAACGCTTCTTTGAACTCAGTCACAGTTTTACTCTCCACCACCTCTCTCGGGAGCGCATTCCAGGCATCCACTACCCTCTCCGTAAAGTAGAATTTCCTAACATTGCCCCTGAATCTACCACCCCTCAACCTCAAATTATGTCCTCTGGTTTTACCATTTTCCTTTCTCTGGAAAAGATTTTGTTCTACGTTAATACCCTTCAAGTATTTGAACGTCTGAATCATATCTCCCCTGTCTCTCCTTTCCTCTAGGGTATACATATTCAGGGCTTCCAGTCTCTCCTCATACGTCTTCTGGCGCAAGCCTCCTATCATTTTCATCGCCCTCCTCTGGACCGCCTCAAGTCTTCTTACGTCTTTCGCCAGATACGGTCTCCAAAACTGAACACAATACTCCAAGTGGGGCCTCACCAATGACCTGTACAGGGGCATCAACACCTTCTTCCTTCTACTGACCACGCCTCTCTTTATACAGCCCAGCATCCTTCTGGCAGCAGCCACTGCCTTGTCACACTGTTTTTTCGCCTTTAGATCTTCGGACACTATCACCCCAAGGTCTCTCTCCCCGTCCGTGCATATCAGCTTCTCTCCTCCCAGCATATACGGTTCCTTCCTATTATTAATCCCCAAATGCATTACTCTGAATTTCTTTGCATTGAATTTTAGTTGCCAGGCATTAGACCATTCCTCTAACTTTTGCAGATCTTTTTTCATATTTTCCACTCCCTCTTCGGTGTCTACTCTGTTACAAATCTTGGTATCATCTGCAAAAAGGCACACTTTTCCTTCTAACCCTTCAGCAATGTCACTCACATACATATTGAACAGGATTGGCCCCAGCACCGAACTCTGAGGAACTCCACTAGTCACCTTTCCTTCCTTCGAGCGACTTCCATTAACCACCACCCTCTGGCGTCTGTCCGACAGCCAGTTTCTGACCCAGTTCACCACTTTGGGTCCTAACTTCAGCCCTTCAAGTTTGTTCAACAGCCTCCTATGAGGAACTGTATCAAAAGCTTTGCTGAAATCCAAGTAAATTACATCTAGCATATGTCCTCGATCCAGCTCTCTGGTCACCCAATCAAAAAATTCAATCAGGTTTGTTTTGCACGATTTACCTTTTGTAAAGCCATGTTGCCTTGGATCCTGTAACCCATTAGATTCAAGGAAGTACACTATCCTTTCTTTCAGCAACACTTCCATTATTTTTCCAATAACTGAAGTGAGGCTCACCGGCCTGTAGTTTCCTGCTTCATCCCTGTGACCACTTTTATGAACCACATCTGCTCTCCTCCAATCCCCAGGAATCACTCCCGTCTCCAGAGATTTGTTGAACAAGTCTTTAATAGGACTCGCCAGAACCTCTCTGAGCTCCCTTAGTATCCTGGGATGGATCCCGTCTGGTCCCATCGCTTTGTCCACCTTCAGTTTTTCAAGTTGCTCATAAACACCCTCCTCCGTGAATGGCGCAGAATCTACTCCATTTTCTCGTGTAACTTTGCCAGACAATCTCGGTCCTTCTCCAGGATTTTCTTCTGTGAACACAGAACAGAAGTATTTGTTTAGCACATTTGCTTTCTCCTCATCACTCTCCACATATTTGTTCCCAGCATCTTTTAGCCTAGCAATTCCATTTTTTATCTTCCTCCTTTCACTAATATATCTGAAAAAATTTTTATCTCCCTTTTTTACATTTTTAGCCATTTGTTCTTCCGCCTGTGCCTTCGCCAAACGTATCTCTCTCTTGGCTTCTTTCAGTTTCACCCTGTAGTCCTTTCTGCTCTCCTCTTCTTGGTTTTTTTTATATTTCATGAACGTCAACTCTTTTGCCTTTATTTTCTCAGCCACTAGGTTGGAGAACCATATTGGCTTCCTTTTTCTCTTGTTTTTATTGATTTTCTTCACATAAAGGTCCGTAGCCATTTTTATCACTCCTTTCAGCTTAGACCACTGTCTTTCCACTTCTCTTATATCCTCCCATCCTAACAGCTCTTTCTTCAGGTACTTTCCCATTGCATTAAAGTCCGTACGTTTGAAATCTAGGACTTTAAGTATCGTGCGGCCGCTCTCCACTTTAGCCGTTATATCAAACCAAACTGTTTGATGATCGCTACTACCCAGGTGAGCACCCACTCAAACATTAGAGATACTCTCTCCATTTGTGAGGACCAGATCCAATATCGCTTTTTCCCTTGTGGGTTCCATCACCATTTGTCTGAGCAGAGCCTCTTGAAAGGCATCCACAATCTCCCTACTTCTTTCCGATTCCGCAGACGGAACATTCCAGTCCACATCCGGCAGGTTGAAATCTCCCAACAGCAGAATCTCCTCTTTCCTTCCAAACTTTTGGATATCCACAATCAGATCCTTATCAATTTGCTGCAATTGAGTCGGAGGTCTATAGACTACACCCACGTAGATAGAAGTTCCATCTTCTCTTTTCAGAGCAATCCATATCGCTTCTTCCTCTCCCCAGGTCCCTTGCATTTTGGTCGCTTGGATATTGATCTTTACATAGAGAGCTACTCCTCCACCTTTATGACCATCTCTGTCCTTCCTAAAAAGATTATATCCCGGTATGTTTGCATCCCGGTATGTTTGCATGTGATTCACTGAACCATGTCTCTGTGATAGCAACAATATCTAGATCTGCCTCTAACATCAGGGCTTGCAGATCATGAACTTTGTTGCTTAGACTGCGAGCATTTGTGGTCATCGCTTTCCAGCTATTTTTCAGCGATAATCTCCTTTTTCGAATGGATTTTTGTGTCGTTTCACTTTCCGTTGCAATACTAAGAAATGAGTTGCTGTATTGCTTATGTTGCAGCCTTTACTACTATCACATCTTTTCTTTTGCCGGGGGTGGTCTCTATAATTGTCCTTCGTACATACACCACCCCCACCTTCTAGTTTA